>NC_135532.1:88808452-89438012 GCF_045843805.1 Urocitellus parryii
TGAAAGTGGAGCAAAAAAATAGATGAAAGTAAAAGAGGAAAACCAAAAAGTAAGAGAAAAAGGTGAAAAGATGCCATAGATACACTTCACCTATTACAAAGTTGTGTCCTGGGCTGGCCCTGCATTAGAAAAAAAGGGCCTTTATTCTGTTTTCTTGATACACCATCTCCTGTTTCCAGTATCTAGGTCTTGAGCTAAAAATGCTACTGCTTTAGGTCAACTATAATATTATAAGTTGAAAAAATAAAAATCTGTGTTTGCTTGTAAGGGTTATATGCATTCCAAATCCAGACAAAAGAACTAAAAGCTGACTCAGGAAAATAATATGAGAAATAGTTACAGTCCAGAAAGAGATTATACCACCACTTACTATGTAACCATAAACAATATACTTCACTTCATTATGCCTCAGTTTCCTAATCTATGAAATGGGTATAATCATGAGCACCCATAGGATTGTTGTGAGGATTACACAAATTAATGGCATCAGTGTTTGAAACAATTCCTGATACACACTAAGTACTATATTTGTTGTTACTGTTATATATTGTTAATATATATAGTTATATATTATATATATATTATATGTAATATAGTTATACATAATAACTATATATTGTTATTATGATAAATAAAGTTTGGGGGAAATCACATTTGTAACTGAGACCAACTTTATTCCATATGGGAAAAATACTGACAGAGAATGAAGTAGGTTAGGAGGAAAGCAATTTGACTTCTTAAAATAGTATCAGAATCTGATAGAAGGATATATTTCATTCTAGGTTTTGCAAAGAACAACATATATAGGACAAAAGTTGACCTTGCAAAGAATTGCTGATACATGGTGTTAATGTCAAGACAATAAATTCAACAAAAGAAGATGGGGTACTCTTTTCCTTAACCACCCAAAGAAATCATTCAGTCTTCAAACTAAGATACAAAAAGCAAAACAGTGAATACACATCAGTCACAGACAAAGCAAAGATTCATTTCAACCTTAAAGGCCCAGACAACTGTATTTCAAGATTACATGTGTATCTGAAACAAATTATATCCTTAGGTCCATCTTAAAACAGGCATTTGAATGAGGCCCCTATGAACTCAGTTTATAGCTTGTGAAAGGCAAGCCTAACAAAGCCAACTAACATGGCCAAGGTCTCACAAAACAAACCAACCAACCAAAAAAAAAAAAAAAAAAGGAAGAAAAAACAGTGGGGACAAGGATAAAAACATTCCTGTCACCGCATAGGTGTCTACTTGGCAGAAGAACCTAAACTTCAGAGGGGGAAAAAAAACTAATCAGAAGAGAAACTGCTTACACATTACACAGAACAGATACCCTCAGGAAATATTGGTTGATGAGGAGGAGACACTTGCACTTGAACTAATTAAGTAACTGGAGAAGAATTTCCATTTCCAAATTTGGCACTCCACAGGGGACTGTGTGGTCCCTTACTCATCTGAAAGAGTGGCCTAAGTGAGCAGAACAGCAATGCAAACCCAGGCAGTCTCTTGTCGGAAATCCCATGACACTCTCCCATCACTTCTTTTCTGGCATCAGGCCTTCTGGTAGAACAAGAAAGTACTTGTAATGTGTTATTTCTTCTGTAAACCAACATGGGGACCTGTCCCTTGCTACTTTGCATCACTTTCTACATCCAGCACTGTGTCTTGCACATAGCAAGCACTGAATAAGTAAGCAGTCAATAAAGGAATATTTTCTCTAATTTTGAACATTTTTTTCTGCTCGATGCATTCCATCCCATTTGTTCATTTTTAATAAATTCAGCTAAGAAAATTGGATTGCTTGCATAGTCTCAATAAAAAGCAAACACTTAGATCTGCAAAGCAGTTATGCCAAGGCTTTAGCCATTTCAGTATTTCCCATGAAAGTTTGCACTGATTGGTTTTGGTTGGTGGTCACGCATTTAAACATTATCCTGGGGCAGTTTTTGTTCTCCCCATAACCATCTTCCCTTCTCCTCTTTCCCTCCTACACACTCAATATTGTGCCACCTAATAAGAGTGAGTTCAGGGGAAAAAGTCTTGTTGGATTCAAACAAATTAACATATTTATCCGAGCAAAGAGGATACAGAATTTCATCCAGGGGTTATTGTCAAGAGAGGTAGAGCAAAGTATCCTTCTGTGGTTCTGTCCCTATACTGGCTACTTGTTGTAATCTCCTGTCACTAACTCAATTGACAGAAATTTGCTTGTCAAGTAATCTGCTTCTCTGATATCTTTCTGTCTCTTTTTTGACTTCTGTGCCTTTATAATAATAGTACCTATTCAGTACCTATCATATGTTATTTATTCATTTATTTGGTACCTCTCATATGTTAGATGCCTAACATGGACTCTCAAATGTAGTGAGCTCATTTATGCTCACAGAAAGCATAAAGTGAACATCATTACAGAGTTTCACTTTAGACATAAAGAAACAGACTCAGTAAGATCAATTCCCCAATGGATATCAGTAAGTAAACTACAGAGCCGCAATCCCAGCCTGAATCTATGCCATGTTCAAAATCAAGAAGTTTCCATGAGTAAAGCCATCTCACATTTTTTTTGAGAATGCAGTCTGCTCTCCTATGATCTCAGGCTAGGCATAGGAAATATGAGAATGTCATTTCCAAGTCTATCACCTAAACTTAAACTTGTCCAATAGAGAAGTTTACACAGCTTTGTAATTCCATTTGCAAATTGCATCTCCCACATCTGAACTACTGAGCTTCACGCCTGTCACCACCCTCCTGCATCCTGCCCCTCAGCATGCTAAACAGTTGAACTCATCAGCTTTCTTCAAATTAAATGTGTTTGGGAAGAAGCATGGCCATCTTCTAATCCAGGCCTTGCTCAACCACCAGCTGCTCAGCAGGTTTCAAACATCTCTATCCTAGTACTTGTCACACATAATTATGGTTATGCATTTATGTGTGTGCCTCTTTTATTTAACTATAAACTACTCAGAGGTTAAGTTTATTTCATCATTTTCTCCCTGATTCCTGGCAAACTCTGACAAAGAGTAACTCTGAAAAAATGTTACTTGATTCATTAAAAATTAATCAAGTTAGTTACACCATAATCTGTCCCTTCCTTTTCATTCTACTATAAAACCTCAGATTTCATATACTAGATTTTTAGATTTCCATCTAATTGAAATTTAGAAAATTCCAAAGACCATTTGTTAAGCCATGATGTCACAGAACCAGAAAGCCAGGTTGATTGGGAACACTCTTCAATGAGCAAAAGCAGCTCGATTGCATATTTGGTTTTATTCTGGTTTATCTTCTGTTTTTACAAAAGAAAGGTCAAGGAAAATACCCCAAAATTATGGCTACAGTCATTTATATGATATAGCAATGCAAGGACACAGGACCATGCAAGGCAAAGACTGTCTTTAAAAATATTCAAAACCGTTGGGCTTGGAAGAGAGCCATGTAAGTGAAGGACCCTGAAGCTTCAACTTCAGTAACTTCATGATAAGCCAACCTCAGGGGAAAAGGAGATGTGGATAAATCCCCAAGAAATTGAGCTCACAGATAACAAGCTGAAAATAAACCTCCCTGCTATCTGGTTGGGTGCAGGGTAGGGCTTCCATTGTAATTCAATACATCAGTAAAGAAAGAGAATACAGGGGAAGCCTGGAGATTAAGAGGGAGCTTGGATATTTTCAAAGAAGACATGAACTCCATGAAATGCTTATGAAAGTGACTGACAAAATGTTTCACAAAGAAAAGTTCCTACCCATAGGCATTGGACTAGAGATTGAGAACTTCTTCATTAATCCCAGAACAGGGTCAGGAAAAGCAGAATAGCTGGCAGCACATTCTTCCTATCTGGGGCAGAGCTGGGAGCAGAGGCTCACAGCACCATTACGTAGCCTTTGATAACACTGCACAGGTTATTGTTCTGTTCTCTGAATACCTGGCCTTTCTAATGCAGAGGCAGGTCTGTCAACTGGCTACCAACAATTAACCAAAGGTCGAAAGAATCTCAGAATCTTTCAATATTTTCTAAAACATAATGCAACTCTAATTTGCATGTCCACATTGTGAGGTTTAATGTTCTGGGCACAGCTGTCTTCTTTACTATTTTTCTCAGCTTCAAAATAAAGCCATTTTTCCCCAGGCAAGGTACCAAATTTTACAAAGTTACAATGTTGTTACAGGAGCTTGAATTTCGGAAGTCACGTAAAGAATAATTCTCAGTGCTTTTGCCAACAATTTCATTATTCTGGGCCAATGAAAAACTATAGAGTTTTAGTGCCATAGGTACAGACATGTCTGCTGGAGATTTAGAGCAATATTTCCCAGTGTGTTCAAACTACGGACCCCATAAATTTCCCACTGTATTTACCATAAACTGCTGATTATAAGAAAATATATGTATTAAGCAATAATTTTTCCTGGATGCACATATGTATATTCACACATATGTTAACCAATATATAGGAATTTTTAAAAAAATTATAGCTTGTGATGCCCATGGTAAAATTAGTCTTACCACACTAGGTCAATATAATTTCAGCCAAATCCAACTTAAGTTTGCTGTGATATCCTAGTAATAGCAACAGCTAACAATGATACAGTCCTCACCATGTGCAGGGCATAGTATAACTGAAACGACCCTCACCCAATATTCCCAAATTCAAATTCTGAAAGCTTTTGAGTACTGACATGATAGCATAAAACTTTTACTCATGCACAGAATCATTAAATATATTGTATAATATTGCCTTCAGGCCATGTGTATAAAATATATATGAAACATGAATTAATTTCACATTTAAAGTTGGTTCCCATCCCCAGGATATCTCATTACATATATGCTAATATTCCAAAACCCCCCAAATTCTAAAACCCTTGGGGTCCCAAGCATTTCAGATAAAGGACAACATTCAACCTGTACGTTCCTTAACTCATTTAACTCTGTGTCACAGTAGAGTCATACAATAGTCACAGCACTACACTATAGAGGTATACAAGATAAGTGTCAAAAAGAACAGTGCTAAAACATACCCCCTACCTCCAGCAGGCTATCAGTGAATGCCACCTATCCCCATCCTTCCTTTTGCTAACTGACTATTTTTATCATAATCACTCTATCCCCTTTTCCCCACTGTATTTTTTTTTTGGTAGGGGAAAATGTGGAGAAAGACAACTTATCATTTTAATTCAGAAGTTACAATATTACAAGAAGCCACACCCAAAACAGAATGAGAAGACTGCATATTGCCTGGAGATGTTTTCTGAGTTCAGGACAGTGAAGGAACTTTGGACTGTCTCTCTTGATGAGTGTGTTCAATTCTTCACAGCAGGAAGAATTAAATGGATATTTGGTATCTGGATGGATAAAATGTAGCAAAGACTGGGTAGCAATTCACAAAACCTCTTTTTCTCTTTTGTATACACAATTAGGCAACACTTGTCAGCTCATTACCAGATGAGTTCTGCCAGTGGCAGATAGAATGAAAGCGTAAGCCATACTCAAGAAAATCTCTCACATAAGCAATCTGCCCTGTTCTTTTTCCTCTCACACAGACCTTAGGAACCACAGGTTTAAGATATGAGCCCACCAGATGAAAGGAACAGGGTACCTGAATTACCGCTTGAAGATGAGCTGTTGCCTACAGGTAATCTCATTGTTCCTTCTAATTGAGCAAAAAACGAACATTTATTGTATAAATGTACTAAGATAAGAATTGGAAAGAGGGTTAGCTATAACTGAAGCTAATATAAACTAATACACAATATAATAGGGGTGGTTCACCGTGTTTAAGTAAAAGAAGGGGCACCTTACTCAGTGTTAACAGGTCCAACAACATTTTTTATAGAAGATGGTATCTTCTGCAAGGGAACTCCATAAAAGAGCTATCTACACTTGCTGGTTCCATATCATTCCCCTCTTCCTATTTGTATTTATCTTTTAAATTTTTCACCACAAACCATGAAAATTTAAAACAAATTAAAATGTATATACACTTTAAAGAAAAATTATATATTCAATGTTTCTATCATGACTCAGAAGAAGAAATAGAATTATATTTGTAGACACTTACCATGAGCTTCTCAAATTCTATGGTGACTGTTATTCTAAATTGGTTTTAATCATTTTCCTGATATTCTTTATAGTTTTACCATATACAAATGCATTTTAATTTAATATTGTGTTAGCCAGGTTTTCATTGTTGTGACCAAAATACCTGACAAGAACAATTTAGAGAAGGAAAAGTTTATTTGGGCTCATGGTTTTAGAGATTCAGGCCAAGGTGAAGCAGAGCATCATGGTGGAAGGGCTTGGCAGAGGGTCCTCACTCCATCGATGAAGAGCTGGAAGAGGGAGGGGGCTGTAGAAAAGATGCACTCTTCCAGGGCACACACACCCTCAAAGATCTAGTTAGAATGAACTGATGAGGTTCCAACTCTCAAGATGTAACCATTCTGCCTATAAAGTGTTGGGGGGACACCTCAAACCATAACAGTATATTGCTGTTTTAGTCAGCTTTCTCACTGCTGAGACTCAAGGATCTGACCAGCACCATCATAGAGGAGGAAGAGTTTATTTGACGGCTCCCAGTTTTAGAGTTCTTAGTCCATAGAAGGCCAGCTTCATTCCTAAGGGCTCAAGGTGAGGCTGAACACAATGGCCAGAGAGGGCGGCAGAGGGAAGCAACTCACATCACAGTGATCAGATAACAGAGAAAGACACTTCACTCTCCAGATACAAATATATACCCCAAAGCCACACCCTAACTCTCACCTCCTTCAGCCACAGCCTACCACTTCAGTTACCACTCAGTTAATTCCTATTGGGGGATTAAATCACTGATTGGTCTAAGACTCTCACAACCCAATCATTTTTCCTCTGAACCACCTTGCATTGTCTTACATGTGAGTTTTTGAGGGACACCTCTCATCCAAACCATAACAATTGCTGAATTTCATCTGCTCTGACTTTAGATAAATGAAATAATTTGTATGAGTTTTTCTGCTACTTGCTTCCACTCCAAATCCCAGGGATTTTTTTTTAAGTTCCTTTATGCTGATATTACTGCACTTCACTGATTTTAACAGCCATATAGTACTCCTATCTATCTATGTGCTGATCTATCTATCCTACTTTTGGTGGGTATTTTTGTTTTCTTCAATCTGAAGGGTTTTGTTTGTTTGGGGAATTTATTGTTGTTATTCTATGAACATTCTCATGTATATCCTGGTGAGCACGTGCAGGACTTTCTCTGTAGTATATACATAGGATTAGCATTGCTAATCCGTAAATACACATATTTTTGAATTTTGTGGCAAATCTAAATTATTTCCAAAATGAGTGTGTACCTTCAAAGGCAGTGTAGCTTCCCATTCTACCCCAAATTTATTATTGTCATAGCTTCTAGATTTTTTATTAATGCTGACTGAAGAATGACATATTTTAAGGATTTGTTCTTTGCTTTCATGATCACTAACTTTGAGTGCTTTTTATTGGCCCTATACATTTTCTGGATATTGTCTGTTGGAGTCTTCTTTCCATTTTGCTTTTATCTTATTTACAATTCTCTTGTTGATTTTTAGAAGCTCTTTATACATTCTGGATAGTGATCATTTACAGGTTAAAAATATTTCATATATATATTCTTTTTTGTGACCCGTTCTCCCATTTTTTTTTAACTTGGGTCTTTTTATTAGAAAAAGTCAATAAATGTTTTATATGTACATGAATCTCTCTTTTTCTTTATAGTTTACACTTTTACCTTATTTATGAACTCATTTCTTACACTGATTTCATAAAACATTTTTATCCTGTGCCTAGCAGCCTTGTAAGTGGTAGAAATACAGCAAAAAAATAAATTAAATCTGACAAAGAACTCTAGACATCTACTAAGGAGATCTAGACAACACCAAGTAAATTATGAGATCTGTATACAGATAATAACATTCTGATGATTCTTTTTAAAGCAAGGGAAGGAGATAATGAATGGCAGTAGAAGGAGATAGTACTGGGGAAGGTGGTTTCCAGCGGGGTCAGAATTGGCTTCTCTGAGACATCTGAGCAGAGTTCTGATGACGTTGAAGAATTGTCAAAGTGGATATCTGAGGCAAGAACCCTCAGATATAAGGAAGAGAGAGTGCAAAGATCCAAAAATGGGAGCATGCCTGGTGTGTTCTAGAAAGAGGAGGGGGGAAAAGGATCTTTGGAGAAAAGCGTGCAGGGCAAAAATATTAGGAACTGATCCCGACCTTATCCTCCAGGATTCACCTCTGTAGATGGAAAGTCCATCACTTTCAATTTGCTCAAGACAAATCCCTCAAGGTTTCCCCAGATGGCTCTCTTTTTCCCACATTCCACAACCAGGTGGAGTCTGTTTCAACCCTCCACTGCCATCACTGTACCCAAATCAATACTTCTGTAGCTTCCCAACTGATCTTCCTGTACTCATTCTTATCCCCTCCTGCCCCTTTCTCCCCAAATAGCCTTAGATATTTTTAAATTATGTTATTTCTCAAAACACTTCCCATCTTACTCAAGAGTAAGATCTGCAGCTCTTATCCTGATACTCAAGACCTTTCCAGATCCTTTGCGCCTATTCCTCTGACCCCAACCACAACTCTCCCCTTTTACTCAGAGCCTCGTTCTATGTCTCTTACCTCCCTTTCTCTGCATCTCTTTCTCTCCTCCTGCTTTCTTAACACACCCAACCCCCCCACACACACACACATACACAAACCCCAAAATTCCAAGTCACCCTCATAGAGATTGGACAATTATTTGCAAATTGAGAAGCCTGGCAGAATTTTATTAGTAATTAAAGGAATCACAGGAAGTTTGCTTAAGAACTGTCTTTTGCTGGGGGCCGGGAGGTGGAGGTAACTGGGAATTGAAGCCAGGGACCATTAACCAGGGAACCCCATTCCCAGCCCCTTTTACTTTTTGACACAGGGTCTCACTGAGTTGTTTAGGGCCTCTATAAGTTTCTGAGGCTGGTCTTGAACTTGCAATCCTCCTGCCTCAGCCTGTGGGGCCACTGCGATGACAGGAGTGAGCCACTGCACCCCACTGCACTGTCTTTTCTTTCTTGCCTATCATTTTCTTCTAATTGGAAAAAAATAGAAGAATTATACAAGCATGACTAAACTCTATTTTTAACTCTGCTAACCAGTATGCTGGCCTCAGATTTTAAGAATTGAAGCTATGGGAGTACAGTAGAATTGCCTCTGCCAATCTGACTACATTTCAATAAGTCTCCAAGTCACATTTATGAGCAAAGATAGAAGCAGGGTTATATTGAACTTGGAATGTCATGGCAATGCCCAATCACAACCATTAATGAACTGGAAAAAATTCTGCCTCCACCTGGGAAAGAGGGCTCCCATGCAATTGTTCCTCCAGCTGCCTCACCCAGCTCTCCTCACCAAGAACAGGGCATGGGTTTATGAAGGGAAACTTTACCACAGGTGCTTGAGGAAAAAAAAAACACAATTGTTTTTACATCTGGTGTCTATGTTTAGAGGGAAAGGAGAAAGAGGATAAGGAACTAAAATTTACTCTGTTCTATCTGGTAGAGAGTATCTTACTGACTCCTCACAACAATCCCATGACCAATGCATCATCCTGGGGAAAGATGAGGAAAGGCTTGGGAACTCCTAATGAATCGACTCGTGGTTCTTTTGTTTTTACTTTGGTGGTGTTGGGGATTGAACCCAGGTCTCTCACTGTGCGACTGAACTACAGCCCCAGACCTACACATATTTGTAAATTATGGGATGGATGTCTAATCCAAACATGCTCATTATCATCATGCTTGTTGATAACACCTGTATTTAACATTGAAACTGCACAATGATTAAGAGCCTTAAAATTTTTAAGCTGTATTTTAGGTCAGAATTTCTTTACATATTCTTAGGCTTTTCCCCCACTGAAAATAATAGTAAGTTTATTCCCTATATGTTAACCAACTGGGTTGTGTTTTAAATATTTTAAATTATATTATTGATGATATGTTTATAGTCAAAAACTAATGGGAAAAATATATTTACAAAGCAGACACATTCTATATAACCACAAACTACTAATTTTTATTTATAGTATATAAATTTACATCTCTTTGTCTGTATTATGTATGTACCAATCAATAAATATCATCATACATATATTTTAGGTTTTCAAAAACACATATATTACATGATTTTGTATCCTTTTAAAATTATTACATCAAGAATTTTCCTGTGTCACTAATCTTTGAAAATACAATTTTAAAGACTTCATGATATCCTCTTGAATTATTAAATCACAACTGTTTAATCATTCTTCTTCAGCAGGATATATGGGCTTTTTCAGAAATTTGACATAGAAATTATGTTTCAATAAAAACCCTCTGTATATACATCTTTATTTTTATCAACAGTCTATCTATTTTTAATTTATTTTTTAATTTTAATTTGTTATATATGACAACAGAATGTTTCACAATTCATATTACACATACAGAGCACAATTTTTCATATCTCTGGTGGTGCACAAATTAGAATCATACCATTTGCGTCTTCTTACATGTACTTAGGGTAATGATGTCCATCTCATTCCACCGTCTTTCCTACCTCCATTCTCCCTCCTTTCCCTTCCTTCTTTAAATGAGATTTCTACATGAACATCTGCCAGGTCAGCATATTTATAATATTAAAGTTTCATAATATACATTGCCAACCTGCTTTGCAGAAAGAGGAGGCCTGCTTCTCCACATCTTTCCCAACATTTAGTAGAATCCATGAAGCTTGTGAAAAGCCTTATGTCTTAAAAGAGAAAAATAGCTGTTTCAAATTCTTGGAATTAAAAAAAATGTTATTTACTCATTTTTCTATTGTACTGGTTTTCCTCTGACTAACATGTTGTCATTCCTTAAATTCACAGAAATTAAACTTTTGCCTGTCAAATGGTTAAAATACATTTTCAAAGTCTGCCACTTCTCTAACTTTATTTGTACTGACTTTTAAAAGTTAGTTACAGTTTAGGCCTTACTGAAGCATGCTTCTTTTTGATTTTACACAAATATTTCACATTTTTCTTTTATGGCATCTGAATTTCATGCTTGCTTTGAGAATTCTTCCTCATTGCAAGATTATAAAAATAGTCCATATTTTTCTAATACATTTTTAAGTTGAATCTTTAATCCACATAAATTTTGTAGATCTTGAAGACAGGATTCTAGTTTTATTTCTAGCCAAGTTAATTTTAAAAATCGTCTCTAGCCCACCTGTTAACCAATCTACCTTTCCCTACTGATTTAAAGCACATTTTTTCCAATATTTTCTTAAATACATATATTGTGCCTACTTCATGCATGCATGAATGTGTCTGTGAGAGAAAGTAGCCCTCAACAGACTTTCCATCTCTGTATGTCATTAGTGTCCCCAGCTTGGGAAATTATGAAGGTTTACTGGTCCAAACTTGCTGACAACACAGAAATTATATATTTATTCCAGCTGTCTGTCAAAAAGTATAGAGAACATGAACTTGAATTCATACCTCCTTGACAATTATCAGAATCATGGTTAAAGAAATGAAAATTACTGAGATTTCCCTAATGTCTGCAGATTTCTATTCCCAGATAATCTAAAATCCAATTTTGAGTTTTTCCTACCATAAGAATGTTGTTCTTGGACAGATTGCTTTTTCCTTCTGTAGAAATCATTTCGACTATATTGCTCTCTGGCCTGAAATCATCTGACTACCTAAGACACATTAAAGAAAATTTTGATGACCTCCTAACAAACCTTATACTCTATAGGAATTCTTTCTAAAGACAAAATAAAAAATTATTTCTGGTGTCACATAGAGAAAGCATCAGACTTCTCCAGGGTAACCGATTTGTTTTTGTTTCAGGGACACTGTGAAAACTGAAATAACTGGGCTTTTCTCTTAGAATTGGCTACTCAAATATTTACCATTTGGGGGCCTCTCTTGACAAATGAATGGAACCAAAAATAATTTTTGTACTAACTTCTCTCCCAGATCCTTTTCAAAAGCTTACATTCCATTTGTCCTGATTTCCTTATTGATGTTATCTTCTATACAATAGGTATCCTGATGCACTAACTTAAGTATACTTTAGAAAAAGGTGGAACATAAATAAAGCAAAAATCTCTGTAGGAAAACTTTTGTCTGAACCTTTTAACTTACTGATAAGAAGTAAATATTAGAAAAGGCCAAGGTTTTCAAACCTATCTGTTTTAGGATTCAGCAAAAGCCTGTTTACATTCAGAAAGGAGAATCTGGCTTTATGTAGTTTTATAAAATTCCATTTTCCAACGGTAAATTTCTGTGATGCTATTTTGTATAATACCATTATTTTCCTTTCTCTTTGCAAATTACACTTTCATATGTATTTGTCAAAGCAAATAAAATTGACTTTGTAATATGTACAATACTTGTTACTAAAGACAGAAAATATGATATGGTTACTTTTATATAATCTTCCTGCAAAGTAACATAAAATGAAAAAAAAAAAAACTTTTGTTTTAAAATTCCTCTCCAATTCCTGCCTTTTACCCCCAAATTATATCAGTGTTGTTATTCCAACATTTACCTAAAATATATCACCAAAGGCAAACTGCTTGAGCACCATTTGTCAAATATTTGTGCATAAATAAGTATCCTCAGAAAACTTGAAATGGAACCACCATTTGACCCAGTTACCCCACTCCCTGGTATACACCCAAAGGATTAAAAATCAGAATACTATAGTGACACAGCCACATCAGTGTTTATAGTGGCTCAATTCACTATAGCTAAGATATGGAACCAACCTAGGTGCCCTTCAACAGATAAATGGATAAAGAAAATGTGGTACATATACTCAGTGGACTATTACTCAGTCATAAAAAGAACAACTTTATGACTTTTGCCAGAAAATGGATGGATCTGGGGACTATCATGCTAAGTGAAATAAATCAGTCACAAAAAAACAAAAGTCAAATGCTCCCTCTGATATATGGATGTTAACAAACAAAAGGGATGGGAGAGAATATAAATTCAGTGGATTAGACAAAGGGGAATAAAGGGAGGGAGGGAGGATTGGCACAGGAAAGACAGTGAGATGAATCAGATATAGCTTTCCTCTGTTCACATAGGAATACAGCACCAGTGAAACTCCATCTCATGTACAACTAGAATGGGATCCTAATTAGAATAAGATATAGTCCATGTATTAATAATGTCTCAAAATATACTCTACTGTCATGCATATCTATAAAGAACAAAAAAAACTAAAGAAAAGTATACATCTACACAAAAATAAGCCTTTACCACTTTACAAATGTTATTTTTTAAAATTAAAACTTTGTTCCCTCAAAATTGAAAGCACTGAACTAGGTGATGCCTAAATCCTCTTCTAATTCTATGAGTGTGTAAAATTTAAAGATCAAATATATCATCTCTCCTAATTATCTCTTGCTCAACAAAAGATTTCAATAATTTCTGAGACTTTGAAACATGCTAACAGGTTTTCAAATAACCCATTGTTTTATAAGCATAGAGTTTTATGAAATAAAAATCATAAATAAAAATCAGTCAATGGGATTTTTTGAAAAGTGATATGAAATAGTGCATTGGCATTTACCTTGAACCTTTCTGATAACTTTGAGAGCAACCCCAAGGTCCATGACTTGTACGACTTTGTAATTTTTATGAGACAAAAGTTTGAATGTGTGAGCAATACACCTGGCATGAAGCAGCGAACTGACAACAATGGCTTCACTTCCCAGCTTTCTTACATTGACACACAATTTTTCTTTTTCTACTTGTCATCAGGTCCATATTACTCTGCAGAAAAGTTCCTAGAAAGTTGAAAACACTGGGGAAAATAAAATAAAATGTGATACAATCAAAGAAACTAATGTTTTATGTTGTTAATAACTAATGACCAGACTTACAGATTCCTAAAAGGTCTAAGAGAGTAATGAATGCTTAACGCTCTGTTTTATATTTTGATGCATTTTACAGAGGAAAGTATATACTATAACTGGCTACAATTGAAAAGGGGTGTCAGGATCTACCTATTCATTTGAAGAAGCCAAGGACAGTAGCAGGATTTACATATTGCCTATGGAAAGGGTTTATTCTAGTTGGCACTTTATGGTTTCATGTTTTGTCAGACACTTTGGTTATAGTATAACAGAGTATTCGCTTCTTTTTTTCTTCTTTTTAAGACTGATTGTTTCATCACAGTAAGGTAAAAAAAATTAGAGGAGATAGAAGCATTTGTAAAAGGGAATACATGGACGTCGAGAGAAACTTAGATTGGCAAATAGTAATTTACTAAGCAAGTTAAGCAGAATAAATAGGTAAGCTTATTCTTTTGAAAAATCTTGAAACCTGCACTTACCTACCCATTTTGGTAATTATATTTTATTCCTTTACACCAGATGGTAAGCTTCTTAAAAACAGGCGACTTATCAACTCATGTTTACATCTTTAGCACCTGACACACAGTAGGCACTCTGTACATGTTCTGCCAGTGCTCTTTGCCTACCCTGTAGTCCAAACATTTCTTCCCACTGACCCTTTAGACTCATTTCTCAATCACGGAATCATTTGTTGTTGTGCATGCTATGGCATGCTGCCCAGAAATACCTTCAGGACTGAAACATTGGCACCGGATGCCCCACAGCTAGACCCTCCCTGGGATTAGCCTCTATTGCAGGGAGCTTTCTTTACATGTGTTCAGCCCCTCCCTCTAGCAGCCTGCATCCTGGTTGATGCAAAGAACTCCTCCTCCTTGTCTCATTTGACAACAGCTCTCAAGAGCCATGCCAGCTCTAGGATTCTTAGTATCAGGAGGACTCTACTGCAATCTGCTCTGCTGTTCAGCTTCCTCTCTCCAGGAGGCTTGGCTCACTGGTCAGCTAGCTGGTACCATTCCTCCAGCACTCCCCCATGAACCTCCCACCTCCTACTTAATATTATCTGCTTCAAATTCTGTGTCCCAAAACTTGATCCAAGAACACTAGTGGAGCCTTATAAAATTAAATATTCCCAGAACTCAAGCCAGAGTTACTAAAACCAAAAGTTTTTGAATTGTGAGGAATTTTTAAAATTTTATAAATTGTATGCCAAACATCTGCCTTAAAATGCTTCTGTTCCCATCAAACAGCAGCCAATTTCTTCTGCTCCCAGTGAACTTCAGCATCTTTAAGGCTCCTTGCTGCCAAGTTGTTGACATGTTTTTTTGTGGGTTTTTTTTTTTTTGGTACATCTGTATCTTTTGGTCAAATACTTCTTATCTGATGGTTTCCTTTGATATTGCTCATCTAGTTTTGTTACTGAAAGCTTACTTTTTGTTTATTCAGGCAGACATCTATTAATAGTGATTACTAATCTGAAGCTCTCTCCTATTGCACAAATCAGACTTTGTCTTTTCTAAGGCAAATAATCCACTGGAAACCATGAGAAAAGGAATTTAGGTTAGATGTAAACAATGTTCTACTGCCTGTGATGAAGTGGGATAGAGACTGTATTAAAGACTTAAATAGACAGAAATTCTCAAATCTTGTTTCATACCTTATCACGATTATGTTCGAAATAAAGGAAATAAAACAAGCATATTCAACAATATTGCAATTTTGTTATTCTCCCTGGAAGTCACTTCTCTTCTTCAATGAAATTGAACCATCCACTTACCACTTGTGGAATAAGACATTTTACAAGGCCATTTCTGTGATGGAACTCTCTCTACCCCAACTATAATAACCATATAAACCCAAAACCACTATACTAGGCCTAAGGCAAACAAATTTTTTTAATTGTAAACTTTTTTTAAAAAAAGATAAACCTTTTCTTCCCACAATTACAAAATAAAAAACATTAAAATGAGCACATTTATTTTCTTCTGGCTGTTTTCATTCCAATGAATTTTCTATTTTCTGTCTCTTCAATATCAAGAGAAGGGCTTTGAAACACAATGAGCAAAAATGAAAAAGAAAGATGAGAATTGTATACTGAAACTGGGAGCCTACGTGCCAAGATTCAGTCTGCTGTGCCTGGGAAAGTGCTGAGACTTCAAAACTTTGAAAGATTTAGTTTTGAAGAGGATTGCTGACACCACTTATCTGTATCAGTTCAACTCTATGAATTGCGTGAGTGGAGTGTGCTAATTTCACTACCTTAGATATTCTACCCAACTCTGAGGCAGGCAAATAACAAAGATCATTCCTCCTACTATGAATATTCTCTATGTTAGCTGAAAATATTTGTCAAGGCAAGTTCTCAGTATCAAGGAAAGAGCTTAAAGTCAATCATCTAGATGGCTCAGTAAGTGCAATCCCCCAACATCACCAACATACCACAGTTCCTCCAAATTTAGAACTGATTTATAGCTAAGCAATCACCTGGAGAACAGCTGGCAAACTGCAGACCTTGGGACAAATCCACATATTTTTCTACAGTCTGCAAAGTAAGAGTCGTTTTTACTTTTTTAAATTCCTGGGGAAAAAGCCAAATGAAAAATAATATTTCATGATATGTGAATATTATGTGAAATCAATTTCCACATCCATAAATAAAGTTTTATTAGAACACTGCCACACTAATTTGTTTATGTACCATGGATGGCTGCTTTCACACTATAATTGCAGAACTCAATAGTTGCAACAGAGACCTATACCCCACGAAGCATAAAATACTTATTCACTTTCATTTTACAGAAAAGGGTTTCCAGGCCCTGACCCAAAGCATTGCAATGTGCAAGTTTGTCTGATATGCATCTCACTTAATCCAGTGAAGTGGGGAGAGGGGGTTATGCCTACTCTACAGACAACAAATATGGAAATGACTTTCCAAGGTCATACAGTCAGTATGAAACAAAGTTACTCATATTCTTCCACTTTATCAAAGAGCTTCTCTATAAGTAAATGGTGTAATATTTAGTAATGCTAATTAATATTTGGTTTGCAAAAAAATGTTGGCACCATTAATTTCTCAATACCATAATCAAAAGTAATTTGCTTAAAACCAGGCACTTAAGAGTATTTTAGTTTGTGAAAGGCCAAGGATCAAGCTCTTAAAAAAGCATGTTCTGCCTGACAATATTAACTAACAGGCTTGTCACTTAAAGGAGAAATAATTTTTTCCCTTCATCTCTTCAGATGATTCCAATGCAGTGGAAGAAAATCCTGAATACACCATCTTTCTCTTGAATTCCTTAATATTTCTCATGAAGATAGAGCAGATCATTCTGACAAAGTCAAACTCTTATGAAATTGAGTTACTAAAGCAATTTTGTACATTCTCTCAGAACATACTGTTGGCCCCAGCCTGAAGATAAAATTCAAGGGAGAAAACAGAATTTCATCTCTTCCTCTAGGTTTTCTATCTTGCACTTAAGTAGCTTTAGAATTTATATCCTTTCTTTAAATATATGTACACATAGAAATATAGATATAGCTGTAGATACAGACACAGTACTAATATATATTATCTGATTAATATATAATCATTATCAATTAACTTTTGTTAAGTGCTTAAAATTAAGAAAAGATAAAGTTCTACTAAGAATAATGACTAAATCAAAGAAGAACAAAATTTTAGCACCTGCTTAACTAGCTACTGTGTGACTTTGGGAATAACCTTGGACCCCTCTAGGTCTGTTTTTATAATAATATAAAAGAGACTACATGACCTCTAGGGGACATTCAGGTTTAAAATTAGCTCCACTTCTGAAAATTCATTGAATGCTCACTTAATCCAAGTAAGTCTCAGTTTCCTCATTTCCAACTTAGAGATAAGACCTACCACATAGGTGGTTCCCCTAAGAAAATATATTAAAGGACTTATGTATTAGCTTTCTCTTACTACAATGAAATTGCTGCAGCAATTAAATTCTAAGGAGAAAAGGTTTATTTTGAGTCACTGGCTAAGGTGGTACAACATGGCAAGAGCCCCAGCCACAGCAAACCACTTACCTCATGAGCCAGGAAGCAAGGAATGAGACAGGAAGGATCCAGAGTCTCAAAATCCCCTGTAGGAGCTCATTCCCAGTAACCCAAGGACCTCCCACCAGGTCCAGCTTCTAAAGGTCCATAGCACCTCCCAATAGCACAGCCCTGGGGACCAGGACTTAGCACCTGTACTTTTGGGGGACAAGTATCCAAATCATAGCAACTTGGTACATATTGTTCAAAAGAAGATGATGATATTAGTGTACTTTCTATTTTTAGGTTGATTCATGCTAAGCATGAGTTTTAGCCTATTAAAGAGAGACTAAAAAGAAGAGGAATCACACATAAAATAGAAATGATATTTCTTGCTTTTGGAAGTTTCACAAATCTGTGATGAACCACCTCTGGGTACACAGAATTACTCTGGCCCCACCATTTGAGACAGATAAGATCTGAACCCTTGCTAATTGCTAAGTCCTCTTCACCTACCCTTGGTCAACACAGACCAAAAGAAAGAACTTTCTTTCAAGACACTGAGAAAGATACTCTAAATTCACAATGACTTTTCATAATGATAGGTCCCAGCAAAAAGTCTCACTTGATAGCTTAAATCATAGCTATCTTTATAAATAGCTTCTTTATATCTTATTTTATATTCGATGTTTCTAAGCAGCTTCACGAAAACAATTTTTGCCTTTAGACCAAAATTTATTTTAAAGGTAATCAATAAAAGATTTCTCAAATCAAATATTTTCATATTTTGATAATTTTTTAAAGATCCTATTATTGCATTTTTTATTCAATGCTATGACTTTACAGAGCATAGCTATCAAAGTAGTTTATATTTAAACTGATCAGTTATACCCTGGAGAGGGCTTAGCACTATCCATTAACATTTAAAATGTCGATATTTCTAACCAACAATTATACATGAAATGGGAGCTACACCACCCCACTGTGCCATGACACACTTATTTCTTTTGTGCGTGGCACCTGTTTCCCATCCTCCAGTTATCCCTCCTCCAACCTCTCCCCCTAAACTCTAGGAATCACTATCCTACATTTACATAATCTTTTTTTCATATATGTGAAAGAACATGCAGTATTTGCCCTTCCACATCTTATTTATTTCACCTCATTATATAGTTTATGAAGAACCAGAAGAGAGGAGCTTGAGGGCACCAAACATCAAGAAGTAAAAAGGAGATGAAAATGCTAATAACCCTGCTTTGATCAATAAACACTTTATACACAGGTTGAAATCACAGTATATTCTTTAATATGTACAATTATTACATATTAATTTTCTGAGCAATTAAATGGTAATATGTAGCAGAGTCATCTGATATTTAAACCTACCTGCTCCTTGGTTAACTAAGCTCTTCATGTAGCTTAAAAGTCCATAGGTTTCTGAATATATGTCTGAATGTACAGTCAACAATAATGATCTTGGTAGTGTTCTAAGAGTCAAAATTTAAGGCTACAATGGCTCAAATCTAGTATCAGCATCAATATTTAAATATACATCCAGTTCGAGGATATCAAGGCTTGATAGATTATGAATTAAAATTCAGAGGGCTCTTATGAACAATGAAATATTTCTTATATTTACTTACCCATTTATTCATAGTAAACATTTGCAAACAATACCATGATAGGGACTCTGTGCCATTTAGGGAGAAGAAGTGAACTAACAATATTAGTGAAGTTATGATAGGAACTAGAAAGGAGATGCACCCAAGCCTATTACATAAGTGGCTTCCCAATCAGACATTAAGAAGGTAACACTGATGCCCAATACCGAAGAGTCAGGAAGAAATTAGTTGTGTGAAGAATAAGGGGATGAGATTAGCCAGGTTTCCAATATGTGGCAAAACACCTAAGGTAATCAATTAAACGAAGGAAAGCTTTGTTTGGGTTTATGGTTTCATAGGATTCATCCCATGGCCTTGTTGCTCTGGGCCTGTGTTGGCAGAGTGCATCAAGGTGGGAGTCCAGGCAGAAGAGATTCGTTGACCTCATGGCAGTTGGCAAACAGAGAGGAAAAGGTCAACCCCAACTCTTCCATTGAAGAGTACACTCCCAATAACCTAATTTCCTCCCTCTGTGCCCTCCTTCCTATAGATACTGCTATTTCCCAACAGTGCCGCAGGTGGGGATCTTTATACACACAGACCTTTGAGGGATACATTTACCCAAACTGTGGCAGGGGTAAAGAGAAGTCTTGGGGGAAAATAAATGGGCATGGAAAATCATAGTGGCATACCACAACTTATAGGACTAAAATTAGTCAGTTAAGTCCTAAGTGCAATATTTTGGTGAAGGAGCCAGAGACGAGACTACCTATGCATTAACAGCTTTGTATGAAGCTCTGAGAGCCCAGTGGAGGATTTGAAACAGGAGAATGACTAATCAAGTTTGTCATTAAGAAAAATGAAATGTTTAGAAGACTAGAAGGGTAGGTAAAAGGGCAAAAGCTTTAGGAAGGTAGACAATTTAGGCATCTATGGCAGAGAATACAACTGTGAATTCATGTTGGTGGAATCCTGGTTAGAGAGATGAGGATACAGCAAGAAATATTTATTAAGATTTGATATAGCCAGGTGTGGTGATACAGGCCTGTAATTCCAGCATCTTGAGATGCTGAGGCAGGAGCATCATAAGTTCAAAGCCAGCCTCAGCAACTTAGTGAGGTGCTAAGAAAAGCAGTGAAATATAAAATAGGGTTAGGGATGTGACTTAGTGGTTGAGTAGCCCCGAGTTCAATCCTCAGTAACAAAAAAAAAAAATGATTTGATGCCTCCTCAAAAACAGAAGAAGAGTGAATGGTAATCTAGATCAACTCCTGGACCAGTGACTTGGGCAACTGTGTATAAAGAAGTTCATTAATAGGAAATACTTTTTAATTAACATAAAGGGATTTCTGAAAAATCAGAATGTTAGACAATAGCACAAAAAAAGCTCAGATAGGGAATTGATATAAATGGTTCAGATATGCCCAAGCAGAACAAATAGCCTCATGGGTTGTATCAAAAGTAAAAAAAAAAAAAAAAAAAAAAAAAAAAAAAAAAAAGAGATAGAAAATTCAGTGCTTCAGCTTCAACATTCAAGCAAAAATAAAGAAGGGTGAAGAAAGGTGAATACAGCTTTTATATCTTTCTTTTTCCTTGGGAAAAAAAAGATATGAACTTTATCAGAAGAAGAAGGTCAAAGAAACAGAATAATTTGATGAGGCAAAATGCTCAAACATGAAAACAGTTTAAAAGATAATAATTCTTTTAAAATATTTTATAGAAATATTTAACTACCCAATATTTAATTACCTAAATGCATGTATAAAGAATTAGCCTTATATCTAAAAGCTAGCACAATGAGAAATATCAACATGAGTTTACTGTATCAAAAGCAGCAGCAAAATGCACACACACAGGATTATGATGTTCTTAAGAAAAAGATAGCAGATTAAATACTTTTGATATAACAAATAAACTTGTAATTATGAGGGGTTTTTAAAATCCCATACAAGAATGCAGAAACAAGCCAGAATCCTCTTTTCAAGAAAAAAAAAAATGGCACAATTTCCTAAACAGAAGCCCCACTTACACCAAATCTGGTACTCTTGGGTGCCAGACATCCACAGCAGGCAGCAGACGGTAGAGCTCCTATCACTTGCTTCACAGATTGCTGTCTGGTTGCAATTTCTAGTCATATGTGATTTGGTAGAGCAGAGAAAACCCCTGGCTTCCCTCTATCAGTTCTGCATCTCAGCTCCATCCATCAAAATAAACATATTTGCCCACAAAGAGTAGCCCCAGGTATTGCCTCTCTTTTTCCATAAAGGATTCCTTTACTCCCATGCAATACTTTGTTAAAGGGATAATTTTATTTACAAATTGTCCAGCAAGCAAAGGCTAAACAAGAGTGGTGAGAAAAGAAGCATACCCAGCTGTCATTGCTATCTCTCTCTTCCATAAGATCCACATCACTCCTTCCTTCATCTCTGCCTTCACTTTTTGAATTTGGGCCAATACCATTTTTACAGGACATCTTTCTTGCTTTCTTTAAAAATTTTGCAAGAAGTTGTCAGTTAATCATACATATTTACTCAAATATTTATACTGTGTACCTACTATGTGTTGGGCACTCAGCCAATCACTAGGAATGGAAAATTAAACACGGTGTATTTGAAGCTAATTAAAATATCTAATACGGAAAGAGCTACACCATTAAAATGCAATTTGATAATACTCTAACAGAGGTATGATCAAAGTCTTAAAGTAAAATCCAGAAGGAACAAACTGGAAGTTATGGTCTTTTATTAAACATATTTTTGTTATTGTTTAAAAAGCCCTTTTTTTCTAATGTACTGACACAGAAACACAGATGTTTCAGATGGCTTTTCCATAATTCATAGTTCACCCTCACCACAACATACAATTTTGCACAGGATGTAAGAAAAGCCACACCTATATTGGGACCTTCTTTCTCTTAAGAAATCCCACCAAAATTCAGGAGCTAACTAACAACAAAAATTTATACATACTTAGAAATGATAAATACAGAAAATGGAAATTTGCACACATGTCCTATGTTGGTATTTGCCAATAAATTTCCATTTCTTCTAATCTTGGTAGGCATTCATGCAGGACTTCAGGTGTTGATGCCCCAGAAAGCAAATATCTCTTTATATTAACACTTACTTAAAAGAAACCCTCAGTTAGCTTAAAAAGGTAAAAAAAAAAGTAGTGAGAACACTCTAAAATAGAATCTTTCTAAAAAGTGACTGCAGTGATTTTGTACTTTCAAAGTTCCATATTAGTGAATTCTAAGACATAAGAATCTGCCAACAAGACACCACTGTCTCTTACACTTAACTTCAGTACTTAATTATTTCTTTTCCACATCTCAAACTTGAGAACTTCTTTATGGGCATGAAGTTTCTAAATGATAAAAGAAAACATATGGAGACACAATTTCAGACAAAAAATACAGAACTGGCAGTTCCCTCCTTAGTTTACTTTTCTGAGTATTCCTCTACTTAAAATGATTCTTTTCAGCAAAAGACCATTTGAATAAAGAAGAACAATTATTTTTAAGACACTGAAAACATTGTTACTTCTCTGATAAGAAAAGACCTAACCAAAAAGAATATAAAAAGAAAAATATGTCTAAAACTACTTGAAGGAGAGATCACATTCACATACATGGTCACTTTCTTAGGATAATTATGCATTAACCTAGGTCATTGAATGCCATTAATTGAAATACCCAAATTACGCCGTATTTTTTACCCTAACAACCAGAATTTTCTAAACTTACCACTGGATTATCATAAACCTGTAATAAAACAAATACAATTCATACACACACACACACACAATCCCAATGTAGAAAATTTTATTAAACTTTATTTTTTATTAAATTATTAATTTTTTTCTTTTTCTGTTTATCACCAACTCCCCTTTTGTTGATAAGAAACAGCCATCAAGAGCATTTTGAAAGTCCATTGCCTCAATAGGAAAGGTTTATACTTGAAATTTTATGTCTCTCTATATAAAAGTTTCCAGTGGGGTATTTCTTAGGTTTGTTTCTCCACTGGCATTATTTGTGAGTATCAAGAGATAAAAACAATCAAGTGACTGTGTAAAAAGTCTTTATTACGTATAAAGGAGCGTTGGGGATGATGCACAAATCCTCCAGCAAACGTTCTGGATTGACCTGAGAGTACACAGTATTTGTGGGACTGAATGTTTTCTGCTGTAAAGAACAAAGCAGCTTAGGTCTTTAACTGCTCTGGGTGATGGCAAGTGAACAAGCGCATTAAAGGATTTCATGTAAGAAGCATGCCTAAATCAAATGAAACCATATTTCATCCAACATATAGAACCACCCCATCTAGTTGCATTCATTACTGAAACAAGTACCAAGGGAAGGTCAGGAAAATAGAATTTTCATTCATAATCTACATGTTGCTTTTTTGATACTAAATGATAAAAAAAATAAAGTCAAACAACTTCAGACAAGAAATGTAGAACTATCGGTTACCTTGCAGAACCAGTTTAATTTGCTGAGTATCTCCCTCTCTCATACACAAAATGATTCTATGCAGTATATTGTCCATTAGATAAAAAAAAGGTAAACAATCTTGTTTTTAAAACACTGAAGGTATTTTTTTTTATGTTTCTGGCTGATGGAAAAAGATCTAATACTGTAAGCAAGCTAGAATATAGAAATGTCTACATCCACACACATCTTGCATAATACTATCAACTATCAATCACAGCATAAAGCAAGTAACCATAGAAATCTGTTTCCAGTAAGGTAATTCTCAAATTCCCAACCATGTTTTTTTTTTAAAAAAAAAACAATTTGAGGTATTCCCCGGTATCTCAACAATTCTCATAAATATATTATCAACATGAAAAATAACAAAATGACACTCTCTTTTTCTTGTTATGTTGCAGCACTTGGGAAGGACTTTAAAATGACCAGAAAAAGGCCTCACTAAACATGAAATCAACTTTTAAATTTCCAAAGATTATAAATCACTTCTTTTAGGAGAATAAATATAAACCTTTGGGTTCTTTGTAAACAGCATTGGATGGCTGACTCTCACCTTCAATGCCCCTCTTCAATGACTCCCTATAAACTTTATCTTCCCTTCCAGGTCTCTATGTTAATGCCATCTTGTCTATCACCAACACTTATTCTCCTTTACCTTTTCCATTTAACTTCAAATGACAGAACAAGAAAGGGGAAAAAAGGAAAAGACAGTTGTTTTATTACTATCTCAGCCACAAACTATCAGTATTACCTTACGCAAGCATTCTCATATGTCTAAACTTTACTTTCTATAATCAATGAAACAGACTGAACTCCATGTTCTAGCTCTAACATTTTCTGAACATGTAAGTCGCATATGTCTTATTTTAACTCATAGAATCAATCTTGTTTGATATAGGATCTTCACCTGACAGTGTTACTGTTTAAAGTATCTATCCTTTAAGACATCATTCTAATGATTAGTAATGTGATTTCTTTTCACAGTAGTTACATGTCCATCACCTCAGTTATCCTATCTTGCTTTCTTTCTTTATCCTAAATATCTTAATAAAACTCAACTTCCATAAAATATACAGAGAATAAGCTATAGCTGAGGACACAGAACATATTTAAATAAATGGTAATATACATTATTAAGGTTAAGGACTGGTTGATAAAATTAGTTCCTAAATGGAGAAAAAATTATAGAGTAAATCTAATTATTTATATCTCTTCCTCTTCTAATAAAGAATGGTTGAAGGATACTGAGGCAATGTGACAAACCAACTGTGGGAATCTTAGAAATAAGATACTTGCTATTAAGGACATACTAGCTCTATAACATAGAGTTGCACTTCTGAAGGGAATAGACCATGTTTTGCCTCAACTGATTGATAAAGATAGAAGGAAAAGGAAAGCAATGTTGACAATTAACATGTGATGTGTGACCATAACTTGGTTAGCATTCTGCTGCTAAAAAGGAAATAGAAGAAAAAATTAAAAGTTCACTAAAAAGCAAACCAAATATAAAGAAGTAAATGACAACAACAAAAATTCAAGAGGATTGTTGCCCAGAGGACAATCTCTCCTGAAAACACAGAGGTAGCACAGACTCTTCCCCTATTGTGAATTTATCTGATTGAAAGGATACATGGAAATTTTATTCAGGCTAGTGATGGCATATCACCACAAGACTTCTATTAGCTTTCAGAAAAACAAATTATATAGATTTTCTTAAAAAAAACTAAAATCACTGTTAAACTATATATTTGATTTAAAATTCTAAATATTTGTGATACTTAATCTATATTTACATAAAATGATAAAACTTTCCTATCCTTTGAGATTTTCATTATCAGGAAAACTCGCAAATCAAACCCTATGAGGAGCCATCTCACACTTGTTAGGATGGCTATTATCAAAAAGCAAAGAATAAGCCAGGCACAGTGGTACACACCTGTAATCCCAGTGGCTTCAAAGTCTGAAGCAGGAGGATTGCCAGTCCAAGGCCAGCCTTAGCAACCGAGCAAGACCCTGTCTCAAAATTTAAAAAATAAAATAAAATAAAGAGCTGGGGATGTGGTTCGCTGATTAAGCAGTCCTGAGTTCAATTCCTGTTACCACAAAAAAAAAAAAAAGCAAAGAAGAAATTTTGCAAGGATATGGAGAATAGGGAACTCCTGTACACTGTAAACTATTGGTAGGTATGTAGATTGGTATAGTCATTATGAAAAACACTACAGAAATTTGAAAATATAGAGCTACTATGGGGCCCATAAATCCCTCTTCTGGGCATAAACTCAAAAGAAATAAAATTACCTCTCTGTATCATCTTCATTCCCATAGTCATTACAGCATTATTCACAAGCTAAGATATGAAAACAAGCAAGGTGTCATCAACTGAAAAATGAATAAAGAAACTGTGGCACATATATGTGCATATACATATACACAGTAGATGTCATTCATTTCTTAAAAAGAAAGATGTTGTCATTGGCCAAAACACAGATGAACTTAGGGGACATCATGCTAAATGAAATAAGCCATACAAAGAGAAATATTACATAATCTCCCTTATATGTAGAATCAATCCTCACCTACCAGGGGCAGGAAGAGGTATGCAGAGAGGTAAGCCAGAGGATACAATGTAGCAAACAAGCAGATATACTGCACAACATGGGGACTAAAGGTAATAAAATTGTATTGTCGTGGGTTTCATGCTAAATGAGGAGAGTTTAGCTACTTTTTTTTAGAAAGAGAGAATTTTAACATTTATTTTTTAGTTTCCAGCAGACACAACATCTTTGTTTTGTATGTGGTACTGAGGATCGAACCCGGGCCACACGCATGCCAGGGGAGCGCGCTACCGCTTGAGCCACATCCCCAGCCCAAGTTTAGCTACTCTTGCTTCAAGAAAAAAAGAAAGGATAACTATGAGGCAATGGACATGTTAATTTGCTTCACAATGGTAACCTGTCTACCTATGCGTATCCCATAACATCATGATATATACCTCAAATAAACACAGTGAAATTCTTTAAAAAAAACAATCAAATAGTCCAACTTAGGGAAGCAGAAAATAGAAGGTAGTTGCCAGGGAATGGGGAGAAAGAATGAGAAGTTGTTGCTCAATGTGTGTGAAGTTACGGTTAGAAAAGATGATCAAGATATCTGCTAGACAATATAGTACCTGGTTAACAATACAGTGTTGTGCACTTAATTGTTAGAAAGTTAGACTTCATGATAAAATCTCTTTATTATTAATAAAATTACAAAAGCAACTGTAAACAAGGAAACTTGGGAGCTGCTGGTTATGTCTATTTGATAATACGATGGTATCCCAGTTTTACGGGGGTGGGGAGGGGCAAAACTCACCAAATTATATATGATTTATTTTGAATATTGATTATAGCTCAATAAAACTCATCTCAACCTTCCAGGCCCTTTCATTATAGTAGTTCAAAATAAATACTTCCCATTTTCTCATGCAGAACAATTTAACCTGTTGCCAGGACGACAACCCTCATAGTCTAACCTTTCATTTTACATCACCTATCAGGTTTTCCCCCAGACTCTGTTCCTTCCCTAAAAGCAATTTAGGTGCCACCTGGTTACGATAATGACTTTTTAAAAATCTTGACAAAAAATAATTAAATTCATAACACAAAAGTTAAGAAATAAGAAATTGCACTGTTAAGAACAAATTTAAATGGAAGGCTATTATACACTTTAATTATTTCCTTGATTCAATTATGCTGAAATTGTTTCAGAGATTTATAGAAGCTTATCATTACCCACACCTCTGTTAGGAAGGTGCTCTGTGCTTTTACAAAGAATTTAATAGTCTAAATGACCAAATGAACTCTGAATTGAATAGCCAGACTTTCTCTCAACCTAATCACAAATCATTTATCATAATTACATTGGCTTATTTTTTTCTTCTTCTTCTTTTTTTTTTTAGCACTAGTCAATCTCTGGTCTAGAGCTGTATACACATGTGCCTTTGTGTCTAGGAGGCCGCACCTTCTTTCCATACCTAATATTATTCCAGTTCCTAATATTACATTTTCATGCCTAATATTCCATAGGTCTTTAATCTTTTGTATTAATTTTTTATTTGTTTTAATTAGTTATCCATGACAGTAGAATGCATTTATGCACTTTGATATATCATACACAGGATATAACTTATATTTCTCAGGGTATATGTTGCAGATCATATTGGTCATATAGTCACATATATACATAAAGTAATAATATCTGTCTCATAAAGATAACAAATATCTGCTATTCAAGACTTTATCATGATCACTAGCACTAGGCTTCAGAGTAAATAATTCATCCTTATATAAATATAGCAAAAAATTTATCATAAATGAAACATTCAAATAAGTTTATTTTTTATTTAGAAAACTTTAATGTTTGCAAGGATCCTTGATAAATTAACACAGCTAAAATTTAGAGAAGAAACACACAATGCTACCAAGGTTACAATTGGTCTTTCCAGGGTGGAACCAGCAGTTTCCTCATTTGTTTATATCTGCAAGGGTCACTGCATATCCACAAATGTTAGTTTTGCAAAACAGGGAAAGGATTGTTTCCATTAGAGAATTGGCACTTTATAATCAATATGTCATGGCTTCTTTAATTTGGTAGAAGAGTGCTAAGTAAAGTGAATAGATAGGTAGCCAGACATACATGAATATACAATTTATCTCAGGATCCAAAACATTTTTTTATTCTCTAACTGTGGTAAAGGATACGCTTGCTTAGTCATAACCATGACACAGCAAGGACCACTTTTCTCATACAAAACTCTAAATTCAAGCATTATAGAATCACACAGTTACAAAACAGATCAGCAATTCAGAAAATAAGCTGAATATGAAAAATAATCAATAGGATCTAATGAGAAAAGGGGGAGGGAGGAATAAAAATGATTTTCCATCCTACCATTCTAAACCCTGGCTATTTTTATAAGCAACAATGTAGACCTCATTTTGAACTCCATACACGGCCATCAATGTGAAGGAGGAAGGGGAGAAGAGGAGGAGGGAAATTATCATATAAAATCTCTGTTTTCATCATCTAGGTGAATGTGGCATCAAAAGATAGAATCTTCCACTTCCTATATGTACAAAAGCAACAGGCTAAAATGAGAAAAAAATTAAACTACAATTTCAGCAAACTTGGTAAGGATATAATCTGCACACTTCACAAAAATGAATAGGTTCATCAAAGCAATTGAGCCTGGATAGAAATCTTACAAAGGAGTTATTTAAAAAATTAAAGAGTTGGCTCTTCAATGGCAGATTATCTACAGATATTAGCAAGGAAAACATATCTTCTCAATGTGTGTGGTACCCTGAAAGGCCAAAACTATATTTTCTGAAACAAGACTGTTCTGTCAATAGAACAGAGATCTTTGGCAGAAGAAAGTTAAGAAAAAGTAAAGTGAACAGTAAGTTTAAATAGGTTAACAATGAAAGTTCTCAGAAAATACCAGCAAAAATACAACAGCATGGAAAAGAACTCACGCTCAGTAAGAGGAGAAGACACCATGACTCCAACATGCCACCATATGTAGAAATGAGGAGTATGCTACAGAGTAGGGCTGGGTGCTGAAGACTCCTGGATGCAGTTAAGAACAGACAAGGAGAAAGGTAGAACCACACACATAAGTACAAAAATAAAATAGAACACGAAGGAGCCATAATAGCAGCAAGAACTCTGCCTCTGTGGAACCAATAAGAAAGCATTTAAGGTGTAAAGTTTGTGAGGCTGCCTGAATTTTTCCAACTCATAAACACTCTGGCTAATTTAGGTAAGGGAGGAAGATCTAATGTTTTCAATATTGGGACAGATGTTCCTCTACTTGCAATGAGAGTACATCCTGCTATGTCCAATATAAGTCACTAATATTATAAGTTGAAAATACATTAATAACTGACCAATCATCATAGCTGAGCAACACAGTACACTGTGTTTATCCTCATGATTGCATGGTTGATTGGGTGCTATGCTCACTGCTGCTGCCCAGCATCATAGAGCAAATCACTAGCCTGGGAAGAGATTAATATTCAAATTCAAAGTATGGTTTCAACTGAATGCATAGTGCTTTCACACCAATCTAAAGTGAAAAACCATACATTGAACCATTCTACATAGTGAATGATATGCATTATTAAATGGCATGGCACAGTACTGACTCAAGGTTACTAGAAGCAAAAAGTTAGAAAAAGAACAGTAAAACTTACCAATTGAAAAAGCACAAGAATTTCTTCAACTACAGAACAGATAAAAATTAAAATAAAAACATTTGCCACTCATTTTTAAAAATAAATGGATAACTTCCTTTAGAAATGTGGAACATGAAGAAGAAATAGAAAATCAACAGGAAGTGCTCAAATACAAGCTGTCAGGCACAAAGAAACAGCAGAGGAAAAGCACAGAAATGTTGATAAAAATGAAAACTAACTCAGAGTACACAAACATTAGGAAAATGGAATAAGAGACATAAGGACTATTAAATTTTAAAAAGAGAACAAAATTAAATGGAAAAAAGATGAAGAGAATTAGAGATTAGATGGAAGATATAGACAGGCAAAGTAGATACAATGAACATATCTGGAGTGTGTCTGTGTCCCCTCAAATTCATACATTAAATCCTAATCTCCAATGTGTCATTTTAGAGTCCAGGCCTTGGGATGACAGTAAATGCTCTTATAAAAGAGACCCTAGAGAGTTTCCTTGCCTCTTCTACCATGTGCCTCTTCTAATGTTGAACCACACACACACACACACACACACACACACACACACAGAACCTGCAAGCACCCTGAGCTTGTATTTCACAACCCCTAGAAAACAAATTTCTATTGTCCATAGCCACCCAGTTAGGATATTTTTTTATGGCAGCCCCTCCCCCACAAAAACCAAACAAGACTGAGTGCCTAAAAAGAAAGACAAGACAGAAAGAAAATTTGAAGATGTAATTTTAAAAAAATTCAGGTGGGTGTGGCGGCACACATCTGAAATCCTAGCAGCTCTGGAGGCTGAGGCAGGAGGATCATGAGTTCAAAGCCAGCTTCAGTAATTTAGTGAGGCCCTAAACAACTTAGTGAGACTCTATCTCAAAGTAAAAAACAAAAGAGTTGGGATGTGGTTTGGTGGTTAAGCACCCCTGGGTTCAATCCCTGGTACCAAAAATAAATAAATAAATGAATTCCTTGAAATAAAACTTACTGTGTTTGAAAGGTACACTGTGAGCCAGAAAAACTAACCCAGGGACAGAGGCCTAGTAATGAACTAGACTGTAAGGGATCCTTAAGGCAGGCATGCAAAATTAGCAAATTATTTATAAAGTGCAAATTTAGATTTCTCTATGGTTATATTTAATGTCTTAAAACACGTAGCAACAACCATGTGATACTCAAGAAAGTACAAGGCAAGTTGTCCTTTAAGAATAAGGGCAGATCCCAGCAGCCTGCAGCAGGGCCCCGGAGATCCAGGCCAACTGATTCGCGTGGCCTGCCCTGCGGCTACAGAAGGCGTGGCGCCTCAGTGAAGCCATTAATTGGCAAGCAGGGAGGTTAGGGAAGGCCATTAGGTGGAATCCCACCAGCCAAGCCCACACGGACCCTTGGGCCGAGCACGGGATCTCAGAAGGGGAAGGAAGCGGTACAGTCCCATCCCCCACAGCGGACACTCCACTGAGGCAGTCAGCTGCCACCATCCGGGAAAGCTGAAGGATACACCGCCACTCTCCTTCAGAGTGCAACATCAAAACAGCGGACACTCCATCCAGGCAGTCAGCGGCCACCATCCGAGAAAGCTGAAGAATACACCACCACTCTCCAACAGCTTGCAACATCAAAACAGCCAGCAGCAGGACCCCGGAGATTCAGGCCAACTGATTCGCGCTGCCTGCCCCGCAGCTACAGAAGGCGTGGCGCCTCAGAGAAGCCATTAATTAGCAAGCAGGGAGGTTAGGGCCTGCCATTAGGTGGAATCCCACCAGCCAAGCCCACCGCCCACGCCCGGAACAGGCCCAGGGACCTGCCAGCATTGTAGTCACGACACCCCAATTGGAATAGGGACAGAGCAGAGCCGCCTTCCACTCCCGGAACAGGCCCAGAGAGCCGCCAGCTTGGTAGACACGTCACCCCAATTGGAGTAGGGGCACAGCCGCCGCCCGCACCTGCAAGGGAGACTTTTCAAGTATACAAGAGCAACATAAATAAATAGGGAGTAAATTTCAAAACACAACAGTTGCACCAAGCAGAAAGAAACGCGAGCAGTATGAAAAGACAAGGAAAGAAAGGACCACAAGCAATGCAGGTCAACTCAACTTTAGAAGAGGTAATAGCTGCAACAGATGGAATATCAGATAAAGAGTTCAGGATATATATGCTTCAGATGATCTGGAGTCTCAAGGAAGACATGAGACAGCAAAATCAGACAATGAAAGATCACATTGACAAACAAATCCAGGAAGTAAAAGATCAATTTCACAGGGAGATAGAGGTAATAAAAAACAAACAAATTGAAATTCTAGAAATGCAGGAAACAATAAACCAACTTAAAATCTCAATTGAGAATACTACCAGCAGAGTAGATCACTTAGAAGAGAGAACATCAGACAATGAAGACAAAGTATTTCAACTGAAAAAGAACATAGACAGCTCAGCAAGTCTGCTAAGAAACCATGAGCAGAACATCCAAGAATTATGGGACAATATCAAAAGACCAAATTTAAGAGTCATTGGGATACAGGAAGGCACAGAGCTCCATTCCAAAGGAATAAACAGTCTATTCAGTGAAATAATACGAGAAAACTTCCCAGAATTGAAGATTGAGACAGAATCCCAAATCCTAGAAGCCTACAGGACGCCGAATGTGCAAAATCATAAGAGATCCACACCTAGACACATTATAATGAAGATGTCCAACATACAGAACAAGGAGAGAATTTTAAAAGCTGCAAGAGAAAGAAAGCAGATTACATTTAGGGGTAAACCAATCAGGATAACAGCTGATCTCTCAACACAGACTCTGAAAGCTAGAAGATCCTGGAATAACATATTTCAAACACTGAAAGACAATGGGCTCCAACCAAGAATCGTGTATCCGGCGAAATTAAGCTTCAGGTTAGAAGATGAAATTAAAACCTTCCACAATAAACAAAAGTTAAAAGAATTCGCAGCTAGAAAACCATCTCTTCAAAAAATCCTTGGCAAAACATTACAGGAAGAGGAAATGGAAAACAACATTGAAAACCAACAATGGGAGGTAGGACAGTAAAGGGGGGAAAGTAGTCAAAGAGGATAACAAATCAGGTTTAGTAACATCAATAAACAAATATGGATAGAAGAACAAACCATATCTCAATAATAACCCTAAATGTTAATGGCTTAAACTCACCAATTAAGAGACACAGGCTAGTAGAATGGATCAAAAAACAAGACCCAACAATATGCTGTCTACAGGAGACGCATTTGATAGGAAAAGATATACATAGACTGAAGGTGAAAGGTTGGGAAAAATCATATCACTCATATGGACCGCGGAAACAAGCAGGAGTGTCCATACTCATATCTAATAAAATAGATTTCAAGCCAAAGCTAATCAAAAAGGATATAGAAGGACACTTCATACTGCTCAAGGGAACCATACACCAACAAGACATAACAATCATAAATATATATGCCCCAAATAATGGTGCAGCTGTATTCATCAAGCAAACTCTTCTCAAGTTCAAGAGTCTAATAGACCAACATACAATAATCATGGGAGACTTCAACACACCTCTCTCACCACTGGACAGATCTTCCAAACAAAAGTTAAATAAGGAAACTATAGAACTCAATAACACAATTAACAACCTAGACTTAATTGACATATATAGACTATACCAACCAACATCAAGTAGCTACACTTTTTTCTCAGCAGCACATGGAACCTTCTCAAAAATAGACCATATACTATGTCACAGGGCAACTCTTAGACAATACAAAGGGGTAGAGATAATACCATGCATCTTATCTGATCATAATGGAATGAAACTGAAAATCAATGATAAAAGAAGAAAGGAAAAAGCAAGCATCACCTGGAGAATGAACAATAGGTTGCTGAGTGATCAATGGGTTTTAGAAGACATCAAGGAGGAAATTAAAAAATTCCTAGAGTTAAATGAAAACACAGACACAACATATCGGAATCTATGGGACACATTGAAAGCAGTTCTAAGAGGAAAATTCATTGCTTGGAGTTCATTCCTCAAAAAAAGAAAAAAACAACAAATAAATGATCTCATACTTCATCTCAAAATCCTAGAAAAAGAAGAGCAAAACAACAGCAAAAGAAGTAGAAGGCAAGAAATAATTAAAATCAGAGCTGAAATTAATGAAATTGAAACAAAAGAAACAATTGAAAAAATTGACAAAACTAAAAGTTGGTTCTTTGAAAAAATAAATAAAATTGACAGACCCTTAGCCATGCTAACGAAGAGAAGAAGAGAGAGAACCCAAATTACTAGCATACGGGATGAAAAAGGCAATATCACAACAGACACTTCAGAAATACAGAAGATAATCAGAAATTACTTTGAATCCTTATACTCCAATAAAATAGAAGATAGTGAAGGCATAGATAAATTCCTTGAGTCCTATGATCTGCCCAGATTGAGCCAGGAGGATATAGACAACCTAAACAGACCAATAACAATAGAGGAAATAGAAGAAACCATCAAAAGACTACCAACTAAGAAAAGCCCAGGACCGGATGGGTATACAGCAGAGTTTTACAAAACCTTTAAAGAGGAACTAACACCAATACTTTTCAAGCTATTTCAGGAAATAGAAAAAGAGGGAGAACTTCCAAATTCATTCTAAGAGGCCAACATCACCCTGATTCGGAAACCAGACAAAGACACATCAAAGAAGGAAAACTACAGACCAATATCTCTAATGAACCTTGACGCAAAAATCCTCAATAAAATTCTGGCGAATCGGATTCAAATACATTTCAAAAAAATTATACATCATGATCAAGTAGGATTCATCCCTGGGATGCAAGGCTGGTTTAATATACGGAAATCAATAAATGTTATTCACCACATCAATAGACTTAAAAATAAGAACCATATGATCATCTCAATAGATGCAGAAAAAGCATTCGACAAAGTACAGCATCCCTTTATGTTCAAAACGCTAGAAAAATTAGGGATAACAGGATCATACCTCAACATTGTAAAAGCAATCTATGATAAGCCACAGGCCAGCATCATTCTGAATGGAGAAAAATTGAAGGCATTCCCTCTAAGATCTGGTACAAGACAGGGATGCCCTCTCTCACCACTTCTGTTCAACATAGTCCTCGAAACACTGGCCAGAGCAATTAGACAGTCAAAAGAAATTAAAGGCATAAAAATAGGAAAAGAAGAACTTAAATTATCACTATTTGCAGATGATATGATTCTATACCTAGCAGACCCAAAAGGGTCTACAAAGAAGCTATTAGAGCTAATAAATGAATTCAGCAAAGTGGCAGGATATAAGATCAACACGCATAAATCAAAGGCATTCCTGTACATCAGCGACAAATCCTCTGAAACGGAAATGAGGACAACTACTCCATTCACAATATCCCCCCAAAAAATAAAATACTTGGGAATCAACCTAACAAAAGAGGTGAAAGATTTATACAATGAAAATTACAGAACCCTAAAGAAAGACATAGAAGAAGACCTTAGAAGATGGAAAAACATACCCTGCTCATGGATAGGCAGAACTAACATCATCAAAATGGCGATATTACCAAAAGTTCTCTATAAGTTCAATGCAATGCCAATCAAAATCCCAACAGCATATCTTGTAGAAATAGATAAAAGAATCATGAAATTCATATGGAATAATAAAAGACCCAGAATAGCAAAAACAATACTAAGCAGGAAGTGTGAATCAGGCGGTATAGCGATACCAGCCTTCAAACTATACTACAGAGCAATAGTAACAAAAACAGCATGGTACTGGTACCAAAACAGGCGGGTGGACCAATGGTACAGAATAGAGGACACAGTAACCAATTCACAAAACTACAACTATCTTATTTTTGATAAAGGGGCTAAAAGCATGCAATGGAGGAAGGATAGCATCTTCAACAAATGGTGCTGGGAAAACTGGAAATCCATTTGCACCAAAATGAATCTGAATCCCTATCTCTCGCCGTGCACAAAAGTTAACTCAAAATGGATCAAGGAGCTTGATATTAAATCAGAGACACGGCATCTGATAGAAGAAAAAGTTGGTTATGATCTACACGCTGTGGGATTGGGCTCCAAATTCCTCAATAGGACACCCATAGCGCTAGAGTTAACAAATAGAATCAACAAATGGGACTTACTCAAACTAAAAAGTTTTTTCTCAGCAAAAGAAACAATAAGAGAGATAAATAGGGAGCCTACATCCTGGGAACAAATCTTTACTCCACACACTTCAGATAGAGCCCTAATAACCAGAATATACAAAGAACTCAAAAAATTAGACAATAAGATAACAAATAACCCAATCAATAAATGGGCCAAGGACCTGAACAGACACTTCTCAGAGGAGGACATACAATCAATCAACAAGTACATGAAAAAATGCTCACCATCACTAGCAGTCAGAGAAATGCAAATCAAAACTACCCTAAGATACCATGTCACTCCAGTAAGACTGGCAGCCATTAGGAAGTCAAACAACAATAAGTGCTGGAGAGGATGCGGGGAAAAGGGCACTCTTGTTCATTGCTGGTGGGACTGCAAATTGGTGCAGCCAATTTGGAAAGCAGTATGGAGATTTCTTGGAAAGCTGGGAATGGAACCACCATTTGACCCAGCTATTCCCCTTCTCGGTCTATTCCCTAAAGCCCTAACAAGAACATGCTACAGGGACACTGCTACATCGATGTTCATAGCAGCTCAATTCACGATAGCAAGACTGTGGAACCAGCCTAGATGCCCTTCAATAGATGAATGGATAAAAAAAAATGTGGCATTTATACACTATGGAGTATTATTCTGCATTAAAAAATGACAAAATTATAGAATTTGGAGGGAAATGGATGGCATTAGAGCAGATTATGCTAAGTGAAGCTAGTCAATCTTTAAAAAACAAATACCAAATGACTCCTTTGATATAAGGGGTGTAAACAAGGACAGGGTAGGGACGAAGAGCTTGAGAAGAATATTTACAGTAAACAGGGATGAGAGGTGGGAGGGAAAGGGAGTGAGAAGGGAAATTGCATGGAAATGGAAGGCGATCCTCAGGGTTATACAAAATGTCATATAAGAGGTAAGGAGGGGTAAGTCAAGAGAATACAAATGGAAGACATGATTTACAGTAGAAGGGGTAGAGAGAGAAAAGGGGAGGGGAGGGGAGGGGAGGGGAGGGGGGATAGTAGAGAATAGGACAGACAGCAGAATACATCAGACACTAGAAAGGCAATATGTCAATCAATGGAAGGGTAACTGATGTGATACAGCAATTTGTATACGGGGTAAAAGCGGGAGTTCATAATCCACTTGAATCAAACCGTGTAATATGATGTATTAAGAACTATGTAATGTTATGAACGACCAATAAAAAAAAAACATATAAAAAAAAAGTGGTGGTAGTATAAATAATCACTATATTTCTGGAGAATAATTAAATAATCTTTATTATAGGCCTTATTTTTTTTAAATTTCTGTAGCTAACTTTATTTCTTGAACTACATGTTAAGAAACTAGCACAAAATTCAGTCAAAAGTAAGCTAACGGCAATTTTATTGCATATTATTAATATAATCAAATATTATTCCTCATTTGTATGACAATAGGTTAATGGTTAAGGAAAGTATATTGTATAATATGTAACATTATGCAGCTATTAAAACCAATTGCCAAGAATTTTTTGAGGAAATAGTGTATATAACATGATTTTGAACTTCAAATGCAAAATTTGAGAATAGTATACAGTTGAATTCTAATCATATTCTTAAATGCATATACATTTGAAGCATTTGCTCTTTGAACTCATTTCTGTGTTGTCAGGAAGCCTGAACAGCTCCAGGGAAAGACCGAGAGAGAGAGTAAAACTAGTTCATGTGCCCAATAACTCCAGTCAGGTTTCTGCAGCATTCATGTAAGGGTGCCCAGCTGTGTGAGGAAAACTATCTGACCTTCCAGGCCAGCCCACCTGCCTACTGAAAGTCACAAAATTACCTCAGATAATGCCATTCGAGGAGAGGAAGAAATGCTCACTAAGCCCTGTCAAAATCCTGGACCCACACAATCATGAGATAGAGTAAAATGATTGCTAATATGTTCATATGTAGACACAGATACATAACGATGTAGACATGGATGCAAATTAATGAAGACAGGTAGATATGATTCTAAAGGAAACAATTAGAAGGAAACATTCTAAAATATTAACAGTGGTTTTCTTTGGGTGGAATGTTTATCAACAACTTTTGTGCTTACCAAATTTTCAATGATAAACGTATTACTTTTATTTCAAAAAGAGAAAAATGATTAATCATTATCATTGTAAAACACAATATATCTTTTTTTATTGAAAAAAAAAAGAATAAGGGCAATAGTTTCCTGATAGTATTCTGCGGAACACACTTCCACATTACAGAACACAGTTTGATTAGTGAATACTTGAAAAATGTGCCCCTTGCTCAAATAAGCATGGAGTATTCTCCTATTGTATTTTCCTCTCAGAGATTCTTAATGTATATTTGTATATTAAAGGCTCTGGGGATCTCTGCAATAAAGAAATACTTTAAATGTGAAAAAAGAGAATAAAAGCAACAATTTTTACATACAAAAATTAAATTTTCTTGAAGACATTACTAGATAAATTTGAGTCAAATAAATATGACTGGGGAAAACAGTGAGAAGAAAGATTTGAGGATTGGGATGACTAAAAAAGGAATATGAATATTTCAAGTTCTAAGACACAGAAATGGTATAATTAATCAAATAGGGAAGGAAGGGAAAAGAAATTAGAAGGTTAAAAAAATGTAATGATTGCCATATTATAATGCCTGAAATTCAAATAGTGTCAATAAAGCTGATCAAGGTTAGCAACAAATCCCATTTTATTGGCTATCATTGAGTGGCAGAAAGAAAGAATGAAAAGAGAAGACAACAAAGGTATTTGTGTTTATCACAGACCTGAGTAGAAAATTGACATGCTAAGGGAAAAGACGTCTAAGGATATAATATAAAAGTACAATTATAAAGATAACTCCTAGAATAAATGTGAAACCATCAGCTATCAGAAGAAGTACATACTTGAAGGACAAAAAATATGAAAGACTTGTAAGAAATATAAAACAAATGTGAAAACAAAAAAAATGTAACAAATTACTCACTCAGAATATACATACTCTATTAATGTCAATATGTTTAACTTGCTAAAAAATATTCAAATTGAATCAGAAAGTGAAACCTGGATCACCAATTTTTAAAAGTACAAAATGATTCATAATAATTAAGATGTAGCTAATAAAATACCAGTAAAATGGGAAAAATATGTAAGTTTATGGTCTTAATCTTCATTATGAAAGTAGAATTCAAGCCCAAAATGATGCAAAAATCAACACTGTGCAACTCAGCATGGTGTAATTCACAATAAAAATTCCACTATTATAAATAATTATAACATAACAAAACATTCATAAATGTGAAACTATAGTAAATAAGAGACAAAAACATTCAAGTTACAGGAGACTAATTCTCTTTTCTATATGTTTGATATAATGCAAATACTTTATATTAGAAATAGAGAAAATATCTTTCAACAATCCATATTTGTGGATTTATGGAATATGTATAAAAATATGAAGAAAATGTCAGAAACATTCAAATTCTAGAAAGGTCGCAAACACTGACTATGATACACTAATTTTAGAAATTAATGAAGCTGGAAAATATGTTTTGTGGGAATTTTAAAACCATTTCTAAAATAACTTCCCCTGTAAATATCTATAGTTTGATATTTCTGAACTTACACAAAAATAATATGAATGGGAAAAAAATTATATCTGAATCCATTATATGTAGCTAAAGCACTGCTCAAAGGAAAACTCAATGCATTTAATTTTCAAAAAATAAAAAATTAAAATAAAGAAATCGGGCATTAATAAATTTGAGTTTCCTTAAATTGTGTTTTAAAAAAAAAAAAACATGTGTAAGCACAGCTATCCTATTAAAGAAAACAGGAATAAAACACAAACACAAAAATTTAAAAAATGAAGAACCATGAAAACAGAGAAAAATAAACAAAATGGGCCCTATTTTACTCAACTCCATAAAAAAATCAATCTGGTTAATATACACATTTTTCTAGGAAATGTAATTTACCAAAATTAGTCTTAGAGGCCATAGATAATCTATCTAAACAGCCTGATTTCAACTGGTGAATTTGAGAAATGTGCCAATTATTAATACTACAAAATCCTAGGCCTAGGGAATTTAGGAATTCTCTTATTCTTTTAAAGAACAGTAAACTCTAATGTTTAAAATAATTCCAGAATTTAGAAAAAAATGAAGAAAACCTTTTATTCTCTCTAGAAAGAAACAATAGCACTGAATTCAGAACCTGATGAAGACTGCAAAGAATAAAACAAAATAATTCACAATACCTAAGTTATGTAACCAGCCTAGGTGTCCATCAACACCAGGAATGGATATCCAATAAAAAGGAAATGTGGTATGTATACTCATAATGGAATTCTACTCAGCCATAAAGAAGAAGGAAATTATGTCATTTGCTGGTAAGTAGATGGAAATAGAGGAAAATCATGCTGAAATAAGCCAGACTTGAAAAGTCAAGGGTCAAAGTCAAATATTTTCTCTCATCAGTGAAGCCTGGGAGGAAACAATAAAAAGGAACAATAAAGGAGGATCATGAAAAGAGAGAACAGTAGAGGGAAGAGGGGGATTGAGGGGGAGGAAAGAGGGAAGAGTGGGTGTATGTGTATGTGCAAGTACATCACAATGAATCCCACTTTTATGTGTAATTATAGTCACCAATTTAAAAAAAAAATAGAAGGAAGAACAGTGGAGTCAAGGAAAGGGGCCACGGGAAGAAAAAAGGGAAAGGGAAGGGATGGCAATGAAGTGGTTGCTCCACTAATTTGCTATTGGTGATGTGCACCTGTGACTATATCACAATGAGCCCCACTATTATATATATAATTTTAATGAACTAATAGAAACATAATAAAATATTATACAAAAAAGATATATCTTAGGTATGAATACCAATAGGATATTTCCAGAAGCATTTTAAAGACTAGTTCATCATATCAAGGGTGGTCAGAAGCTGTACAACCATTAATATGATTTATCTTACTATATCTAGGGAGACACGGCACATGATCATCTCCACAGAGGCCAAGAAAGAAATCACTCAATAAAACAGGACTCCGTGTGGATCCTGTCTAATAAAGGGCTAAGTGATAGCACAAGAGAACCAACAATAAAATGCCTTAAAACACAAATGTGTTTGTTTTTCTGTCTTAAGTGACCATCTAGAGTCAGTTCTCCAGGCGGAGAGTCTGACCTATGAAGTGTTTCTAGGGTCCAAGTTCCTTAAGTGTGGCTTTGTCATCCATGAGGCCTTGTCATCTGCATGGTTGAGGCTGCTTCTGGTTTCCTACCAGCAAGAGGGGAAAAGAAAAGATGTGGGGACATGGCATATGTCACTTTCATTACACTGGCAAGAACAAGGGGATGTATCAATCACAAGGCCACACTCCCAGGCAAGGTGAGCTCAGAAGTGCACATCTTAGGAGGTGTTCACATGGCCAGCTGCAACTCTATTACTCTATAGAAGAATGTTTCCTGATCATCTAAACATATCCAACTCTGACTAACAGCCATCATCATGCCTTATGACAAAGTATTGAGAACATTCTCCTAAGTCAGAAATAAGAGAAAGATGACCATTGTCACTGATATTTAAAGCTGATCTCTAGGTACAGCACGTGGCCATGAAACAATCAATCACTTAGAGCCATACAAAATTGGAATAATAGATCACAAGTATACAAAATTGGAAAAAGGAAAATTTAAAAATCATATATTATAGAACATATGATTGAAAAAATACAAAATAATTAGCTGAAAAACAACTTTAGTAAAAGTTGCTTTTATAAAAACTTTTTACTGATAAAAGACCTCGGTAACTTAACACCTCAGAATTCAACACAGAAATCACTAACAGTAGTGGCAATAAATATAAAACACCAAGGAACAAAGTCAATAAGAAATGTACAAGTCTTATATTATGATTAAAACACCACTGGGTAAATATTCTAAAAAAATGCTTGCGCAAATGGAAAATATTATGATTTTTAAAAACAGATTTCAACACCATAAAACAAGTACTTTGCTTTAACTTAAAAATGTAAAGCAATTCTAAAAAAAAAACAAACAACTGTTGAATGAAACAAGTCAAACTGGAAGTTAATAAGAAAAAATATTTTTTAAAAAGGATACCCAGAAAACCTTGTAAATAGGAAAATGGTTCAGCACTTTCAGATATAAAAGATAGGAATTTTAGATGTTAAAACTTATTAAGAGCCTCAGTATCAGGGAACACTGGCATAGAAATAGTGACCAATGACACAGAATGAAAAAGTGTAAAACTGACTCCACATACAGAGGAATTGAGAATATAATAAGGGTAGTATCTCACTTTGATAGGAAAAATGTAGCCCATTCAATAATTAAGTCCTGTGAAGAAAAACAAACTTATTACAAGTCCAAATGAATCAAATATTTAAGTGATATGAAAAATAATACAGACATTCCAGAAGAAAACAAACAGGAGAATTCCTTTATAATCTTGGAGTAGGGAAACCCTATATAACCGTGACTAAAAAATTCAAAAGCAATAAAGGAAAACAGATACATTAAACTAGATAAATTCAATCAATTCTATAAGAAATAACACCACCCCCAATCATAAAAAAAGGGGGAGTGTAGAGGGAAGTTGGTCCTCAGAGACAAAAAACTAATGATATAATTCTAAAACACATTTTTCACTTCATATCATATAAAATATTCTATATACTTTCTAATATACAGAAAGCCTCCAGAAATAATAAAAAGATCAATAAAATAAGGAAGAAAGGCTCTTTATAGAAAAAGAAAGATCACTTAAATATATATTACACTTCACTCTTAATAAAAATAAAAGTTAAAAATTCACTAGTATATTATTTTTTAATTTGTCATACTGACAAACTCCTAAAGGTTGATAAACAAGCTCTGTTGGTAAGGTTGAAAGGAAATCAACAGCCTTATGTATGCCTGTTGAGGCTGCAAGTTAGCAACAACCCCTGGAGAAGGCAATTTGACAATCTTCATCAACATTCAAATACTTAAATGCTCTAACCAAGCAATTCTAGTTCTGGGAATTTATCCCACAGTATGTAATTATTAAGGTACAATATTATTTTTGCAGCATTATTTGTAATACCAAAAGACTAGCAATTAGCCAAACATCCTTAAAGGAATTGCTAATATACATTATTGTCAGTTCAGTCAAATACACTACATTTTTTAAAAAGTGAAGGAATAATGCATGCCTATTTTAGCTTCTGTATGAATAAAAGAAACTGACAAGACACATCAGTAACTGACAACCATTTTCTTGAGGACAGTAGGCAGAGGAAAAAGAGTTAGAATGACAGGGATATGGGAAGGAGATTTTTTACTATGAACTCATTTACTCTCAGACTTTTAAACCATTGGAAAACATTAACTATGCAAAAAACACAATAAATTAGAAGATAAAAATAAAATTTTAGTTTACTGCTACTGTCCTAAGGAATTTGAGATGATATAAGAATTTATAAATCTAATTTAGCCTAATAGATGTCCTTGAACTCAGTTATCAGACATTAAATAAACCTTAGCACTTCTTGTGGCCACTGTTCTTTGGAGCTCACGAAGGTGCTTTAAAATTGTTTTTATTTTGACATTGGATGGCCTCTTTCATTAAGTAGAAATCCCAGTTGTGTGGGATTTTCTTTTTGAAAGCACAGAGTGTTAATAACAGATTTAACAGGTGGAAAAAATGGGTGGTAAGTATTTCTATTGTTCACAAGGTAGGTCAAAATCTTATCTCCCTAATTATCACTCTTTAGTAAAAACTAATTGGGATGAAAGCCAAGAATGCAAATACAGAATAGAGAGGGGAGAAAAACATCTCAGTGGAGAAACAGTGGGGCTTGATAGCTTTTCAATGATTTTATTCATCAAAATAGAATCATCTTGTCACAACATTAATTTTCTACAATTTACTTTCATAAAGCATGGAACACAGGCTTTTCTCATAAATTACTATTTTCCAACTTTCATCACATCACTTGTCCTTTGGCAGCATATTGGGGTAAGAAGCTGGCAGGAGGAAGGAGGGAAGAGATGAAGGATGAAGGAGCCAAGGGGAGACAATATTTCCAGTCCCTTGAAAACTATCCTCCTCAGTAGCTACATCTGTGAACTATGTGTGGATTTTTTTTTTAATATCTTAAAGACTTTATCTTTTAAAAAACGAATGAAAAATATGTATCTATTTACAGTGAGCCAAACATACGCTGAATTTTATTTGAGAGATGGACCATATTACTTTATTAACTAATCAAAATGAGTCATAAATGCTAATAAAGAACTTTTGAGATCTGATGGGATCTTCAGTTACCGGCCAATAAATTAACATTTGAGCAGGTGTCACCAGAAATACCACATCACTACTCCACTTTCCATGTCCTTACCAAATTACCGAGATGTTCCTGATTGTTCCAAACCTTAATTGGAAGTTGATTAACAATACTCTGTACTACACAGATCATAGAGAAGAACTGAGAAGTAAGCAAATGATAAAGTATACAAGAAGATACGAAAAAAATACCACCTAGCTCAGCAATTTTATTTATGAGAGGGTTCCTTAGATCTTATTCAAAGTTTACTGATTTTTACTGTATAAGTTTTACCAACCTACAACAAACTGAAAAAAATATATTACAAAGGAAATTACTTCTACTTGGAGATAGGTAGAGCAGCAAGGGCAGACACTAATGGCAATAGGGAAAATATTTAAAAACACTAAGAATTCAGGATATACAGAACACAAAAAAAGCACAGCCTGGGTCCAGTTAATATAGGGACAAATATTCCTTAAGAGTTTACCCATATAGCTGGTTGGGGTGGTGCATGCCTTTAATCCCAGCGGCTTGAGAGGCTGAGGCAGAAGGATCTCAAGGTCAAAGCCAGTCTCAGCAAAAGCACTGAGTTTCTGAGCATAAAATAAAATAAAATACAAAATAGGGCTGGGGATATGGCTCAGAGGTTAAGTGCCCCCTGGGTTCAATCCTTGGTACCTCCCCACCAAAAAAACCAAGTTTACCCATCTAGTAGAAATCTCTGTATTACAATTTCATATTGTGCATAATGTTACCCCTAAATTATCTGGAAAGAACTAAATTGTGTCCAGTATTTTCTGTTTCAGAAGCATGTATAATTGGGAGAAGATTCAATACTGATTAAATATTAAAAACATTTACAACATAATAACCCTAAAATATTTTCATATGCATCTGCCTTTATGTGCAAAGACAGTTATGTTTGACAGTCTGCACCTTTTTAGGAAAAAGGTGCAATGTAAACCAAGAAAGTACTTTACATGAATCTGATGTGTGTTGGAGACAGTGAAGTAATGCATTGGGTTGAAGCAGAGGAGTGAAAATTAAGAGCTGGAGACTGAGTAAACCCAGGTCCTAGAATCCTAGCACAGCAGGCTGGGTTATGGATAGTTTTAGGTAAAAGGATTCCATGGGGAGGGGAAAGTGTTTAAGAAAAATTAATTAGGCAACATCATTTCTTCTATGATAGCAAGCTAAGAGTACAAATACTTGATTGTGAATGATTTACTGATGATGTCTCAAAATTCAGAGTTCCAACAGAAAGTACAAATGAATAGGAGAGAACAGAATGCTAGTTAAGTTTTCAGCCCATAGCTTCATCTAGTTTAGGCCTACAGACCAGCTTCTCATAGCCCCCTAGGAATATGGTCATAAACTAGAGGATAATGGTTGCTTTAACTCCTTCCCCTTGTAAGCTCATCAACTGTGTGCTAATAGCTCATATATTTAAGTCAAACATTCATAACCCATTTTAAATGGTGCAATTGTCCAATAAATTGTTTGAAACTTTTTTAAATCTTCAGTGTTCCATAAAATAAAAGTCTTTTCAGAATAATTGAAACCAGTAATGCAAAACAAATGTATTTCCTTGATAAATTTGGTTTTAAGTAAGCTTTAATTTATATGCTGAATTTTTTAATTTAGTTCAAGTTTTGGCAGAGACATGTTTATTTTAACTGTTGGCCTTCAAAGTCCTAGTTTAGGAATAAACATCTGTTCCTTCCCAATTTTTTGCATAAAGTGGGTAAATTCCCATACATTGTAAATGAGTACTGCAGACACACTGTTGCTTCTGGAGAGTGTACAAACTTTCAGCAGACTCATTAGTGAATTCTCTGTGGGAGATCTCACAGCATGATATGCTAGGTTCTTATATCTACTTGTATTTAATACAAGTAAAATTTTTTAAAAATAATATACAATATGCATTTCAATAATAACACAATAATATACAATAATACATTTCCCTGGATAACAGCTTTTGGCAGAAATCAATAAAACATTGAGAGATTAAAATTTGTACCTGTTGAAACATTATAAGAGGTAACACATTTTGTGAATACCTTAAGAAGAATGGATATTTAGGAAATATAATCTCTATTATTAATTTGTTTTCTTCTCTCAACAGTAATATCAACTAAGCATGTTTCCATCAGGAATCTCAGAATCATCAATCTGGATAGCAAGGGCCACTGGTCATTTATATGATTGAAAATAATTGTGAATTATGAGTAAGCTGATATAAAGATGTACAATTTTGATAATATATCCATAACCACTGAAAATTTGCAAGAAATATTTTGTTATGGGCATTTCAGATAACTTATGCTTAATTCTACCTTTAAAAGCATTCCTCATTTGCTATGTAATGGTATCTAACCATGTTATTGATGTGCATGATTCCATGAAATGGTATGTTTGCTTTATAGAAGATAATAATTTTATAACAGAGGGTAGTGAAAAATCAATAAATATGTATTTTAATAGAGCCCGTTAATTGGTAGGACACTAACAGTCAGGAACCTAAGTAAGATCTCTATTCAACTGTTTCAATTGCTTGATATAAACTGATTAATGTAAGGACCAATAACAGAATAGAAAATCCCAGATTCCTGCAAAACACAACAAGCAAACAAAATCTCTATGTCAGTGACAAATTTTAAGGTGGATGAGATTCACCTGGTGAGCTTCTTAAACCAGTTTCAGGCTCATCCTTAGAAATTCTAATTCACTTGTTTGGTGGCACCCAAGAATTGATAGTTCTAATAAGCTTGTAGCTGGTGTGAATGCTGCTGCTCTAAGGAACACACTCTGAGAACCACTTTTTCACCATTACCAGAGTCAGAATTTGTATTTTACAAGATTTCCAGGGGGATCTGCATGGACATTCAAGTTTGAGAAGTATTGCTGTAGAAGTAAATTTTTGTGTGAATGCATGACCAATGTGATTCTGCAACCTGTATACTCAGAAAAATGAGATATTATATCCCATCTAATTCAAATGTATGATATGTCAAGGTCATTGTACTGTCATGTGTAACTAATTAAAACAAATTAAAAAAATTGATTTCTCTATCTTGATGTCAAAGAATCAGACAAAGGGAAAACATTATCAAAAGAAACCAAAACTAAGCTTAAGTTACACTCTATGGTGAAACAAAACTATTTGGCCCCTTTGTTCAGCTCCCTCAACGTAGTATCTTTCGCTCCTTCCCTTACTTCTGCCTCAATCCAGGCTCATGTTACCTAACATTTCAGACCTATATGTCACAGATTTCCTAGGGAAATCTAGATTCATATAACATTTTGCTTATACAAACAAAATTTATATTGATATTAAAGAATTAAGTTTGAATTACATGTGTTTATAAAATTCTTCATGAAAAGAAATCCACAGAAAAATAATCCTCTTTCAGACTGACTTATGACTTAAAAAATGTGTTCACAGCAAAAGCAAAAAGCGTCAATGTACATACATAGTGGGGTGACGCTGAGTCTCACAGGTAGGGGAAGGAAAGACAGCCTCTTTGCTGATTATATTGTATGTAAGTTTATGTTACATGTAATTACTTGGACTAGACCAAGTGTACCCCCAAGTGAGCCACACAAAAGACAGAACATGCTATCACTGCATGGGATGTATCTCCACTGAAGGGATAAAATGGAAGATACAAATATATCAAGTCTTTGGCAGTGGGAAATGCCCGAGTTCACATGACTAATAATACTTCCTACTTGCTGATTCATGCTACTGTAGGTTCAGCAGCTCCAGCAGCAAAACAGTATGTTAATCAGCCATAGAGACAAAATAATAACCCTCAGTCCAATCACAAATGGCAGATATGTGTGTTCAACTAGCATACTTCTTCACCCGGCCACAATTCTCCATTTCCCCCATGCTTGACTTAACCTAAAACTGCCACACAGACCTCACCTCCTGGATTATTTTACAATTAATGAACTTTTTCCTAAATCTACAACTTGACACTCACATGAGTAGATTTCAAGTCTGTGAATTACCAGGAACCCAGGAAGAGGACCTGGAAATACACCAAGCTCAGTCCCATTTTTCCATGGGTTCAGTGAGCTGGAGGTAAGCACTGGACAGAGAGCACAGAACCAAGTTCAGGATGCTTGGTTTCTACCAAGAACTAGGAAGCAATTTACTCTGCCTCCTTCATTTCTTTCCATTCAAAAGGAGACTATGATGTCATGAAGATACTCCAATACTTATGAGTCTGTGTTTCTGTGAGGTATTCATGCTTTTGGAAAGTCAGAAAAACAGCTGGTCAGCAGCAAAAAGAAAATCATCATCTTGGATAAGACTGAAGAGCTGCAGTTCCACTAGCTCCACACACAGCGTCCTCACCTCAGGTCAGCCTTGGTAGCTCCCGCTGCCCAGTGACTGAGCAGAAACTGGATAAGATTTATTCATGTAAGCATCCTTTCTGATTTATTGGACCAAAAAGTCTTCCATAATTACCACTCAGATGCTAAAATCAGGATTCCTATCCATAGGGATAAGGGAATTAACATATGATGCAAAGAGTTAAAAACTGCCTCCAAAAAGTCTGTGTGAAAATGAGGGCCTCACTCACCTCATTCCTACCACATCCTGCAGGTTTCCCTAAAGGTAAATTATAAGCTTTCTTTTTGAAGGGACAAGAGTATTTACATACATAAAAGATCCTATGAGGGTGATTGCATGCAGCCTCACTCTTGGGAGACTGAAGAGCTTTTATATTTAAAAACCACCTAAGTCAACTCTGTCTGGATGATGTGTTTAAGGGGATGTCAAGAGTAGAAAACCAGAGGAGCTTTCTGTTTACTCATTTCTGAAAAGCCAAGTACATCTTGCCGACGAGGATGTCTGTCATTTGCTTTCCCAGTTTTCAAGTTCCTTTCTGGTAAGAGCCCTAATTTTTATGTAGGAATCACCTCTGTGTCTCTCAGACCACAGAACCAAAGTCTTGAGCTCTGGTTCTCTTTTCATCTAAGAATAACATGTTTCTTCATGAGTTGGTTTGCACAGATAATTAGAATTGACAATAAAATCTGAAATTAAAAAAAAAAAACTATGAGACACTCCTTCTTGTTCTGCTCCAAGGATATCCCTACAAAGCTAATGTAGTTGAAAACTGCATAGAATTTGAAGGATCCTCCTCTCAGAATGAAAGACAGGCATAAAGTGAAAATATTGGGACTTATAGGGATCAAGAAAAAACAAGTAACCAGAGTTTCATTCTAAGTTTTGGGAGGAAATCAAAGACAGAAAAAAAAGCACAACTTGGGCAGCTAAGCTATAGCCTCTTCCTTATTATCAAAATTCTTATTTCTATTCAGTTGTCAAGGCTTTTAAAATGCATAAGTTTTCTCAGGCTTCCTTGCTTGGAGGTGACTACATCTGGGTCAATGATCTGTAAGATCGAGTGTTTACTGGACTTCCAAAAAATGTTCCGTAAAGAGGTCAGGCTTAATGAAATGAAGATGTCTGGTCAGATTTTGCTTGTTCTGAGAATTCTGGTGATGGGGAAAGAAGTCTTATTAACTGAATATTTCATTTCAGTAAACTATGAATGCAAGAAATACCATGAGTAATAAAGAATGGTTAATATACAAAACAAATAATCTTGCCAACAAAGGAATTCACTGCTCACATGCAATATGATATGTTCTGCTGCAAGAGTTACAATGATGGAGGTCACTGGGCCCAACCAACAAGAAGACTGGTTCTTCTTCATGTAAGACAGAAATTCAGGGCTAAATAGGAATCTGCGCTTTCACAGAATCTGTTATATGTGTAAACCATCTTTTTGCCTTGGTATTCAAAGCCAAATGCAGGGTTTTACTGTTATATATTATAATCAAGATCTTTAGGAATTTCTGGTGAAAATAGAAGTTCATATTAATATGAAAAACAGTGAATAAATTTCCCATATCCTTCTTTTGTCTTTCCTACAATGCTTGTTAGATAAATCAAATTTTGGTAGGAAAAGAAGCATGGTTTCATAACAATGTTTATTCAATTGGATCAGACAAGAACCATACTAATACCCCATAATTTTTTAACTTTCTATTCATCAGGATTTTCATAAAAAGTGTCACTTCAGCCAGCATCAGAATGCCCTGAATGTCATATGTACTAAATAAATTCTTATTAAGGTGATCTGAACCTAAAACATATTTGATGAACATAGAAAGTTAAACAAAGGGCTCTCCACAAAAAAAGAAAACTGTAGTAAAGAATTTTCTTTTTAACTCTGATACAGATTTTTAACATGGTCTTAGAGTCAACTGAAAGGATAGATTCTTGCTAGCTAAAAATTCACCCTTCCCCACATCACTAGCATCCTGCAAATGGTCATAAATCACAATCGGTCCTTGTCATGAGAGAAAGTGTGTGTGTCAGCTTGAGCTTGTCTGCCTTGTAACACAGCTAACAGGGGTAAATACAAACATATATTAAAGTTTTTAGGAGACAAACACTGTATAGAAGCCAGAACACACTAGGGAGGAATATTATAACCACATTATACCCTTCCACAGCAGCAGACTCCAGGTTGGAAGTCAGAATGGAATCATCCTGCTCAAAGTACCATAGCAGTAGTGCCAAGATATGTATTAATTTGGGCTCTATGTCCTTTCTGCAATGTAAGCCCTGCCAACCATTCAAAAGTCCTAAAACTCCACCTATTACTCTAATAAATAAACCACTGCACGCTGGAAAAAAATGGAATTCAAGTTGACCTTTAAGAAAGCAGGTAAATGTCATTATTTCTCTACTATATATACTATGGCATTTTTCAGAGTCCCAGTAAATGACAAAAGGACATAGGTACTGCTAATTGATTCTCACCTCATGTGCCTTCTGAAAAACTCTAGAAGACCTGGACAATCGCTTCTTTGGGATTAAGGACATTGCCAGAAACTAAACATAAATGATACAAATGATAAAAATGATAGTTCTCCAAACTCCTCCCTTCTAAGCAAAAAAGAGGTCCTCATAAAGGAATTCCCCATCAACAATGTTTAGAAGTGTGTGTTGAGGGGGCGGGGGGTTGGAGTTGGTGGATAAAAGGCATAGAGTAGATGTTGACCTGAAATTGATTATGGGATCACTAGAGAGGATCAGAAATGTTCACTTTTAGCTGGTAATGGAATTTCTACAAAATCCCAAGATGGCTATTATAGCTTTAATAATTAAGATGTGTAACCTACACACAACTAGACTGCAAATACTTGTAACAGATGTTTTCTTTGAGAAAGAAATTAAAACTACCAGAGATTTACCAGATAAAGGATTTCAAATGCAGTTATAGTAGCACTGGTCTCCAATGATTCAATTTGCAAAGAAAACTCTCCCACACGACCCTCACATTAGACAAGATGACATATAAACCTTTTATTTCAGAACACCCTAAATTTGGATGAATGGCCTTGAATTCTGGCTGGAATTTGCTTCAGAGCCAATAGCTTACCAAAGGAAACCTCATAGAGCTGGCTCCTATTATTTAATACACTAAACCCACAGTTCAAAGTCAATCTAGATGGAAAATCGAATATACTTATAAATAGTGATGGGAACTAAAATGGATTGTACTAGGGAGCCCTGACTTCACTGTTATTAAATTGTTTGCTTTGTGTGGAATGGTTTTCATATTACTAAGTGAGGAATACAGAAAACTGCGCACCTTTCCCATCTACCATACATACATACATACATACAAGTCTATGTGCACTCAAAGTGGCAGCATGGTCTAAAGGAACAGTCCCAACTCTGCCATTATCTTGCTGAGGATCTTGGGCAAATGCATAAAGGCTCTGCGTTCAGGTTTACTAGCTGGACTTATTTCATGAACATTAGTTAAGCACAGATCTACAAGAACACAAGTTTGCTCCACTATAAAAGGGTGAAAATTAGATGGAAATTATAAAAGCATTGTGAGAAGTCAATGAGATAATGGTGTACTTTTCACCCGAAAGCCACACCACTTGCATTCCTCTTCCTCCCCAGCTTCAGGTAGGTCCTGTATAAGGTCTGATTCTCTGGCAGCCACAACTTTGGAATTCTCATCATATGTGCCATCACTGGTAACACCTCTTCTCTGTAACCTGTATAATTTAGTAAGGCCAGGATAATCTTCTTTCTAGTACGCAGATATACCCTCTGAATCAGCTTATGCCCTGGTGTGTAATAAGAACCTAATAAATAAATATTTTTTGAATGAATAAATTATTCTTAATCCTTGAAATATTACTTACTTAACAAATTAAGTAATTTTTTACCATTTTAGAGTTAAAATAATTAACTAATGAGATAAATACCATCTATAAAAGCAACTAATTTGTCCCTTTCAACTTCACGATGTTAAGATTCTTATAGGTTCCAGTAGTTTCTCATCATATTACTCTTCCTAAATAATTGCTACTTATGTATATTGGCTACTGATTTTGAAATAACAAGAACCTCAAACTCTAATCTCTATGTTTTACTCCACTATCTTTAAGGAAAATAAAGTATTTGAACTTGAAAAAATAGAATGCTTTGTTTATAAGAAAACATTATTCTCACATAGAGAAAATCTAAGTTATTCCTAAGAAATCCTCCCAAGTAATCTCCTCAGTCTGAACGTCCATACAGTTTTCCCAAATAAGCAGCTCATTAAAAACTCAAGAGTAAGATTGAAAACATGCAATTGTCTCTCTAAAACATTTCTTCAATAAAATTTGATTATTTTACTTTAAGAGAAGGCATTCATGCTTAGCATCTTCTTTCAGAAGGCAGGGATAGCTCCCTGGCCAATGCCCTAAGTGGAAAGGACCCAGGTTAGATGCAGCAAATGGCACTAGGGTTCCCTTGCCCTACGCCATTCTAATCACACTCTCCCAGTCAGAAATGCCCACATAGACATCCTGTTACAAAACACTAGCTGTGCTAGATCACAAGTTCATGTCTACAGAATGATTGCCTCCTCATAGGCCTTCCTTATAAGATGTATTCCCAAATTTAGCATCTTATCTCACTCTCTCCTCTCCAAAAGCAGCCTCTCTCTTGCCACTTAGAAGTCTTCCCCATTAAAGGCATGTATCTACATTTGGGCACTCAATAAATATGACATTCAGTGACATCAAAAGGATCTCATGAATTTGTTTTAATTTAGTAATTTATCAACTCTCTAGACTCAGAGAAATGTTAGCGCCAGAGTCATAAAGCTTTTAGTGACAAAACCAGAATGTGAACCCAAGTCAGACACCACATCAAATGCTATTGGTGGCATACACAGAGACTAAGAGAACAGGAGATTTATAATTAAGACATCACTATGGTTTGCAGAATGTCTATTACATTACATGTCATCTTCCCCCCCACCTCAAAATACAGAGAAAGGGTGTAATGTTTTCTGCAACTAGGGCACCTTCTGATGAAATAATCATAAGCCATAAAGACTTGTATCAGCCATCAACTATGTTATTAGGAACTACAAGTATAAAATTCTCCAAAGAAGCCAAAAAAGCTTCACTCTTCTTCAAGGAAAACCAGAAGTTAATATTATCAAGAGGATTTCTCCAGAAAATAGTCCCTGCCTCAGACAGCACCTATAATAAACATATTTATGAGCAAACACAGTATCAGCAAAACATATTGTGAGTCTCAGAAACAGCATATGTCCCATTTCACAGGGGTTGCTATGGTGCAAGGCATTCTTTTTTATTGCATTTCAGAGAAATAACTGTAAAACGAGGGTCTATAACCAGCACATAACACAATAAACAACAGCATCAACTTCTGTACCCCTGTTGTAAACACTTTCCCTCTGCTTTAATTGAAAATGTAAATTTTAATGCTTTGCATGTTATCTCAAAATAATTTGGGAAAAAATCTATTCCAAGGAAGATTTCTATATTTACCATTTCCATGTAAGCTCCAAAGATTACAAAACTTACATATCATAAATCAAGGATCTCTCCAACAACTCACAGAAGAAAATGAGCAATTTCCCACTTTCCAAGAGATCTGGGATCACTGCAGTGAGAAGAAGGTACAGCAACAAAGTCCCTGGATAAATAAAAAAAAATCTCAGAGAGGGAGCTGTGGTGGGGAGTGACAATGATGGGACCACCGGTGTCAACCTGGATGGAGATCTATGAAGGTGTTTGTGAAGGCCCATTCCACAAGTTAACCAAAATCAAGAAGCACAAAACACACTCCATATAACTTCCATAATGTTAAATATTTAATAGATCTTAGGTAACTGTCCAACCTAGTTTATATCTTCAGAGACTCTTACAAGTCTCAAGAAAAACTGAGATTTCTGGCTTAAGATGATCTTGTAAACATGCTATTTCCTGTTCATTTTCAAAACTTCACACAGTTTCATTACTTCTCCTGCCTCCCAGGGCTATCTTGAATTCTGAGAAGCTTACTCATCTTCCCACAATGAGACAGGTACTTCTCACTGACAGGTCAGGTCCAACATATCCAAAATTTAACTCACTAAAAATATAGGTATGACCATTCAATCATATTAGCTGTCCCAGTAATAGAACCTTTGTCTATATCAAGGTTTTACTTGATATAGAGTTTGAGTTTTACTTTTCCTTTCCACTCTGTTGAAACTCAAGTTTATCAATATTGCTATGTTCTCAGTCAAATCTTTAATAAGTTTCTTTTCAACAGAGATAGTAAGACAGGAGTCACATAGAACTGCAATTACATCCTTGTATGTTTTCTCATCCAGATTATTTACATGAACATTTACACAAATGTTTTAACTTTTTAACTTAAAATATAAAGTCCTTGAAGATAGTATCTGCATATTGAATATTCAATACAATTTTCAACTAACCCTTAATGCCAGTTATGACCATGATGAATGCTGAAAATTCTATAGGAAGTTATCAAATATATGAAAGCAAAATTACGTGAATGGAAATTATCAATGAGTTTTACAAGGTTGATTGTAGAAATTCTTCTATAATTCCATTTGAGGAATACAGATACATTTATAGGATAATTTCTACAATGAGTTTCAACTGCTTAGTATTGCTATTCAAAAGTATATTCACAAATAATAGAAATAATCAATCCAATAAAACTAGATTCATTTCTACAAAGACAGAATATTTTTACATTTTCTTGAAGAACAATCTATATTAGCACATTAACTATCATGGAGAATAAAAATAATTGCATTAAAATAATTTAACTTGTTAAAATGTATATACCAGGCTGTGGATATAGCTCAGTTGGTAGAGTGCTTGCCTCTCATGAACAAGGCCCTGGGTTCAATCCCCAGCACCACAAAATAAAAATAAAAAATGTATATACCTTTCCTTACATTTACAGACTAGGGAAAATGGGTATATTTTTACTCTAATTTCCAAGGACTTGATAACAATTGATTCTATTTTCATCTTTTAATTTATTCTACAAAGATAAATAAAATTCACCATTTGTCTTATGCTAATTTACATTTTCTCTGTGGAGTTATCAGCTCAATAAACCTCTATTACCTACTTCTGTCAAACAGTGTGCAGAGTACTGAGGTTCTTTGTCACTCTCTCCTGCTGGTTTCCCCCATCCTGCCCCAATCTCTAGGTGCTAGAGTGTCCCCAGGACTCAGTCCTCAGTCTCACTGCCAAGCAGTCTACACTTTGTCATTTGGTGAGTCCACATAATCTTTTGGTTTAGTGAACATCTATCATATGCTGATGATTCCCATAGTTACGTATATTACAGGACCTCTTTCCTGAACTCCACATTCATACTTGAAATTGAATATCTTACAGAATCTCACATTTGTAATGGACCCAATACTAACTCTGGCTCTTCTCTACCAAACCTGCTTCTCCTACAGCCTTCTCTATTTCAGTTGGTATCAACTTCATCCTTCTGGTAATCACACTGTAAACCATAAACTAATTCTTAATACTTCCTTCTGTCATATCCCACAGCCAAGGTATGATCAAATCTACCTGGTCCTATTTTCAAAGTACAATGTATTTAGAGTCTGATAATTTCATTGCATGTTCACTGCTACCTCCTTGGTCCATGCTATATCTTCTCTCTCTCTCTCTCTCTGGGATCACTCAACAGGATAGTCTCCCTACTCCCAGCCTTAGCTCTCTGCAGTCTATATTCAATAATATGGTCAGTGGCATTCACATGCATTCTCCTGCATTCTCTGAGAATAAGACTTCTCAGAGTTCTCTTGCCTGAGGAATTTCACAGTGTTCTTTATGCCTCCAACATAATTGTTCTGTACTCACACAAGTAACTCCCTAAGGGCCTCTGAGTCTTTACTCAAATATCCTCCTGATGAAGCCCACTCTGACACCCATGACTAACTACTTAAATTCTTTCAAGTCTTACTCAATCCTGATTCCTGGGTTTCTCTCCTATTAACTTCCCAAGGGCACTCACTAATATTCTGCATTAAACCCTGTCTCAGAGTTTATCTCTCAAGTGATCCAAACTATGAAGTTTTGCCTCCTCCTTTTATAAACACCCATTATTCCAGTGTGATGTGTGTAGGACACACTCTCTACATCAGAAATGCCATCAAGGGCACTCTCAGCTGATCTATCAGTAGAATCATACAGCTCTATATTCAAAGATTAAGGATATGTTATGTTTTGTTTACAAGGACACAGATATGTTGTGTTTTTGTTTACAAGGACACTGAGTTCCTCAGGCTATTTTATCATTGCTTTTGTTTTTCTTTTGTGCAGCAATGAAAGGCTTAACTTTGTCAATGAAAAGATCTAATCCCTTCAAATCTAATTGGCATTTTTTTTCTTTCTTTTCCCTTTGGAGCATTGTTTTTCCACACTGACAGTTCTCCCTATTACCCCAGCTAGTCACTGCATTTAGTTTCCTTTTTAGTTTAGTTGATCCTTATTCCAGAACATTCCTTTCTGACAACAAAGCAGTAAGACCTGATTTCATAAGTAGATATAAAAAGGGAACAAAAATCCTGAAGGCCTTTCCTAAAAAGGAATCTCAGGGTAGACAGTTGGACAGGAAAGCCTCTAAGAAATGTTTACAAAGTAAGACAAATATTAACAATGTATTCAACACAAAATCTCATTATATAAAAAGTATCTTTTCCTAAAACTTTAAAATATTAATAGGACAAGACAGCAAAATATAAAGTGTCAGATGTGGATAGACACAAAAATGTTTTGATTTTATTTTAGAAACACATTCATTATTGTTGAAATGAAAATTTTGAAAGAGAAAGAAAACTATCATCAGTTTCTCAACAACATATAATTTATTTGTAAAAGTCAACACACATGAAAAAACATGAATTTCATCAGTTCAACTGGAAGCAGATTCCATGACACTTTTTTTCTAAATGCTAAATGACACAGGCAGCAACAAAATATTCAGAGAAAAAAATGTCACAGAAGGATGTGACAATTTTGATAAATGATGATAAATTGTGATGTAGAATAGCAGTTTGTAAGCAGCTGTGCTCAAAAACGTGTATTTTAATAATGATTTTTTCCAAACATCATTTTGGGGAAGTATTTTATCTAAAACTCTTAACAAACAAAACTTTGTACATTATTAAAAGTTAAAATAGAAACACAGTTTTAAATAAAATCATAATTTTATATTGAACAAAAGTGCTTCTTATGTCCAATCAAGTTCCTCAAATTGTTAAACACAGTTACTATCTGACCCCAGTAATTCCACTCCTAGGCATAGGCTCAAGAAAAACAAAAACATGTTCACACAAAAACTTGTACATGAATATTCACAAAACCATTACTTATGCAGTAAAAAAGTAGGAAAAAATAAATATCCATAAACTGAAAAATGTGTAGATAAAATACTACATATTGATGTAACAGAATATTATTTAAGAATAAAATAATTATACATCTACAACAAAGATGAATTTTAAAAACATGCTAAGTTAAAGAAATCAAGTCACAAAAGGCCATATACTATATTATTTCATAAATATAAAATGTCTAGAATACTCAAATCCATGAAGCCAAAATGATGATGATGATGATGATGATGATGATGATGACAATAATAATAATAACAGGAGGAGGAAGAGAAGGAGGAGGAGGAGGAAGAAGAAGTTGTTGCTGCCTAGGGTAAGAGGTATATGGGAACAAGATGAAGAGTAACCAATAATGGACACAAGGTTTAATTTGGGGATGATGAAAATGTTCTTAAATTGGTCATACCAATGATTGCCCACCTCTGTGAATATAGAAAACACTGAATTTATATACTTTATGTGGGTGGACTGTATGATGTGTGAATTATATCTCAATAGAGCTATTGAAAAATGTCAGTTTAAAAAGCCAGCTATTTTAGAGTTATTCATAATGTGCAAACTTTATAAAATATAAATACCTAATTACCAAAATATGTTTTTACTGTCCCAAATGTCATTTCATTTCCTTTTAGAAAAACATCTGCCTATCATCCTATAAATATAGGTGATAGAAAGAAACTGTTTCTAAAATTAAATTATATTTTCAAAACAGTTTTCTTCCTAGTGTGTTTCATTTTGATAATGTGCATGTGAACTATCCATACTGTCCATTAGCCATGGTTAGGTTGAGTCTGATAAGTATTCCCTAGTATAGACCATTTCACATTCCAGCACAAATATTACGGACAAATTTTAAACATTAGCTTGAATTTTAAAAAGTAAAATCAAGGAGGCAAATATGAAAAGCAGCCATATTAAGTCTCATGATTTTGGAATGGAAAACATTTTAGAGATTCATTCAGTTCAGTTTACTAAAACTTCAATATTTGAGAACTGACTCCATGAATCTTATGATAGTCTCATATGACCTTATAACTTTAGCTTACTACTTCCATTCACGTCAACTTTAAATGGATCCTCTATTTTAAAACTTTTCCATATGCAAAGCAATAATATAAGTTAACTGACAACCTTGATAAACTATGTTTTTCTAACAAACTAAAATATGTGCCATTAGAGAAACCTAAAATGCTTTTCTATCACCTGAAAACATCTTGCACATACCACCTGTAGGGGAAAGTCAATCTCATTTTATCTACTAATTTTTAAGATGAGAAGGCTAAACTTAATAGTTCTCAAAAGTCTCTGCACATGAGAAAAACAGATATTTGGGCCCCCATCTCGGTGTCTTCCTGCTGTTACCACAACATATCTAAGACTGGACAATTTATAAAAACAGAAAAGTATTCCTTACAACTCTGGAAGTTGGAAATCTAAGATGGAGCCACCACCAACATCAGTGTCTGGTGAGAGCTGTCCTCTGCTACCAAGATGGTCCCTCATTACTGTGTTCTCACATGGCAGGAGAGATACAAGGGCAAAAGGAAGTCAATCTAGCTCCTTCTTTTTATAAAGTGTGAAGCCTATCCTTGAAGATGAAGCCCTTGTTGCATAATTTCCTATTAAGCCCTCCATCTCTTAATATTACTGCCCTGGGGAATAAGTTTCAATGTGAATTATGGAGGCAGCACCAACATTCAAACTATAGCAGCTCCTCTTTCAGTGTTTCAGTAGCTCTGAGATGAGGTCTGAAAATTAATATTTCTAATACATACTCAAGTGGTACTGCTGTTGCTGGTCCTGAGACCACCCTTCAAGAACTCTATAGTTTACCCAAGTGTTAGTGATAGATCCTTTATATGTCTCTGCTCTGTTAAACTGTTGAAATCTAACCTTCACTTATTGTTTTCAATAAATTAAAGATCAGGTTAGGGGTGTTTTCAGGGTTTTTTTTTTTCTTTTTAACTGGTAAACTTCAGAAGAGATTTAGGTTTATAGCAACATTGAACAGAAAGCATCGACAATTCTCATATGTCTTTCACCGCCATATATGCACAGCCCTACTCACTAACTACTGAAACACAGTGGTATGTTTGCTGCAGTCAATGAACCTACACCAAGACACCAGTACACCCAAAGTCCATAGTTTACATCAAGGTCCACTCTTACTACTGCACATTCTATGGATTGACAGATGTAGATCAACATTGTAGAGATGTACAGAAGATGGAGTTTCACTGCCCTAAAGATCCTATATGCTCTACCAATTCATCCTCCCTTGCCATTACACCCTGATGACCGATAATCCTTTTAATGACATCATGGTTTTACCTTTTCCAGAATGTCACAGAGTTGGTTTTATACAGCATGCACCCTGTTGAGATGGGATTCTGTCACTTAGTGAAATGCACTTCAAGTTGTTCTATGTCTTCTCTTGACATAGAACTCTTTTTACACAGAATAATACTCCACTGTTTGGTTGTACAACAGTTTATTTATCCATTTACTTACTGAAAGATATCTCGGTTGCTTCCAAGTCTTGGCAATTATTTATAAACCTGCTATAATCATGCATGTGCAGGTTCTATGGGGATATAAGTCTTCAACTCATTTAGGTGAATACTGAGGAAGACAACTGCAGGATTGTATGGTAACAGCATGTTTAGTCTTGCAAGAATCCTCTCACCCTGGAGCTAAGTTGGGCTCTAACAAAAACCTCATCAGAACAGGCTCTGGTAAGATAGTTTCTCCAGAATATAGTCCTAAGTTATAAAGAACTTAAAGATCAGGCATATTTCAAAATAGTTCCTTTTCTACTACCCCTGCCATAAATGAAAGGGAATTCTCCAATATTCACTGTGAAGATTTGATAGAGCTCCTGGAGATAAAATTCACAAAAGTGTAGGGAGTCCCCTAAGACCAGTATTATCTTCAATTTTGTTTCTTATCATTTACTTGCTTTTCTTAAGTTTTATCACAGTTGTATCTCAAAATAATATACTGCTTATCCTCATGTGTTTGGTGTTTCATACTGTATCAGTTTTTATGCAATTTCTTTTCTTCAGATCATATGATGTTCTTGAGTGTAGCCCTGTGGTTTGTTTCAATGGTTCGTTGCTTTCATAGCTGGATAGTATTTCATCTATAAGAAAACAACACTCAATTTGCTTTATAACTTTTCAGTCTGGAAAAATATAGAGATGCACAGAAAGATGGGGAAAATAGTTCAGAGAGGTCCCACATACCCTCCTCCTGGTTTTCCCGGTGGCCGCATCTCACCTAATTATAGTACAAAAATCAAAAACAGCAAATTGACTTTGATGCAACAGTTGTACAGTTTTATGTCACTTTATTTTATGTGAAACTTTCAACTCTTTGAATTTTTATGTGAATGAACATCTGAATTATTTCCTTTGTCCTCTCCCAATTAATAACAATGATCTTCTTACCTATTAGATGAAAATGACAACGCTGACATTACCAAATACTTGTGAAGATGTAAAACAACAGGAACTCTCTCTCACTGCTGGTGGAGATGTTTTGCTGGTGAGTAAATGCACATTACCAAGGGGAAAAAGCCCATCTGAAAAGTCTGCATACTGTAGTGTGATTCCAACTATATGACATTCTGGAAAAGGCAGAACTATAGAGTCATTAAAAAGATTAATGGCTGTCAGGGTTTAGTGGGGAGGAAGGGAGGAATGAACAAGCAAAGCACATGGGATCTGCAGGACAGAGAAACTATTCTATTTGATACCAAAAATGATGAAAATACATGTTCATTACACATGTGTCAATACACATAGAATGTGCAAAACTGAGAGTGGACCTTAATATGCACTACACACACTGGGTGATGATGACACATGAGGGTAGGTTCACTGAGTGCATCACAGGTACCATCATGGTGTGGGGAAGGGAAAGTGGGTAAAAAATAAAATAAAAATAGTGTCCCAAGAAATTCTTTAACAATTATTCTGTGAATATTATGTTCATCTGGTGTCAATGTACGAGAGTTTCTCCAGAATATAGACAGCCTAGGAGTGGTGAGGCAAAGGGTGTCTTCAGCTGACCACGTCAAAGAAAAGAGTCTTCTAAACTGGTCACAAACACTTTCTCTTTAGCATTTTGAATATGAGGGTATGAGTTCTCCCGACCTGCAGCTCTTGCTATTGATGACATTACCTTTCCCAAAATGCTGGATAGGAAGTACTATATCAGAGTAGTTCATGTTTCTTTGATTTCCAATGAAGTTGTATATCTTCTCTTATGATATTTGGGTCATTGGTACTTTTTCCTTTGTGAGATACTAGTTCAAGCACTTTGCCTACTGTATTTGGGACTGTTGGTCTTTCAGACATGTATTTGGTTCTTTACTATTTTATATACTTATAATTTTTCCATAATAAATATACATTATAAATATCTCTTTGCCTATTGGGGTATTTTTTCCCTGGGGTCTTTTGACAAATACAGTAGTAATGCAGTGAAACTCTTTTCCCACCTGACTCATGCTCATTATATTTGTTTTTAAATTCTTCCTTACCTAAGATTGAAAAATATTTTTCTATATATTTTATTCTAAAAATCCTTTGGATTTGCTTTATAACATGAATTGATTTTTATGCATGATATGAGGTATTACACGTTTTTCTCACATAGATAACCAACTATAATCATACCATTTATTGAAAAGTCTTTTTTTCTATCTATCTTCAGAGCTAGGTCTTTATAAAGAATATTATCATAAGAGTATGCTCCTGGGTTCTTTCAATCACCTTTTTGTTTGTTTGTTTGTTTCTACTGAGTACCACACTGGCTTAATTGCTTAAGTTTGTAACAGTAAGTCTTAATACCTGGTAGGGTGAGACTCCCCATTCATTCTTTCATTGGCAGTTAATAATCAGTTCACATGGTCCAAGAAGGGAGAGAAGTATGGGATTTTTATTTGATTTGGTTTTAAAACTGTTTGAGATAACATCTTGTATAGATTGAGATTTTTCTATTCATAAATATGATTTAGTTCTACATTCATTTAAGTTTCCTTAAGTATTTTGTTTTTTATCATTTTTTCCATAAGAGGTCTTGCCTATTTTTGTTAAAGTTATTGCTAGGGTTTTAAATATGTGAAACTACTATAAATATTATTTTATTTCCTTTTCCAAACATTTGTTGCAAAATGCAGGAATGCAATTGATTTTATTTATTGATTTTGTTCTTACTAATCCTTTTTACATTTATTTTTTATTTGTTCTTTTCAGTTATACATAACAGTAAAATCTATTTTGATACATTTATATAAGCATGGAATCTATCTTATTAGGATCCCAATTTGGGGTTGTACATGATATTGAGCTTCACTGTGATATATTCACATGTGTGCATAGGAAAGATGTACTAATCTTTTTTAAAAATTTTAATTAGTTATACATGACAGTAGAATGCATTTATGCACTTTGATATATCATACATAGATGGGACATAATTTCTCATTTTTCTGAGTGTACATGTTGCAGAATCATACTGGTCATGCAGTCACATACATATATACAGTAATAATGTCTGTTTCATTCTACTACCTTTCCTATCCCCCATCCCCCTCTCCCCTCCCATCATTTCCCTCTACCTCATCTAAGGTAATGCTATTCTTCCCTAGTGCCCCCTGCCTTAATGGGAATTAGCATCCGCATATTAGAGAAAACAGTAGGCCTTTGATTTTGTGGGATTGGCTTATTTTGCTTTGCAATTCTAAATCTGTAGGTTTGGAGGAGTCTGTATAGAAAAAATATCTACTATGACTCGTGACAGTATCGTTTCTTCCTCTCAGTACCAAAAATTCTTATTTCTTTTTTCCCCTTGTTTTCCTACATAGAGCTACGTAGAAGTGTTGCCTTGTTGATTAAGGGTGTTTTATTTTCTTTCTGATCTAAAAATATGTTATTGCATGTTTTTTAGTGTTTCACCATTAAATATCAAGATTGCTCAATGTTCAATCATTTTCATCACAGCTTGCTGATAGTATCAAAAGTGGAGTTTGAACTTTCTGAAATGCATTTTCTACATCTCCTGAAATTATTATATCTAGTCTCTCAATCAAAAATTTATTGACCACTTAAAATGTGTCACACGGTTCTAGACAGTAGAGAAAAGACAGTGACAAAACAGACAAAAGCTCTTGTCCTCAGGGAGTTTACATTCTATTCAGGCAGAACAAACAAAAATTATAAATGAAATACACAGTTCATGATATGTTGATAAATGTGAAAAATATAAGTGAAATAGGAGAAGGGAATAGGTAGAACTGCAGTAGGGTGTTCAGATATTTAGAAATACATCTAAAAACAGTTAAATGTAGCAGCAATAATGAGACTCACTAAGAAGATGACATTTGAGAGGAGACCTGAGGGAGTGAAGAAAATAGACATGTAGATATCTGGGACAAAAGCCTTCAAGCAGAAGAAAGAACAAGTGTCAAGATGGTAAGTATTCCAAGCAATATAAAGTTTGACACAAAATGTAAAAAGGAAAACCTAATTTCTAGGTAGGTTAACTGGGAAATGCAAATTTTAATATAATTTTAGTTATTTATTCCCTATCAAAAGCAATCAAGCTTAAAAGCCCATATGAACTATTAAATGCATAAAAAAAAAGTTTAAAACCTTCTAACCCTCAGCAGTACCAAAGCACTACTCTTAACAAAATGTTAAGATAACTATTTCAATAAATAACTTATGAATAAAAATCCTTCTTTGCTTGAAAGTAAATATCATTAGAAATATTTGACATGGGTCATGGACATGTCCAAAATTAAATATGGTAAAAACATGGAAAAATAAAATATATACCAAGAAGTACAGAATGAAAAGGTACACCTAAAAAACATCATCATTCAGATGGGTCAAACAATAAGGGACCTTTTAAAATCAGTGGCTACAAACATGTTCTATGGAACTTAACACATGGGATATTAATAAGTGTTCATGCAGAAGAAAAAAATAGGTCAAACAAAGTTAATCTGGTTTGTTTATGCAGGGCATCTCAGAGACTCTTCAAATGCTACTATGAATTATGAATTACTAAACCATGTCAGAGGGTAGGCCAAGGAGGGATACTAAAGAACTATGCATAACCACGTAGCTTTTTCTATGCCAATTTGACCACAGAACCCATATTTCAGGCAAAAAGAAAGCACTGTTAAAAAAAATGCTGCCCTAAGATCTGGTAGGGTCAAGATGAAATTCATAAAATACTTTGAAGAGTTTAAAGGTTGCTAAATATGTGAATAAAAACATAACAAGTTAAAAGGGTTGTTAGTTTGGGGAGTGTTTCTAATGTATTTGTTCTTTTAATTCATTATTGGCAGAAAGCCAGTCAAAGAATTGGATGAACTTACAAAAATGAGTACAAGGATGCGTAAAAAGATAGGAGAGAGGATAAATTAAAATGCTAACACATATTTATGGAAGAATACATTTGGATACAAATTCTCCTCTGAAGTAAGCAATCCAAATATGTTAAATCTGAGAAAGATAAATGTAAGGGATATACTAGGCCTAACTGACAAGTGAAAGTAAAATAAATCACCAGACTGGAATAGTACCCAACCAGCAGCTCTAGGTGATCTGGAGGACAACCATGAATCCGTAGACAAAGTCATATAAGCAGTCCTACAAATAGCCCAAGGACTGGCTCCGACAACAGTTTTGAATATTCAATAACCTAAACTTTTATCTTGGATTAGTTGGAAGTTCTATGCTGAAGGAATTTCTAATAAACAACTTACTTACAATGAACTAAGCATACTCTCACATGAAGAAAGACACGGAAATAACTGCAGAATCTAGGGATGGCTATACTGCTAGGTGCAGATTCTGTATCTAGGTACATTCTCCCTATAAACAGATTAAAAAAGAAAAAAAAAACAATTTTTTAAATGGTAAATAAAGTGAGGCAGTGTCTTACTCTGCTTTGTGGTGTTACAAAAAAATATCGAAGACTGGGTGATTTATAATGAAATTTATTTCAAATGGTTCTAGAGGTTGGGAAGACCAAAGGCATGCAGCAGCACCTGAGGAGGGGCTCCCTACTGAGTCACAACATGGTGGAGGACAGGAGCATGCAAACTTGGGCCCTTCATCCTCCTTGGATCAAGCCCCCATCATGGGAGCCCAGCCTCAGGACCTCATTGAACTCTAATTACCACCCAAAGGCCCTACCTCCCAATACCATCAACATATGAATTTGGGGATTCAATTTCCACTCTATAAACTTCTGAGGGACACATTCAAACCATAGCAGGCAGAAACAATGTTTATTTAAAATTTTAACATGCCTTCAGACACCGTTCTTAAAGGCTTTAAATATTAAATTACAATCAAAAGAGATGTTCTGGCCTCTATAGAAAAACTGACTTGGTAGCAGAAATCAAAAGGAAGACCTAAGCAAAATTTCAAATACAGTTCATCTAGGGATTTCAGTATAAAAACAAATCTCATTTTCATACTATTGAAAATGGAGCATGGAGCAAACACTTGGGTTTAGAAACCAGTAGTGAAATGTCAGCCTGCCAGGGATAAGTGAAGGAGGTTACCCAGCACTGAGCAGGTAGCTGTAAGTGTCAGAGCCTTTCATCAAACATGAAAGCTCCCATTTAGGGATGCAGGCCATGCGCCAGCCACCTCCTGAGGCACTACAGACTCAATTCCTTGTTTTGCTTTCACAACTTTCTATCGAAGTAATTACCACTTTATTCCACAAGTTTCCATAATGGGAAATTAAAATTCAGAGACAAAAGCAATTTCCCCCATTATGTAGCAACTAGTGGTTGTTTCTTAAATGGCAGAGTTAAAATTTGAAATTTGGCTCTGATCCCAAAATCTTTGCTCTTCACCATGACATCACTGGTTCTTAAATGTTGAACATGCATCAAAACCCCAGAAGGTATTTCAAACATAGATTACTAGGCCCAACTCACTAGCACTTCTGATGAGGTAGATCTGTGTGGGGCCCAAAGTTTCTTTGCTATCCATCCAGTGCTGCTAAAACATGGTTCACACATGGCGAACTGCTATGTTACACTAAATGGTGTAAGCCACAGGTTATGAAATGAGAAAGAGGTCAAGCTAAGAATGACCTGAGTCCCTGAAAAGAAGGCATCATGGTAAAGAAAGTTGGCATATATAGATGAAAAGGAATGAAGGAATTGGGGGTCAAGCTATGACCACATGGAGGTATTCTTGGGTCTTCTCCTCCATGGGGCAGGGTATAGGGGTCAAGGAGTCATGTTCTGACCTCAGACCACTAAAACTTTTCAAACCAGCTTTGAACACAGTAAACAGTTGGTGGCAAAATGGTGTCCTCAGGCTCAGGATCTCCCAACTCTGTAACTACTGGCCATAAACTTTCCACACTTACAACCTGATGCCTAGAACTCCTCCCACAAGAAACAAACTCTTCACATCACAATGAAAAACGGAGGCTTGAGAGAGAAGTAAGCCCTGGAAAGGGAACATATCGTTAACATGTTTCCTTCAAAATGTAAATGACTGCTTACAGATGAGCCAGAGGGCTAAGATAAAATGGCATGCCTCCTTTTCTTAAAATTACAACAATTCAGCTTTATTACATTGGAGAGGAAGCAAGGTGCTACAGAATAGGCACCAAATTTGGTGTCAGAAGCCCTATATTTGTAAATAAATGACTTCTGACAAGTCATTTTCCACCTGCATGAGAGAGGAATAATTCTTCACAGAGGTATGAGGATCAAATGCATTCAAATTCATGAAAGCATTTTGTCAACTATATCTCACTTTTTCAATTGTAAGATGTTAGTACTACTTTAAGAAATAATACATTTTCTGCAGGACGGTATACGACGTACACCGTATTTAAGCTTATAATGCATGATGATGCTGTGTTGACGAATAAACAAGAGATGCCTTCTAGCCTCAAGAGAACAAAATCTTTAAGTGTATATCAGGCATTCCTGAAGCTGGACCCTGATCTGAGTTCTGCAGGTCCACACACAATCCAGAGATAGAAAAGAATTCAAACCATTTAGGATTTAGGCAAAGATGACAGGCTCACCAGGATTCAGCAAAAATATCTAGATCTCAGCAAAGCCTAGCTCTGCCTTCAGAGACTGCAAACCAGCATTTTCTTATCACAAAACTCCAATATAGTAACATTTTTTTCCCTTTTAATGGAGACATGCCTGATGGTGAACTGCTGTTTTGACCTCCTACTCTAAAACCTGGAAAAGATAAAGCCTGACGAAAGGGTTCTGCACCCAAGGTTCTAAAAAATAAAGTAAGGCACAGCGGTACCTCAGAGTACAACAAAGTAAAGATCCACATTCTCCTTCATCATCTAACAGTAGAGGCTAAGATAGAGAATGGCTAAAAAGAACATAGCCATCACATGAGCCTATCATGGCTTTGGTAATCTTCAAGACATTAGGATAACTGTTGGTTGGTTTTAAAGAGAGTGGTTGCAGGTCACAAATTCTGAATATCAAACTTTAATCTGCTTAATTAAGGCACCAAATACTAGGTATCACTGGCCATTTCATATCAAACGAAACCTATAAGGTCTTAGGTGAGCCACAAGACATTGTGGACATTGAATTAAAGGTCCCTCTAGATACAACATCTAAAGTACATTTTTATGTAAATTTTTTATTTATATATGACATCAGAATGCATTACACTTTGTATTACATATATAGAGCACAATTTTTCATATCTCTGGTTGTATACATAGTATATTCACACCAATTCGTGTCTTCATACCTGTACTTTGGATAGTAATGATCATCACATTCCACCATCATTAATTACCCCTACCCCTTCCCTTCCCCTCCAACACTTCTGCCCTATCTAGAGTTTGTCTATTCCTCCCATTCTCCTGCTCCCTATCCCCCTATGAATCAGCCTCCTTATATCAAAGAAAACATTCAGCATTTGATTTTTTGGGATTGGCTAACTTCATCTAGCAATATCTTCTCTAACTCTATCCATTTACCTGTAAATGCATGAATTTGTTCTCTTTTATTGCTAAGTAATATTCCATTGTGTATATATGCCTCATTTTTTTATTCATTCATCTAATGAAGGACATCCAGGTTGGTTCCATAGTTTTGTTCATTATCACTAGCAATTAGAGAAATGAAAATTAAAAACCACTCTAAGATTTCATCTCACTCCAGTCAGATGGCAGCTAAACAACAATAAGTGTTGGCAAGGATGTGGGGGAAAAGGTACACTCATACTACACTTCTTATGGGACTGAAAATTGGTGCAGCCAATATGGAAAGGAGTATGGAGAGTTCTTGGAAAATTGGGACTGGAACCACCATTTGACCCAACTGTCCCCCTCCGTCTATACCCAACGGATTTAAAAACAGCATACTACAGGGACACAGCCACGTCAATGTTTATAGCACCACAATTTACAATATCTAAAATAAATTTTTTCATGATAAGCTGGGCTTCTTTGAAATAAAAAATATTGTATTTCAAATAATACCACTAAGAAAATATAAAATATAAAATATCATGTTGATGCATGCCTGTAATCTCAGCAATTCAGGAGGCTGAGACAGGAGGATCACAAGTTCAAGACCAGCCTCAGACTTAGTGATGGGTGGGGAGGGGAGGGGGGATAGTAGGGGATAGGAACGGTAGCAGAATACAACAGTCACTAATATGCCATTATGTAAAAATGTGAGTGTGTAACCGATGTGATTCTGCAATAAAAAAAAAAAAGAAAGTTAAAATTAAGGTAGCACTTACCCTGCTGTCACTCTTCTGGAAAACTTGACTCTTAAGACAAGGAACACAACAAAAGAACAAAAAAAAAAAAAAAAAAAAAAAAAACCTCTTCAAACACAGACTGTGATCGCCATTGCTAAATGTATGCACTTCAGAGACGGGAGAAAATGGGAAGCTCCTCCATTGGCCTTACCCAGGCCTGAGATTAGCAACTTATATGGACAAATATGGGGCATCTGATTTAATAAGCTTTGTGATCTGGTTTTCCTCAGCAGATAGGGTGAAGGAAGTAACAGGTAATGACGCAGAATAGATGGAAGTAGAGATGATCAAGAACAGCTCTTGAAGTCTGATCAGCCCCCCAGCCTCTGATCAAACCCCCATAGCCCAACACCACTGAGGGGATGCAGCAGAGACCTTTTCCAAAACCCTGTGATCAACAACAAGGGAAATGGCATGTGTTCTGCAAGTGTGGAAAGAGAATTAGTGTTTCTCAAAGTCATCTGCATAGCACAGGGTTCTTATTTATGATAGATATTCTCTTGCCTCCCTCTGAACCCACTAAGACAGATCTCCCCTCCCTCCAGGGACCATGTCTGAGTATCTGCATGTTTAACAATACCACGTGAGATTCCTGTGCACCTGAACATTCAAAACTTGAGTCCTATACATAAAGAACATTAGAGCTGGACGGAACTTTAATGATCATCTAAATCAAACCTCATCTAGTGTAGAGAAGAACATTGCAGACAATATGGTAACATTATTTTTCAAGATCTCCCAATATTTTTTTTAAACTCTAAAACAAAAAAAAAACTGACTTGAGTCCTATAAATTGTGAAATAATTTACTAACAGAGGGGAATGTACAATATACCTTGGAAATATTATCTTCAATGATTGATGAAGATAAAATGCTTAATCATTTAAGGGATATGTTTCTGCTCTCAGGAAAATTAATCCAGAGCACCTCATTACTTCAGCATGCCAACTAAATGAGTCATCATAATAGTTAAATTATTTTTCCTCATTGGTATGTTCATTCAGTTTATTTATTGCAGTTTTTCCCCACAAAACTATCTTCAAGAAAACATCTACGTTATAGACCAAAAAAAAAAACAAACAAACTAGAAATCAGCATTCTTACAAATTACTGAGCATCATGTCATTCATTTTCTCTGAAGATACATATCTCCAGTGCTACAAGTCACATTTTTATATCAATCCAGTCTTAATTCTCATGCATGGGTCCTAAAACAACATCATAAATTCTAATACTTACACCAGTCCAGACAGGTACTCCACAGAAATCTTTTGTCCACCATGTGTATCACAATCACAGCTTAAGGGGAAACTACCTCTCCTCCATCTTTGTTGAGGGAATATCTCATTTTTAAATGAGATAAAAAGAAATGCATGCCAATACCAGAACTTCCGTGTTCTTGAGATATTGATCTAATGGCTCATCTACTACCAAGCTAGGGTCTGACACTTTCTTTAGGTAGAAATGAAATTTTAAAAGAGGAAAAGAAAAGAAAGAAAATCCAAAGCAAAGATACATATTGGGCTTGCTGAGGTAGGAAACAGTCTCAGTACTCTCCTACCCAATTTTGGAGAATTACGTTGTGTTGATGTTTAACAGGAAGAGGAAACCTGGATGGAAGATATTTTCCATACTGACAACTGCAAAGAATTTAAGATGCAGAACTGGAATAGATAGAGAATGTAATTTTATAATAAGACCCCTCATAACAGTGACCGTCAATACATTCTTGTATGCACCCATTCTGACAATCTCAATCTTTTTTTTTCTTCCTCCCTTTCATCCTCATACTGCTATCTTTGTTGTTGCTGTTTCTACAATCTGTTGTTGTTTCTTACAATCTAGTAAGAGACCTAACATATGTCTTGAGAACCACTCTATTTTCTGGTATTGAGAATGGTCCCTCAAATCAGTAAGCCATCTTCTTATATGTGTCTTATTTCTAGACACTGAATTTCTCCTCCTGCAAAGGTAATCATTGGCTATGAACCTCTCCATCTCATAAAATTCTTCCTTCTTCTCCAGAAGCATGTTCCCCTTGCTCCTTTCACAGTATTATCACTACACTCCAAACAAACGCTCATTTAAGGATTCTTGATTAAGGCAGGAAAATGTCATTAATTCCAAATCCACAAGGTAAAACAAAAGCTGGACCTAAGTTTCCTTCTGCTGTCTTGTAGGAAGAAGGATCATAAAGCATATTAATAAGGACAAAGCTAAGAGTGAAGTCCCCAAATACATGTGCATCTTTTAGAAACTAACATAATTCACAAATTGCTGCTAAAATGAGCATGCTTACAAATGATTCTCTTCTCACTGGCAAGACTGACAGATGATACAAAAAGTCTGCTTTCTCTACATGAATTTTTGGACAATAGGTATTTGAGAACTGGTACTTTAAACACAAATTTAAAATAAATAAATTACAAGAGTTTTCATCTCATGTTTTGCTCTGGTAGGCTTTCATTTTTTCTCACAAGAGAAGGGGTTAATGTGCTATCACGCATGCTTTATCCCCAGGAAGTCACATTTGAAGTTCAAAGACATGAGTTGTGGCAGAAAATACCTTTCAAAACTCAGGATAAAAAGAAAGACATGCAGGACCCTAGTCTTCCTAGTTTTTGTAACACTTGCCCACATGTGTCACAGAATATAACCTCGTTGGGATCAGAGAGATGTTAATAAAATGTCACTTGGCTAGACACTCAGATGAATTCCACACTTAGGATAGTTTTCTCCGCCATCTCTTGTCAGAAAGTTTGCTTTCTACAAAAAAATAAAAATAATAGAAGAATGACAAGTGTCAGCTTGTTCAGTAGGACATTTCTGCCAATGGCCTCATTTCCTGATTATTGCCTTCTGGTATCTTCCTAATGTCAGATTTGTAAATAATGCATGGAACAGAATTTCTATTTTTAAATGAGATAATGCCAATTCAAGATTCATTACTGATTTTTGATTGAAAGGACAAAGTCTGGTTGGAGTGGAAAAACAAAATTATAGAGAAAGGCCTATAGTCCCTGCAGAAGATCAGGGAGTGGAAAGAGACTAGACAGAATTGGCCTGTGAGCAAAACTAAGAGAAAGGAACTAGACCACAAGAGTGACAAGGTCACTGAGCAAGGAATCAGTGCTGGCTGGTCTATTTCAGTAGGTTCTTATCCTAAAAATATAAATGAATAAATAACATGGAAAAGATTTTTCATGACTTGTAGAACTGTAAGAGAAGAAACTGGTTTAGAGAAGGCGATGAGGGAGAAAAACAGAACTAACTGCACAGAATTACCTTGGTCTTAAATTTCTATTAAGCCTCTAAGTATCTGATACCTAAAATTATCTGTTCTATAATATACATGTTACACCAAGATTCCTTTTCCCTGTAGGAGTTTATGTTATACACAGGACACTGTTCAGTGTTCAAACTGTTCAGTGTTGACAATATTATTTATTCATTCCTTTCACATTTACTAAATTCCTATGGTATACCACATATTACACCAGAGACTGAGTACACAAAGTCATATAAAACAGATTCTAGTACCCTAAGTGCACAATACCCAAGGTGCATACCTACTACTCCGATGGAGCATGAGACAAAGGGTTAAAAGAGCTCTAGAATTATGTACCAGAAAGCCAGGCTTCTACCTCCACCCACCCTTGCCTTCAGCACTCTTGCAGTTCCAAATATCCAGTTTACCATTTTCTAATCAGCTATTGTTGGTTAGGGATATAAGTACTTTCTGACCCACTGAATTTAACAATAAACTGAAATTAGATCCATGCTTTAAAATGGTACTCTTAGTACAGTGTCCATTCGGACACAACAACAAGGAAGTCTTGAGACAAAAGAGCCATCTGTCAGACCACGTATCCTGGGAAAATGTCTGGGGAAATCCCAGTTAGCTTTAGGGATTTCTGTGATGAGTGACAAAAGCATTCCTCCAAAAAAAGCAAAACCACATCTATTAGCCCACTTCATTTCAACCTCTGGGCAGACAAAACTGAAATAAATTTTGGTTACTGCCAATCTGGGATCTATCTAACCAATGATCCAAGAATAAAAGGTTCCATAACCCATCATCCAATTCAACTACATTCCTTTTAATTCTGAAAAAGTGCAAAATCTGGTAGCTTCATGACTTTTCATTGCTTACATATAGAGAAATTTCAAGTATTCACTCATAAATTCTATGTCTCATTGATCCATATCATGACCTTGAAATGTGATCATTATTGTCTTAGTACAAGAATCTGAAATTAATTTGATGTGCGTTGAATTTAACCTCATCCCTCCCTTTTTAACATTTTTATTGTTGAATTGATATCCCAGAAATAGACACAGAGTCAGACCTCTCTTCTTTATCCTGTCTCCAATAATAAAATAACTACATGCTCAAAATTAAAGAACAGGATTCCCATTCTTCTGGAATTTGTGATAGCCTATCATTGCTGAATTTTAACCTTTAGTTCTTCTTTTTTACTTTTTAATGAAAGTGACTTGAGTACTTGAAGGAGGCAGAACCCTAAGTACTAGGTACACAGTACTATTTTCACTATATTCAGAGAATCTGGAGTTCCTAAAATGGCAAATGTTACCCTTGATTCCAATCTAAGGGTCTCTCCAATCCTCACCTCTTACTCCTACTCTGCTTAAACTGGACTCTCTAGCCAGACTGAATAGCTGTGCAGTTTCCTGAACAGGACATTATATCTCCTGGTACCTTTATGAGTACCTTGTGTCTTGTACATTTACAAATGTTGCATCTCTACTGATACGTGGGAATAATCATAGTGATTATCACACCAAACAGTAATATGCTCCTTAATTGTCCATCTCCCCTAACAAGATTGTAATCACTGAGGATGGGGGAGGAGCATTTCCTGTTGTAAATAGTGCCCAACATATTCTAGCACGGTACTTTGTTAAGATACTGAATTGATGCACGAGCCCTCTGTAGTCTGGGCCAGATGCTACACCTTTAGGCACTCCATTTGCTTATCTGTCTTCTACACTAGAGTGGGAAAACCCTCAAATGTAGGAATTGGGTCTTTTCTCATATCCTAATGCCTAATCTTGGTCTGAGAACATTGTTAAATCAATATTTGTGACATTGGTGGAAGGATGAATGCATGGATAGGCTGAGAACGTCTTTGGTGTAAGGCAAGAAGAATCAATTGTCAATGGATATTCAAAGTGATATTAAATAAGATAAATATCTATCTTCTAGAGTATTTGTTTAGATAAGAGACCCTGATGCCAAACAGCCTGCTGTCTCCACCATGGAATTTGGGTTCAGTTCCCTCACCTGATAAATAGGTTACAATAGTCCCTACTTCAATGAGCTACCACATGTAAAGTTTTAGAGTGCTGTGTGGCACATAATAAGTACCGAATGTCAGGAAAACAGGTATGACCACCAGTTTCATTTTAGCCTCAACAATTGTCCCTTAAACCTTCCAGAAATGACACATATGGTAATATCCCACCAAAAGGATGCAAGGCGGAAAACACCAATCTGAATGAGCCAGTGAGGTGTGAACTCAATTCCCTCCAGTCACCTCAGTATTTAATGAGTTATTTTCCCTGGGAAACAGACCAAATCCTGAGAACTAAATTACAAAATCTCCAGTAGTTCCCAAACCTCTACTTGTCTATCTCCCCTAACCAGACAATTGAGACAATTTACTCAACAGCCCACCATCAAAGCAGCAGAATGAGAAGACAACTCCTCTGTGCGTGTTCTGCCAGAGAAAGGGAACACTAGTCTTTTCCTTTCTTTCTTTTCTTTTCTTTTTTTTTTTTTTCCCTCAGAATAAAAGTAGGGAAAGAGTACCATGTTAAAAGGACTAAGTCAGAACATTTGGGTTTGTTTTTGTTTTTCCCAGCCAGCTATTTTCTTTTTTTTTTTTTAATTGGTTGTTCAAAACATTACAAAGCTCATGACATATCATCTTTCATACATTTGATTCAAGTGGGTTATGAACTCCCATTTTTACCCCAAATACAAAGTGCAGAATCATATCGGTTATACACCCACATTTTTACATAATGCCATATTAGTGACAGTTGTATTCTGCCAGCCAGCTATTTTCCCGAGAAGTTCTAATCTGCAAAATTTAGACCTCCTTCCCACTTTCCTCTAGTCAATGTCAGGTAGGAAGTATAGAAGTCTTGGAGCCCCTGTTCATACAACTGTCCCAGGAAACACAAATCAGAGAGGGAACACTTTGCCCCACCCCTATCCTGCACTTAATGCACAGCTCAAATCCTGAAGAAAGCAATGCCTCCCACAAGCCCTCCTCCTCTCAACTGCTGCTGCCTACACCCAAAAGCTTCACTATTGTCTTTACACCAGCCCAAGGTTAGCAGCTTGCTGCTCCTGGGCCCTGGGTTTGTCCTGAAGTTTGCAATTAAAGCAGTAGTACTTAAAGCCCTTTCCAAGGGCTCTTGGTTCAATCAATGGTGTTTTATTTTCCAGGAGAAGAGGCTCTCCTTCTATAAAAACACAGTGGGAGGCACATTTAAAAACCATATTTCAATTGCAAACAATGTGGCTGCATTCCCAAATGGCAAAAAGACGATAAGAGAATTATCCAGGAGCCCCAGAGGTGGCAGTAGAGGTGTAACCAAAATTCCTTTCAGCAGTATTCATGCTCTGCTGCTGCTTCTTGCAGCAAAGGAAACTCATTTGAAAATGGAGCAAATTAGCAAAATTAAACAGATGGGAGCCCTGGGTCATATCACATCAGCTCATTAATGTATCCAGAATGAACGCACTATAACAAAACAAAGCCATAAGAATTAAAAAATTTAAAAGAAGAAAGCCTATGCTTTCTATATTGATCAACAAGAGAAAAACTAAATAAAGACTTATTATATTAATCATTGATTTTCAAATGCAGATCTATACTTTGGAAGTAATCAAGTTTTTAAAACTACAAGCTAAATAACCCTTTCTGCCAAGTCTACATGAGCATTCCTTCCATAGTTTTTTTCTCTCTAAAATATAGAGCCCACTCTGCCTGGAATTCCCTCAGTGGTTCCTTTGGTCTCTGATTCCTTCCAAGTCAAGCTTTCCAAATTCACTACCTTCATCAGGTTTCCATCCTGGGTACAAAGTTTTTGCTTTCTTGTCTCACAGACCATGCCTCTGCACAGAAAGCCATAAGGGCAAGTTGATGTTGAAAGGAGCCAGAAGACCTAGGTCTGAAATCCAGTCCTGAGTTTTACCATTAATGATGAAAAAGTTAATGATTATGACAACTGTAACCTAATCAGTCTACCCTAGTTTGAATGGCCTGATAGTAACTGTAGGCAATTGGGACATAGCTGGAGAAGGCTGGTCCCTGAGGGTGTGTGCTAGAAGGGTATATCTTTTCTGATCTTTTCTGACCCCTGCCTCTCGGGCCCTCTACTCTGCTTCTTGACCCCACTCTGAGCTGAGCAGCTTTCCTTTGCTGGGCCCTTCCGTCATGATGTCGGACCTCATCCTGGGCCCAGAGCAATGAAGATGGTCATCTATGGACTGGGAGCTCTAAAACCATGAGCACCATATAAACTTTTCATTCTCTAAGTTGTTCTTGTCAGTATTTTGGACACACACACACACACACACACACACACACACAAAACAAACAAACCTGGTTAAAACAGTCTTCCCTGAAAATAAGTTTCTTATGACCCTTCCGAGAAGAAGAGAGCCTCACCTCCTCAGAATACTTAAATTATTTACCCATGACCTGCTCATTTGATATTTTGCCAAAAATAATTTTGGGGAGTAGTTATCTTCCTAAGTCCAAATACCTCCATAACTAAATTATAAGCCCACTGATTACTGGCATGATTTCTATATCATTTTATCCACCACAGGACCAAACAGAGTGTGTTACCTTAATTCATTCATACCACAATTTAGTTTTTCCTTATTCTTTTTCTCTGCAATAGAAATTACTGACTGCAGTGCCTGATTTTTACAACCAATCTTTTTTCCCTCCACACCCCCTTCTTTTGGGGTCTCATCACTAGTGAGTCTAGTAAAACATTAGGATTTTCTTCTTCTTCCTAGAACTACATAGAATTAAATATAAAATATACTAGCTACCCCTTTAAGAGATTAAAGAGAATTTACGTACAATGAAGACTGTTGCTAGAAGGACTCTGAGTGAACTGGTAGAACAATCCCTCCACCTGGCCTTGAATAAGTTCCCAGGCAACTTCTCAGCAAACTTTCACCCACAACTATACCTTCTCCTTCAGATTTTTAACCTTTCTTCCACTCTATAAATGGGTAGCTCCTGATTCTTTATATTGAGTTAATCCTCAATATTCATTTAAATCATTCTTTCTTCAAATAAACCCATCAAACTGTGGAGTGGAAAAATAAAACTGGTTAATTGATGCCTTCCTTTTGTGGGAATTCCCAGTTGTGTGAAGACTTGACATCTTCTACCTATAACCCAACTAGCAAAACAAGGCAAATATATGCCATCATCCACAGGTAAATGAATCCTGGGTACCCAACACACAGTAAGGGCGATAATACTGGACTCTCTTTAGTGCTGGTGGTTTGGCGATACAGGCAAGGGTACTGATGCTGTATTTCTTCCTTATCTCCATTCCTCTCTAAGGTTCCCTATTGATGGAATCAATTAGAACAATCACCATCATTTCCATCAACAGTTGAACAGGCTCTGAAAATCTGACAATTTCCAAATCTAGAATTTCTTTGGTATACAGTGCTTGGGCATAAAGTGTAGCGATAAGTACTAAATGAGGTTTCCTACTTTTCCAATTCAATTTGCCCTGGGTCCCTGGAGCAAACAGCCCCTTCACCAAACCAAAGCTGATGGCAGACGGGCAATACATCCAGACCCCTCCCCCCAGTGTACCATCCACACAGTGGGCAGAAAGGACCAGAGGGCCGACTGTGCACAGTAGCCCATCCCTGGAAACCCAAGCCTTTCCATGATTGACCACAGGAAGGAAAGAAGGCCCAGCAAATGACAGCCTAGATCAATCACAAAACAAACTGTCCTATCTTGGAGGGAGCATATAGGAAGGGTGGGAGAAGAGGCACCCAAAGGATTCCCTTACTTATTCCTCCCACATTCCAACAAGTTCTTGATATGCTTTGTCTCTCTGACCTCTAAGTGTTTCTAACATTCAAAATTCCATTCCATCCCAGAAGTGATGATGAAATCTGAGGAGGACTTTTGTACACATCATCCTGTACCACAAGACACATGTGAGGCTCTATCAGCACCTGTCACAAAGCTGGCAGGAAGCAGCCAAAGGAGACCCTAAAAGATGGAGACCTTGACTTAACTGCAATGGCATCTGCATCATATGCACATGTCCTGGAACACAAAGGCACTCAGATGTTCGTATATCAAATGAGAGGTAGAAATGGACCACAGCAGAATCCAGGAATGCAAGGCAGCCAGGTAAAACTCACAGGCACTGAAAATGCAAAGGCTTCAACATCTTCTTCCATCATTTTGAAACAATGCTAGAAACCACGCTGGGTTAGATCAACTATAACTTTCTCCTAACATTTTCCAGAGTCCTTTATTCATGGGGACAAATGCTATTTTTTTTAAAGGATAGTTCATTTTCAGTTAGCTGCCTATTATCAATCTATATTTTTAATTTAAAATTTATGGGAAAGGATGCTTGAATGCTACTTAGAACTCTTGATCAGTCCATGTTGTGACAATCTGGAAACATCCCCTGTGCTCAGAGGCTACCTGTTTCTGTCCACTAGTTGAACAGTTTAATTGTATGGATTAGTTTGTCTTGAAAGTGCCCACCCATACCCTGTAATGGAAGTCCTTATGCTTTAGTAAGCAATGCTCTTATTGCTCCTTGTTTTCCCAGGTCCCGTTGTGTGATCAGGAAAAGGACTAAAACTCAGATTAAATCCTAAAATGATTCTTTTCCTTTTAATTTCAGAAGCTGCTTTAGGAAAAGATGGCCTATAAAAGACTGGCTGAGTAGACAGACTGTAACATGTGAATTTGTACCATAAAAACAAGGTCTTTAGTCAGCATTGTTATCTGTAGCATTTTGCAGTGTTTGGCTCATAATAAGTGCTCCATGCATATTTATTCAATAAATGATGATGGATATTGAGATTAATAACAGTACATCAAAGACTTTTTCATTGACTTTTAATGTTTTGTTGTAGATCATTTGAAACTTTGGCCATCCATAGGACATTGCTTAGAAAAGGTCAGAACATATCATTTAATTAATAATTTTTATAAAGCCATATGCTATAAAACTATCAGTGAAAATCAATGATACAGTGAACATGCTGAGCAATGGGTTACTAGTTGAAGATCTATTTGCATCATTACTATATGTCTACGCAGTGTTGCAGATCCATCATAAGTGAATGAATGACACAGGAATGAGAATAATATATCTGAGTTAAAAAAGAAGAACCCATATGTTTCTTCAAATATTGGCAAGTCTAGGCTATGCAGTTTGGCCTCACACTGCAAGAACTACCTTAACACACCAAACTGAAATTAAATAACATTAGAGATTTGGTTCTGTTTGTTGGTACTCCTCTCCCAAAGTTCTTCTGGGGACTGATTCACTCAGGACCAGGACCATATCCGGATCTGGGTAAGCTGAGGAATCTTAATTACCTTCATTAAGACAGATAAAAGTCAGTCAGACCTCTGGGAGTGGCCAGGAAATTCCTTTGATCTTCTAAAAAATGTCTGAGAACTAAATATATTAGTATGGCATTGTAAAAGGATTTCTCAAACCAACAGCTCTGAGAGTTTATTCCTTTTAAAAATAACTATTAAATATCCTGTCCACTAAACAAAGAAACATAAAAATGAAGAAAACGACCAAATTATATAAACTGTTTGGGGAAATACTAAATCATCATAATAATAGCATTACAACAAGAACAAGAATTTTAATTATTTTCCAGCTTATAATCCAAAAGCAATAACATGTCAGATAAATTTATAATATACTTAGGGACTGCAATAGTTTTAATGGGTGGTCCCTATTAAATGCTAGTAATAAAAAATGCAAACACAATTATAAGAGACCAGAGACATGAATTTAAAAGAATAAATGCTGGCCAAATAATATCAGAAAATGACTATGTCACTATAGGCTCCCAACAGTATATAAGAAAAACCCTACCTCAAGATAAAGACAAAGCTATGCTTCTGATAATAGAATTTAAGTCAGGGTATTAATTCTATTTTCTCCTACTAAAACAGAAATTATATTTCTTCCAAGAAAAACAGGTGATAGACATGTTTTATCCAAAAAGAAATCAGATATAAAGTTTCCTTCATTCCTTCATGGGGGGGGGTTCTTTTGTGAGGGCTAATTATTTCTAGTGGCAGAAGTTCCCCCCAAAAGGGACAAATATCTAGAATTGATAAGACTTTCCTTGTTCTAATTGTTTCTCCAACTCACAACAAATATAGGCAACACATTCTGCAAATGAATTTAATACTCTGTAAATGCAAAATGAAATGTAGTTCTTCTACCCCCAAAGTTTTGTCTCAAATTTGTCAGAGATATCCTGGGAGTGCCCCAGCAAAGGTGCTGTTCCCTTTGTAGGACATGATGGCTTCATTCTGGTAGAGCATAACCTTGTCCTTTTTCCCAACTGTGGTATAAATTCTTCAAACTTCTCCAGATCTCACAGAACAATAATCAATCATAGCAAGCCAGGAGTACTAAGTAATCAATAAGTACTTGTTGAATTAGGGAGGGCAAGGAATGAACACTGTTACTTTTATTACTTACATTAAAATGGTCATCACGTATGTTGCATTTCACTTTTTTCCCCTAAGAATCAGGTACAGGGAGCCTGCATTCAATACAAAAGGGTACTGTGGGGAGGGGGGGATACTGGGGATTGAACCCAGGGGTGCTCTATCACTGAGCTACACCCCTACTCCTATTTTATTTTTCATTTTGATACAGGATCTCACTAAATTGCCCAGGCTGATTTTGAGCGTGCTATCCTCCTTCCTCAGCCTCCTGAGAACCTGGGATTATAGATGGGCACCATTGTGCCTGGCTGCATAAAGATACTTCCTAACGAGTATACCTTGGTTCTGTATGCCAACTTCACCATGCATTTAGCTGTGTGCCTGAGGCAAATTCTACAACTGCTCTGGAACAGTTTCATTGGTAAAATGGATATAACAATACCAAACTCTATATTATGATCAGGATTTAGTGATATAACCTATAAGAAGGGCCAGCACAGAACAAGCACACTAAACAAGCTCAAATCCTTATCATTAGTACAGAGAAGACAGAAAGCAGAAGTATATTCCTTTTTTGTCTTAGTAGCTACAAAAGGTTTGCTTTTCATCTTGCCCCATTTCCATTCTAATAAATGCAACATTTCTGCTTTCTCAACCTAGTTCCACAGAGCACACACCAAGATGGGAAATCCTCCCAAAGCCCTGAGCTCAAAGTGTTAGAGCAACCACGCTGCGTTCCAGTTAGGCACATAAAATGTGGAACATTGGGTCTTTGTTTTTTGTTTGCTTGTTTTTCCTTGTATGTGCTGGTGGTTCCCTTCGAGTCATTCTGGGATCCAGGCCATTTTGATTCCTCTCTCCAAGGACACCTATCCTACTGTGTCGTTACTGGGGATCACTCATGGCTTGGCAAGGGGTTTAGAAAGGTCTCATCTGTCCTCTTTGTCAGAGCCAGTCCATACTCCCTCACCTCCTTTCTTGCATTACATCTTCTCCTGGAAGGCCAGCTATTCGGAAGAGGGTCCTTTCTGGTTGTTCTAGTATTGCTCATTCTTGGTGCCATGTCCTGGAGTCCATTTGGAAAGGAGTGTGCTATCATTTCTCTTTTCTAGGAAAAGTCTTCTCATCTCCTCTTCTTGTTGTCTCTCTTCCTCCACTCTCAGTGTCATTCATCTGCTGTGGAAGCTGCCACTGTCACACAGGGTATTCCTGTATGACTGACCCTAGACAATGCTCCCCTCTGACCAAACATCTTCCCCACCACTGAGGGCATGTGCCTGCTGAAGTAGCACTTCTTCAGTTTCACTGAGCATCAGAAACACCCAGAGAGCAGTGAATCTGGAGGGGCCCTAGGAATTTGCAGCCTTGATGAACACCAGGTTGGTGCTGCTGTTCTGCAAACCACACCTGGAGCAGCACTCTTAAAGGACTCCTGACACACACATTAAGAGAATTCCCTGGTTAGTAGAGAATGGCAAGCACAACAGTCAAGTTGGTGAGGCTCAGCTCTCTGTTCCTGCCTCTGTTGCCATCTTCTTCTGTGTCTCCAGCCACCCCGCTATTCCTTGCTGCTTAGAGTCAGCCTACAAAGGGCACACACCTCTGCTGGGGCACTCCCAGATGATAGCTGCCTCTTGCCTCTCTTAATTAATATTAACAGGGCTCTTAAGAGGACAGAGATGCTTTCCATACATTATCTCAGCTGGCATGCACTCATCTCTAAGGGAGACATATTATTCTCATTTTAAAAACAGAAAACGAAAACTAAAGTTTAGAAACATCAAGCTATGTTGCCAAGATCACAAGTAACAGGCTGAGATCCAGAAGTCACGGCCTGCCCCTTAAGCAGCATTTTGCTAAGCCCACTCCAGACTCCAGAATTTTTCCTACTGGGCCCCATCATGTCTCATTTCTTTATGTGCAGTGTGTGGTATTTCCTCATTCAGATAATTAATAAACTTGTTAGTAGAGATCTTTGAGAGACAGAAAGTCATCTCTGATCACAATAATAGCATGTTCACTGTATACTGTGGAAGACATAGGTTTGTCCAAGTACATCTGACTTCAATACTCTTAAAACATATCCAGTCCTCCCACTTGGCTATCCACATATACACTCCTTAAATAGGAAAGTCTACCTTTGCCAATGGGTATACTAAAAGTGAGAGGCAAGACAAATTGGCCCAGGTGATGGTGCGACTAGAATTCCATGAGACTGCATTGTTCTGAACCTCGACATGATTCTAACAGAGTACATCAAATGAGCTGAATACAAATAAAGGTTCTGCCTCCCAGCAGCTGCATGACCTTTAAAGTTTGGTGAACCTTTTTGAATCTTGAGTTAAAATTGGAATAAGATGAATAAAATGATATAGCCTGCAAGATAGTGTTAAGGAATAAATGAGGTAAAATATGTAAAAACGTACAGCCCATAATAGAAACTCAGTAAATTCTAACTTTCCATTTCTTACTCATGCCCTTTTTTTCAGAGAAGTTTCAACTTTATTAGTTGAAAAAGACAAAAATCCAAAATTTCCCAAACCTAAGCCACATTAAAATCACCAAGAATGTTTCAAAAAGTCAGATTATCAGGACAAACCCTGGACCAAATGGGTTACTATTATCTCCAAGAGTCTATCAGCAATCTCCATATTTTGACATGCAAACCATTTGCAAACCACTGGTGTGTCCAAGATCAGAACACCTAGTTCAATAACTCAACTACGGCTCTCCAGAGTTAACTAGGCTGAGGAGCTGAGGTCCAAGGATTCAGAAATTTTCTTCCTATGTTTTGGAGATGGCCTTTCTGTTCTTTCCCTCATTTCCTTTTATTTGTGCAGTGTGGACTTCAGAAATAGAACTCCCAGTTTATTTACACTGTATCAAAATTAGGAAAACTCAATGTAAAAATAAACAAATCTCCCATGAAAATACTATTGTGGCTCAGAAAGTAAACAAATGAAAGCAGGAAATTTAAAATCATTCTTCCCATGGTGGTTCAAACTCCTTATGCAAATAACAGCTAGAATGCATCAATTCAACAGCTTACTAGGGCAATAAAAAGGCTCCATATAGATGGGCAGGAAAAACGCATTCAGTTACTGTCAGAATAATAACTTTGAATTTCTTGACTGCTTCTCATTAAAATGCTCAGTCATAGCTCCCGGTAAAGGTAGCTCCTGTGTCAACCTAAGATGTGACTCAAGGACCTTTTGATTCAAATATTCTTTTAAATTAGATTGATAGGTGTCACTTCACAAGTACTTATGTGACACTGCATTATATTCTCATAGGACCTGGGTATCAACTATAGAGACAGTAGTTAGTTCTCAAGTCACCGTGTCAAGAAAAATTTGAACAGTAATTTTTCACTGAAGGGGCTTATGTGATACATAAGAAAGGATTTTTTTTTAGCTGAGGGAAAATACACAGATAAAAAGGTGACCTTCAGCAACACTTTGATAATAGTACTGACAACTTAATCAATTATGATCATTTTTTAAAAGATCTTTATACAAATAAAGATCTCTCAAATATATTCTTCTTATACCGTCTTCCTAAAAAAAACCCTTTAAGTACTTAAAATACTTCCCTGTTACTTATGTTCAAATAAATAAAGATTGCTGAAATTCGATGTGAATCATCCAGAGGTTGGCCATAAGTACTTCAACCCACTCCTATCTAGGCTCCACCCCAGCAATTGGCCAAAACTGCTTTGTAAGTCCTCCTTGCTGATAACTACAATGTGTAATTTTCAATATAAAGTGTCCAGAAGTTGTGAGCACTCAAAAAATGCTAGGTTTGGCTCTCCTTCCCCCATCTTTCAGTTCGGACACTCTAGGGACTCAGACACAGTTCTTCCATCAGGAAACCACATCCCAGGCCTCCTCCCACTCCCTTCCCTGATTGACCCTTTCCAGCCACTCTGTCTGCTCTCTTGTTTCAACTTGAAAGTTGCTATTCCTCACGCTTAATTTTCTACTCCCTTTTCCTCACTCCTCAACCCTCTTTTCTAAGCAATCTGATCTACTCCGTGGAAACAGAAATATCACATCCTTGTTCATAACTGCAACATTTGTGATCCCACCCTCACATCCCTGCCCATCTCCAGCTCTATGTACCTTCCAGGGCTTACTTAACATTTCCATTTGGATATATCAAAATCTCGCTGAACTAAACCCTCCTCCTTCCCCAACTCATTAACTACCATGCACAGTATTTGTTAATTCTAGAAACCAGGAAGGCATCTTCTCCACTTCCCTCTGAAAGCAGTTCCCCTTCAGAGCCAAAATTAAAAGATGCTTCTGAAATAACCTCAAATCCTTGGCTTCTTGCCCTAGGGCTCCATGCCCTACCTGGAGCTCTACCTGCATTCCATGCCCCCTAAGTCCTTCCCAGTCCACTGTTTATAAGGTAACCAGTGGTAAAGACTATAAAAAGAAAACTGCTTAAAAAATTTAAAAAAAAATAAAACTCCAGTAGTTTCCTCTATTTACTTTTAGCACAAAGTCCAGAATCCTAAAGTCTTGAATGGTCTGACTTTTCCTCGCCTCAAAGACCTTATTGCCCTCTTCACTTTAATTATCCTCTCTATTCCTCACCTGCCTCAGGGCTGGAATTCCCTCCTTTCCGTTTGTCATCCTTGACCTATCAGACCTATCAGATATGTCTCTCTCTCAAGAAGACCTTCTTGAATCTTTCAGAACAAGATAGATTCTTTTGTTTTATGTTGTGGAGATACCCTGGTACTTTACCCATAAAACATACAGTACAGTTGTAATTATATACAATGTTATTCTTTGTGTAGCTATTCTATCTTTCTACCTTATTAGTTCATATATATCTAATTAGATATAATCATATATACCTAATTATACCTGCTGTCATATATACCTAATTAGAATAAATAAATTAAAAATGATAAAAAGAATGGGCCCTAATTTTTTCATCACTCATCCCAGAAATCAATACAGAGCCTATCAACAATAGATACCAGCTAAATAGATATTTGCTGAATAACTAATTAAGTGAATTCCCTGCTTTTTTTTCTATTAGTTACTGACATTTGTTTAGCAATATCATATTTCTCATGATTTATTTAGGCAACACCTTCTGAATGATCCCTATAATTTCTCCTGCAGGGTGGGAACATAAGAAGGAAAGGAACTGGGGGGAGCATGCAAACTGACTGAAAAAGTAATAAGGGGTATATTCATGATAAATTTTTAATCTCTTTTAATAAATATGTTCCTTATTGACCTGCAGGCATGACAAAGCCTTAAGCTATTCTTTAGTTCTCAAGAGCCTTACAAAGCCAAATAGCCCATGACAAAAACCAAACTGAAAAGCACAACCAAATATATCACTAGTCTTAAAAATATGGCATCTGCAGGGGAATGGATGGAGTTGGAGAATATCATGCTAAGTGAAGTAAGCCAATCACAAATAAGCAAAGGCCAAATGTTCTCTCTGATAAGTGGATGCTGATCCATAATGGGGGGAGCATGGAAAAAATGGAGGAACTTTGATTGCGCAAAGCAGGGAAGTAGGAAAGATGGTAGAATGAGATGAACATCATTACCCTAAGTACATGTATGACTGCACATGTGGTGTGATGCTACATCATGTACAACCAGAGAAATGAAAAGTTGTGCTGCAGTTGTGTACAATGAATCAAAATGCATTCTGATGACATATATTCCTAATTAGAATCAATAAATTTAAAATGATAAAAAATAATACATACTAACTAAAAAATAATAGTCAGATCGTGGTAACAGTTCTGAATCCTCTATCTGAAAACAGTGAATGCTTTTCTGTGCATGCATGTCTAGATAAAAACTGGGTTTGTTTCTCAAAATTAAAAAAAAGAACCAATAAAAATAGCAAAAAAAGCACTATTCTTTACAACACACATCTAATTCATAAAAGTATTTTATCTTCTCAATATTTAATAAAAATTATTTAAAGACCTTTATAATAATAACATGAAAGATATAAATGTGCAAAAGACTATTTTACACAGCTTCAAATCCATTCGTTATCTGTTCACCTGTTATGAATTGGTTTCCTATCCTCCTGAGTAGCACAAAGGAAGCACAACCATATACCCAACTAATCATAAAATCACCAGCAATTCTTGCTAACAGGAGGTAGGTGGATGATATTGGCACCTTAATCATTTTCATGGACTCTTCTATAGTATTTTAAAGAGAAATATTACTGAGCACATAATGACAGTTATTTAGCAAGTTCCTGGAAATCAAACTACTGGAGAGTTAATAAAAGTGATTAAAAACAGTGGACAGATTACTCATCAATACGTTTAATATATTGGGCAGGTTTAACCTAACAATTTTGCTTTTACAGGCAGCTTTATCAGCCATTTTTAATTTATCCACTAAGAAAAACAATGTGCATCATGAAAATCAATTAAATCAGCAGTGATAAAGCCTGAGAGTTTTTCTCCAGACCCTATATCAAAATGATTTGTTAAACAGGGAGCTCAAAAAGGCATCCAAACACTCAATGAAAAACACAGTGGATGTGGCCGTGGCCGTCTGACCCTCCTCATTTTCAATGATATCAAATGAAACCAGATATAGTGGGCATTATACCTTAAAGATTTATTGCAAAACTCACCCATAAAACACTAGGTTGAACATAGGGAAGAGCATGTGTTTAATATGCTATTTATCTACAATAAACATAGGTGATTTTATGACCTGTTCTGCACATTGGGCTCTTCCGTTGCAATGAGGCAGCAGAAAACACATTTGTCTACTTTTCAGAAACTTGGTATGCAATTGAAAATAAAATGACCATCACAAATTGGAACACTGCCTTTTCCAACCAATTTTGTCTATCTATGGTGAGGTTCAGTTATGCTCCAGGTGTCATTAGCACAGAACTTAGAGGAAAGTAAAGACTAGAACATCTAGTTCCATCCATTCACTGGGCAGAAATAAACTACTGTACCTGAATTGTTACATATTTGGGGTGCCATTTACTACATCAACTAGCCTACTTACCTAATAAATCTGTTATGACAAAGAAAGTGTTCTGAAGACATAGTTCTTGTCACAAGTCAGTATTTGTATTAAAAATAGTATTGACTGCTTCTGTTTTCTAAAAAAGAAAACTAGAAAATGCAAATAAATAAAATGAAGAAAATTTTAAACATCAATAATCCCAATACCCATAAGTAAATGCTGTTAATATTTTGCCATTTAGGATTCTAGGCTCTTTTTTTCTCTTTTGTCAGACAGAAACTTGAGATAGAGATAGATGCATAAATCACACAAATATTGTACGACGACAGTTGACAATATACTATGGCATATACTATGAATACATTTTGAGTGATCATATTCCTTCTGTAGAATAATCCATGGATATACAGTTTTATTTCACTTTCACAACTGAAGGACATACTCAATCTGGATCACTGGGTAGTAAAGTGCAAATGTAGATAGAGGCCTTATGTACCATTCAATGGAACGTAAATTTTATCCTGATGGCAACTCAAAAGTTTTAAATAAGGGCATAGTATGATCTTTTCTATTTTAGAAAGATCCCTCTAGCAACAGTAGAGACACCATACCAAGAGGCAGAAGATGCACCGGCAAAGATAAGAAGCTATTGCTGTTACAGTAAGAATGGGAGCTATCACAGAAACACTGGAGTTAGAGTAAAGGAGGAATCTGAGGTTTGTTAAAGAGTTAGAACCGATGGGATTCAGACATCAAACTGATAATAAGGTGGTTTCTGGTTTGAGATAACTAAGAAAACATTAATGCTATCCAAGTGAATTTATATCAGCACCTAATACTCTATCTATCATGAAATGAATGTTGACCAAAGAAGCCACTGAAAATAATAGTGGTGATTTTAACATTAATGACAATAATTTTCTTATTAGTACACAGTTGTGCAGATAGACTGGCACATACCGTTTGATGTATGTAATATAAAGTGTGTGGGTGACATCTGGGTTATGTGGCTATATGGATCTAGAGCCAAAAAGAAAGGTCTGCACTTGAGGAATAGATTGTGAAGCCACTATATATAAACAACATGGACTCTGGGTCCACAGGGGCATGAGGGAGGTTGCACTGAAGGAAAAAAATTGGACCCAACCTGACTGAGTCCTGTCTGGCTGACCCTCATGCTTAGGAGCTGCCAATGTGCTTCATGCAGAAATTTAAAAAGTCAGATCATATTATCCCTCACTTGATAACTTGTTTCATTGTTGCCCCCATTTACCCATAAAAGAACTAAGTGTATCCTCTTCTGGCCCAAACCACAATAATCATAAGCTGAGAAAGAAGGTCGCTTAACCTCTGCATCATGGCAGAAAGCCCCTCCATGATATCATCACACCCACCGAAGATGAAATTCTTCCTACTCTCTGGGCCAGCCTCATCCATTTCTGTAACAGTTCTAGTTATTAAAACCTAAAACGGTCACATTTATGTTGTTAAAACAAATTCCTAGTCAAACAGTTTGAATCTTTTTTCATTTTGTTACAACAAATGACTGAACTTCCTTGTTCTAAAAGTTTACAGCTGGGGATTCATCTATTAATCATACTTTCTCATTTCAAAGAAAGACTTGCAGAGACTATGGTTTTTGCTTTTTGAAAAGATGATGCTGGTGAACATAAAGAACTGCTAGTTTTTTGTAGACAGTTTAATAAAATGACAATGGAGGTATGGGGATTTGGAGAAAGGAGGCATGTTCCCTTGAAGGTTTCCTCTCTTCCCATTCTCTTTTTCCTCTCTAATTGTCCAAAAGTTCAACAGTTGTTTTCCAAAGATCATTCTTCTCAGAACAACACTGAAATTGGGGAGGAGGGTGGAATTCCAGGAACAGGAGCAGAAGTCTATGTTTGGGTCATTTCTTAGATAAGAACTAGGAACTGTTTGAATGGACCTCGAAAAGCATCTTGGTTCTCCCTTCTATTTTGCATATTAGAAAACTGGTAAATAAAGATAGGTGCCCCAAATTTTACAGGTACTAAATTGCAAAGCTGAAATGAAAAGGATTGTTCTGACTCTGAGGATAAGACACTTTTCTAGTGCAGAACCCCAGGTAAGGCAAGAGAGATGTTATAGTTTGGATGTAGTATCCCGCAAAAGCTCATGTGTGAGACAATGCAAGAAGGTTTAGAGGAGAAATGAGTGGATTATGAGAGTCTTAACCCCATCAGTGAATTAATACCCTAATGGGGGATAGCTGAGTGGTAACTGAAGGCTGCCAAGGTGTGGCTGGAGGAGGTGGATCATTGGGGGTATGCCTTTGCCCCCCTTTCTCTCTTTCTCTCTCTCTTTCTCTCTCTCCTTCCTGATCATCATGTGAGCTGCTTCCCTCCACCACACTCTTCTGTCAGGATGTTCTGCCTGACCTAGAGCTTCAAGAAATGGAGTCAGCTGCCTATGGACTGAAACTTCTGAAACTCTGGGTCCTCAGATAAACTTTTCCTCCTTTAAAATTGTTCTTGTCAGGTCTTTTAGTCACAGCTGACTAAATAAAACAGACTCAACAGAGAAAAGCTTAAAAACACAAATTATGAAAAGCACAAGATAATATAAGGAAATTTTGTAATATCATCACCTAGAGTACAAGTAAAAAGGTGCTCTGTGCTCAAAGGATGAGGTGAGTGTGTTCTGTCAGAAACCATCAGGAGGACCATCATGACAATAGGACTTGAGCTGACCCTTGACGGGGGAGCAGAATTTTCTCAGGTAGAAATGAGGGAAGAAAGAGACCCAGGAGAGGAATTGGCCTGCATAAAAGAAGTAAAATAAGGAAAACACATGGCCTGTTCATGGAGCAGTTAGACTGGATTAAAGTGTTCAAACAGTAAGATGAGAAAGATAAGGCTCAGTTTGGAATGAGGAAGACATAGACTGTCAGGATGGATAGTTAACTAGAGTGCATCCAGAGACAGTCTGAGCAGGAAAAGAGGCTTAACATAGTAGCATTTTAGAATGACTCAGATTCCAGTACAGTACTTAACGGAGGGGACTGAAGCAGTAGACAGGAATACAGACAAGGAAATTAGGAAAGAAAATTAATAAATGAGCAAAATCAATTAAAAGATTCTGATAATATTCAAATATGACAAATCACCTCTCTGGACTAATGTTAGCAAGTATAAATAGACCATTTTTTTGAGGCTCATTGAGTTTCCCAGGTTTTCAAGGCCAAGTTTACTCTTTAAACCTTTCATCATTTTTATTAAGCTAATATCTGTTGAAATTGTGTTATTTGGTGGATTCAGATTTAGGTTCCTAAATGTCATGTAAATTAAGAGTTGAATAGAGAACAACTTTGTTTTCTGAAAACTTTTGTTTCTTATTAATGACAGTGTAATCAGCCATAGTAAGTTTGTATAGAAAAAAATAAAACTGTTCACTATCACTTCATAGCCATTAGAATAGTTATTATCAAAATGAAAAAGATAACATGGTGAAGATGTGGAGAAAGTAGAGCCCTTGTACAGTGTTAGTAGAAATATAAAATATGCAGCTGCTGTGAACAAAGTCATGTTAGTGCCTCAAAAATATTAAACATAGAATTAGCATGTGACCTATAAATTCAACTTCTGGGTATATAGCTTAAAGAAATGATAGCAAGAACTCAAGTAGATATTTATACATCCATGTTCATAGCAGCAGTGTTCACAATAGTCAAAAAATAGAGGTAACACAAGCATACCCTGATGGATAAATGGATTAACAAAAGGTGGTTTACACTTATGAAGGAATATTATTTGGCCTTAAAAAGCAAAATACTGACACATGGTACAACAGGGATGACCTCTGAAGATATTATGCTCAGTGAAATAAACCAATCACAAAAGGACAAATATTGTACAAGTTCACTGAAATGAGGTACCTAAAGTAGTCATATTCACAAAGAAAAGTAGAGAGTAGCAGCTACCAAAGGAGAGGAAGAGGGGGAAAACAGAAAATTAGTATTTAATAGGTACCGAAGTTCGATTTTGTGATTAAAAAGAGTTAAAATAGGGCTGAGGTTGTGGCTCACCAGTAGAGCGCTCACCTAGCATGTGTGAGGCACTGGGTTCGATCCTCAGCACCACATAAAAATAAATAAATAAAATAAAGGTATTGTGTCCAACTACAACTAAAAAAAATCTTTTTCTAAAAAAAGAGTTAAAATAGTTAATTTTATAGTAAATATAGTAAAATATAAAATAGTAAAAAATTTCAAAATTTTAAAAAATGCTCACCAGAATAATTTTATATCCTAAAACATTAGAATTTTTTTAATAAAATTCCCATTCCAATGAAAGAAAAGTTGCTAGAGAAGGTGAGAACAAGATGTGACCCATCCCTGCAGATGGGAAGGAACACAGTGAAGGAAAGGAGCATTCTAGAGGTTTCCAGACTTTCAAAGAAAAAGAGCCTACAGGATCTCCACAGGAGGACCCTGATGTGCTAATGACAGGACAATAAGCACACCCACCCTGAGCCAAACCCCTCCATCCTACAAGTTGAAAAGGGGTTCTAACTGCCAAAATCACCTCCCAAGGGCAAAGTCTAAGGCAAATTCTGTGTGATGCAGACACAGCCATCCATTTTCTCCTCCTTGAGGGCCACCAAGATCTGTACAAAGGTGCAGCCAGGAGGGGAGGCCCCTTGTGGTGGAAGAAAATGCTACCACATCATCTGCTGCTTTGGGAGTAAACCCTCTCTCCTACAGTGCCTCCAGGGCCAACTGAAGGAAAAGGATCTCATTATTCATCACAGCCCAAATGTGTGCTGTCCCACCTGCAGTGTAACCAAGAACTGACGTGATATTAAAAACAAGATAAGTAAGCAAAAAGCAGCTCAGCCAAAATCTTTTGTTTTTTTATTACTTCTCTGGGATATAAGCAGTGCTTTTCCATCTTCAGTTACAAGAACTGAATTTCCATATAAGGTATGACTTATTGTACTGAGATGTTTAAACACCTGTGAGGAGAGATCAAGGGAGAGCCAACACTTCTGCAGACTGAAGTCAAGTACTCATAATAAGCTGGGATGATTTGGGAATGGGTCGGCTCAAAACAGGAGTAGGAATTCATAGATGATTCAAAATCTCTTTGTGTACTTTCAAGTATTTACAACCCTGAAAATTTTCCCCCACTTGGCTACAAACTACATGGAATAAATGTCCAAACATAATTGAGGAAAAAGAAGTTTGGGGAAATTCAGTAACCTTTCTTTGATGGCCAAAGATCAATCCAGAGGTGAGGCTCTGGGTAGTAAGAGGAGGCAGTAGTGTCTTGCTACTTCCTACAAACACACATCTCATCAAGTTAGTGACCTAAAGAGAAAGAATCAGAGGGATTTTTTTTTCCTTTCCAAAGTTTGCCTAGATCAGTCATTGCCAACTATAAAACAAAGTGAGGTAATTCGTCATTTATCATTTAATTAATTATTACTGAGCATTTAATTGACACCTTAAAAAAGCAAGCTATAACTATGATAAAGGCAAAAAAAGATTCAAACTCAATGAGTAATAATTAAAATCACTTGGTTTTAGTTGAGCCTTCAATTTGTTATCTTCCTTTGCCTTAATGGCAATTTCCAGATTAGAGACAAACTTTTAGGATAACAGCATACTGCTGAGGGCTTTCCAGATTTAGCAAAGCAGTTAGGGTTTTGCCTCTCTTAGCATTGCCATGCCCTGGATGCACCTACTATCAAGACTCCAGTGTCCTTATCAGGCATGATCCCTTGTGCTAGGCTCTGTTCAGCTCACATATTGTGGTATCACAGAGCAAAAGGAAAAAAGAAACAATTCTCTCCTCTAGGTTCTCTCAACCTATCATTACCTCCTAAATCTGGCCACCTCTAAAATCATGCACCACTCTGTGCTGTTTTCTTACAGTTCCCAACTCATCAGGGCAGACATCCAAAGACAGAGTCTTGGGCTCTGGGGGAAAAGCCTCTGAACTAGAAATGCAATGCAGGTATCTGTGTCCTCATGGGATGAATGAGGATTCTATCAGGAACAGAAAGACTGTTTGCATTCACAGTCCCGTGATTTCAGACTGCTGTTTTCCAACATACTTGGATCCAGGCAGCCAAATTCCAAGATGTCAAAAGAAGGTGAGTCAATGTGATGATGAACAGCAATCCTACACTCACAGACTGAGATCCACTCATGGCCCCATCATTTACCTAAGGCTTTCCTTGCAGTATCTTCATAAGGGAAATAGAGATGAAGGGAAAACACATATGAAGACTGAGTTAGGAAGTGCTTGTTCACTCTCCCATGTACCATCTAAGTTGTGGATGAAATTTCTTCTTCTTCTTTTTATTTTGTTTTAGTTATTAAGAAAAGAAAGTCATAAATTTTACTAAGCCCTAATGGAGTGGATCAAGGTTAAGAAACAGTTTCTAGGAAACTATTTTCCATAGGGAAAAATACCCTAGCCTTCTTTTAAAAAATTAAAAAATAAGGTAAATTATCACTTAACATCTCTCTCTCTAAAATGGTTAGATGGCTCCTATTATTAGAGGAAACGGGTGCCTAACAGTTGGATCTATGCCAAAAACAAACTAACTAGTCAACCCATTTTTAATTCTCAGCTTCACTAAAATTTCTTTTATTTACTTCAACCTTTATGGATCATTAGAAGATAGAAATCAAGGAAAGAAGCTTTTAGAAACAAGTTTGCCTCTAATGCAAAACAGCACTAAACAACTTGGGCACTATGAAACACATCCTGTCAACTAGAGCAATCACTCAACTCAGTAAGACTTATCTGTATCTTATAAATTCTCAATGATTCAACTTCACATTTATACAAGACATATCACTAAGCAGCTGTTCAAATACTATAAGGTGACTGATATTTATGGGACAATGGGGACAGATTAGCTAAATTATACATTCTTTCATGTTACTTTAATTTTACCTTAAATTTTATAACAACATAAGAGCACAGAGTAACATACATGCAAAAATTTAAAACATTCATAAATGGGTTGAAAACTGTCCACAAGAACTATTTCTGTTACTTAGAAATAAGAACATTAAAAATCAGTTTTCATTTTCTTATGAAAACTTTGACTAAGGCATGTTACACATTTATGTGGGGGGTAACAAATTGCTTGACTCACTAATAACACTAATTACATCCTTATTGTCTTCTCATTATCATTTTTATATAAGATTAATAGTACATTCATTTAATAAGTGCTATCTAGAGACTTTTTTCTTTTATCATTTAAGTCCATTAAAAACAAACCATAAAAACCCAAGTATTGCTAAATACTAAGGGCAGATGAGCATTTGAAGATCTCTGAACTTCTGGCCAGTTTATAAATTGTCACTGAAATGTAAAAATAGGTTTTAAAATGTTATGTTTATAATTAAGGAAAAAATAACAGGAAGAAAATGGGTATCGAAGCAAAAGAGATTTCCTGAACAATGAATAGATTATATTTGACAAGGACAGTAACCCGCCCAATCACGTCTTTTGCTCTCATTTGCTATAAATACACAGGCCAGGGGAAACACAGCTCATTGTTTTGATCCTCAGGGTTATTTAAGCTTCCCAGTCATCGCCAATGCATTAAGACATATGGTAAAACTTTCCCTAGATTCAGAGGATTTATAGATCCCTCCCAACTGATGAGGACTATCCCCTCGTGTTAGTAAAATATTCCAACACAAATATTTAAATTCTCTTTTTAAAATATTTTTAATCTGAAGATTTGTTTTCCCAAATGACCTATCTTGGTTTCACTTTTTAATATAAATATAAATAAATACATATGCAGTTTCTCTCCTTGATAGAAGGGAGTTAAATTTGGTATCAATTTTTGACAGCAAGATTTATAAGGTTTAAAGAGAGCAGTCACAAATGCTAAGGGAATTACATTTAAATGTGTATTCATGAAATACAAGCATTCAAGCCATATCTGTTCCTATTGCTACTTCCTTAATATAGCTTTTATTAAGAATAATTTTCTTCAATGCTGGCTGGAAAATCCCTGCAGCATTTTTTTTCATTTTCATAACACCATAAGGTCAGCACACATTATTAAATGGTGATTGAGAATATTGGAAAGAGCTAGAGCCATTTATCACAAATATTTGATAAACATGTTTATATTATCAATATACATATAGATCTTAATTGCAATGTTATATGATATATAGAATATCTATATTGGCTTGTTAAGAACATAATTGATATGGAAATCTGGCATAGCCCAATTGTAGATGTTATTCAGCATCCATATTTTTATTCCATTTTGGAAATCAATCTCTGCCTCGTATAACCACAATGCTTTGAAAACTAAAAGTGTAGCACATCAAACAATGATTTACCTGAATATCATAAATTTAATTAAAGAGCAAGTTATTTTACATTCTGATGAACATAAAACCCAAGAATGTTTCTTAGGTCATTCACTGAACAAGAAAAAAAAAAGTAAAGACTGGGAAGAATTTAACCAACTGTAAAGAAAGTGTAATTTATACAAACTTCAACTATAAAGCAAACAAGCTATGAAATTCTATGTTGTCTTCTAAAACACACTAACAGTTTCTGTTCCAAAAGGTCCTTTTTTCAAAGAGCTTTTTTAAATACAGACACTACTCAAGAGTTTCTATTCGATGGAGGGAAATTTTTTCAGGGAAGCTGAAAGACTAATCTGTTGCATGTGTAGTTTCTACACTAGTAAGCAACATGTAGGAAATGACACTGCAGCTGAGAGCACGAGATCTGGAAACTGTTCCCCTGGGTATGATATCACAAAATGACTTTGCTATATTCCTCTCCAGCCTAGCATCATGGCTCAAACCTGCACACAACCGTCATACCCCCAGGGCAGCTTCATGTCATTAGATAAGGGCCCTCTGCTCCATCATTCTTCCTGAAATCTTCTAACTGGAAGCACACAGAAGCAGCTCAACCAGGACAAATCAGCCTCTATTGTCTTTATATATATTTTCCACTTATCTGTGTTCCTTTGCATGGTAGGATCTGAAAGACATTGTTAACTAAGACTATAAAACTGAGACTGGATGAATGCACAAGTTTTCAAACATACACACTCAACACACTTTTACACCCAATTATCCAAGTAAGGATTTTCTGAGTTTTTATTATTAAAAAAATAGTTTATACTATTTACTTTTTCCCTCCATTATTGTAATGATTACTATGTGGGCAATAATGCAAGAGAAACTTTCAGCACTCAGTCCTTAGCTAAACCATTAGTTGAGGTCTAATGTACTAATTTAATGTACCCTACCTTAAATTATATAACACTAAAATAACCACACACACACAACAATTATACAAACACAGAGCAGTAATTTTGTGATTTTGTAATCTACTCAATTAGATGCAGGGAGGTTTCCAACTCATTAAAAATCCCAATTTTTAAAACATGCCACAATTTACAATTATGTGTTTTCCTTTGGTAAACAAAAGGACAAAACTAAGGACCTTCAATGAAGATTTTTTTCCCCTTAGAAGCACAAAACAGAATATTATTCCTCTCCAGACAACATGGATTTTCCATGTCCAAACATTCTCTGAGTGCTTATAAGAACTTTACCTCCAAAGTCTGACATTTGTTTCTAGTTAAAAGACATAACCAACACCATTGCTAATCTAGTAATATACCCCCAATCCTAAGCATCACTGCTAGCGACAATCCCCTTTATATTAACTTCCCACCATGTAGAATCAATGATTTCAAACTCATGTGGTTAGGGCTAAACTCAAAATCCTTCCTGAATTACATATAATAAAATATGTGAAAACTGGACCATAGTATGGCTTAAAGGTTTTGTGCAGATTCCACAACAGAATAACATAAGCTGCAGTACAATGGTTTTGAGCTTTTGTGTTCCCTAATAAGTCAGCTCCCAGCAGAGCACTTCCCATGTTTTACAGTGACATCTATCAGCCAGTCATGGGGAATCCCAAGGTCAGTCAGTTTTCCTCAGCACCACTCTGAACAGCTTCTGTCCACAGAGTGGTGCAATCTTAACAGGTCCCTGGCACACAAAGTCCATTGTTAACATACGGGAATGGAGGGTGAACACTGATCTTTCTTGTCACTAAAACCAAATCATTGGACAATAATTAACTGCAGGACACAAGAATCAACCAGAAATTGAAATAATTGGGCTTCACTAGCTACAAATTAAAAAGAAATGATATACTTTGCATCACAGGCATACTGAATATAGCATGATGCTGAATTTTGTGAAAATTCAATTAATCCAACCATCTATTAGACCGATATATAAAGACCAAGGAAAAAAGCTATTATGCATGTTAGAATTTGCAATGTGTAATCATGTTAATTTATGGTTTGAGAAGAAACCCTGCTATGCGTTAGTGATTATATGGTAATCAGGAAATAATACAGATATTTAGATCCTAGAAATTATCTTATGAATGGCATAAACGCAGGCTATCTCAGAAATGTAATTAGATTACCAGCTAATTTGTCAAACCTGATAATATGACGCAGACCTGGGAAGAATACTTTTCAATAGGAAAATGGGAAAAGGTCTGGGAAATCCGTCGCTAAACTTCTTTTCTGAAATTCTTCTTCAGGGCCTACAAGTGAAGCTCCATAATTATGTTCATCTGTTCTGATTCACTGAAGTGCCAAAATAGACTCCAAACCAAAATATTGAGAAAACAAAAATTCTTGAGATGATTTCACCAAAAAAATACTTTATAACTCTTGCATACACATATACACAAGATACAGATTGAACCTACTCTGTTGGATTTTAGTTCACCAAAAGCTCTGCCATCTGCCTAAAGAAATCTCTGAGTGGTGTCCTTTCCTTGTCTGGATTCCCAAGGGACACAAACAATCCCTGCCCATCTCATCTCCACACTCAGGATTCAAAAGTGAAGAGAAGGCATTAAAATCCTGTCCACCTCACTCATTCTCCTTCAGAGGAAAAGCCCCACTCAGGGGCCCATAATAAGCAGCTCCTAACCAAAACCAAATTCAATATTCCACAGGCAAGAAAACAGCAGGCACATTTCGATTCTACTTAGTTGAACCAAACCCCAAAGGTTTAAAAAGTTTCAGGCCGCCCCAACCAAGGACCAAACTTGGGCTTTCACCAGTGGCAAAGTCTAGGAAACAGGAACGTAGAAAAGGTTCTGCCAGTGGAACCCGGGAAATCTCCCTTCCTGAGGACCTCTGGAGTCCGACACCCAGACCTCAGCAACTCCTGAGACCTCCTCTGCTCCGCAGCCTTCGAATCCTGGTGCCCACCGCGCCCTCCCAGCCCCGCGAAGCACGCCCCCAGGGGCGAGGAACTTACCGCACCGCTTGCACAGCACGCGGCCGACCTCCTTCTTGAGGTTCCCGCCGGTCTCCAGAGGGGGGAACGATGCTCAGAAGGCGGCCGGGGCGCGGCTGCTGCTGTTGGCCTCGGGCTCCATGAACAAGACGTACCTGCTGTCCTCCTTGAGCCTCCCGCAGGAGGGGAAAGCCGGGTGACCCCAGTTCCCCAGGCGCACGGTGAGCAGCGAGTTCTTCTTCAAGCCCCCGGTTTTCACCGCCCACACTTGGTGCACTTTCACCAGATAGGGTGCCTCCTCCTCCCCGGGGTCGCCAGCGCTGGGCGCTGTGGCTGTGGGCCAGGAAGGCAGGGTCCCGTTGGCGGTGGGCGGCCCCAGCGCCCCTGGGCCGGCGGCTGGCGGCTCGCGCTGGCCACCCCACGCCCCTGCCTCGTCCGCCGCCGCCGCCTTCCTGTAGAGTGCCCCCTGCTGCCGCAGAGGAGGGTGCACCTTTCCGTCGATCACCACCGCGGCCCGCTGAGCCAGCTCCTGCACCGAGCCCACGCTGGGCGGGGACGAGTAGCACACCAAGGCCCCCGCGGGAGCGGCCTCGTCGCCGGCCGCCGCCCCCGGCGCCAGGGCCGCGGTCCCCAGTAGCAGCGGCGGCGGCAAGCGGGCGGCCGAGTCGGGACGCGGGGCCGGAGGGCCAGCACTCCTGGAGCGGCGCGGGGCGCGTCGCCATCTCATGGTTTGAGGTGCGTGCGGGCTCTTGGCTGACGGTGCGGACTCTGCCTGGCTCGGTCGCGCTGCCTCCCTTTTCCTTGCCACCCCCCCGCGCCCCGCACCACTCCTCCTTCCCCCCTTTACCCTCCTCCTTTTATTTATTTATTGGGGGGGGTGGGGTAGGAGAGTTGTTTATGGAAGGAGGAGGGGGGAAGAGATGGGTGGAACCACAAAAAAGACGAAGAGAGATAAAGGGGGGAAAAAAAGAAAAGTTAAAAGAAAAAAAAAAAAAAGCCGCTGCGCTGCCACCGCCTGGGTTGCAAGGAGTGACAGGTCCCCCCCGCGCCGCCGCCGCTGCACCGGAGCCCTGCTGTCGGGGCTGCTGTCACCGGAGGAGGACGTGGAGGTGGAGGAGCTGTCCTTTGTGTGAAGTGATGCTGCGGGGGCTGCGAGCTAGTGGCTGGGCGAGAGCGCGAGGGAGAGAGCCCTGGAGGCGGAGTTGCGTGCCTGGAAATCGCTGGGTGGCCGCGGCGGCAGCAGCGCCCTGCGCCTCGCCAGCCTGTTTACCTGTGGTGCTAACTCGCCCCGCGCTTCCCTTCCCCATGCTGATTCCGGAGCTGGCCCGCGAGTTGGTCCTCCTGGGTCTTCCCTTCCCTGCGTGCCTCCTCCCTCTCGGTCGCCCTGACTGCTGCAATGGGAGGACCGGCGGCAAACAGGCTGCAGTCCCAGTGGGCTGAGGAGATTTACTGGGGAGTGAGAGGTGATGCTTCAGTAAGCAGGGACCTGTGGCGCAGAATGCCCAAACGCTGGTGAGAGGCAGGCTTGAGAGGGAAAGATGGGACACAGGACTTGCAGGCCCTCGGTTCAGAAAAGTTTGGGGTGAGCTGATTACTTGACAGCCCAAAGGGAGCAACATGTTCATAGGAGACAAGCAGCAATTAAAATAACAACTTTAAAGCACGCCCTCTGTCCTTCCAGCTTGCACACACAGTGTGCACTGATTCAGGTATGACACGCCTCTTTGACTCCTGCTTGGTGACACTTCAGTCCTCATGACTCCTGCCTTTTCTTCTATTGAAATTCCTGGTTCACTACAATTTTAGGATATGTGTGGTTGAACCATAGATCGAGTAAAACATTTGCTTAGTAAAGGCCATTTTGTATAAAGTTTATGGCACTTTGTCAACTAACCCGTTTTCCAATAAAAAAAAAGAAGAAGAAGGAGAAGGAGAAGGAGAAGGAGAAGGAGAAGGAGAAGAAGAAGTTGTTTCTGTGGCTACTGGAACAAAAGATCCCAGGCATAAGTAGTTATAGGTTCAATATTGTTTCACCAGAATACCACACTCCTCACCCTCACTCCACCCCTACCACTCCCCACTACTGCCCACCTGTTCTGCCATATCCCAGAGATGTGCTTTTCAAGCAGTACCATCTAAGAGAAAGAATACATTTCAGCATTTCAAGGTAAAATTTTCCTCTTACACTCTTTTACAGTGAAAAATATTTTTAGTAACCCAATACAGCTGAATTAAAATTATTTTTCAGTGGGCAGTAGATCCACACTGTGAAAAGTGAAAGGTAAACGGCAGTCTAACTTGGTAATATCTTTACTCTGGGAGTCTACAGTTGCCATTTCTTGAAAGTATGACATATAAGTTCTCATAATTTTATTTGAAAAATAAAAGGAAACTATAAGCCACAGGATCTTTTGTTCTTGGCATCTGGTAGTTGGCTAGCAAACAATGTTTCATTCTCTTAAAGTCTAGCCTGAAAGGATGGCATCTAGATGCACCCTGTGTGTCCCAACCTGTGGGGATTCCTATTATACCATGATGGAGTGTTTGCAGAAAGATCATCATATGAATAGAGGTGCATCTCTGGCCTCCAGTATGTGTTCTCTCAATCCCTGGAGCTATTTTATGGAAACAAAGTGGCTCAGACATCCAGTTCTACTAGTTTCTCCATTTTTCTTTGGTCTGACCTCATGTATTTCTGATTCTTGACTTCTTGGAGGTGCAACTCTAGCCTAGAACAATTTTTTTCTTCATCTCTGTCTTAAGCTCTTCTATCATTATCTATAATTAATGGCAAACCACTCTGAAATTTGTTGGCCTAAAACAGTATACATTCATTTATCCCAAGATTATGGTGGTTGGCAAATAGGACTGTACTCAGCAGTTCTTCCTGTTAGGGGCCAACTAGTCTCCAGTCACCTCAGGTGAGACAGCTTGTCTCATAAAGAATGTAGTCTCATCCTTAAATAGAGAGCCTGGGCTTGTTTGTGGCAGCTAAAGATAATCTGAGAGAGGCCCAAAGCATGCAAGGTCTCTTGAAGACTTAAATTCAGAACTAACATCTTGTCACTGCCACCATTGTAAGGCCAACTCAGATTTCAGGGTTGAAGGACTAGACTGTACCTCTTCATGTAAGAAAATAAAAAGTTGCATTGCTAAAAGGCAGAGATACAGGAAGCAGAAGAATTGAGGCCATTTTTACAAATGACTCACCACTGATCTAAAGCATCCTTTGAGATACACCTGCTCTATAAAGCCTCCTTTTAAATAAATACTAAACACCCTGAGCAACCAATCCCCATAGTGCACTAACTCTGTCTTCATTTGCTGTCTGTATCATGCCTCTTGTGATCATGACATTTTATTGAGTTCAAAAGTTTCAGGAATTTTACTCCCATCTCTTTGAATAGGTTGTAAGCTTGTGAGAAAGCAGAGGCCATACTTTCAGTATTTCATTTTAACTCAGTTATAGGTACATATTAAGTACTCAATAAATGTCAGCTAATTAATCATGGACTGAAATGCAAACGTTCTTACCGCACATTACCCCAACACTGACACAGAGAGATGGAATTCCAGGCAATAAAGGCAACAGTAAAATGTTAAAGCACTGGATTGCAGAGTCATTAAATGCATAGATACCCCCTCTTAGAACTTTACAAAGCATTTTATATACCATCAAACATAAGCTTTTTCTCAAAAAATGTACTTTAAAAAATGCCCTTGCCCCCCTACCCACATCTTCCCCACTCCTCTCTCTGCTAAATAGTATTAAGGGATAATTTGTATGTATATTTTTGGTGCAAAGGTAAGCCTTCTTGGAACAGTTCAGAACTAAGAATTGTTTATGCAAGCATTTCATTTCAGTTCTTATATTGAAGCCCTGATTTGCCAGGGCACTCATTCTGGAGCAATGGTACCTATTTTGCATTTTGAATGAGAAGGGAATGGCATTTCTAATGTGATTAACATGTTTGAGGAAAGGTATGGATAATTGTTTAGTGTGATTATATGCTGTTCAGAAAAGAGAAAAATTAATTTTCTATATGATCATTTTAAAAACACAGAAAGAAAAGGCTCATTCTTGGAAACATCCTAAAACCAGTAGTTTTCAAACTTTAGTGTATAATTGGTTGTGCATCAAAAAAGTTCTCATTTGGTATGTTGAGCATGCCCCCCCCCCAATTTTCATTCTAAAAAGTTCTCAGCTGATACTGCTATGCTACTGATGGAGAAACCATACTTTGAGAACTACTGCCAAAAACTTAGGATTTATAAACTTCAATATTCACTTCATAATAAACATAGTTAGGTGTTGCATTCAAATATTCAGCATCACCTCCACATTGATCCCCCTCCCCAATTTTAATAAGGAATTGTGGATTACCTCCTTGGTGTTTAGGATCTACTATTATTTAGCATACTTACTCTACCAGTTAAGGAGGCATGGGTGACAACCTATTAATAGTAAAGATGAGTGTTTCCTTGGGGCTTAGCTTGCCTCTGTGGTCAAAGTTGCAAATAAAATGAAAACTAAGGATCAGAGCAGTTGTCCCCTTGTTATGGACTATTTCACCTGTCAATGCAAAGAAAGAACAGAAAAAATTATGAAAGTAAATGGGAAATACTGTTTGTGCTAGTTTATAAAATTTGAAGAGGAAGCCTACAAATCACTCCACAATGCAACAGCAACTTAAGGAGGTTTTCCCACCCCTAGCACTTATTAAATGCTTCTAAATGGTGGCTGTTGAGGGGACAACAGGAAATCCACAGAGGCAATAATGTCCGCTTTATCATCATTGACCAATAGACACAAGAGTGCACACCTCTGGCCATAAATCATGAAACAACAATACCGCAGGTCCTGGAGTCCTGAATGTACAGTCTCTGAAAGACCCTTCCTTGCTTAACAGCCTATCTCAGAGCAGACACAAGGTTCGGGATGATTTAGATCAAGTATATTAACAACAAACTGGGGAAAAACAGGCCCCTACAGGCCACTCAGGAGAAGCAGTGTGGCAGAATGTCTCTTCCAAAGAGTAACTAGAATGTTAGGGTGACTCATAAAGACCAGCTGTAACATGGGTCTTCAAGAACTGGGACTTGTTCCTTAGGTCACAGACTCTGATTGCTTTGATCCACCCATCCATCCATCCATCCATCCCTCATCCATTTGTTTCATTATCTTCTTTTTAAAGGCCATTACTATGTGGCATAGGAGAGAATATGGAGATGAAAAGCTCCTACCCTGAAGAACTCAAAAATCCAGTGCCACTCATTTGTAACACTGGACATGAAATTCTGTGCCTTTCAACTGGAAGGGAGAAAAGGGGAGTGAAAACAAACTCAGGTGGAATTGCAATTCACTTTACTTCGCTCATCTGAAAATGAGGATTTTATGGTTATTTTTGGTGTGTGTGTGTGTGTGTGTGTGTGTGTGTGTGTATGTGTGTGTGTCTAAGAGAGAGATTCACAATTATCTTGGAACTTTGTGGCAAGTATAGAAGGTCCATAAGTCTCATTTCAGTTCATTTCCTTAACCCATCAAACCAATGACCTTTACCAGCCAAAAAAGAGATGAGCAGTCACTGAAAATTTACATGGGATAATACATATGAAGTTTAGGAACATAATTGGCTGGAATCAAATTGCAGTTCTGCTATTCATCAGCCCTAGAACCCTAGGAAAAATTATGAAATTTTCTGAACTTGTTTTCTTATTTATTAAATAAACACAGTTCTTGCTTTACTCCCCAGGATTCTTGTAAAGAATACAGTAACTTAGTATGTGTGAAAATTCTTTATAACCTCCAAAGTTACATAAAATACGAACTGGATGAATTGCATCTTGGCCTCAACATCCTTTCAGTCCAGTGACAAGAGCAGCACATTTTAGAAATTGCCTTCAAGTTGATTCCGAAAGGTCTACTTAGATGCTTCTATTGCTGAAAGCTGACTACATCCTAAGCATGAATTTTTTTTTTCTATAATGAGATAAAAGCTACTTGTTAAAGACTTGGTCATAAAATTCAAACAATCACTGCCTATTGTGCACCATTATTGCATTATTATTTGTTTAGACTGAGTTAGTCATGATCACTGGTCTGGACTGGTAATCTTGTCTTTTCCATCATCTCTCTCCTCTTTTTCCATTAATTAATGATTCAGGGGGTGGAGCTAAGGGGCAATGTCGAGTTTTTTTTTTTTTTTTTGTAACTGTTGTCTGTGTGAATAGATGCGTGTCTGTTTTCTGATGGAGATAGGAACTCAAGAAAGAAACCAAGGAGGAAGGAAAGTGGAAAATGGAAGACAGAATGGAAAGGACTCTCAAACTAGCTCAAAACAAAGGCTCATTCTTAGAGGGAGACAGAGATTATTAAGTAAAAGCTGCAGTTCAGGCCATTTTGATGAACACTGAGGAATGCAAACGCACATACCATACATGTTGTGAAAAAAACATGGATGTGAGGAAGACCTCTTCCAAATCTGGGAGGAAGGAATATTGCAGATGTGTCCTGTAGCAATCAAGATAGAACAACATAGCAGTGAGACTGTCACTGTCCTTGTCAGAGTAAGTTGGGGATCTATGTCCTCATGGCAGCCTCCCATAAGGAAGAACAGAAGAAGGTAGCAAATTTGTTTCCCACACATGTAGAGTGGCTCTTCTGGTGGGAATTTGCAGCCATTATCAAAATATACTTTGGAAGAGCTGGTAATCATACCCATGTAAGCCAATGAGCTGGAAAATATAGCGACCCATGTTAATATAACCTCCCTACTACCCTCAGGAGAACATTGAGATGATGAATACTAATGTTACTAATATTAACTAACATAATACTTGAGGTAGAGAAAGTATTATTATCATCATCATTTGGCACAGTATCCAAGCTGGTTATTATTTTACCAGCTTGGGTTATTATTTTTATCACTTTTCTTTGAGGGCAAGTCTTTTTCATGCCTTACAAATGAGGCACATAAACCATCCAATATTAATATGTTTCTTAAGATCCTAAAAACATGTACCTAAGTTACACATTTCCCCTTCAAAGTAGATTTAGAAATCTCATTGCACTACTGATGTTCAGGAGTAATGAATATTTATTTTATTTATTTTTAAAAACACTTTATGACCTTATCATTGCTATTTACAAATACACCAAATTTGGGTAAATAAGGGGTATAATTGTAAGCTTGTTTTGATTTCTGTCTCAATAGTAAAAAGGAATAGCATTTTTGCCTTCTTTCTAGTTATTCCAAAATGATTCACAGGGTATTCTTGAAACTTTCTAAGGAGTTTTCCTTAAGGATAAATGAAACCTAGGAAGAAACTTTTGAAAAACTTGTAGGGAATTAAATGGCCATATTTATGATAGGATTTTGTTTTCGAAACCTTTACAGAAATATACACCCCTGTTGGGTCCAAGAAAGGAAAAAAAAAAGACAGAACATGAATCATGACTCTCAAAGGTAGAACCTGATGCTCAATTTTTGACAATTTAACAATTTCCTGATTATTTTGCCACCGACACTCTCAACATCATCCTTCCCTTGAAAGTGTTAGGATATAGATGACACTTTCCAGTCACACAGAGAGAAAACAAATAGATTTTTAGAACTCAGGTGGAATTGCAATTCACTTTACCTCGCTCATCTGTTTCAATGAGAATGAAACACTTCCAATTTTGTCACTTTGATTTTCCATTAGTTTTATTAGAGATTCTTCTACTTTAGCAAAATCCATATCTGCTGATAGGATACTTTCCACTCCTTATCATAAACATAGATCCATGAAAATCATGATTACTTTATGCTAACTCCTGATGTTTTCCGTCAAGGTTTCAGTATGGAAGAAAGTTTTACTAGGTCAAGGAGAACACGGAAGCCTAGGAACCAGAAAACAATATGTAATAAAAGTTATCAAAATGAGAAATCATCTATTTCTGGCCACACTGGTACATTTCACATCAGTTTTTACTACATGTGCCCTTGAAAGAGTGGTAAAATAAGTACTGTTATCCACCACCTAAACCCTGGGTGCCAAAACAGAGGGTCATAAATTTCCACAGTGGGTTATCCTTTAACTCACAGAGAAACACATCAGAGGTTAGATCAGGAAAAGATTGTAGATACCTAGTTTGAAATTCTTCTGTATATAAATGATAAGATGATTCAGAGATGCCAGTTGCCTTTCTCAGGGTCAAAAGCTGAATGTGTTCCTTGGCGGTTAGAATTCAAACTCCAGCCTTCTGTGCTTTGCCCACAAGCCACAATCATTTAACTGAAAACTCTTGTCTTAAGACTATTAAACCAGTAGTCCAGACTTTCCTTTCAGGTAGTGATAGGATTCATAATCTTAGCAACTCAAAAATACTGAGTTCTCAGCAGCCAGAATGCCAATTCTCCTTTCAAAAGTTCTCTCTGAGGCATTCAGTAGCCTCGTCTACAGCATTTCCCTGTCCCCAGAAAACTGTTACAAAAAAGCAAGCAACATATTTCTTGTGATTTTCTCTGTTTATTGGGTATGTCATTTTCCCATTGTTTTGATTCTTCCTGAGGTCAAATTGGGGCATGAAAGGGTTACAGATTTTTCTATCATCTTTTGCTAGATTGCAGAAGAAGAGATCTGTCCCAGGGTTCAAGGACAAGTCCCCGATGACTACTAAGGTTATTAGATACAAATGCAGATAGGTATAGATAACATCAATCCAGATGAAACAGATATAGATGTAGATATCTCCTGAGGCTGGAAGTCTAAATGAAATTATGATACCTGTTTCTAAATAAGAATAAAGAAATATATCAAACTGTTTTATTCTAAAGAATATGTCTCTGGGTGATGAGACCAAAGTAGATACTGTAATTGATATTACAGAGCTGAGTCTCTGAAATGAGCCTCATGTACACTCTCATTGCAGGTCCTAAAGATATAGCTGCCCTTTATGGCAACTCGCCAGTGGTGCTGGAACATGAGACTCTCACACCTTCTCAGGCCACATTAATCCTTCTCCCTCCAATCTAATCTTTAAATTTAGTCCTATTCTAAATTAGAATTTATATTGAGTAAATATCCTATATCACAAGTGACAGTATAGCATTAGATGTAGCTCAATAGCTAGCTTCCCTGGGTTCAAATTCAGCCTCAACCCTCACAAGCAATATATCCTTAGAAATGACTTAACCTCTCTATGCCTCTGTTTCATTATCTATAAAATCATGATAATCACAGTGACTACCTTTCAGGATTAAAGTAATTATATTAGATTAATGTCCATAGTACATTTAGAAAAGTGCAAACACCTAATAAGTAGCCTATAAATTACTGTGATTTTTATGATTATTGAGCACAGGGGCAGCTGCCTTAGAGTTACTTTTGTGTGTGTGTACAAGACAAAGTCAATTAATAAATGTCTGAATGGATGAGACAACAAATGAAGATCACAACAAGGATTTAAACAAGGATTTTAGCATTAGTAATAAGTCATCCCCAATAGACCAACATGGATTCTTCAGGAAAGGAAGGCACCAACTCCTTAACCCTATGTTCTGAGCACAACTTCCCCCAAAGGCTCTTTCATAGTTGTCAAAATCACCTTAGTACTTAATCTGTCCCCATCATGGTGTAATCATTTTACCGAACAATCTGAGCTTCGTGGGAAATGGCTTTACTTTTCTCCAATCACTGCTTTTAAATATGCACTGCTGCTCCATCTCTTGGTTCTTCAGATCCCACAGTCTCAAGCCCCTTTCATCAATGATGACTTCCATGCAGAGGTTTAACAGGTCCCATTCATTTCTAGGTCAGAATTCAGTCTCACAGCGCATTCCAAGCTTCTCCTCTACTGCTCCAACTTAGGACTGCAGTAAGGGAGAAGGCACAGGCCTTATCTTTCCTCTTTCCTTCTTATCTTTTCCCTCCCTCTTCTGCTTTCCATAATCAGGATGGAGCCAGAGGAAATTAAGGGAAACATGCACTTTTTGTTGACTTAAATTACTTGTATTTTCTCTCTGGTTAATCACGACTGTCAGTGACCTCTGTTGGTCAGACATCCTGAGACACAGGGAGTCTCCTTAGGAACTTGGTCAACATTCCTTGCTACACAGTTCCCAGACAAAAGTGATGTTTCTCAGCATTCTGTTCTCCTTTGACAGTCCCAGGAAAGGCATAAGGACCTCTGTACTCCAGCAAGTCTCCAACTGAGGATAGAAATGCCAATTTCCTCTTCTTCTAGGTACCCTCACTAGCTCCTTGTAGTTTTTCTTGCAGCTCCCTCAGGTGATTTAAAGGAGGTGTTAGAGGATGACTCCATTCCTTTACCTGAAATGAGATAGGAAGTGTTATGGTCCTCACCGCAATGAGACAACAGCTCATTACTTTTCTGCCTCCCTTGCTGCTTCTCTGCCTCCATTTCTGGGAATAAGTAAGCAAGGCATAAATCACAAGGAAATGATGTAAAAGGAGATGATCCCAGGACAAACCTGACCATGTTAGTCCACGAAGGACCTGACTGCTTATATAATCTTTGTACCAGACATGGAATTAGGGCAATATCACAAAATCAGCAATTTGAAATGTTCTATAAAGTAAAGGGGGAAGGAGAAAATTCTTTTCAGAGGTCAGCAATACAATATAAAAGATGAACTCAAAATCATTCTGGTAAATAAGATGGAAAATGTGTCAATGAATGGTGGTTCTATTTTTAATTTTTTGAGGAAGTTCCATACTGTTTTCTATAATGACTGTATTAATTTATTTCTTCCAACAGTGTGTAAGTGTCCCTTTCTCCACATCCTCAAAAGCATTTGTTTTGCCTACACTCCCATTTTTATTTCAGAATCATTTACAATAGTCAAGATACAGAATCAACCTAAGAATCCATCAACAGATGACTGAACAAAGGAAAATGCAGTACGTATATACAATGGAATATTATTTAGCCATACAAAGATAAAATCCTGTTATTTGCAACAATGTGGATGGAGGTCATTGTGTTAAGTGAATTAAACAAGACACAGAAAGACAAATAGTTCATGATGGTGTTCGTGTGGAATCTTAAATATCTTAATTTCGTAGAAGTTGTGAGTAGAACTGTAGTAACCAGATTCTAGGGAGAATAGGTTGGGGATAGAGTGAAGATGATTAATAGCTACGACACTGCATAATAGACAGATAGGAGAAATACATTTTGATGTTCCTTGGCATGATCGAGTGATGATAATCAACAATAACTCATTGTGTATTTCCAAATAGCTACAAGAAAGGATTTTGAATGTAATCACCACAAAGAAACAATAAGTGTTTGAGGTGATGAGTAAGCTCACTCTGATTTTATTACACAATGTAAACATGAATCAAAATACCACATTGTACCCAATAAATGTATACAAATATTATGTAACAATCAATAAGAAAAAGAAAACAAAAAGGAAAATATCTTTATATCTCACTTTTATCTGTAGAAAAATTCAGTCTACCAAAAAAAAATATGTGGGAAGATATCAGAGTGTTGAGTTATATTATCTTAATATTAAAAATTTAGATGCAATGCATAAGTGATTAAAATTGGGTCTGATAGACTGAGCATCCTTTGCTGTATTATTATGATAATCTAATTATGTGTACTCTTAGTTCTAAAATTTTAGAAAATAGTAACTCTCTAAATAGCTCATTTTCTCTCCATTAAGTTAAATTAATATATAATCCATGGATTTTTTCCTTTGCCCCAAGGCAAGAGTTTTTAATTTTTTTTTAATTTAGAGAATTTAGAGTTTGTATTTTTAATCTCTTAAACTGTGTTATTAGTTATTGTGAAAGTTTAAGTTATGCACTGATAATATTTTTTGTTAGTTTGACAGGATATAACAATGAAGCACAGGCATCTTTTTTCTGATTTATATGAGATCAATATATATGAAACACAGACACACAGACACACAGACACACAGACACACACACACACACACACACACACACACACAGTTGTTGAACCAGATTTTCCTGTGATCAAACATTCCTTTCTTATTTGAGAACGCACCCTCCCTCTATCTTCAACCTGTTATAACTACATCTTCACTCTCTTCTAATAGAGGAACATGATCAAATCAGATTCAGAAAGGGTTCCAGATACCATATTTTTCTTCCTAGAGGTATTACAAGAAGAAAGATAAATTTCCATTGTTAAAATTGATTCCTTCCCAGTAGCAACACTCTCTTGCCCTCAAAAACCATCCCCATTCCTGATCCCACATCATCACTCCTTTATAATGTCCTTTACAAAAAATATTACAAAGGTTGGCAGTATGTTTTAATGATAGCTTTAATGCCAACTCATTTTGACAGAAGAAACTCATAACTCTGTTCATGATGAAGATCAGGTGAGGAAAATGTTGGGGTGAAATAGGAAATAAAAAAGTAAAAAAAAATTCTTATCTTTACATAAATATTTGGAAAATTAAAAAATCAAAGAAGCAAAAGCTCATAAAGTGTAACTTTTTCAAATGACTAATGTTGCCATAGTACCACACTGAAGTATTTTCAGTACTTTCCATTTCATATAAAACCAGTAAACTTCACCTTGAAATTAATTCTTGGTCCAAATGAAGAATCAGATCTTCCTTTCTACCTCTGTGATCTGATAAAGGCATAAACTGAAGTTACCTGTTCTTAACATCTTTACTTTTCCCCATGTCTTAATTCATTCGAGCTGCTATAACAAAATACCTTAGGCTGGGTAATTCATATACAACAGAAATTTACTTCTCACAGTTCTGAAGGCGGGAAAGTTTAAAATCAAGATACCAGCATATCTTTCACCTGGTGAGGGCTGCTCTCTGCTTCACAGCTAATGCCTTCTGTGTTCTCATGTGACACAGAGGGGTAAACAGTCTCACTCAAGCTTCCTTTGTAAGAGCACTGCAGTGCTTTCAAGATGTTCCCCAAAGTTTATATACGTGAAGCTGATTCCCAATGTTAATAGGTGGGCAGGACCTCCGGGAGGTGAGACCTACTGGAAGTAATTAGATCAATGGGGTATCACTCTGTAATGTAGTTCACCTGAACCCCAGTTAGTTCCCATCAGAGTGGGCTGTTATATAAAGAGTAAGCCTGGTCCCTAAATCTCTCATTTCCTGTCTCACCCTATGAATTCTCCCTCTCTTATGTGTTCCCAACATGGCAGATGGCAATCTGCCATGTTGTAATTCAGCCAGAAGGCCCTTCCCAGAGCTGACCAGATGCTAGCAGCATGCTCTTGAACCTCCAGAACTGTGAGCTAAATAAAACTCTTTTCTTTATAAAGTATCCAGTAATGAGCATTTTGTCATAGCAACAGAAAAACAGACTAAAACAGGGGTGTCTCAATAGCATTACCTTGAAGATTAAACTTCAAAATATAAGTTTGAGGGGGAAACATACATGTAGATTACACCGTACCACCCACCTACTCAATGTAGCAATTTTTTTCTTCTGTATTTCTGCCTCGGACATGAAAAGTCTAGCAGCAAGCTAGCTGATGGAGGAACCACCCTCATCCTGACTCTATTCCCAGTGTGACAAAATATAGTTTGCCTCAGCCCTGCTGAGGGCTAATATTACCTAATCTTATTTTTCTACCACTCACCAAGAGGTTGGCTATGTTAGATGCAAGCCACACTTGAAACTGTCCTAGAGTCCAGGAATCCAAGAGCAAAGAGTTTAGTTGCAGATTCCATGATCTCAGCTCTTATTGAGGAGGGATATTATAGGTTTTAGAGAGTTTCATCAAGACAATTAGAAATTTATGTAGGTCAGAAACTCTACGACCAAGGATGCTTAAAAAAAACTATTTCTTATCAAAGTGATACATGCATATGGTTCAAGAGTAAGCACCTCTATAAGATTTGTTAATACACACAGGATTTTCAAGGCACCCCACTTTCCAGTATTCCAGCCATAAAATGATAACTTTGAGCTGACTCTTTGTATTTACCCCAAGAAGATATATAGCTATTTCTAGATTTTTTTTTCAATTTTAGGCATTATTTATTAATACAAAAGTAAGGAATTAGCTCTTTTTTCTTCTCCTAGATCCCAAATGCATGCATATTCCTCATATCCTAGTCCTTCCTGGGAGAGAAAGAGAAAAATCAAAATTTAGATGAGACATTCAGTATTTACCTTATCATTGTATATATAATTCAGAAATGAGCCAGGCAATAAAGTATTATTAAAATTCCTTCTCTACCCAATATTTCATTCACCCTGGAGCTAATCATTGTTTTGAATTTTCTTTTCATGGCTTAGCTTTCTATGTGCCTATCCCTAAGTCAACCTCAAATCCTTCCCTCCTTGTCTAAATATACTCTCAATACGTTTCTTTAATTTTAGCTATTCTATAAATTTCATCTTCTTAAAGTCATCTCTCCCTGAGATTGGGACACACTTTAGCCATTACCTGTGCCCAGTGTTCTCATTCAAGATTTCCTTTTACCATCAAGCAGGGGAGCTTGCTCATCTCCCGAGTTGTAGTTTTTTCCTTGGTACAATGTGTTGTCAGTCAGCTTTTCATTGCTGTGACCAAAATACCTGACAAGAACAACTTTCAAGAGGAAAAAAAAAACAATAATTTGGGGCTGAGTTTCAGAAGTCTCAGACCATGGTCACTTAGCTCCATTGCTCTGGGCCTAAGGAGAAGCAGAACATCATTCTGGAAGAGCGTGGTGAAAGAAAGCTGCTCAGGTCATGAGAGCCAGGAAGCAGAAAGTAATTTCCAAGGCATGCCCACAGGGACCCCTTCCTCCAGCCATGCCCCACCTGGCTACAGTTACCACCCAATTAGTCCACTCAAATTATTAGCCCATTAAATGGGTTACAGATCTCCTAACCTCATCATTTCACACCAGCACCTTCCTGCAGTAACACAGGAGCTTTGTTGGCGGGTAGAGAGGACACTCCTTCTATCCAAACATAAGAGAGTGTCTCCCTTTTTCTTGGTTCACAATCTTGTTTTATTGGGTATATCCTTCAATAGCTTTTCAAGAAAGGGTTCATAGGACTAAATGTTTTGAGGCTGTTCTAACACTTAATATATAATATTTGAGTGTATAGATTTCTAATTTCTAGGTTGGAAATTATTTTTTCCTTAAAGTATATATAGCTATTTCTAGACTTTTTTCAATTTTAGGCATTATTTATTAATAGAAAAGTAAGGAATTAGCTCTTTTTAAAGTATAAAGGTAATGTTCTACTTTTCTATACTTTTTAAGATTGTCTTTATGAAATCTGAGACCATTCTAATTTCTTTTCCTTTTTATGTAGCATGATTTGTCTCCTCTGGAAGTTTGGGGAGCCTTCTCTTTACCACCAATGTTCTGAAGTATGAGGGTACTTAGTGGACATCAATTTTCAGTGACTTTGTTGCCTCCTTTCATTCTAGAAAAGCAGAACCTTCACTTCGAGGGAGTAATGTTAAATCATTTTGCTGATAAATCCTTCCCTCCACTTCTCTGAAATTTCTCTCTGCAACTCTTTGACTGGTAGTCTGATTTCCTATTTTTTTCTCTTTTATTTTCCATTTATGCTTTTTTGTTTGTTTGTTTTAGGTTTGGATTTTGGGTTTGTAGTAACTTGTAGGAGGAACTTCCTTTAATTTTTATCTTCCAAATCTTTTTTTCAGTATTTTTTCTATACTTTTTTTTTTTAAATTTCAAGTCCTTTTGGATGTTCATTTCAAAGAATCTTGTTCTTTTCAACAAAGATAAATGTTTTTTTTTTGTTCTCTTTCTTGGAATAATAACAAATTTTTAACAATATTATTTTCATTGCCTTTTTCTTTTTTGGTTGTTACCATTCATTTGGAACCTTCCCTAGCTCTCTCATAGTGCTAAAGTTGTCTTCTCTTGTTTAGGTAAAGGAGCCAACAGGCTGATAAAACCTGTGTGCCCAAGGACAGAGCTTCTGAACCAAGAGTTTCATAGTTGAGAGAACTGGGTGGTCTGTCCACTTGGAAACTTCAGTCTCAGTCTTCTTAAGTCTTTCTCTTAGATGGGTCACATTCCATAGAGGAGCCCACTTTCTGGAAGGCAGAGGCCTGAATGCCTTGTTTCTTGAGCTCTTGAGGGGAGCAGACTAGGAACTTCCACGCTCATTATGCACACCAGCCCTGAGCACCTGATTTTCTATACGGTCACTCTGTTCCTCTTCCATCCAGCATCCCTAGTCCAGAACCCTCTGTTCTACCTTCCCAGGGAATGAACCTCCAGTTTCACATCTAGGTGGAAAAGGAACAGTCATCTAGGGTCATGGGGCCAGGGAGGGGAGTCCAGTCATCTAAGTGCTTCTAAGATGTCAAGTCCTTCTCAGAGAAGTCCTTGGTACTGATGATTCCTGAGTCCTCATTGTCAACTTAAAATCTGGCCTTTTCAGGTAATTTTCTAGTTGTCCATCCAATTTCTAGTGTTTAAAATGTTATCATTATCATTTCCTTGTTCTTTTGGGTTTACACTGTCAAAAGATCCCTTTATCTTGTTTTGGTTAGGTATTGAGAATGAATAAAATTAGATTTATGCCACGTTTATCTGGAATTATAATGAGACTCCTCAAGAATAGAAGCTAACCTACTCCACGGCAGGAAATTCTATGGATCTGATACTTTTTATTTCTCAGCTTCGTTGATTTACTATTTAAGTAGTCAAAACTACATTTATTGAAGGTGTGCAATTTGACATATACACATACACACATTATTAGGATAAGTAGCAGACACTTCCACCATCCCTGAAAAATACCTGTGCCTATTCATAAACATTCATCTCTTTATTCCTTCCCCCAAGCAACCACTGATCTGCCACTATGTTAGTTTACATGTTCAAAAATATTTAAATGTAATGATACGGTATATACCCTGACCTAATTTTTCCTGGCTTTTCAAACTCAGCATAGTTATTTTGAGATTCATAACTGTTGTTCCATATGTTAATAGTTCCTCCTTTTTCGTTTCTGAGTAGGATTCCATTGCATTGGATATATCACAAGTTATTGATCCATGCATCTGTTAATGGGCATTTGATATCACAAGTAAAATTCTATACACATTTGTCAACTATCCCTAGATGAACACATGTTTTTGTTTCCCTTGAGTAAATGCCTGGAAGTTGAACATCTGGGTCATATGGTAGATGTAAAATGTTTTAGGAAATTGCCAAATCATTGTTCAAAGTAGTGTATGATTTTACATTCTAATTAATAGGGTATATAAGTTCTGTTTTATCTACATCCTGACCAATATTTGGAATGGTCAATTTTTTATATATCTAGTCATTTTAATATATATAAATGGAATTGTGTTTCTTTGTGATTTTAAGGGATTCTTCCCCAATTACTTGTTTTTGTTGTTATTTGTTATGTTTTGTTTATTTTTAGTACTGAAGATTTACCCAGGAGCGCTTTACCTCTGAGCTACATCCCCAGCCCATTTTTTTTGTTGTTGTTGTTTGTTTGTTTTTGAGATAGGGTCTCACTAAGTTTTTTAGTGTCTTGCTAAGTTGCTGAGGCCAGTCTTTAACTTGTGATCCTCCTGTCTCAGCCTCCAGAGCCACTGGGACTACAGGTGTGTGCCACTGGATTCAGCCCCCAATGATATTTTTAATGTGCTTATTTGCTATCTGTGTCTTATCTGGTGAAATGTCTATTTATAGATTCTGCTCATTTTGAGTCATAAGAGTTTTTTATATATTCTAGATACATATGTTGTCACTATCTTGATAAATGTGTTGGGAATAATTTCTCCCACTCTCTGATTTTGCTTTAACATCTTATTAATGGTGACTTTCGAAAAGCAGTATTTTTTATTTTAATGAAATTCAAATTGTCAATGACTTCTTTTTATGGGTCATGCACCTTTTGTTTAAAAAATTAAAAAAACTCTCCCTAGCCCAACTTTGCATATAGATATTTCCTGTACTGTATTTTCTTCTAGAAGTTTTATAGTGTTACAAAAGTATCACATGTTACACTTTCCATTGGTATCTGTGATCCTTTTTAATTTAGTTTTTGCATGTATTGTGTGGTAAGAGTATATGTTCACAAATATTCAGTTGATCTAAGATCATTCTTTCAAAAAAATTTCACTTCTACCATTATTTGGCCTTGTTACCCTTATCAAAACTCAGCTGACCAGGCTGGGGTTGTGGCTCAGAGGAGGCATGTCACGTGTGAGGCCCTAGGTTCAATCCTCAGCACCACATAAAAATAAAATAAAGGTATTGTTTCCACCTACAACTAAAAAAAAAAAATGTTTTTTTTTTTTTTTTAAATCAGCTGACCAAGTCCATGTAGGTACATTTCTGGACTCTATTCTGCTCTAATCTGGACTGCATATGTTTTAAGTTACTACAGATTTCTTGGAAATATTGAAATCAGGTAAGATAATTTTATCAATCCCATTCTTATTTATAAAAATTTCTTAAAATATGTCTTTCTATATAAATTTTAAAATTAGCATGTGCATTTCTATTGTCTGCTCAAGTTTTTATCCAGATAACATTGATTTTATAGACCAACTAAGAGAGAATTGCCATTTTAACAATATCAAGTCTTCTAATTCATGAACATTTACCTATGTCTCCTTTGTTTTTCTCTATGATTTTTTTTTACAGTTTTCAATTTAGTGGTATTAAACCTTTTTTGTTAAACTATTCATAGACATTTCAAATTTTGAGTGTTCTTATGAATGGGATTTATTTTTTAAAAATGTACTTTCAAATTTTTACTGCTTTTACATAAATGAACAATCAATCTCAAACTATATATATTTGAGATATATATTTGATATATATATAGTATATATGTGTGACATGTTTTATACACACACACACACACACACACACACACGTGTATAATTATCCTGTTTCCTATGCCCTTGCTAAATTTGCTGGTTGGTTCTCAGAGATGATTTGGAAATTCTTGCATATTTGCTATGTGAACAATCTGCAAAAAGGAACATTTTACACCATCCTTTTCAATCCTTATTCTTTCCTTCTTTGTAATGACTGGACCCTCAGAACAACCATTCCTGAATGAAACCACCATTCAACCTACTTCACCTCCACTTCTATCCTTTCTTGTCCCTTTGAAAAGGAAATAGTATTCTTTAGACAAAAGACCTTGACTTTGAAACAGATAGACTTGGATTCTAATTCTAGCTCTGCCTCCTACTGTGGCTATAGGATTCTGGCTTGGTGACCTTTGATCCATTACTGGAAACCATGAGCCTTTCCCTCCTCTATCTGTTTCATAGACAGTTCTGAGAATTAAATGAAATAAATCACATAACACATAGTAGATATGAAGAACTGCCCATTCACCCTCTATCATTATAAATAACTCTCCTCAGAGGCCAAATCACAAACCAAGTTCTGCATGCTAGATTTCACTAAGAATCACTTAAAAAAAGTTCAGCTTTTAAACCTGGCCATGGTTTGCACTCTACACATTTTGGTCACAGCTAGTTTCTGTTTTCAATTTCCTTGAATCTGGTTCTGATCTTAACATAGGTAAGTCACATGGTTATGTAGTTGAGATGTGCATTTTTAAATATTTGTGCATTTTTTTCAAACTGGCAAATATTTTAGGGCTATGTATAAAGTTATAGCCTAGGAGCCTCAAAATAGTTTTAGTTTATAGATATACTTCATTTTTTTTATCCAAAATAGTTTATCTAACTTTATTCAATATGTTTAATATTGGACTATTTGTGGTTATTTCCCAAACTATAATTTAGCCTCAAAATGTGAATATTTGCTACTTTTGAGTACATTCAAAGGAATGTGATAAACAACAGAGGTGGTTATGAAAAGAACAATGAAAGATAAATCAGTAGAATGTCCTTCAAATTTGGGCAAGTTATTACGTGATTTGGGGAAAAACATATATGATTGCTCAGCTAGTTTTTTTTCCCTACCAAATGATGATACATGTATCTATCTATCTTGTTAGTTTTTGAGCTATTGTGGTCTATATTCCATGCAACAAAATATTAAAACCCTGGACTAGGCTAAAAATATAAAGTATAGTAAGAAAAACATACACCCTGACCTCCCTACTGGACAAAATCAAAATTACATAATATCTTTGAAAGCATTTAAATTTTTAAAAATAATGTGTGTTACTGGACCAGACCCCTCATGTTCCGAGAAAGGATAGCCCCACTAGAATCATGGTAAGATAGAGAACCCCATCTGAACAGTCCTATTAACCCTGTCATTTTCATGGGAGCAGACAATACAATAGTTGCAGCTCAGCCTAAAGGAGGAAGCTTCTAGAAAGTTAATCAAGCCTCCCAATGAACTACAATAGCTTTCAAGATTCTCTTTCAGTGCAGCAGTCCACAGCCCTGCTCCATGCCCTGTGAGGCACAATCTGGAAGATAAGTCAGGAGCTGTTGCTCTCCTACCAAGCTTCAGAGCTTTCCGGTGGTGTGATGCCCCAGAAGTGTGTGAAAACTTCCCCCAGGTCACACTGCAACTTCCTTTATTGCTTATTACCAGAGTGCCCTCTATGTCATTCTATATTAATGCTAAAGAGGAAATTACAGTCTCACACGGCAATTGAAGGCACTGCTCTGGAGGACTACATGAGGAAGGAATGCAAGGCAAACAGTGGAGTACTTTGGGGATATTCCCAGCTAAGTATAATTATTGATTTTAAGGTCTTTTCAATTCCATGGAAATAGAAAGCACAGTCCCTATGTCATGGGTCAGACTCACTAGACACACAGCTAAACCACATTTCCCATCCTTCCTTGTATCTAGGTGTGGCTCTAGGACTGAGTTTCTAGCATACAGAGTAAAAGCAGAAGTTATATACATCACTTCCAGGCATGGACCATGGGGATCCTTCTGGCTTTCTATTAGAAAGACAACCCACGGATGATTGGTGCTAAAGAAGGTAGAGTCTCCATCGATCTAAGTTACCTAATGGAAATGGGTCTCTCGACTTAGCCATCGATTTGACATTGCATACTATTACTGGAACAAGAAAGAAGTTTCTACTTTATACATTTGGAAAGTTATGTCCCTTCAAATTATAGAATCTAAAAGCAATTCCTAAAAAAAAATAAAAATAGAGGGTATGTTGAAAATATTTTGAGTCATGCCACTATCACTAAAGTTCTTAGGAGTAGTTATGAGTAAAAGCTTTGCAATCAGGCCTAAAGTAGAGCCGATATAATATGTGACATTGGGATTGTAATAGGATTTCACAGTATTGTTTTTTATGTGTTCCCTGTCACATAATAAATGCTCAAGAAAAGTTAGCTTTCATCATCAAGTGTATATTCTCCCAGGGTATACAAAATTAAAAAATTAAAACTGTATTAGTCATGAAGTACTTCTGATATTCCTTACAGGGAAAAGGTAGGATCACACTTCCCTGACCATTCTTGGGAAGAGCTTACCCCTGTGATTTATTTTAACTAATAAAATGTGGGTAAAAATGGCATATCACTCTGAAGTGAAAGTATTTGAATCAGCATGGATTTCAAATGCTATTTTTTTTTCTCTGTCATGGCAGCAGCAGTAACTGGAAATAGCAAGTGACTGTTCTGCCAGCTTAGGTCCTCAAATTAGTAAAATACTAGTCAGCACATGATATTTATGTGCCATGCCCAAGAAATAATCTCTTGTTGTTTTAAGCAACTAGAGATTGGGGATAATTTGTTATTAGCCTCTCCTGCTCTATCTAGGAAAAAATATTCATATGAGTTAGTCTAAAAGATAGTTTCACTATTTTGCAACAAACTCTAATAATAATAGCTATTACTGAGTGATCACCAGATTCCAAGAACAGACATATACTTTACATGCATTAACCATTTTTCACAATAATTCAATAAGACTACCTACAGTATTCTTATTCCCACTTCACAGGGACAGAGAGGTTAAATACCTTGCCAAGGTTACATAGCCAGAATTTAGAAAACAACACGTTCAAATGAGCCCATCTGACTCTGGAGGCATTACTTCTTGTAGTGGATGCTGTAAGTGTACCTCCCAGTTCCCTACTTCAGGACAGGGATTCTCCTTTGATCTACCGCCAAAAGCATGGGCAGCCAGTGGTATTTGACCTTGGTCCCTCCTTGGGAATTTCCCTCAGGCAAAGAGAGCTGTTTCAGCCAAGGTCAGGCTCCCTCCCTGAGGGACTGGCGAGGATTCTGTTGCTTCTACATCATGGTTCAACTTCTTCCTGTTTTCCTTGCATTTCCTCACGAAATAATTCCCCAATAAACTTTCTTCTTCATGTAAATCTCCTGGCCTCTGAATATGTTTCTCAAGGACCCACAATGACAGTACCTCTCCACTGAAACACACAGACTGTGTGTTAACTCAGTGCATGATTAATTGTCATAGAGCCTGTCAGTTTAGAGAAAGGGAAGATAACTTGGCTGTCCAGAGAAGGTTTGGAATGATAAAATCTCTCACAAGTTAATGGAGATATAGAGTCTTACTATCTCAGGTGAATTCAGTGCACTTCATTTCTCATAAATGTCATCTCTAGTTGTGTAAATCCAAACAAAAAAATGTCAAAGAAGGAATTCTCTATTTTGTATATAATAAATGATAGTTGGTCTTTATATGTGACATTTATTCATACTTATAAGTAAAAATGGGGACTTTTCCATCACGATGGATGTCTCAAGAGATGAGAAGACATGTATCTTTATTATACCAAATGGTATATAACTCTAGTTTTACATAAAAATGTATTGAAACCTTATGTCTAAAGTTGATTTCTGAGATATGATGAATATAACCCAAAATTTAATTCATAGCCCATCAGCTCTTTCTTAGACAGCTTATTTAACACTAAACTCTAATCATATTTAAGTTAGTCCGCATTAGTTTTATGTATTTCCTTTAGCATAATTATGTATTTCTCATAATTCAAACTCTATCCCAATATCAGTTGCCTACATTTACTCAAAGGAGAAATATATATTTTAAAACTTGAAATAAATAAGTAGAATCATAGAGGCAGTGACAAAACAAACAAATTATAAAACCAAAAGAGTGAATGGATCTATGGAATTTAAAATAAATATTACCATAGACTTTACCTTGATATGCACATAATTCACACTTTGTATTTTCTACTTACATATCTTCATCATATATTGATGTAGATTAATGATCCATGTTATAAAGAATTCAGGAAAAATTAGATTATTATATTTTTTTCTTTATGGTATTTATTTTTATTCTCCCTCTAACCAAAGAAGCTTGAATTCAGCAATAAGAACTTGAACCCAGCAATGAGAAGTTAAAATTGAGTAGCTTGTGCTGTTCATAGAATTTTTAAAAGCTTAAATCGGCATGCAGCTTGCATTTATAAAACAGGTAGCAAGGCCCTTTGTTACCATCATTTTCAAAATGTAAATAAGAATGATATTCCTTATTGGCCACTTTAATCTCATTGAATGTACATTAAGTTATGTTAAATGCTTCAGTGGGGACATATTTTTGCATTCATATTATGAACCACTGAACAATTGCTTTATTTTCACAGAATTACAGATAAGAATAGAAAATGCACACATTGTAAATTAGAACAGTACTTCAGAGAAACCTCTTGAAGTAACCAAGGACAGAACAGCCAAAAGAATGGAAATGTTAAGTGACAGGACATTTTCAGAGAAAGACAATCTTTAGAAAAAAATTGCAAGTGACTCAGACAAATCAAACTAATCAAAGACCTCCATAATAGTGATTCTTATGAGGTTAGTAAAAGAAAAGAATTATCTAAATTTCACATATCAAGTCTTGGCAGGTGAGTGGTTGCTTTTTCTGCAGTTTAAGAATGTTTGGAAACAATTTGTTTACTGAAAAAAATTTAAAATTTCTCCCAACAGCAATTTCATTTTACATATTAACTTAGACTTATTAAAGCAACAGCTGGCACTAGCTGTGCTCTATAAACTCATATCTCAGAAGTGATTCATGCCCCTCCCTGGTGCTATTCTTCCATTCAGCCAGGCAACATCTTGTCACCTTTGTGATATCAAGTACTAGATTTCTATCTCATGTGGATTTTCTGAAGGACATATATTATGATATTTTATACAGTAGTGCTCCTTCTATCAAAATCTCCTCATAGAAATATCTAAGCATGAATATAAACATATTTAATTTAAAATGAACTTTTCCACATCATGTACAACCACAACAATGGGAAGTTGTACTCCATGTATGTATAATATGTCAAAATGCACTCTGTGTCATAGATATCTAAAACTAATGAAATACAAAGGAATAAGAATTTTAAAAAATAAACTTTTAAAAGGTCATTTTGTCTAAATATAATAATTTTTGTTTTCCTCATTACATTTTATCTTAGGAATAACTATTTGATCCAATTCTGACATTGCCCAGGACACAAGAGTTCAAATGCACTGTGAACTCCTAAGTCAAAGAGAGAACATACAAAAATTTGCCCATGACATATTCACTAACAACAAACCCTCAGATAGAATCAGCTTTAGAAAGAATAATAATCATGACTCTAAAAAGCATTTTTTGTCAGGATATACTAAACAGAAAAGTGTTTTCTGCTTTCAAAACAGTTTTTTCTCATTATAGTTATTAATTTCATTATTTTTCAAATGATTACAAATTCTCAATTTGAAGAGGGAAAATATTAGATATTTTATTAGATATTTTAGAGAACAAAGCAGTAATCACATAGGTCTATCTCACGTCCCATAATCGCTTGCTCTGCAGGACTATTAATGAGGAAGATACGGCAATTGGTGCAGAACACAGGCTCTGGAGCCAGACTGCCTGAGTTCGTGTCTTGACCTAACCACTTTCCAGCTAAGTGAACTTGGCTTCTTTACCTGGCTCCCTGTGTCTTAGCTTCCTCCTCTAATAAATGGAAACATCCATAACTACCTACATTACAGGATTGTTGTAAAGATTACGTGTATTTATACAGATGAAGCAATTGAAATAGTGCCTAGCACAGGGGAAACACTCTAAAAGCATTAGCTACCTTGTTTTGTCATTTAATTTTTTCATGCTGAAATTGACTTACAAATTCCCCAAATTTAATGTCCTAGTTTAGACACTCAAGTAAGCTATTATGTATGCATGATGTTTTTTTTAATTAAGTTTTCTACCATTGAAAAATGTGTATATAACATCTGGACATTGAAAAAAATCAGATGGCTTTTTAAATAGCTTGGTATTGTAGAGAATTGTGACCCACTTACTTTTGGCCTGTTGAATAGCCTAGCCTTTCATACCCTAAGCTTAGAACATAAGAAATGTCATGCTGAGTTGTACCCTGCCTCTGCAGCTCAACATTGCATCTTTGGCAAGGGAACTAGAAGAAAGCTCTAGAGATAATATGGCTGCTCACACCACGTATCCAGTTGAAGGCGTTGGGCTGGTATACAGCAACCTATGTACCTTCCCCCAGACCCACCACCGATCAGTCATTATCTTCCCCAATCCATCTTAAATCATGTTACATTTTAAGTCTATCCCAACTTATGAAGACAACAAGCTAAATAGATATATTACTTTCTTTTTTATATTTATCTTTCAAACTACATTTTTAATCTTCACTAAGTGTCTTTTTGTTCTGGAATTCCACAAATAAGGAAATTAGTATTAAAATAAGAAAAAAGAGGCATATAAATAAGACATTCTAAACATTTGTGATATTACTTTAATATTTCAGATATTTACTTCTTAAAGAACTTTATTAATCAGATAAATCCTGTAGGAATATTTGCTCCTGGGAGACTGGTTACTCTCATGATTCTCATTGGCATCAATGAACTTCTTTTCACCTGGCCAATCAATATGGTAAGACACTCAGAGTTCATTATCATAGAAGCAATGGATTTTATCTGAGCACAATTTCTCATTTAAAATATTAGATATAAATTCCTTATTTGTACACAAATTCATACTAATTAGCTTTGTTTCTAAACTTCAAGGTATTACATATATAAGTTTATCAAATGGCTTATAATTCATTCTTTGAGATGTATGATACTTGGATTTATACAATGTAAACCTGTAAAAATTAATTTCATTCAATATAATTTCAAGTATTCCTTTAAGTAAATAATGTTGCATAACAATAAGGTTTCTAAATTAATATCCATAGTTGCACTCTTCATTAGTAGTGGGCTAATAGTTAGTACTATGTTTCCCTTCAACTTAAAAGTATGCTTTTTTAATATTTTTATTTATTCATATTGTAAAAAATAAGCAGCATGTCTTCTATATTTTTCTTTAAATACACTAATCAGGTAAATAAGCTTTAATAAATGCTGTTTATAAAGAGCATTGTTACTCCCTGAAAGCTTTTTTAATATTGTCCTAAAGATATTGTGACAAAAGTTAATTTACATGTATCATATAACCTAGTAATATACGTAACCCAGTAATATATAGTAATAATATTCTATCCTTTGAAATTTAACCAAGAGAAATGAAAATGTGTCCACATAAAGACTGTTGGTGATATGTGCCATGTTTATGGCAGCATTATTTTTATTAAACACAAAGTTGGAAGAATCCAAATGTTCATCAATTTATCATGGCTAAATAAAATGTAATGCATCCATATGGTGGTGCATTATTCATCAATAAAAAGGAATAAGGCACTGACTTGTGCTACAAACATGAACTTAGAAAATATTAGGCTAATTGAAAAATAGTCATACACAAAAGACTACATACTCTGTGTTTCCATATACAGGAAATGTCCAGAAAAAGGCAAATCTATAAGACAGCAAGTAGACTAATGAATGGTTGTCTAGAGAAGGGGTGAGAATGAGGAGGTATGACAAGAAGGCACAAAGGACTTCCATGGGATGTTGGAAATATTCTAATGCTGAATTGCAGTGATGGTTGCTTCCGTCTATAAATTTATTTTTAAAACTATTAAATTATGTACTCAAAGTGAGAAAATATACAGTATGTAAATTATATGCCAACAAAGCTACTTAAGAAAAAAGGCGATATGTAATATTGAAAATATAAAAGGGGACAGCTGACCTTATTTCCACTTACACATGCACAGAGCGGCCTCAGCACTGTCCTGCAGGGCAGTTCATTGGTTGTCTTGGGTCACACACTTGATTGAGTACAATGAAATGCACATGGGAATCACCACCACAATGTGCCAGTACTGCTCTATATCCTAATGTCATAAGATTGAGTGATAGCAGTCCCATCTCAAGAAATAGCCCTACCATTTTTTTTTACCTTTGAAATTATCAAACTGCCCCAGAAACGTACATGCAAACCTCTTAATGTAGCACATGACTAACCATATAAGTTTGACACCTATACAAAAAAAAAATCCAGAAAAAAACTTACCAGCACAACCTTATACACAACCTGTTGCATCACACATCAATAGTATGAGCACCACACCATACTGGTATTCCAGCGGCTGGTCTTTTTTCCCTCCTTTCCTTCCTTCTTTTCCTATAAATATTTACTGAATGCCTACATGTTTCAAACATTTCTAGGTATGTGACAAAATTATTTGCAGTCATGGAACTTGCAGTGTAGTACATTTTATGCATTAATTATCTACTGCCAGGCAACAAGATTCACCCAAACTTAGTACCTTAAAAAAATATAAATTTATCATTTCACAATGTCGGTGGGTCAGGATTCTGAACACTGCTTAGCTAGGTCTTCTGCAAGGCTGTAAATAAGGTGTCAACAAGGGCGTCCTCTCATCTGAGGTTCAAGTGGAAGAAGATCTTCATTCTCCACATGGGAAATGAGGTGGAAAAAAATATGCTATGTGCATGTGTGAATATATTACCATGCATTCCAATTTTATATAGAAACTAAAAAGTCAACAAATAGAAGGAAGACCAAAGGAGTAGAGGAAGGGGATCAGGAGAAGGGAGGTGAAGAGGGAAAGAGGAAGTGCTGGGAATTAAATTGGAGAAAACTATGTTATATGAAATTATGAATATGTCAAAATGAACTCCACTATTGTGTATAACTATAATGCACTACATTTTTTTAAATAGGAAAACACCTATTTGTCACTCATTTTTGCAAGTATTCAGTGTTTGCTTCCTTGCAAGATGCTGGACCGAGGGCCTCAGTTTCCAGTCAACTGTTTGCCAGAAGCTGTCCTCAATTTCTTGCACGTGCCCTTTTCACGGACACCTTCCTACATGTCAGGTGGCGTTTTCAAAGCCAGCAGAGGGGACCCTTCACACAAGGTAAGATTACAATCTTATGTAATGCAAGCATTCATGTAATCACATGTATCCAGCACTTTTGCCTATTCTTTTGGTTAGAATCAAGTCACAGTTCCCCACATTCAAAAGGAAGTAGCTGCGTAAAGGCTTAACTACTGAGAGAAGGGGATCATAAGGACACCTCACATTCTGTCTGCAACAGTCCACATTCTGACCCCCAGGGAGTCATCTTCCCTTATACAAAATATGCCCACCACCTCTAGAGGTCCCCATTACAGCATCTCCACAAATTCAGAGATCTCATTACCTAAATCAAGTCCAGGGGCTGATGAAAGCTCTCTGAGTTATCTACCAATCTATACAATAAAGAATTTATCTGCCCCTCACACCCAACATACAATGATTGAACAGGCATGTGTTGGGCAGGCTGGTCCAAAATCGCTAGAGTTGGGTTCCTTCACTGAGGCTTCTGGTGGGCTGTTTTCAGTATGCAGCCAAGGTCATGATCACACTTATTCAGAGTAAGGACTCAAGGACATAAACATTTGCTTGTGAGCATGTGCCCACTTACATAACCTATTGGTAATGTCCCTTCTTTGTCTGGCCTGCATATAAAAAAGGCCTACAGAAATGGTTCAGGGTGTTAAATGGGGCTGGAGCTAGAGGCTGAGGGATGCACCACCTCTGAATAAAGAGGTCTACTATCCCAACTGTGTCTTGCATATTCTTCCACTTGAGAACTGGCATAGTTGACAGGATATTATGCAGAGGAGAGATACATTAACCCTGGCAGACAGAAAGGACCTGTGGCCACTGAGCAGTATGTAGCACTCAGTTGCCAAGGTCCCATTATCATGGATTCCTGTGGAAAGTTGGGATAGGGTGGATGGGTCCCCATGAGCATAAAGAAGGCAGTTAGCTGCCACTGGTAAAATGATGTCACTCAGAAGGCAATGGGGCAAGTGAGTTAAACTTCTGATGCTCTGCAAACAAACATGGACCCAGCAGGGTGGACTGCAAATAGTATGGCATAAGCCAGGCACTGGCCTGTAGCTCAAGTGAAAGATGGCAATGGTGGTGCAGATGAGATAGAGAAATGCCCTAAGGAGCCACATTGATGGCCACTGGGGCCATAGAATGAGTGTTTCTTACAACTCTAAGAGCAAAAACTGATGCAGCTTTTTTGCAAGAGAGTGCCAAGATGAAGGAGTTGCAAAATAAGGAAGAGTATGGTCGCTGGAGGAAGATCTCCATACCTTGAGAAAACTCTTTGGCTTCCCCCATAGTGCTGTTCAAGTTCAAGGAGGAGTAAGACCTGCAAGCTCAGCCAGTGGTAATACAGAAAATGAAATAGCAGCTGATGGTTCTGATGGGCAGCCACCAGTAGGGCCAGCTCAGGTAACAAAGTTCACCAAGATCTGCCTGTCAAGCAGAGTTGGTGGACTTGGGAAACTAACTTGGGACAGAGGCTCAGAGATCCTCTGGTCACTTTGTTGTTATGCCTGAGAGATTTAGGGCTGAATGGCATTATGTGTAGTGCCCTAAAAATGGAGAGATTATAAATCCTTCTGACAGTAGAGGTTGCAAAATTGACAATGCCATGGAGGTGATTAGAAGGTCCAAGAGAGCCCAAGTGTGCTGGGAGCTGGTAGGGGCCAAGAGAATCTAGATATTCTGGGAGATAGCAGGGACAAGAGACTTTGAGAAAGGATAGGATCTGTTGCCCAAGTAGGTGAACCAGAAACAAGTCCACATTTTGGAGGGAAAGCACCTATACTGTCCAGTGCTTGGTACACTGATGACTCCAGCCATGGCAACTGCCTGTGTAGGTGGCAGTGTTATGGAGTCAAAAACAGGTACTGCCTGGTTTGATACTAATGCAAGACAAAATAGCTAGTGAGCTGAGTTGGATGATAGTAGAAAATGAAGCATCACTTACAGTGATATGTACTGTCAGTTGTGCTGTGTATTGGAAACAGATTCTGTGGCAAGAGCTCTGGGAGTTAGGCCACCAGGAATAGGAGACTATAGTTCATGTTATTGTCTATGCCCACCTGACTAGCCCAGGGAATGATGAAACAGATTCTTCGAAAAGGGTGGAATGGTTAGGGTGGGTACCTCCCACCAATCTGTCAGCTAGGTTATATCTCTACCTACAGTATGCAGGTGTGAAAACTATGTGGAATATAGTCAAACAATGGGGTCTACCTTTCACCTGGAGTGTCCTGGTAGAGGCATGCCAGACAGGTGTGGTTTATCCTCAGGTATCTCCACATCCCAGATGACTTGAGCCACAAATAGCCAGGTAATCCATGGACATGTCCCCTTGATACAATGGCAGGTTAACTATATTGACTCTTTACTGAATTCAGAGGGGACCATGTTTGCCTTGATGGGAGTTGATATGTCCACAGTTTGCCTGACCCAGTCATTAAGAAAATCAGCCCTGACCATATTGACAGCCTTATACAGCCAGCCCATCATAATATAGTGATCAATGTACAGGTCAGGATGTGCAGCAGTGGGCAACTCAATTACAGATTCAATGGAAGCTGCATGTCCCATGTCAACCATGGGCTCTAGACATGATAGAATAATATAATGCCCTGCTTAAGCAAGGACTTAGGACTGCACTCCACCCACCTTCTCTAAAGGGGTGTTCCCAGTGCTTGTTGGCAGTCATGAGAACTCTGAATGAGCATCCCCAACTAGGGCGGCCAGCTCCTATGGAAGCTTTGCTGTATCACCAAGCAGCCCCAATACAGGTGCAGGTGACAACAAAGGATGCTGTACTTCAGTCTGGGCTTTGGAAGCAAGACAATGTTCTTTTACCTGCTCCCTGTGGATTGAATCTGGGGCAAACTGTGGATTGGACATGACCTTGAACAATAAAAGCCCCTGACTTGTTATGGATGACCCTATATTAGCCCCATAAGGAAAGGGTTTGGAGTGTGATCTCTTTGTGACACCATGGTTTACTAATGAGTGGCCCCTGGGGGTACATGTGACTTGGCTGGGTCCTGCAGATGGAACACAGATTTTAAAGGACACATTTGTTATTTCTCTATGGCCAATTATTAGTTCCTAGTTATCGTGAGGCCGCCAGCGCACTGCCAGGGTAGTTTTCTGCTGAGGAGGTAATGAGCCACCTGAGAAAATGAAAGTCTGAAATAATTAGTGAAGAACTAAGAGACAGTACCAGAAATTAGTTTTAAAAAGCACAGTGCCTGATAGGTCCTAGCCCTGGTAGGAACTGGAACCAAAGGACTAGACAATGGCTGTGGGTTCTTTAAGGGAGAGTACATCAAAGGCAGGGATAAGCTTTCAGCGGGTGGAGTCTTGCTTTCCTGGTGTCTTGTAGTCAACAGGTTGATTGGCATCTTGGCAAGCCACACCCATTTCTGAGAGGGTATGTGTCTATGTGACTCTAGTGAGTCATCCCAACTCTGAATGTAGCAAAGCTAGGTAGAGTATCACATGTACTGGGCCATCTCAAACCAGCAGGAGTGCCACTGTGTGTTCCCAGATACCATACTTTTCTACGCAGTGGCTTCCATGCCAATTTGGTTCATGTATAGTTCACAGATGGCTTCCAGCACCTGGTCCCGGTATACACAGAGCCTGCTGAAATTCAGGACCAAGTTATATGAGCACTTCATCACTGACCAGGGAAGTGACCACAAGAAGCCACTGCGCTTTCCCTGGACTCAAAGCTGACATGTCCTGTCCCAGATAGGCGTGTTTTACCTGAACTAGTCCCTGTAACGGCTTTGTCCTTTTATCTATAGGTATGTCCTTGTCAATGCCACTGTGAACTGAGCACACACCAATGCCAGAGCAGCAAACACTTCTGCCTCCTGGCTATGCACTGAATGAAGTGCCTGTGAGTTCCTCTGCCAGACTATCCTGGTGCATCCAAATTATGTCCTTGGACAATTGGAAATGGCTGGGAAAGACTTTTATTGCCACCTCAATATGGGATTAAACTGGTGATGGTTTTTAGTAATCCAAAGAGATGGGTCTTTTCTTTTGGTTGTATGTTGTTACAGCTTATAGTTATTGTGGCCTGTAGATGCAGGGCTCTGCCCTCCTCACCAAGGGATCACTGGAGAAGACTTCAGAAGCATAGATTGGTAAGGAATCCTAAAGGGGTGCATTGTTGAGCAGGCTGGCCAAAAACGTTTATAATTAGGCTCCTTCACCAAAGTTCCCAGCAGGCTCTGCTTTTAGTATGAAGCCAGTGTCATGAACACCCTAATTCAGCATATGTACCCAAGGTCATAAACATTTGCTTGTGAGCATACACCCACTTTTATAACCTATTGGTAATGTGCCTTCTTTGGCCTGTATATAAAAAAGGCCTATGGATGTGGCTCAGGGGGTTAAATGGGGCTAGAGCTGGAGGCTGGGGGCTGCCACCACCTCTGAATAAAGAATGTCTACTATCCCAACTCCACCTGGCACCTTCCTTCACCTGCCTGGGATCCCAAATCTGTTTCCCAGGGTCTGAGCATCTACTGTACAGCATAAAAATATGAAATAATAAACATATAGATGTTTCTATTCAAAAAGGTAGAACTCTAAGGGACAAAGAAGTCACTGGTCCATAGAAATCCTGAAATTCAACCTGACAAATGTTGAGAATCTAGGTCTCAAAGTCTATGATAAGTCTTCTTAGCTCTCAGCTGTGCCTTCTGGGTTCTTGTTCTCCCCTACGAGTTGCCCTTTATGTGTGTGTGTGTGTGTGTGTGTGTGTAAAGTAGCACATGTTTCTCAGCTGAGTGCTATTAACAACTGCATCCTTCCTGTAAAATTTGGGGAATCCAGCAACTTCTTTCATTATTTACTCTCTCTGCTCCATTCAGTCTAAGTTACCATGGTTTCTGCTAAAACATAAATACCCTGTGGGTTTCCTGTGGATTTCACTAAGGTTAATTCCACTATACAAAAATATAATGTATATATGATTCCTACAGGGCCTATAATTTGATTTTAAAAAGTTTGAGGCATATGACCTTGACCTATTGAAAGGGCACTTTGTGTAACTGAGCTCTACTTCACTCCTTTCATATTTTGGAAGTGTTTAATAAAATGTACAGTCACACCCTCATATTTTCCTCCACAGCTTTTATTTGTGATAGGATTGGGGTTACTTCTCAAATTTAGTGTCTCTTACCTCTGGAGAGGCTCAGCATTTCCTAAGACATTAAGCCCTACTCTGTATTTGTTAAGAAATTTTACTCCAAATTTATCTCATCTTGCATTTAAACATGAACAGGAAGGAAAAAAAATCAAGCAGCATATTAAATATCTACCTTGAAAATATCCTTAGCTAGATAATTTAGTATATCACTTATAATTTCTTGTTTCCACCTAATTATTGGAGGCAAGCTTGCTAGGCTTTCTGCCACTATATAACAAATATTCCCCTTTCTTTGGTTTCCAATAATATCTACCCGACCTCATCTCCAACCTTAAAGTACTGAATTCTACTGACAGTCTGTTGTAGGCAATTTAACCTTTTTTATATTATGCCTCTCAAAATTTTGCCAGCCTCCATCTACTGTGCAATTCTACAATCACTCCTACCTTTTTAGGTATTTGTTATAGTATCAACCCATTCCCAGTACGTATATCTGTATTATTTATCTACTGCTCTGCTATGGTTTAGATCTGGTTTCATTGAACAAGGTCCATGTGTTAGCAGTTTGGTCCCCAACATGATCAAATTAAGAAGGAGTGTGCTTTCAGAGATGGGACCTGGTGAGAACTGATTAGGTTACAGGAGGTTTTGCTCTCAGAAGAGATTGAGGTAGTTACTATTAGGATCCTGAGTGAGTTTTTATAATATTGTAATAAGAGTAAGCCTGACCCCTGAATTGCTCTCTGGCTTCCTGTCTTGCTAAGTGATCTCTCCCTTTCATGTACCCTCCTATCAAGGTAATATCCACCATGTGACATAGCCAAGGGAGCTCTGGCAAGAGCCAAGTCAGTGCTGGAACCAAGCCCTTGAGCATCCAGAACTGTAAGCTAAATAAACCTCTTTCATTTTATTTATGAAGAATCTAGTCTCAGCTGTTTCATTATAGCAACAGAAAATGTACTAATATGTTCTCTATTACCACAAACTCATTACCCTAAAAAACACATTTATTCTTTCATAGTTTCTGTGGGTCAGGAGTCTAAGCACATCTTAGCTGAGTATTCTGAAACACTTCAATTAAAGTGTCAGACTGGCTACTCTCATCTGAAGTTTCAGAGAAAAAAAAGTTCTATTTTCTTGCTCACATGGGTATAAACAATTTTCAGTAGTTGTGGGTTGCCAGACTGAGGACCTATGTTTCCTGTGATGTGGATTTCTTGTAACAGAGCAGCTTGCTTCTTCAAAGTGAGCAAATCAGAGAGTGAGTCTTCTCATAAGACAGGCATAAAAACCCTATATAATGTTATCACACACATCCCATCAACTTTTCCCTTTTCTGTTGGTTAGAAACATATTCATGGGTCCTGCTCATACTCCAAGAGGAGAGACTTGGTTTTCTTGATGTATACCAAGACTTGGTTTTCTTAAGAACCATGGAACCACACTAGAGTCTGTCTGCCACATACTAGGAGAAAGCTACTCTGTATGAATAGATGGAACTTTGACCACAACGAATCTCCTTTTCTTCTCAATCCTCATTCTAGGGGTTTATCGTGTTTAAAGTCTCTCAAATCATTTCCTGTATTTGTGAAATAATTCTTCCTATCATTACCTCATAGGTGCATGAAGGAGAATGGTTAGAGTAGAAATGTATAATGACTACATAGAGAAATAACACATGTAAGGGTAACAAAATATTTTAGAGATTAAAAATCATTAAAAAGTACCCTATTGGTTTTCCTTATTTTAAAATGAATTAGATTGCAGAAAAGATTCCTAAGATTGGCAATAAGGATAAAGATGATTTTTACATTTCAAAAATGCTTAGTATTGCTAAAATCATGAATGATAGAGTCTATAACAGTGTTACTGACTGTTTTATCCTCCCAAATTGAGATATTGAAATGCTAAACCTTTGTGTGATGGAATTAGTAGGTGATGCCTTCTGGAGGTAATTTAGATCATCAGAGTGGAGCCCTTATAAAGGGAATTAGTGCCCTTTTTATAAAGAAACAGCAGAGTGAGCTTTCTCCCTTCCCACCATTTCTTTGCCATGTGAGGGTGCAAGAAAAGTCAAAGAAGACAGTCTTCTGCACATGGGAAAAGTGCTTTCACTAAACCTGGTGTCTGCCACCAGCCCCTTGGACTGGCAACCTGGTACCCCAGCCTCCAAAACTGAGAAACAAATGTCTGTTAAGCCACCAAGTCTATGATATTCTGATGACACTCTGATAAAGCAGCCTGAACTAACACGATGACTATATACTTGTTCTTTCAATAATAGTTTATTGTTTGTATCTTTTTAGTTCACACACACACACACACACACACACACACACACAAAACGTTTTAATGAAGCCATCTCCTACAATAATTGAGGTAATGCAGGTAACTCAAAGATGATATGAAACTGCTCACCCCTGCATGAGAGACAAAAGACATGATTGTAGTTGGTATTTTATTGTTAACTATCAAACTAAATTGCTTCTTAGTGTTTTTTAATGTTAAAATGTTAAAAAATATTATATGCCAATGGGATAAATTTTGCTTAGGTTTGGTTTTAAAATGTTATTTGAAGTGTTAAATTTTAAATCTTAAAGTTTAATCCTCACAACAACCTGACATGGGATGTGCTGCTTTATTGCTGTTTTCCACAGGTGGTGGTAACCTATTCAGAGAGATTAAGGAACTTGTTTACTTTCACAGTTAGTTTTAGGTGGTGCTCTGATTCAAATCAAGGTATCTCACCTCAAAGTCCACACTCCTAGCCATGGCACCTCTGCCTCCTTTTGTGAGGGTTCTGTAAGAATTGAAACTTTGACTTATGTAAATAAAGGGAAACAGACCTAAACATTCAAATCATTTTACCAATTTGGTTTCTCATGAGTGTGTAGACGAGGTGAGCAACCAAACTAATTTATTTGGGTAAGCCAGGAAAACAATAAAAAGTATTGTGCACTAAAACTGTAGGCATTGAGAAAAGCTCACGTAAATTGAGCATTAGAAATGACAGCCTTCCGAGTCTTTATTAAGGAAAAACAATGATGAGATCTATTTGCTCTCGGGGAGAGGAGAGAATCCCACCACACGAAAAGAAAAGATGCTTATCTAGTTAAGACTTTTTAATAGCAAAACTTAATGTAGGAAGGCTCAAAGAAATAGATAATTGGAGCATTTCATTATAAAAATAGGCATTTAAAATAATATTCCTGAAAATGGGGTTGGATTATTTAAATTTGCTAAGAGGAAAATGAATTTTTTCTTTAATCTTCTTATGTTCATTTTTCCATCAATAAATTTAAAAGAAAAACAAGGCCAAGATGATTACATGGAGGCCGTGACAATGATGCTTAGAAAATCCAGCAAATGCTACAAGTTATTTCACATCATGCTATTATAGATACACTCTATATTCTGATACATTACTTTTCTTGTGCCTTAGTTTCCCAATCTTACTAGCATAAGGTTGTTTAAAATCTACAACATGCTGAGTATGACTTTGAAGTACCTTGTAAAACAGCCGTTTGCTATATGTAAGGAGTCCTACCCATCTGCACAAACATCTCTCCAACCATCTGCAAAAAGAAGTGGTGAAAAGAGAAAAACCACTGAGTTTTGATCTCTGATTTAATCAGCTTTTTTGCTGCTCTGACTAAAAGACCCAACTAGAACAATTGTAGAGGAAGAAAAGTTTATTTAGAGACTCATGGTTTTAGAGATCTCAGTCCATAGGCAGCCAGCTCTATTTCTTGGGGCTCAAGGTTAGACAGAATATCATGACAGAAGAATATGGTAGAGGGAAGCTGCTCACATGATGATTGGAAAGCAGAGAGAGAGAGACTAAGTGCAGTTCACCAAATACATAACCCAAAGTCTTGACCCCAGTGACCTACCTCTTCCAGCCACATCGTACCCATCTTCAGTTGTCACTCAGTTAGTCACAGTAGGGGATTAATTCACTGATTGGGTTAAGACTCTCATAACCCCATCATTTCTCCTCTAAACCTTGTATCTTCTCACACATGAGCTTTTGGGGTATACCTAATATATAACCATAACAATCTCTTATAAGGGCACTGTTGGTAATCTTGGTAACTTATTAATAAGGAATAAGTCATTACTTTGAAGATGTTTTGGGTAACTTCAGACATACTTTTTTTTAATTAGTTGCTCAAGACAGTACAATGATCTTGACATATCATACATTTGATTCAAATGGGGTATGAATTCTTATTTTTCCACGTGTACAGATTGCAGGATCACATTGGTTATACAGCCACGTTTATACATACAGCCATACTAGTGTCTGTTGTATTCTGCTGCCCTTCCTATCCCCCCTTCACTCCCCTCCCCTCCCATCACCTCTTTCTACCCAATCTACTGTGACACATTTCTCTTTTTTTTTCTTCCCCCTCACATCATCATATATGTAATTTTGTATAACAATGAGGGTCTCCTTCCATCTTCCATACAATTCCCCTTCTCCCTCCCATTCCCTCCCACCTCTCCTCCCTGTTTAGTGCTAATCTTCTTCTCATGCTCTTTCTCCCTACTCTGTTTTGAGTCACCCCCCCTTATATCAGAGAAGACATTCCTCATTTGTTTTTTAGGGATTGGCTAGCTTCACTTAGCACAATCTGCTCTAATGCCATCCATTTCCCTGCAAATGCCATGATTTTGTTATTTTTTAGTGCTAAGTAATACTCCATGGTGTATAAATGCCACATTTTTTTTTATTCATTCATCTATTGAAGGGCATCTAGATTGGTTCCACAGTCTAGCTATTGTGAATTGTGCTACTATGAACATTGATGTAGCTGTGTCCCTGTTGTATGCTATTTTCAGATCTTTTGTGAGGCATATTAGAACTACCCCAAATAGTAAAATAAGAAAGCCAAATGAGTATGAAAGTGAGTGAAATCAAACGTCCCCAAGTCTCCCAGCCTCCTTTCCAAAATTTCCAATTCCTTCTAGATTCTAGTCTTCATCCCAATTGCTATGAGAAGTCCAGTGTACTAATATATTGCTGTGGATTCTCAAAGCAGAACAGAATGGGAATCTGGAACCAAAGTGAAGTCTCTTTTGACCTCTCCCTTTAAACTGCTGCCCCTGCTTCATTCTTTGAAGATGGCAGCTCCCTGTTAGCCTTTTCTGGCTGCTATCACCTGCCCTTACACTTTTCTCTCACCATGGCCATCATCTTCTCCCCTATTGCCCATATGAACACAAGATGTTATATGTAAATAATTTAGCAGAACATTTAATGATGAAAGAGGTCATCTTTTTTGCTTCTGCAACCAAAGGACCTGGCAAGAACAATTTTAGAGGATAAAAGCTATTTGGGGGCTCATAGTTTCAGAGGTCATAGTCCATAAGCAGCCCGCTCCATTTCTGGGGCTTCAAGATGAGGAAGAACATCATGGCAGAGGGAAGCAGTTGGGAACATGGTGCCAGGAAGCATAGAAAGAAATTCCACTTGGCAGGGATAAAATATATACCCAAAAAGGCATGGTCCCTGTGACCCACTCCTCCAGCCACATCCTACCTGCTTACAGTTAACACCCAGTTACAAGCTAGGCGAACCTGCAACCCAAGGGCGGGTCAGGTCCAGCAACCTGCCAAGTGACAGAACAGCTACACGCGCCTGCAGGGAACGCGGACAGGACCCACCAGTAGGACAGGGCCGGCGGCCTGCTGAGGGGCAGGCCCGTCCCCTCCCCCAGTGTCTGCAGGTAGGCGGGACTGTGACCACCGGCAGATCGGGCCGAGCGGCCTGCTGAGGGGCGGAACCACCCACCCCCCCAGTGCTTGCAAGCTAGGCGAACCTGCAACCCATCGGGAGGTTAGGCCCAGCAACCTGCGGAGTGACAGAGGTGCCCCTCGCACCTGCTGGGTAGGCGGACCTTTGACCGACCAGCAGAACAGACCTAGGGCCTGCCAGCGTGGTAGACGGATCACACCAATTGGAGGAGGATCACAGCCACTACCTGCCCTGCAAGGGTGTTTTTTCAACTATACAAGAGCAATATAAATAAATAGAGGGAAAATTTCAAAAACACAACAGGTTCACCAAGCAGAAAGAAACGCCAGCAGTATGAAAAGACAAGGAAAGAAAGGACCACAGGCAATGCAGGTCAACTCAACTTTAAAAGAGGTAATAGGTGCAACAGATGGAATGTCAGATAGAGAGGTCAGGATATACATGCTTCAGATGATCTGGAGTCTCAAGGAAGACATGAGACAGCAAAATCAGACAATGAAAGATCATATTGACAAACAAATCCAGGAAGTAAAAGATCAATTTCACAGGGAGATAGAGGTAATAAAAAACAAACAAATAGAAATCCTAGAAATGCAGGAAACAATAAACCAACTTAAAAACTCAATTGAGAATACTACCAGCAGAGTAGATCACTTAGAAGAGAGAACATCAGACAATGAAGACAAAGTATTTCAACTGGAAAAGAACAGTTAACACCCAGTTAATCCCTGTCGGAGGATTAACACACTCATTGGGTTAATGCTCTCATAATCCAATCATCTCACCTCTACACATTCTTGCATCCTCTCACATGTGAGTTCATGAGCTTTTGGGGGACACCACACATCCAAACCATAACAAACTTCAAAACTGAATTCAATCATTACTGTGCCAAAAATTTACCTTTAGTCTGCTCACTCTGGTTAATTTCATATTAACCAATCCATCCTTAGGCTTTGCTTCCTTCATGCTAGGACCTTTTTCTCGTGAGAATTTCTTTTTCTTTTTCCCAGGCTCAGTGACAACCAAAGAAAGAACACAATTTTTTTTCTTTTCTCTCTCTTTCTTTCTTTCTTTCTTTCTTTCTTTCTTTCTTTCTTTCTTTCTTTTTCTTTCTTTCTTTTTTTTTTTTTTTGGTACTGGGGATATTTTTTGGTTCAGTGGAACCCAGAGGTGCTTTACCACTGAACCATGTCCCAAATCCTTTTTATTTAGAGCCTTGGCATCTTTGTCTAATATAAGATAACTGTAATTATGTTGGTTTTTATCTTTGTCCTCTATTCTGTACCATTGGTCTACAAGTCTATTTTTGTGCCAATACCATGCTGTTTTTGTTACTGTTGCTCTGCAGTATAGTTTAAGGTCTGGTATAGTGATGCTACCTGCTTCACTCTTCTTGCTAAGGATTGTTTTAGCTATTCTGGGTCTCTTATTTGTACAGATAAATTTCATGACTGCTTTTTCTATATCTACGAGGAATGTCATTGGGATTTTGATTGGAATTGCTTTAAATCTGTATAGCTTTTGGTAGTATGGTCATTTTGACAATGTTAATTCTGCCTATCCAAGAACAAGGGAGATCTTTCCATCTTCTAAGGTTTTCTTTAATTTCTTTCTTTAGTGTTCTATAATTTTCATCGTAGGGATCTTTCACCTCTTTTGTTAACTTGATTTCCAAGTTGTTTTTCTTTTTTCTTTCCTTTTTTTTGAGGATATTGTAAATGGGGTAATTTTACTAGTTTTTCTTTCAGAGGATTTGTCACTGGGTGTACAGACATACCTTTGATTTATGGGCATTGATTTTATATCCTGCTACTTTGCTGAATTCATTTATTAATTCCACAAGTTTTCTGGTGGATTTTTTTTTTTATTTTCTAGGTATAGAATCAAATTGTCGGCAAATGGTGATAATTTGAATTCTTCTTTTTCTATTCATATCTGTTTAATTTCTTTCATCTATCTAATTGCTCTGGCTCAAGTTTCAAGAACTATGTTAAATAGTGGTGAAAGAGGGCATCCCTGTCTTATTCCAGTTTTAGAGAGAATGCTTTCAATTTTTCTCCATTTAGAATGATATTGTCCTGGAGTTTAGCATAGATAGTTTTTATAATGTTGAGATATGTTTGTGTTATCCTTAGTTTTTCTAGTGTTTTGAACATGAAGTAGTGCTGTATTTTGTCAAATGCTTTCTCTGCATCTATTGAGATGATCATATGATTTTTATCTTTGATTCTATTGATGTAATGAACTACATTTATTGATTTCTGAATATTGAACCAAACTTTCATTCCTGGAATGAACCCTGCTTCATCATGGTGCACTATCTTTTTGATATGATTTTGTATTTCATTTGCCTGAATCTTATTGAGAATTGTTTTTGCAACTATATTCATTAGAGATATTGGTCTGAAGTTTTCTTTCTTTAAAGTGTCTTTCTCTGGTTTTGGAATCAGGGTGATATTGGCCTCATAGAATGAGTTAAGAAGTGTTGCCTCTTTTTCTATTTCATTAAAGAGTTTGAAGAGTATTGGTTTTAGTTCCTCTTTGAAGTTCTTGTAGAACTCAGCTGTGTACCATCCAGTCATGGGCTTTTCTTGGTTGGTAGGCTTCTGATGGCATCTTCTACTTCATTGCTTGAAATTGATCTGTTACATTATGTATATCATCCTTATTCAGTTTGGGCAAATCATATGACTCTAGAAATTTGTCAATGCTTTGGATATTTTCTATTTTATTATACTACCAATTTTCAAAATAATTTTTAATTATCTTTTGTATTTCTGAAATGTCAGTCCTGATATTTCCTTTCTCATCATGTGTTAGCAATTTGGGGTTTTCTCTCTCCTTCTCTTTGTTAGCATGGCTAAGGATTTATCAATTTTAATTTGTTTTTTCAAAGAACAACTTTTTGTTTTGTTGATTTTTTCAATTGTTTCTTTTGTTTTCATTTCATTGATTTCAGCTCTGATTTTAATTATTTCCTGTTTTCTGCTGCTTTTGGTGTTGATTTGTTCTTATTTTTCTAGGGCTTTGATATGTAATATTAGGTCATTTATTTGTTGACTTTTTCTTCTTTGAAGGAATAAACTCCAGGAAATGAACTTTCCTGTTAGTACTGCTTTCATAGTGTCCCAGAGATTTCAATATGTTGTATCAGTGTTCTCACATACCTCTAAGATTTTTTTTATCTTCTCATTGTTGTTTTTTGCAACCCATTTTTCATTCAATAGCATATTATTTAGTTTCCAGGTGTTGGAGTGGCTTCTATTTTTTATTTTGTCATTTATTTCTAATTTTATTCCATTATGACCTGATAGAATGCAGGGTAGTATCTCTATTTTTCGTATTTTCTAAGAGTTGCTTTGTGGCATAATACATGGTCCATGTGCTGCTGAGAAGAAAGTGTATTCACTCATTGATGGATGAAATATTCTTCATATGTCCGTTAAGTCTCAGTTATTGATTGTATTATTGAGTTCTATAATTTCTTTGTTAATTTATTTGGAATATCTATACAGTGGTGAAGGAGGTATATGAAAGTCACCCAGAATTATTGCCTTGTGGTCTATTTGACTCTTGAACTTGAGAAGTGTTTGATGAACATAAATGCTCCATTGTTTGGGGCATATATATTTATAATTGTTATGTCTTTTGATTCAGTGTTCCCTTAAGCAGTATGAAATATCCTTCTTTATTCTTTTTGATTACTTTGGCTTGAAGTCTACTGTATTTAACATGAGGATGGAAACCTCTGCTTGTTTCAGAAATCCATGTGAGTGGTATGTTTTTTCCCAATCTTTCACCTTCAGTCTGTGGATGTCTTTTCCTATGAGATGAGTCTCTTGAAGGCAGCATATTGTTGGGTCTTTTTAAAAAAATCCAATCAGCCAGTGTATGTCTTTTGATTGGTCAGTTTAGGCAATTAACATTCAAGTTTATTATTGAGATGTGATTTGTATTCCTGGTCATATTTGTTTATATTTGGTATTTAACTTGACTTGGTTTCTTCTTTGGTTGGTTTTTCCTTTAATGTAATGCCTCCCTTTGCTGATTTTCATTGTTGTTTTTCATTTCCTCCTCTTGGAATATTTTGCTGAGGATGTTCTGTAGTGCAGGCTTTCTAGTTGTAAATTCTTTTAACTTTTGTTTATCATGGAAGGATTTATTCTATTATCAAATCTAAAGCTTAATTTTTCTGGATATAAGATTCTTGTTTGACATCCATTTTCTTTCAGAGCTTGATATACATTGTTCCAGGACCTTCTAGCTTTCAGGGTCTGGGTTGAAAAATCTGCACATATTCTAATCAGTTTCCCCCTCTATGTAATCTGATTCCTTTCTCTTGTAGCTTTTAAAATTCTCTCCTTAGTCTGTATGTTAGACATTTTCATTATAATGTGATTTGGTGTGGATCTGTCATGATTTTTTACATTTGTTGTCATGTAAGCCTTTTGTATTTGATTTTCCAATATATTCTTCATTTTTGGAAAACTTTATGATGTTATATCATTGAATAGATTGTTCATTCCTTTGGTTTAGAACTCTATGCCTTTCTCTATCCCAATAATTCTTAAATTTGGTCTTTTTATGTTTTCCCATAATATGTGAATGTTCTACTCATGGTTTCTTACCATCTTCACTATGTGGTCAACATTCTTTTTATGATTATATATTTTGTCTTCATTGTCTGAAGTCCTGTCTTCTGAGTGATATAATCTGTTGGTGATGCTTACTATTGAGCTAATTTGGTTTATTGTTTCTTTCATTTCAAGGATTTTTGTTTGTTTGTTTGCTTCAGAATCTCTATTTTCTCATTGAAGTAAATTTTTGCTTCCTGTATTTGCTTATGTAGATCTTTATCAAAATGATCTTTTGCTGCCTGTATTTGCTCTCTTATATCATCTTTTAATTCACAGAACATTTTCAGTATGTAACCCTGAACTTCTTTGTCATTTCTTCTCTTGTGCTGGCCATGGATTCTAATAATGTAATGATTTGTTTTGTTGGAAGCACTTTCTTCCCTTTTTCATGTTGTTTGTGTTTCTTCAATTCTAGCACTGAGTATCCAAGGCATTACAGTTTGTACCCTATAGGCTTATAGTGTCCCTGCAGGTTTCCAATCTTCTCCTTTAAGGGGGAGAACAATGTGAACAGATCCCGATACAAACAATGTACAACCTTAAGCCAAATAGTTGCTATTAAGACATTTACTGTTTTGTCACAATATATAGAAATTGTAAGTTTAATTATTATCTATAATATGAACAGTAAGTTTGCAAAAGGGTCTGTAGCTTTTGATGGTGGACAAAGAACTGGGAGTGAGGTGTAGGATGAGATGTTGAGTAGGTAGGAGGTGAGGATATAGAGTTATTAGATCTTAGAAAGTGTGAAAGAGGAATCTAAAGATTTAGCAGGAGAAGAGAGAGAAAGTTATTTGGGGGAGACAAGTAAGTGGGAATACAGTAGAGCACAGAAACCAAACAAACATAAATATTAAGAAAAGTAGAAATGTAAAAATAGGAGATAAAAGAATATACAATACCAACCTAATATACTATTCAGACATCCCAGTGCTCAGTAGACTAATTCATGAAAAGCACTTGGTTTCACAAATGTTTGGGAATGTGAGGGTAAGAGAAGAGGAGAGATAGATAGAGAGAGAGAGAGAGAGAGAGAGAGAGAGAGAGAGAGAGAGAGAGAAAATGAATGAGAATCTCGAAGGAAGATACAAGGATTGTTTTTGTTAGAGATCAGTATCTTTCCTTCTCATCCAATAGGTGGGGTTGTCTGTTGTTTGCTGGTATCTCCACCTTTAGGATGGTGAAGGTTATTAGGGTGGGAGGATTGGTCTGGGGTGCAAGGTGCCTGAAAGTAGGGTATGACACCAGCCAGTCCCCAATGGAAGATTGAACCCCAAGGATCTCCTTTGGGTCCCATTGGTGTGATGTGGGCACCTGGTCTTATCTCCTTATATCACCTGTAGACCTCACAATTCCTAGTCTCTAATTTAGTCTCTGAACTATGCCTCACTCACCCTCTCCCTTTCTACTTCCCAATCAGGAACCTTTCTTTTCAGACGTGTTGTGGCCTGTCCTCTGGGAGCTGTGCACCTGTTGCAGAGAGATGTTTTATATTGGGCAGTTCAGGACCTGGTTTTTCAAGCTCTCCACCAGCCATGTAGCTGCAGGCACTGTGCCTGGTTAGCAGCTGCTGAAGACAAGGGGGAGTTGAGGACTTTCTGTACCTTGATATCACTTCTAAACTCTAGCTGGTGTTCCAAGCTGGGAGTTGCCCCAACTAAAGATGGCAATGAAGGTGTCCCAAGATGGAGGTGACTGCTTTCAGCAATGGGGTGTCAGATCAGGTGGGGACTGGCGGTGGTTTTGAGCAGCATGCTCATAGATATACTGTTGTGTGCAGTATTATGGCTGGTGGCTATCACCAGACCCAGTGCATTGTCCCCAGGTGCAGACTACTGCATGTAGTGGACTGTGGCAGTGGTTGCAGTGCCCCAAGATGGAGGCAACTGGAGGAGCCCCACAATGGCAGATGGGGGTCCACATGGAAGATGGGGGTCCACATCCTGAGCATGGGCTGTGGCCAGGTGTCCCAGGTGAGAGCAGTGGCTGGGATTCCTGTGCTGTGGACAGCCAGGAGTCCTGAGCAGATGCTCATGCCAGTAATCCTACTCAGGTACCTGGAGGACCTGAATGGACAAGTGGCCAGGAGTCCTGCACTGACACTGAGGCCTAGAGACCTGTGTTGCATAATAGCCGTGATTCCTGCACAGTAGCAGCTGTCAGGGGTTCTCTAAACACTTGCAGAGAAATAGTATTCCCAGTACTTAAATCCCAGGTCCCAGAGCACCCAGAATATAGCCTCACTGAAGCCCCCCATCTTGGATCACCTCTATAATATGTGGTATTCTTGAAATTGTCAAAAATTAAATCCTTAGCCAGACTCCATCTCCATTAAATTTTGCAAATGAAATAGTGGAGGGTACTAAGTAGTGGGCTCATGCTCATATTAAAATTTATATTCTCAGGCTGGGGTTGTGGCTCAGTGGTAGAGTCCTTGCCTACCATGTGTGAGACATAGAGTGTGATCCTCATTACCACATATAAATAAATAAAACAAAGGTATTGTGTCCATCTACAACTAATTTTTTTATTTTATGTTCCCTCACTTTATGCATATTTTAATTTTTTAATCTTAAAGTATGGAAATACTTGAGAATTCTGGAACAACTCTCCATACACGTGTGTGTGGTCTCACATACACATACACAAGTATCCTACAGTGGGGAAAAATCTTCCTTCTAGAGGAAAAAGCATAGGTCTTTGGAAAAAATACATCTGGATTCAAACCCTGACCTTCTCACTTGCTAACTATGTTCAAACTCTTAATGTCACTGAATCTCAGGGCTAACAATACTATTCTGTTATTTTGAGGATTATGAAGACATGTATGTTAAGTAACTTTCCTAAAGGATTTACACAATAAATACTTGTCATTTCTCTCCTGAAGGAAAAGGGGAGCCCACAGATACCTGTAATGCCATCACTAATACTTCCTCCATAGCGCTAGTGACATTTAATCTGATAATATCTTAGAGAGCACTTGACCTTTTAATAGAAAACAACTCTAAATGTGTGGCATATTTGTATTATTTTAAAGGTGATGTCCTTTTTCATTCTTATGTTTGTTTGTCTCAAAGAGTTCCTTTCATCAAACCCATTGTAAAACATTATCAGAAATGTCTTGGTGATCCTAGACGTTGCTTTGGAAAACAGTCTGCCTGATTTCACTGAATGAATGTCAGTTTCAAACCTGAAGTTTACACATATGCATAAACATAAATCTGAACATCTTTGTAATGTGTGGTCACCAAACTAGAACCTGTTTCTCTTAGGCCAAACTGCCAAATCCCACCAGACAAGTACAAATTTAGGCATTCTTCTAAAATATCTACAGAAAGAATGAGGATACCTCATGACCTCATGACCTCTAATACAATGCAGTCACTCTGAAAAGACCTACTATCTTGGTTTGGGGCTGGGCTTTGCCAAAGAATGTTGTTGCAGAGGCTGCTTTTGTATACTTTTCAAGGCATCCACGCTTTACCTTAGCCTGAAATTATCATCTGGATAGGCCAACTAGAATGATCCAAAAATTCCATGAATAGAATACAAACACTACAGGTATTTAATATCAAATATAAAACACATGAAGCTGATACTGACATTTTAGTTGAACAAAGAATTCTACTTAAAACTGCAAGAGGAACTAGTCATAAACATATAACACACATACATACCAGGAGCTGTCTGCAGCAATTTAAAAAAAGAGAAATATAAAAGGTAATTCAGAAAAATGTTTAAAACATGTTAATGAAAAAAATCAAATGCAAACTATTGCATGTAATAATCTAACATAAATTTTCTAAAAGGAGTTAGATATATAAATTAAAAGAGACAATTTTATAATATTTGAAGTTTTATTTTTTTTGCCAGAATTAAAATTTCTCAGAATTGAGCTATTATAGTTTCAGATATTTGTTAGACTAAAAATCAATGGAATTTTCCATCCTGGAAACTAAGAAAAATAAGAATAAGAAGTTAGACATTTGTAAACATGATAGTTCAGTAACAAAAATTATTTGCATAAAATTAACATAAGACAAAGCCCTTTTAGAATTAAAAATAAAGAAATCTCAAGAACTTTGTAAGAAATTATATATTTCTTACAAATATCACCAAACTACCAAAAAACAAATTGTAATTGTGTATCCCAATTTACATATTTAACATTTTCCAGCGGTGAAATCATAGTTTTGGTGTTGTCAATAACTTTATACTACAAACAAAATTTTTTGACACTCCAAATAAAAATTAAAATGTTCTACTCACTCTTCTGCAATCTGAGAAGAAAGGATTGCCACTTGCCAATAAAAACAGTAGAAAATCATCAGTAAAAAGCATCAATTTTAAAGTAATATTTTGAGGCCCAGCAACCAGCCAAGTGACAGTAGCTAAACGCGCCTGCAGGGAACGCGGACCAGACCCACAGGACCTGTGGACGGCTGAGGACTAGGCCCGTCCCCTCCCCCAGTGTCTGCAGGTAGGCGGGACTGTGAACAACAGCAGAGCAGGCCCAAAGCCTGCTGAGGGGCGGAACCGGCCTCTCCCCCAGTGCCTGCAAGCTAGGCGAACCTGCAACTCATCGGGAGGTTAGGCCCAGCAACCTACGGAGTGACACAGGTGCCCCTGGCGCCTGCTGGGTAGGTGGACCTTTGACCGACCAGCAAAGCAGACCTAGGGCCTGCCAGCATGGTAGACGGATCACACTAATTGGAGGAGAATCACAGCCACTACCTGCCCTGCAAGGGTGATTTTTCAACTATACAAGAGCAATATAAATAAATAGAGGGAAAATATCAAAGACACAACAATTTCACCAAGCAGAAAGAAACGCCAGCAGTATGAAACAACAAGGAAAGAAAGGACCACAGGCAATGCAGGTCAACTCAACTTTAGAAGAGGTAATAGGTGCAACAGATGGAATGTCAGATAGAGAGGTCAGGATATACATGCTTCAGATGATCTGGAGTCTCAAGGAAGACATGAGACAGCAAAATCAGACAATGAAAGATCACATTGACAAACAAATCCAGGAAGTAAAAGATCAATTTCACAGGGAGATAGAGATAATAAAAAACAAACAAATAGAAATACTAGAAATGCAGGAAACAATAAACCAACTTAAAAACTCAATTGAGAATACTACCAGCAGAGTGGATCACTTAGAAGATAGAACATCAGACAATGAAGACAGAGTATTTCAACTTGAAAAGAACATAGATAGCTCAGCAAGTCTACTAAGAAACCATGAGCAGAACATTCAAGAGCTATGGGATAATATCAAAAGACCAAACTTAAGAGTCATTGGGATACAGGAAGGCACAGAGCTCCAAACCAAAGGATTAAGCAATCTATTCAGTGAAATAATACAAGAAAACTTCCCAGACTTGAAGAATGAGACATAATCCCAAATCCTACAAGCCTACAGGACGCCGATTGTGCAAAATCATAAGAGATCCACACCTAGACACATTATAATGAAGATGTCCAACATACAGAATAAGGAGAGAATTTTAAAAGCTACAAGGGAAAGGAAGCAGATTACATTTAGGGGTAAACCAATCAGGATAACAGCTGATCTCTCAACACAGACTCTAAAAGCTAGAAGATCCTGGAATAACATATTTCAAACGCTAAAAGAAAATGGATTCCAACCAAGAATCGGGTATCCCGCGAAATTAAGCTTCAGGATGGAAGATGAAATTAAAACATTCCACGACAAACAAAAGTTAAAAGAATTTGCAGCTAGAAAACCATCTCTTCAAAAAATCCTTGGCAAAACACTACAGGAAGAGGAAATGGAAAACAACAATGAAAACCAACAGTGGGAGGTAGGACAGTAAAGGGGGAAAAATAATCAAAGAGGAAAACAAATCAGGTTTAATAGCATTAATAAACAAACTATGGCTGGAAGAACAAACCATATCTCAATAATAACCCTAAATGTTAATGGCTTAAACTCACCAATTAAGAGACACAGGCTAGTTGAATGGATCAGAAAACAAGACCCAACAATATGCTGCCTGCAGGAGACGCATTTGATAGGAAAAGATATACATAGACTGAAGGTGAAAGGTTGGGAAAAATCATATCACTCATATGGACTGCGGAAACAAGCAGGAGTTTCCATACTCATATGAAATAAAATAGATTTCAAGCCAAAGTTAATCAAAAGGGATAAAGAGGGACACTACATACTGCTCAAGGGAACCATACACCAACAAGACATAACAATCATAAATATATATGCCCCAAACAACGGGGCTGCTATGTTCATCAAGCAAACTCTTCTCAAGTTCAAGAATCTAATAGACCACCATACAATAATCATGGGAGAATTTAACACACCTCTCTCACCACTGGACAGATCTTCCAAACAAAAGCTGAATAAGGAAACTATAGAACTCAATAATACAATTAACAACCTAGACTTAATTGACACATATAGAATATACCACCCAACATCAAGCAGCTACACTTTTTTCTCAGCAGCACATGGATCTTTCTCAAAAATAGATCATATATTATGTCACAGGGAAACTCTTAGTCAATATAAAGTTGTAGAGACAATACCATGCATCTTATCTGATCACAATGGAATGAAACTGAAAATCAACGATAAAAGAAGGAAGGAAAAATCATGCATCACTTGGAGAATGAACAACAGGTTACTGAATGATCAATGGGTTTTAGAAGACATCAAGGAGGAAATTAAAAAATTCTTAGAGTTAAATGAAAACACAGACACTACATATCGGAATCTATGGGACACATTGAAAGCAGTTCTAAGAGGAAAATTCATTGCTTGGAGTGCATTCCTTAAAAAAAGAAAAAACCAACAAATAAAAGATCTCATACTTCATCTCAAAATCCTAGAAAAAGAAGAGCAAAACAATAGCAAAAGAAGTAGAAGGCAAGAAATAGTTAAAATCAGAGCTGAATTTAATGAAATCGAAACAAAAGAAACAATTGAAAAAATTGACAAAACTAAAAGTTGGTTCTTTGAAAAAATAAATAAAATTGACAGACCCTTAGCCATGCTAACGAAGAGAAGAAGAGAGAGAACTCAAATTACCAGCATACGGGATGAAAGAGGCAATATCACAACAGACACTTCAGAAATACAGAAGATAATCAGAAATTATTTTGAATCCTTATACTCCAATAAAATAGAGGATAGTGAAGGCATCAATAAATTTCTTAAGTCATATAATCTGCCCAGATTGAGTCAGGAGGATATAGACAACCTAAACAGACCAATATCAATTGAGGAAATAGAAGAAACCATCAAAAGATTACCATCTAAGAAAAGCCCAGGACCGGACGGGTATACAGCAGAGTTTTACAAAACCTTTAAAGAGGAACTAATACCAATACTTTTCAAGCTATTTCAGGAAATAGAAAAAGAGGGAGAACTACCAAATTCATTCTACTAGGCTAACATCACCCTGATTCCGAAACCAGACAAAGACACTTCAAAGAAAGAAAACTACAGACCAATATCTCTAATGAACCTAGATGCAAAAATCCTCAATAAAATTCTGGCGAATCGGATACAAAAACATATCAAAAAAATTGTGCACCATGATCAAGTAGGATTCATCCCTGGTATGCAAGGTTGGTTCAATATACGGAAATCAATAAATGTTATTCACCACATCAATAGACTTAAAAATAAGAACCATATGATCATCTCGATAGATGCAGAAAAAGCATTCGACGAAGTACAGCATCCCTTTATGTTCAAAACTCTTGAAAAACTAGGGATAACAGGAACATACCTCAACATTGTAAAAGCAATTTATGCTAAGCCTCAGGCTAGCATCATTCTGAATGGAGAAAAATTGAAGGCATTCCCTCTAAGATCTGGAACAAGACAGGGATGCCCTCTTTCACCACTTCTGTTCAACATAGTTCTCGAAACACTGGCCAGAGCAATTAGACAGACGAAAGAAATTAAAGGCATAAAAATAGGAAAAGAAGAACTTAAATTATCACTATTTGCAGATGACATGATTCTATACCTAGCAGACCCAAAAGGGTCTACAAAGAAACTATTACAGATAATAAATGAATTCAGCAAAGTGGCAGGTTATAAAATCAACACGCATAAATCAAAGGCATTCCTGTATATCAGCGACAAATCCTCTGAAATGGAAACGAGGACAACCACGCCGTTCACAATATCCTCAAAAAGAATAAAATATTTGGGAATCAACCTAACAAAAGAGGTGAAAGACTTATACAATGAAAACTACAGAACCCTAAAAAGAGAAATTGAAGAAGACCTTAGAAGATGGAAAAACATACCCTGTTCATGGATAGGCAGAACTAACATCATCAAAATGGCGATATTACCAAAAGTTCTCTATAGGTTTAATGCAATACCAATCAAAATCCCAATGGCATTTCTTGTAGAAATGGAGAAAGCAATCATGAAATTCATATGGAAGAATAAAAGACCCAGAATAGCAAAAACAATACTAAGCAGGAAGTGTGAATCAGGTGGTATAGCGATTCCAGATCTCAAACTATACTACAGAGCAATAGTAACAAAAACAGCATGGTACTGGTACCAAAACAGGCGGGTGGACCAATGGTACAGAATAGAGGACACAGAAACCAACCCACAAAACTACAACTTCCTTATATTTGATAAAGGGGCTAAAAGCATGCAATGGAGGAAGGATAGCATCTTCAACAAATGGTGCTGGGAAAACTGGAAATCCATATGCAACAAAATGAATCTGAATCCCTTTCTCTCACCAAGCACAAAAGTTAACTCAAAATGGATCAAGGAGCTTGATATCAAATCAGAGACACGGCATCTGATAGAAGAAAAAGTTGGCTACGACCTACATGCTGTGGGGTCGGACTCCAAATTCCTCAATAGGACACCCATAGCACAAGAGTTAACATTTAGAATCAACAAATGGGACTTACTTAAAATAAAAAGTTTTTTCTCAGCAAAAGAAACAATAAGAGAGGTAAATAGGGAGCCTACATCATGGGAACAAATCTTTACTCCTCACACTTCAGATAGAGCCCTAATATCCAGAATATATAAAGAACTCAGAAAATTAGACAATAAGATAACAAATAACCCAATCAACAAATGGGCCAAGGACTTGAATAGACACTTCTCAGAGGAGGACATACAATCAATCAATAAGTACATGAAAAAATGCTCACCATCTCTAGCAGTCAGAGAAATGCAAATCAAAACTACCCTAAGATACCATCTCACTCCAGTAAGATTGGCAGCCATTATGAAGTCGAACAACAATAAGTGCTGGTGAGGTTGTGGGGAAAAGGGTACACTTGTACATTGTTGGTGGGACTGCAAATTGGTGCAGCCAATTTGGAAAACAGTATGGAGATTTCTTGGAAAGCTGGGAATGGAACCACCATTTGACCCAGCCATTCCCCTTCTCGGTCTATTCCCTAAAGACCTAAAAAGAGCATGCTACAGGGACACTGCTACATAGATGTTCATAGCAGCACAATTCACAATAGCAAGATTGTGGAATCAACCTAGATGCCCTTCAATAGACGAATGGATAAAAAAAATGTGGCATTTATACACAATGGAGTATTACTCTGTAGTAAAAAATGACAAAATCATAGAATTTGGTGGGAAATGGATGGCACTAGAGCAGATTATGCTAAGTGAAGCTAGCCAAGCCCTAAAAAACAAATGCCAAATGTCTCCTTTGATATAAGGAGAGTAACTAAGAACAGACTAGGGAAGAAGAGCATGAGAAGAAGACCAACATTAAACAAGGATGAGAGGTGGGAGGGAAAGGGAGAGAGAAGGGAAATTGCATGGAAATGGAAGGAGACCCTCAGGGTTATACAAAATTACATACAAGAGGAAGTGAGGGGAAAGGGAAAAACAGTACAAGGGGGAGGAATGAATTACAGTAGTGGGGGTAGAGAGAGAAGAGGGGAGGGGAGGGGAGGGGAGGGGGGATAGTAGAGGATAGGAAAGGCAGCAGAATACAACAGACATGAGTTTATCAATATGTAAAGCAATGAAGTGTAACTGATGTGATTCTGCAAGCTGTATGCGGGGTAAAATGGGAGTTCATAACCCGCTTGAATCAAAATGTGAAATATGATATATCAAGAACTATGTAATGTTTTGAACAACCAACATTAAAAAAAAATGTTTTCTAAGCTTTCAATTTGAAGAGGTTGGATCTATAGATAACTTTGAAGAGAATTGACATATTAATAATATGTTTCTTTTGACACATGAATGTGATATGCTTTCCTCAATTAGGGTCTTCTTTAAATTCTCTCAGCAACATTTTATAGTTTTGAATGTGCAGGTCTTGCACATCTTTTATCAAACTTATTCCTAAGTATTTCTTGTTTTGTTATTACTATAAGTGACATTTCAATTTTCAATTGCTCCTTGCCAGTATATAAAAATATGATTAAATTTCGTATTTACACCTTATATCCTTTTAAAGTAATGTTAACACATTTTCTTAATTATTATAAAAATATATTTAGATTGGATTGAAAAAAAATCTATAAAAAGACTTACGTGCAAATAAAAAAAATAAAGTAATATTTTTTTAAAAAAAACAAAGTATTAAGAGAGTAGAGAAATAACTGTACTTCTATTCAAGAAGAGACCATATTTACCCTCCAAAATGAAATTACATAAACAAAACAAAATTACATAGTATATGTAATTATGGTTTTCATGATACTGGCCATCAGGGTAGTAAGGGACATTGATCCCAGAGAAATAAAATATAAACTAGGTGGCCATATGCTAGTCCCAGATATATTGGCTTGAGATAATTTCCAGGCCACAAAACAGAGAGGGAGAACTTCTGCAAAACTCTGTGTACTCCCAAGGAGAGGAGTAAGAGTCTGAGGTTGGCTGGAACTGCAGGAGAGTGCTAGAGAAGAAAATGCTGAGCAGAGAGAGAATCCTAAGACCTGCAGAGAGTCCTCCTCAAATACTGATCAAAACCTGCAGATGAAGAAACTGAGTCCAAAGCCATCCAGAGGGATTAAAGGGACTCTGGCATAAGGTCTTTAGAATAGTTCTTGTTACCACCAGACAGATTTAAGAACTTCATAATCCATGGGGCATTAATAGAGTTCACAGAATTGTTTTGTCTCAAGGTGAGAAACAAATAGCCCTAGCCTAAACGTTTTGCTAGTTATTCTTACAAATCTTTTTAAAGACATAGACTGACAGATTGGATTTAAAAAAAAAAAAAGTCCCAACAACATGTTGCCTTCAAGAGACTCATCTCACAGGAAAGACATCCACAGACCGAAGGTGAAAGGGTGGGGAAAAAGTACCACTCACAGGGACCACATAAACAAGCAGGGGTTTCCATGCTGATATCAGATAAAATGGACTTCAAACCGAAGCTAGTGAAAAGGGATAAAGGATGACATTTCATACTGCTTAAGGGACTCATATAACAACAAGACATAACAATCATAAATATCTATGCCCCAAACAATGGGACATCTATGTAGGTCAAACAAAACTTTCTCAAATACAAAAACCAAATAGGCCACAACACAATAATGCTGGGTGACTTTAATACACCTCTCTCACCACTGAATAGATCTTCCAAACAAAAACTAAACAAAGAAACCATAGAACTCAATCAATAATTTGGACTTAACAGACATATATAGAGTATTCCATCAATCAACAAGTGAATATACTTTCTTCTTAGCAGCACATGGATCCTTCTCCAAAATAGACTATAAGTTATGCCACAAAGCAAGTCTTAGAAAATACAAGAAAATAGAGATACTACCCTGCATTCTCTCTGACCCTAATAGAACAGAAATCTATGATAAAATTAAAAAGAGAAGCTACTCCAACACCTGGAGACTGAACAATACACTATTGAATGATGCATGGATAACAGAAGACATCAGGGAGGAGATTAAAAAAAATTCTTAGAGATAAATGAGAACTCTAATACAACTTATCAAAATCTTTGGGACACTATGAAGGTAGTGCTAAGAGGAAAGTTCATTGTAATAAGCTAATTAATTAAAATAAGAAAAAGTCAACAAATCTTTTTTTATTGGTTGTTCAAAACATTACAAAGCTCTTGACATATAAAAGCAATACACAAAAAGATCTTTCTCCAAATAACGTTAACTATATCCCAAAGTAAATCTCAAGAATAGGGGTAGGAATATAAAACTAGCCACCACCAAACAATATATAACCTTACAATGTCTAGCATCTAATTAAAGACAACTAATTATGTAAACAGGGATGAAATATTTACCATAATTACACAAAAAATCATTCACTGTCAAAGTTGATATCAACCATATGTTAGAATTAGCAGTAGAGAATATTGAAACTACATAACTGTATTTCACATGTGCCAAAAGTTAACTTTGGAAATATGAAAGATATTAAAACAATCCAAATAAAACTTCTGGGTGAAAATAGTGCCTAAGATGAATTAAATATTCTGGAATCCACAATGAATTAGACATTTCAGAAGAAAAGCTTAGTGAACTTAAATACATCATGGTAGGAACTATCCAAAATGACCAGCACAAGGAAAAAATAACTTAAGAATTAAAAAGAATAGTAGTGAGATGTAGGACAACATCAAGTGGCCTAACACACATGAAACTTAATTCTCTGAAAGAATGACGTGAGAGGGCAGAACACACACAAAATAATAGCTGAACAATTTATGAAGCTAATTAAAAGTATAGTCCCACAGATTCAAGAAGCACAATGAACTATAAGCAAAAGAAACATGAAAAGAACAATACAAAGGCATATCATAATCAAATTCCTCAAAACCAGTAATAAAGAGAAAATCCTAAATATATACATGTAAAAAAAATTTAAGTAATATGCAAATAGGAACAAAAATAATGGTGATAGAAGATTTCTCATAGTAATGAGACAGTGGAGTAACTGCAAAAATTGCTGAAAGGAAAAGGTCAAAATGTTCATCTAGAATTTTGCATCTTTAAAAAACTAAATTTCCAAAGAAAAATATTTTTAGACATACAAAAGCAGAAAGAAATTTAACACCAGTAGGCCTATAGTTTAGCATAGTATAAGATATGTTTAAAAGAACTACTTTAGGAAGAGTGAAAATAATGCCAGATAGAAATATGGATCTATACTAATGAATAAAGAGGACTGGAAATACAAATATATGGGTAAATATATGTAATATATTTTCTTATTTAAATATCTTTAACAGATAATTTACTATTTATACAAGAATCATAATAGTCTATAGTATCTATACAATGTATAATAAAATGTATGAAATCAATAGCCAAAAGCATTGAAGGGAAGAAATAAAAGTAATATTAACATAAGGTTCTCATACTATATATTAAATGGAGTAACATTCATTGAAGGTAGGCTATGATTACTTAAAGATGCACAAAATAAACACTAAAGCAATACTTAAAATAACAAAACAAAAAGTTATAGTTAATATTCTAACAAAGATAAAATATAGGAAATGTAAAATTAATGCAAAAGTGGGCATATAATGTGCAAAAGGGGGAACAAAGAACAGAGCACCAGAAAACAAATGGCAAGAAAAAACCCTAAAACAACTATATCCATATCACAGTGAATGTAAGTGGTCTCAAAATCCCCACTCAAAAGGCACAGATTGTCAAACTGTATTAAAAACAAGACACCAATATACACTGCTCACAGGCTCAAAGCTTTTACTTTTATATGAAAGAAGAGAAACCATTCATCACTAATCAAAGGGAAGCTGGAATATTTATATGAATACAAGATAGCACACATTTTAGAGGAAAGAATATTACTGAGGACAGAGAAGTTCATTACATAATGTCAAGGAGTTTAAGTATAATGGGGGCAAAACAATCCCAATGTTTTTACATATAATAACAGTTTCAAATTATATGAAGAAAACAATAATAGAACCATAAGGGGACATAGACAAATCTACAATTAGATTTAGTTATTTCAATATTCTTCTCTCAAAAATCAGCAGAGAAGTATCCAGAACATTAGCAAGAACACAAAATATTTCAACTTTATCAACCAAATTGATATCATTTAAATTGATAAAACACTCCACATGACAATAGAATATACATTCTCCTCAGGGGGACATGGAATAGTTACCATACTACAATAGTCAACCAAATAAAACTAAACTCAAAAAAATTCAAAGAATTTAAATTATTCAAATAATGTTCTCTGACCACAAAAGAATTAAATGGGAAATACATAATGGAAAAAGTTTGGAAAATCCTGAAATATTTATTGGATAAATAACACATTTTAAAATAACTCACAGATTAAAAAAGAATTTTTAAAAATGAAAATATTTTTAGTGAGATAAAAATGCAAACATAGAATATAAAAATTTGTGGGGTGGAACTTAAGTAATAATTAGATAGGCAATTATAGCACTAAACACCTATTTTAAAATAGAAAGAGCTCATATCAAACTCAGATTTTACATTAACAAACTAGGGAAAGAAGAGAAAATTAAGAAAAAGCAAATAGGAAAAAATACAAATAAGAGCAAAAATGAATGAAATGAAAAATATACAAGCAATAAAGAAAATCAGTGAAAACAAAGATAAAAAATCAATAAAATTAATAAAACTCTAGTCAGATTGATTAGGGAAACAAGAAAATATAATTTCCTATATCATAAATGAAAGATGTGTTTATTACCAGAGACACTAGACACAGTGGAAGCTGAGGGACTATTCTGGACAACTTTTTGTCAAGAAATTTAACAATGCTGATGAAAGAGACAAGCTCCTTGAAAAACACTGACTACAAAACTCACTATGAAAAGTAAATAAAGCTAGATAGTGCTGAATGGGTGTGAACACATAATATTGTGATGAAAACTATCCTCTTCAAATTGAATGCACTAAGTTCACTATAAATTCACTACAATCTTAAATATTCTACCATATTGTTTAAACTGTTTCAAAAATTCATATGAAAATACAAAGAAGCGAGAATAGCCAGAATAACTTTGAAAAGGAAGAGTGAAGTTCAAATCAAAACCAAGTTAAAATTAAAACCAATGCTGCAATAAAGGCTGGCTCACAAGTGTGCAACCTATGTAGCTGGACAAGGCTTCACTCCTAGAAGAGCCCTGACATCAGAAGTTAAGCAAGATTGGGCCTGGTTAGTACTTGCAGGAAAGAAAAGGTCATCAGATCAGTATAGAATCCACAAATGAACCCACATGCATAAAGCAGTGGGGAAACTATGCTCTTTTTTAAACCAAGGATGCCGAAAAAGTTGGATATTCATATACAAAATTAATGAACTTTGATCCAATCTTACACTATATAAAAAATTAACACAAATAACCACCATCCTAAAGTAGAACTGAAAACTATAAAACTTCTAGAAGAAAACTCCACAGATAATTCTTTGAACATAAAAGGCATGGTTTATAAAAGAAAAAAAGAAGTGAAGATATCATCAAAACTAACAACTTCCACTCTTCAAAAAAGTGAATGAGAAGACAAAACACAAAATGGAAGAAAATATCTTATAAAGGATTTGTATTTTTATATATGAAGATCTCCCAAAACTCAATTAAGAAAACATAACCCAGTGAAAAATTGGCTAAACATTTGAATAAAATCTTTTCTGAAGGACATGTGCAGATATCAAATCAATATGTAAAAAGATGTTCAGTAACATTAATCATTCAGGAAATGCAAATTAAAACCACTATGAATGGTGAAAATTAAAAAGACTTACCATACCAAGTGGTGGTGAAATGTGGAGGATTAGGAACTTTCATACTTTTTTTTAGTGTTAAGATAGTACAGCCACTTTGAAAACAAAAATTGCAGTAGTTCTTAAAAAGTTAAAAATATACCCACTCTGTTCTAGCTATTCTACTCCCAGAATGTACACAAGAGAAACGGAAAATCATATGTTCACACAAAGATTTGCACATGAAAATTTTGTATTTTGATTCATATTGCCCCCAAACTAGAAAGAACTCAAATCTTCATCAAGTTGTCAATGTATACATCCAGATAATGCATCCAGATAATGTATAAACAGTTCATAAAAAAAGGGATAAGCTACTAATACATACAACATGGATGAATCTCAAAAGTATATGATAAGCAAAAAAAAATTGGCCACAAAAGACTGATACAAAATTCTAGAAAAGGTAAAATTTACAGTCACAGAAAACAGATTAACAGTTGCTTGGGTGTAGAGCTGGTTATATTAACTGAAAGGGGCATACAGCAAAGTGGGTAATACAATTGTTCTATATGAGGTCACTGATGGTTGTGACTTGACTAGATGTATATATTTGTCAATATTAATCAAATTACATAGTTAAAATTGGTTATTTTTATTTTATGTAAATTATACCTCAATGAATCTGACAGGGTTTTTTTTTTCTCTCTCTCTCTCTCTCTCTCTGTGTGTGTGTGTGTGTGTGTGTTGCTGGGTATTGAATGCAGGGCCTTGTACATGTAAGGCAAGCACTCTACTAACCGAGCGAGCTATATCCCCAGCCCAAATCTGACAATTTTAAAAAATTACTTATTAGAATGCTTCTTCTAGGAGGATGCTACTGGTTTACCAGAAAAATACAAAATTATCTTTATACATGAAAATGTTATCTTCAGTCTTCCTAATCAGATTTGGAAGAGCAAATATTCACTCAGGCATGAGGTAATACAGCAGTTCCAGAATTTCACTTCATTTTCTTTCCCAGTTTTCTCATTGCACTGTAAACTCTTACACAAAATAAAAATATGATCAACATTTTCATCATTCTTTAACTATTGTCCTTCCAAAAATACTTCCTGGTTGTAGGCTTGTTGTTGAAAATGTCTTTCTGCAAAACTTCACTAGCTCCCATGAACTCTTGACAAAGGTACTATCCTCCTTGGAAATAGTTCTTCCAATCCAGAAGATGGTCTGCTATACAGCATGCCTTAGAATTTGAACATTTTAAAATAAACTTTATGTAACTAGAATCTATGAATCAAAGGTGGAAGTATTTCCTAATGTTATCTTATAGCACCTCCTGGTGTTTAGATACAAAAGATTTAAAACTTGGATGCCCTACAGCCAAAGAAATGAGAATGATTCTTTATAGTGAAAGTCAGAATAAAGAATTAATAAGTTTATGGATGTTTTTACAAAGAAGTAAACAGAAGTCTTCTTGGTTTGGATCTTGGTTTTTCAAAATAAATAAAAATAACACCTACTTAGAGGATAGTTCTTACATTTATGATTATTGTTATTATTTTGGCACTGGAGATTGAACCCAGGGGCACTTTACCACTGAGCTACATCTTTGGTCCTTGTTTTGTTTTGTTTTTCTTTCTGAGATAGGGTCTTGCTAATTTGCTGTGGTTGGCCTCTAACTTATGATTCTCCTGTCTGAGCCTCCTGAAAATAGGGATAGGTCCTCATTTTTAAAATCAATGAACCAATTGGTTTTCAGCAGGAGTTAGAATAAAAAAATTTAAAACAGAGTTTATTTTAGTCATCCAGTCACCTTTAACCCCACATAGAGTATTTTTCATCAAAAGAACTGATCATTAGATTAAAAACTTGCAAATATAGTCTTCTCATGATTACAGCCCCAAAGGGAGATAGGGGCTTGTCTCATTAAAGTTGTTGTGTGGTTAAGTGGCAAATTTTCAGGTGTTTGATCTTGTTTTCTTTCTCTTCATCTGATAAGGTGAACTAAGGCACAACCTTCTGCTACCTCAACTTCGCCACAGCATGGGGTGGAAAATATTCTTGGGTCACTATAAATAAGACAGCCATCCATTCACATGCTTGGGTAACACACCACCAACAATAAAAGCTGACTTGTACCACGAAAGCCGGTTTCTGTAACACCCTGATCCTTTATCTCAGTCAGGGTCTGAGCAATTATTGGCATGGTGGTCCTCACCAGTAAGCAGATTGTAACTAGTTGGGGCTGAAAACGTGCTTTGCAAGGAAAAGAACTCAGAACAGCCTTGCTAACTTCAGGATGAGGAGCTAAAGTCAGTGCCTTTTTCCTCATGCCTACACACTGACCATTCCATTTTCCCTAAACTTCTGTTAAGGTAATCAACCAAAGTAGGAAATGGGGGAAAAATGCACTCAGTACAATTTGCAGCATCTCAGTGTCTCCAAAATAATTCGGAGGCAGGGGAGATAGGGGAGTGAAAGCTAAAACGTTTTGAGATTATCTGTGAATTTCATTTATCCACACTAGCCCTCACCCCAATTCCATACAGAGTCAAATGGAGTTCAAGTCTCCCATATGGATATTGAACAGACAAATGAAAGGGGGAAGGGGGAGCATTTATCATTGTTACATAAAAAACACAACAGTGTAACTGGTTTCTTGCTAATGTCATCCATCTGTGGCTAATAGATAGTATGTCTTAATAAGCTTGAAATTTTAGAATTCATAAATTTGTTACTTAACGTGATCCATCACATGAAGACTTTTCTTTCTGTTTCTACTCTTCGTCTATTATTAAAATCCTTTTTCACTCTACCAGAGGAAAATCAGCAGGTGCTTTTTAATTATTCAAACTCCTCTGGAAACCAAATTACTTAATGTAATTACATTTGAGATTTTTTAAAAGTACTAATAAAAGCCATTTTCAATTCTTAGGGAATTTGACAGATGTATTTGCCATTTTGTAAAGAGAAAGAATTGCTTTTTCGTTTTGACATATTTTATTTTGTTTTTCATAAAAATTGCGGAGCAACAATCAGAAAAAAGATGATAACATTTATCTTAGAGATAAAACAAGCTGTTTTCAGCCATGTAAATTCTAACCATGAAAATCCATTTTGTTTTGCTATTGCTTTACCAAACTCTGTGTGTGTGTGTATATATATATATATATATATATATATATATATATATATATATATATAAAATGAGGGTTTCCCATGTTAACTAAGGTACAACAAATAAGAAGTTATTCTTACTGCAGTAAAAGATCATCTTATAACTGAAGCAAAACAGATACAGGTGACAAACATAAACAGTCAAGCAGGCCATGAAAGAATGCACAGTTGCTGCTATAAAAGAAAGTGCAGTCAACAATTAACAATCTACTTTGCAAGTTTTAAGACAATTTTATTTTATTTTCAAAAGCCAGAATTTTATGAAGCTGGTTTTCCAATTATCTCCTGATTTTGAATAAATTGGGAGGTGTTATGGATGGAAAATTTAAGTGCAGCTGTTCTGATACGAAAACCTCCTCAATTTCATACTTGAGCCAACCAATAAAGAACCCATCAACCTTTTTACAACTTCAGAAAAACCCTCCAGCTAGCATTTATGCCCACCTCGATATGTAAAGGCTGCACTTGGCTGGGATTTGACTCTAGGGAAATTATTCTGAAAGGAGCAACTTAGGAAATTATAAGCACACAAACTTACAACAGCGAAAAGAAGCATTGGCTTTACTGGTACAGCGAAAGAACACCTGCACATTTCTCATGGCCCTCAACAATGATCTATGTGTACCAACAATGCACACAGATTCTGCTTTTTATATTAGTGTTCCTGCAACTGACAACAAAATCCTGTTTCAAGAAGCTGAAACAAGGCATAAGTAGGGCTCTCACGATCCAAACAGCTCACAGAGAGAGAAATACAAACTGCACTTCCAAACATATGCCTTAAAATAATTCATAGTATAAAACCTCTAGGGCTTCTCATAAATTGAACCATTTACTTTTAAAGTTATTCCCTTTTCTTCTAATTTTGAATTGTTATTTCTAATTAAACAATTGAATTGATTTGCTCTCCTTTTTATGTCTCATTTAAGATTAAAATTCACTCACCTCAATTACTGCCTTCACAAAGCACTGTAGTTTGATGTTTAGCCAGCTTCTCCTCATAAATGTATTTATTTCTCCAGCTGTTCTGATGTTGGCCAATTAAAGGGGCTCCTCGGATGCTTCTAGGTTATCTCTAAGAAATGATATACACGACTCTCATCACACTTAACTGAAGCTACTGTTAGAGAGTCCTGTGTAAGTCTCAGACATAAGCCACAGACACTGGTCCTCAATGCCACTCCATGGCAAAATTGGTAATGCCCTTCAGCAAAATGTAAGGGGGGGGGGAAAGGACAAAATCAGAGATTGTCAGAATGCAGAACATATTCAATCAATTATTCAGTTTGGGAAACTATTCTTGATTCTGAGAATGTCTTGCAATTTTTAAAGTTTAATGTTTTTTTAAACAAGGGTGATTATATATGGTAATTATTTTTAAAGACCCTACTTGGCACAATAAAAATGTTATATGAATTTCCAGGTTCTGTGAATTCTTCAGCATGTGCAATTCAAAAATCTAGATTAATCCAAATCATGCAGTTCCCTGGCCTCCAGGATGTTCACTAACAAAGCAACAGGTAGTAGTGGTATAGGTTATCTGCAAGCAGGAAGCTTCCCCATGAGTCTCCAGATAGAAGCCGAATGGAGAGCACTCAATATTTATAAAAGTTAGTTTTTCTATCTTATTGATTTATTACTTCACTCATTATTTTCATCTTGTATTTACTATTAAATCTTGTATTTACTATTTTTTTTCTCATCAATTTTTTAAAAAATCTATTACAAAGTAAAATTTCATTTTATTCTTGGTATTCCCAGGTCAATATCCATGAGTGAAGTTAAAAGAAATGAGTTTGTTAGGACTGTCAAAGAGGCTTCAATACCTCAGGCTCAGCTTCCTCAGAGAATCACTGCTCCTCACTGAAGTTCTTTGCTTTTTCTGGACTATGGCTGATCACCTTTCCCGCACCTTAGATTCCTCTTCCTCTGAACGGAGGAGCCATGAATCCTGACCCTCCCAAGAAGATGTGAACTAAGTTTTACCTGTTAAAATTACAGCGATTGGTTTGATAGTATTTGAATTCCAAGCAGCATTTAAATATTCTGTAATTTAAATTCTAAAAGGGAAAATAACTACTGTCAGGGATTACTTTACATAGGTAGAAGCCTACATAGTATTTTGGTAGCAGTATCATTAGAGAATATGGAAACTATTGAATAGTGATAATTAACATAGATTTTCTCCATAATCTATATTTTATGCTGATATAATTGATAGTCTTATATGTAAACCTACATTGTATCTGCAAAGGCAAAACACAACAAGAAAAACTTACATCATCAGTATTTTATTACATCTGTGGCTATTTCTCTTTGTTTGCTTTTGTCTCAGGAGATAGCATTTTAGCTTTTGGATACAAGTGTTACACATTCACTAGCTGGATTTCCTCTGTTCTGCAATTCTCCAAGTAACCTCCATTAATCTAGATTCTCAAGAGACTCTCAGGCTATTAGATCCCTTAAACTGAAGACTTGTTCCTTTATATGCTTTGCAGAAAATACACATTGAACTTCTATCTTATCCACAGATTGGAGAAAGATGTTGATTTAAAACAGGTGTATATGTAATTTGCTTGTTTTTAAAAAATACTTTGTTGTAATCATCAGCTTATTCATAAAGTGCTAACATTTTAAGCAGTGGGAAAGCAAAGAGTGTTGTGTAGAGATTTTATTTATTCCCCTATCCCTGAAAATCTTAGTAAAAAGCATTCCTTGTTGTCAAATGTAACTTCAAAACAAGTACCTAAGTCATCTCCCTTTCTCTGAACCTCTGCCCTATTCCCTCTCCTAAGCTACCCCTAAGAGAAATTTTGGAGACACCACTATTTTTATTTGGGCTCCATTTTTAATTAAAAATACAAAGGCAATCTTCTCCTTCAATGTCAATAAGAGCCAGCTTGGTAAATTGAAAGGAGGACTGGTCTACCATATGAAACTTCTTTCCACACATAGCTGGGTCCCTAACAAGCTTGGGCAAGTCCTTCTACCTCTTCAGGATAAGTTGATTATCTCCCTTTCAGACTGGACAACAATAGCCAGGCCTGGGGCCATATACCTGTAGTCCCAGCTGAGACTGAGACAGGATGACCACTTGAGCCTGGGAGTTTGAGACCAACCTGGTCCATGTAGAAAGATCTTATCTCAAAAATAAAAACGAATAAACAAATGAAAGATAGATAGGGCATTTGGAACAGGTGAATAGACTCAAGACTCCACATCTGTTTGTGTTTCACCTTGCCAATGGTAAAATTTTAAAATGCTAGCAGAACATTCCAAGTTAGTGTACAGAGAATCCTCAAGAAAACTCAGCTTTGATAGATGGTATTGCTGATTATCAAGCTTCATTCTAACAAAATATAAAAATACATGGACAGCGAAAGAAGGGTAGGGGAAATTTTAAATAAAATACTGGATTCTATAGGAATCTTAGATATTGTAAGAAGAATCTTAGAAATTTCAAAAACAAATGGTGTGGTGGTTTTGTGCAGTAACTTCTGATACTTGTCAAGAAGACACATTTGAGGTGTTCACTAAACAGACTTGAGAACACCACTGGTAGTATCAACTGCATAGTACATAATTTGCACTTGAAAAATAAGAGACATGTCTCCTGGAGTACCTATTGCTTATCATAAGGATATTTCTAACATGAACTAATTGTATATAAAGTGTAAGAGAAGTTTTTGAATCCACCATCTGAGGCAAAAAGAGAGGGTCAGTGGCCAGGTCCACAAACTGGAGGCCTGGGCACAGAGGATGGAAAATACTCTGGGTCAAAGTCCATGTTTGTCAATAAAGGGTCTTCATAAATAGACCATATAGAAATAGCAACCTGCAAGTTAGGAAGTGTTTAGATGGGGAAAGTCTTATAGAGTTGTGATGCTTAAAAATTATTCCCTAATATATACCCTTACCTCTGTATAGGGATATCTAATATGATTTTCTTGGAAATCCCAGGGAAGAGATTCTATATTCTTCCCCAACAGAATATTCTGGTAGTTTTGGTTTGCAATTCTCCATAACTTGCTAGTTCCGTGTCCTTCTCTTTGAGAACAATACAACCCTTTATCAGTATTATTTTTTTCAAATCTATCAGTATAATATTTGTTCCAAATGCTAGTCCTGAATCTGCTGCTAAACAGCTAAGTGTTCCTCTTAACGTCTCTAGATTAAAGTGAAAGCTTTGGCTTTCTAATTTTTTAAAAATTATTTTTAGCCTTTCCACTGTAAAATAAAATGAATAGAAAAAATACACATTTCAAAATAGGTACCTTCCTATAATGACCTTTTAAGAAAGAAAGAAAGAAAGAAAGAAAGAAAGAAAGAAAGGAAGGAAGGAAGGAAGGAAGGAAGGAAGGAAGGAAGGAAGAAAGAAATCAAAGAGAACAACCACACTTAAAACAGCTACGAAGAAGATAAAATATTTAAGAACAAATTTAACCAAGAAGGTGAAAGACCTTCAACTGAAAACTATTAGGCATGAGTGAAAGAAATTAAAGAAACAAATGAGTGGAAAGATGTACTATGTTCATGGACTAAAATAATTAATATTGTTATGATGTCCATACTACCAAAGCAAACTACAGATTCAATACAATCCCTATCAAACTCCCTTCTCAGTTTTCATGGAAATACAAAAAGAAACCCTAAATTTTATATGGAAACACAAAGAAATCTGAACAACTAAAGCAATTATAAGCAAAAGAACAAAGCTGGAGGCATAACATTACTTGCTTTCCACGTGTAAACAAAGAGTAACTAAAATAGCATGGTATTGGCACAAAAATGGAAACATTGACCAATGGAACAGAACAAAGAGCTCAAAAATAAACCCAAGCATTTATAGTGAATTGATGTTCCCAAAACTACAAAATGGGAAAAGGATAGTCTCTTCAATAAACAATGTAGAGAAAAGTAAATATCCATATGCTGGAGATGATATTGGGTTTTTATCTCATACCATATACAAAAATTAACCCAAAATGGATTAAAGATTTAGACCTTAAACCTGAAATAATAAAACTACTAAAAGAAAACATGGAGGGAAGTACACAAATTGTCCTTTCAATTATTTTTCATGTTTGATCCCAAAAGCACAGGCAACAAAAGCAGAGGGGAAAAAAAGGAAAAAATGGTATTATGTCAAAATAAAAAATTTCTACACAACAAAGGAAATAATAGAGTAAAGACACAATCTAGGGGCTGGGAAAAAAACATTTCCAACCCTTATGCTTGCTAAGGGTTAATATCCAAAATATATTAGAAATTCAAACAAGACTAGAGTCACATGGCCTACATAGAACAAGAACAGAAGAACAGTGCAGAGGAATGTGTTAAAGTGCATGAACATAACTAGCAAAGAAGACCTGGGGCCATCCTGACAATATTATAGAAAGATGTGCTACTCATAATCACCATCATTTATAATCCTCTTTACACTTGAAATATATTCAACCCTTACAAAGCTCCCCAAACACAACTTATAATTCACATCAAGTTTGAAATCACAACCTTGTGATATATGTTCAGATCTGATGCAGACTGAGTTTCCTGGAATTTAGAAATCAGCACAGAAGATGATTATTAGATAGTACTCTTAGAATCAACACTTATAGAAAAGAATGAAAGAAAAAGGAATATACAGATGGAGGAGCTGAGCTATGATTCAGTCCTAAGAAAAAACTCTGACTCCCCAAACCACATGCCTGGACATAGCATCCAAACTTCAAAAAACCAAAGAAAAAGGAAACATTTAAAGAAGCTAGAGGAGGAAAACACTCAAGCAAAAGGAAAATTTATATAGGTCAAAACAATAGATGTATGAAAAAAAAAGAGAAAGAGGGAAGAGATGAATTAAGTTAAAATATTTTCTTTTTCTTAATTAAACTATTTAATTGTGATAGCAATGTATTGGGTAATTATGACAAATAGGTAAAAAGAATGACAGCCATGTCACGGGACGGGAGGGACAAATGGGGACTACTTTGTTATAAGGCAACTATCCTTCACTTCAACTGCTCTCACATGGTGTGAAAGTGGACTTGCACTAGTTCAAAATGCATATTGTAAACTCTAGAGCAATTTCTAAATTTAAAAAAGAAGTATAATTAGTATACTCAGAGATAAAATGAAGTCACATAAATGCTCAACTAAAACACAGGTGAAAGAAATAAAAATTGCACCAAATAGAAAAGTTATCAACTTTGTAGCATAAACTAATATATCAATAATCATTTTAATGTGACTAGTCTAAATGCATGAATTAAAAGACAGAGATTGCCAGAGAAGATAAAAAATCAAGTCACAACTTATGTTGTCTATAGGAAACCCACTTGCAATGTAAAAAGCAAAAAAGTTAAAAGCAAAGAGATGGAGAAGGATATACCATGCTAACATGAATCAGTGGAGAGTGGAATTGCCTATATTAATGTTAGGGAAAGCAATCTTCAAAACAAAGAAATAATCAGACATAAATGGAGACAGTGCATAATAAAAAACTCAATTCTCCAAGAAGATAATAATCCTTAATAGGTGTACACTTAACAACATAACATTAAAACACATGACCTATTCACATATAAAATACAAAACTGATAGAACTAAAATAATAAAAAGATAAACACACTTTTAGAGTAAAACTTTAATACCTCTCTTTCTTCAATTAGTAGTTTAAGCAGGAAGGAAATCAATGAGGAGATAACTGACCAGAATTATCAATCATCAATCAACTTGATCTAACTGATATTTATATAATATTCCATCCAACAACAGCAGAATACACATTCTTCTAAACTTGGAACACTCACCAAGATAAACTACTTCATAGGCCATAAATCACACATTTAAAAATATTAAAGAATAAAAATAATACAGAGTATGTTTTTAGACCACAATGGAATTCAGCTAGAAACCAATAACAGAAAGACATCTGGAAAATCTCCAGATATTTGAAAATTAAAGAGCATAATCTTGAATAAGCCATGAGTCACAGAAGATATTTCAAGAGAAATTTAAATATATTTTGAAAAAAGATATTCCTGGATATAAGGTCAATGTATAAAAGGAAATTGCTTTTCTCTATATCATCAGCAAATAATTGTAGTTTGAAATTTTGAAATAACACCATTTGTCAGCATACATAAAAAGAAAAAGAAATACTTGGGCATAAATCAATAAAATATGGACAAGTGAAAGACTTTAAAGTACTAAGAGTAGAAAGAAAATCTAAAAGATATTTCATGGATTAGAAGCCTCAATATTGTCAAGATGTCAGTTTTTCCCAACTTTATCTATAGAGTCCTTAGACAATAGGCCTAAATTTTAAAATGCAAAACTATAAAACTTCTAGAACAATCCACATAACCTTGTGTTTGGTGATGAATTTTTAGACCACACAAAAAGCATGATCTGTGAAAGAAAATATTGATGAGTCTAATTTATTGAAATGTAAAACTATTACTCCATGAAAGACACTGTTAAGAAGATCAGAAAACAAGCCACACACAGGGAAAAAAAAATATCTGCAAAGTATGTATCTGCTTAAGGACTTGAATCTAAAACACAAAACAATTTTTAAAACTCAGAAATGTAAAAAAACACAATTTTTAAATAGGCAAAAGATACAACATACACCTCACCAAAGAAGATACCGATGGAAAATACACATACGAAAAGACGCTCAATATCTTATGTCCTTTGAGAAGTGCAAATTAAGATGATGACCTACAATGACCCACTTACTAGAGTGACTACAATCCAAAAAAAAATTTTTTTTGACAACCCAATTTTTGGCAAGCATGTAGAATAACAGGAACACTCATTCTCTGCTCCTGGGAATGTAAAGTGTACTGCTACTTTGAAAGTCACTTTGGAATACTTTTACAAATCTGAACATAGTGTTATATAATTCTACAATTATATCATTAGGTATTTACCCAGCTGATTTGAAAATTTAATGTCTAGGTAAAACCTGCATGCAAATGTTAATAGAAGCCTTGTTTATAATTGCTAAAAACTAGAAGTGACCAAGGATGTTTTCTAATAGGTGAGTGATTAAAAACAACAAAAACAAAACTATGGTAAATTCATACAATGGAGTATTACTGAGTGATAAAAAGAGTTATCAAGCCACAAAAAGACATGGACAAAGCTTAATCATTGCTAATTAAAGATGATAATCTGAAAAAACTATATATATATATATATATATATATATATATATATATATATGATCCCATGGATATTACATTTTTGAAAATTCAAAACTGTTTGTTCTTTTTAATTTGTTTTTTTAACTTTTATTTATTTATCTCTTTGTGGTGCTAGGGATCATACCAAGGGCCTCAAGCATAGCAGGCAAGTACTTTACAACTGGGCCACATCCCCCAGGTCATGTGTCAGTCATTGCTAAGGTTTCAAGGGAGGATTAAGAGGGGTTACACACAGAGCATTTTTAGGGCAATGACATATAGATACTGCAAAGGTGGAAATGTGATACTGTGTGTTTGTCGAAATCCATAGACTTTTACAGCACAAAGAGTAAACTTTAGTATATGAAAATTTAAAAAATCACTTTGGAGTTCAGGGGATCCCAGGATAGAATATACATCTTGACAAAACAATATAACCATGTTATAATGGTCTGAAACAACTGCATAGGAGAGGAAGAGCTGCTGATCTAAGTAGCTTTGGAAAGGGGTGGAGTCCATGAGAGTATACATTAGTTCTGTATTGTGGTTTATAAACTTGTTTCCCACAGGGATACAGTTGAAGAATTCTGAAACCACTGTACATGTATACTAGAAAAAAAATTTCTTACTGCCATATTAAGAGGTTATAGACAAACAAGAGGAAGCACCTGGAATTTCCATGAGCTGATGGATTAAATGTAAATATGAACTTGTATTTTAGCTTAATTTAGGTACATATTTTTACATATAAAAATTTTATATTTAACTTCTAGATTGAAATTTGTCAAACACATTTCCTTGCTCTATCAACTGGGAAGACATAGAAATAAAGATATCCCCAAAGCAATGACAATCCCTAGCTCCACAATCTTGGTCTCTAATACCATTCTCCAATAAAAGGAGCCAAGATTTCCTGGAGAGTTGACAGTTCTGAGGCTGGCACAGGAAATATATGAGATGATCCCAGAGTATTTTCTAGTAAAGAAGTGCTAAAACAAACAAAAACTCCAAATGAAGTTGTGGAAGTATGTTAAGGGGTGCAAAAACTAAATGAATGTCCTCCACTCACCAAATACGGAACAATATGAGCAACAAAATAAAGTGGAGTGCAATTATTATGTGCAGTCTACTTATGAACCCATTCTAATTCAATCATTGACTAAAAACAAAGGGAGAAGAAGAAACAAATATCCCATGTAGAGAAATTACAGATAATTTATGCAGAGATTCTTTCAAGCAAGGAAAACTCCTGACCTGTTAAAGATTAGCTTTGCACAGATACATATTTCCAAAGAATACAGTATGATAGGTAAGCAGGGGCAACAGTGGAGAAACCTAACCAACACTTCCTCAGCCAGGTGACCAAGATGAACACCAATAAGTCATGTTCATAGTATGAGGTCTTCGTCCCAATTGTGAGAAAAACATAAATAAAAAGCGGGGGGAGGGGAGAATGTCTCTCTTTCCTACTTATCAATATCACTAGTCATCCTGGCATGAGTAAGAGACCTTGGCCTTCAGACTGAAATATTATATAGATTTCTAGTTTTCTTTCACTTACATTGGTCATCATGCTTAGAAGGACATTTTCAAATAGTTTTCCTATTTGGTAGAAATAACCACATGATAAGAAGGCAGAGTAGATATTGGTAATGCCACATAAACCATATTGAATTTGGACTACAAGGGAACTGGGGATGGGGAGAGAAGACAGGAAATGGCCATGGAAATAGACACATGAACAAGAAAGTAGACATTCATGTGTAGGTCAGGGAGAACATGAGAAAGACAATCTGGAAAAGCTGATGATGTCAGATGAAAGTCATTGATATCAGTTTGAAAAAAATATTTGGTTTTTAAACCTTGAAAGGAGTCAGAGAATACTGGCCAACAAAAATGAGTGGAAGCCTATTCACAAACACACACACACACACACACACACACACACACACACACACACACTGAAAATCAAATGGAGAAATGGGGAAAGAAAACAAGCAAGCTAGATTTCCAGTCAGACTTTGACACTTTTTTCAAGGACTTATCTGCTCTGGCAGGGACAGAAAGAACACAAGTTCTTAAGGAAGAAAGCCCTTACTTTAGATCCAATTCTGCCAGGTACCTATGTGACCTTGGGTGATTCCAAACCTCTGTGTTCTGATGGCCTCATTTGAATAATGAGGAAATAATATGTATTTCTGGATCCTGTAGAAGAGGTGAAGTGACATAGAATATCCTGGGACAAATGTTATTTCTAAAGAAAGCTCAGCACCCACCAAGCTCTTAAGGTTCTTGGATGTGTTTTCTCTCAGAAATTCAGAAATTGCTCCCAAGTTGTGAGGAAGACTTACAGATTCACTCACCTTTAATAATTTCTTCAGCCAAGACCAAGGCTAACCTGAAGGAGCAACCAGGAATTAGTTGCTTGGTTTCCTCCCCTGCCATACCAGGAAGAGAATGAGGCAAAAGTGAAAAGGAGTAGCCACAAGATGAACTACCTTTTGGACCAGGGCTTGTCCCTCCTAAGTGTGTGTGCCTGAGGGGGCTGCAGATCCTGTACTGATTTCCAGAGTTACCACTAAGGACTTGAGTCTGTTGTGGCTTACTTGGTATCTCAGTGGGAAAAGGAGAGTCTGGGTTACTTTGCTCTATTCCATTTTAAAAACATAAGTTGGTCGAAATGCCTTTCATAAATTGTATTAAATTATCTTCCTATTAAAATAAAACCCCAACCCCTTGGCCTTCGGGCATTGCGTAATTTGTCTTCTGTCTTTGCCTTCCTCTTCAACTTTAATTTGTTCCATCCTTACCCTTTCCCCAACCACAGCCATTTTCTTTCTGTTCCGGGAATACTCAAGCTTGTTCTGCCTTGGGAGCTTTTCACAAACTCCCACTTCCATCTGAGATACCTTTTCCTTTCTCTCTCTCTCTCTGCTTTGCCAATGCCTATTTTTTCTCAAGTGTTATCTTCTGAGACTTCTCAGGAAAGTCACCCCTGCCCTTTCAGGCTAGGTCAGTCCCATTTTTATACACATCCTGACACAAGGCATTTCTCATTTATATCAATTTTTCAATTAGACATAGTTTTTATGAGGTTATTTATATGTCACCTCTCTAGGTAGGTGAACTCTTTAGCATAATTGCACTCTCTTTTTATTGGTATATCCACAATTCCTAAAACACCATAGGCACTAAAATATTTTTATTTCTTTGATAAATAAATGGAACCTCTTATTTGTTCGTTTTCCTTGTTTTACTCTCTTTCCTTTTTAATCAAGTAGAGAGTTGCTGCATGTGGATCTGATCTCTAGGTCTAGAACTTACACACCAGACTAGGCTGTCCGGATGTCTTTGCACAGTGCCTGGGATTGATCTGAAGCCACATTACAAGAGTAGCAAAGCTTCCCTCTTTCAGCGTTCTGTGCCTGCCTAATCACTTCCTTTCACCCTCAGGTAGCCAGTGCTTTCTTCAGTGAAGAAGTAATTGCATTTCTAAAAATGACCTTTACTTCTTACTAAATAATGGACTCACTCCATCCAGAGGCCCTTTTAGCAGCAGACAGTACATGCACACAGAATTGTCTGCACCAATGACAAGCAGAGAAGAAAAGTAATCTTGGAGGGAGCTTTTTCACAATCCTCAAGTAATGGTACAGAGTCCTGCCTACTCTGCCTGATTCCTTGTTTGATTTCTTCATTCCCTTCCATATATTGAGCACCTACTACATGAACAGTTTGTGCAGGACTAGGAGTTGTACCAATAATAAGATTTGATCATCTTCAAATTCAGTCTAACAAAAGACAGAGATACTTGGATAAACAATTACAATACATTGCCAATTATTAATTCATGCAACAAACATTTATTGAGAGCTTATTTTGTCAGGAATCAAGGCAGGTGTTAGGGAAATGATGATGAAAAGAAATATCCTTGCTATCAAATGGATTATAGCATAAAGGCAAACATACTTGCAAATAATTATTGTTAGAATACACAGCTGAGGCATCAGAGAAGTGAGAAATAATTGCCTCATACAATTCTTTCAGCAACTCAGCTCATAAAGGCAAATTGCATCCTCAAGAATATTTTGCTGTTGGTCCCTTTAATCAATGGCAAGTAGACAGGAGATTTTTTTTCCAGAAAGAAACAGAGTACAATATAAAGGGAAAATTATGATGAAGGAAGACAAAAGAACCTATAAAATACCAGGAAAAAAATGTCAAAAAGATAAAAGGCTAGAGTAAAAGCACACTTAAACTTTTAATAAGGTCAAATAGGAACCAATTAAAAACAATAATACTTTCTCAACTTAACCTACAGCTAGAGAGCTGAGAAGGTCCCTGAAACCTGACACAGCTTCAATTCCCTGCCTCCAGGCAGTACTTGATTTCAACTATCCTGGATCTTGACTGTGATGTCCCATCTGTAACCCTTGGATTCTTCACAATAGCTTTAGCTTTTACCAATTAATCAAATTCACTTTTTTTTTTTTTTACTGTGGCAGGAAAAATAAACAGAACCAGCATCTATTTGTCATTCATTGCCTCTTCTAGAACTTCTCAGAGGTACTCTCTGGTGTAGAACTTAGCTATGCACACCATGACATGGAATATTCAGAACACATGAAGATTATCCTTTAATCTTTATTATGGGATGCCAAAAAGAATAGAGTGTAAGAACCTGAAACCTCAGAAAGTATCTAAACCTAGTTTTGGTACTTTGATGGAATTACATTTAGTAAGAATTTGAATTTCTTTGTGCTAAGTTTACAAATAATAAGATGTGTGACATTTAAGGTCCTTCTCAGGATTAATAGTGTATCAATCTATATATTAATCTATGTATTCTAAAACTTTACGATCTTGGAAGGGAAAATCAAAATAGCAACTATCATGAATACTGTGATGCTATACTCAGATCCTACCTGAAGGCCCATCCATTCTTCCTTCAAAGGGTTTTGTGCATGAAAAACCCTCTTTCCTTGTTATACTTCTTGAATGTTTGATTTACTAAATCATTGCCAATAAAGTTTTAAATCAATATTTCTTAAATATTATTTTAAAATTCATCATAAATTTAAAGAAATCTCCTTAAACAATTCAGAGTAGACCTACTGATTTAGAATAGACATATTGATTCCTTTGAACACTTAAAACACTTTAATTTGTAGACAAAATTGTAGAAATACATTGTTATCAAAACACACTACTGTTCCTAGACTTAATTTTTTTTTTTTACATTAGCAAACAGTGTTTGGCCCTGCATAGTGGTGCACACCTGTAATCCCAACAGCTTCAGAGGCTGAGGCATGGCGAGTTCAAAGCCAGCCTCTGCAAAAGTGAGGCACTAAGTAACTCAGTGAGACCCTGTCTCTAAAATACAAAATGGGGCGGAGGATGTGGCTCAATGGTTGAGTGCCTCTGAGTTCAATCCCTGGTACCAAAAACAAACAAAAACCTGTGTTTGACTTAATTTCTTTATTATTTTGGTACTTCCTTACATATTGCCAGTATAATGGCAAAGTTAATGCTGAAACCATCTAAGAATACAGTATTTCTGTACTCAGAAATTCAAGGTTATAGAATCTAGGTTACCAACCAACTGATCATGACTAAAGTTTATTCAGGCTTTTATAATTATGATTAAAGTTATAATGATATTTTTGTAACCATGATTTTTAACTTGGTTTAATTTAATGTGATGGCTACTCCCAATAAGATTGGCCTTCAGATTCACGTTGTTAGTGGACACTAACACATATCCCCCTACAGCAACATAATAATAGATGTATGTGCAATGAAACCCTTGTACCAGTGAAGCCCCAAATCTTGGATTCAAGATACCATTAACCAATAAAAGAACTAGGGCTACTTGGAGAAATGACTGATTACAAGGGTGCAGAAAGTTCAAAGTGAACAGAGAGTATCTTACTATGCCAGTAAGTGAGAAATTTGCACACACAAAAAATGGGAGAAATACCGACTAAGAAATGCAGAAATATCAATGAAGTGTAACTGATGTGATACAGCAATCTGTATATGGGGTAAAAATGGGAGTTCATAACCCACTTGAATCAAACTGTGAAATATGATATATTAAGAACTGTGTAATGTTTTGAACTACCAACAATAAAAAAAATAAAAAGAGCAAAGTGAAAAAAATACAGAAATAATGAAAGAAGAAATAGAAAACTGTTTCAATCATATGGTAATAATTGATTCAGATAAGAATCATTAATGGTTGCCAAAATCATATAAAATTTTCTTTGGATACCTACACACTTTCAAAGTATCTCTTCACAGCTTATTTGGTTTCAAAGAGAAAATGGTATAATGGAGGGGTCCAACAGATAACAACTTCATTACGCACTCAAGTTACTATCACCAATGTTGGTACAAACTGACATCTTTTGATGTGATTCACAGAGACAGAGGACACAACATCAGATACAGAAACCTCCTGCCCAAAATGTCCAACCCAAATTGACATTAGGAAACAGGCACATACAAATTGAAACTCATTCAACAAAACAACTGACCTGAACACTTCACAATGTTGGTATTACAAAAACAAAAATTACAGGAAATTTTCCAAATTAAAGAAGGTTAAAGCAGTATGAATTAAGTGCAATGTGTGATACTTGCTTGGATCCTAGACTGGAAAAAAATTGTAACAAAAAATGTTATTGGAACAGAGGATAAAATTTGAATATGGATTTTATGTTAGATGATGATATTGTATCAATGCCAAGGTTTATGAATTTAATAACTATGTTATGGTTAGGCAGAATAATGTCCTTGTTTTTAGAAAATGCCTGCTGAAATATTTTGTGGAAAAGAGTCGTTAAGGCTGAAATTCTCTCTTTCTCTCAAATTATTTAGTGATTTAGCTATATTACACAGTCTCCTATATGTGGGTTCAACATCTGTCTATTCGATCAGTCAAGGATCAAAAACATTTTTTAAATTACATCAGTTCTGAACACATATCCACTTCATTATTCCCTAAACAATATTGTGTAATAACTATTTACATAGCATTTACATGGTGCTAAGTATTAAATGTAATACTTACATTTTGAAGTATTAGGGAGGATATGCATAGGTTATATGCAAATATTGTGCCAATTTATATAAGAGACTTGAGCCTCCAGAAGTTTTGTACCTAAAATTGTCCTGAAACCAAACCCCTTTAGATACTAAGGAATGACTATATGCTTATGCATATACATGTGTGTGTGTGTGTGTGTGTGTGTGTGTGTGTGTGTCTGTGTGTGTCTGTGTGGGGAGGAGACAGAGACAGAGACAGAGACAGATAAAGCAAATGTGGAAAATGAAAACAATTGATAAATGTAGGTAAAGGTTAAATAAGAATGAGGAATGAGAACTATTGGAGGAATAAAGTACTATCACTGTTTCACAATTTTAAATTTGACAAAAATATTGAAATAAATGTGTTTCTTTTCTTAATTTTCCAATTTACTACAGTATACTATTTAAAGAGTAGTATGTATAACATAAATGGATAAAGAAAAGTAATATATATACACTAAGGAATATTACTCAGCCATAAAGAAGAATTAAATTTGCCTGTAAACGGAGGGAACTAGAAGGCTATCATGCTGAGTGAAATAATCCAATCCCCCAAAACCAAAGACTGAATATTATCTGATATGTAGATGCTAACCCACAATAAGGAGGAGGAGGGAACAATAGAAGTTCATTGGATTAGACAAAGGGGAATGAAGGGAAGGGAGGAGGGATGGGAATTGGAAAGACAGTAGAATGAATCGGACATAGTTTCCTATGTTCATAGACAAACACACAACCAACGAAACTCCACATCATGTACAATTTTAAGAATGGGATCCTAATTAGAACAAGTTATACTCCAAGTATGTATAACATGTCAAAACACACTCTACTGTCATGCACTTCTAAAAACAATCACAAAAGAGTACTTACTGTATAACTCCACTCATATAAAATTCAAAAACAATAAGAGGTAGTCTGAAATAAAAGAGTATAAAGGTTAAAGTAAAAATAAAAAGTATTGCATATATATGTATAAAATATTATATAGTAACTTACATGTACAAAATATACTATATGCTACTAGAGCTAGTCCCAATTTATAAAGTTTGACTTATGATTTTTTATTTTTATGATGATACAAAAGTGATAAAAACACAGTAGAAATCATACTCCAAATTTTGAAATTGGATCTTTCCCCAGGCTAAGGATATGCTACTAAGGTACAATACTTTCTCACAATACTGGGCAGCAGCAGTGAACTGAAGTTCCCAGTCATCTACCTGGTCACAGAAGGAAATAACCAATCCTCTACAGTGTACTCTACAGCATTTTATGGATACTGTGTTTGGAGTTTTTGCATTCTACTATGTCTGAAAAAGAAATGTCCATCCATGTGCCTGACTTCTGGTGAGAAGTGATTTGCAATTACTCTTGAAACACAACTCAAAATAATTGCCAGCATGAAGGAGGCAAACAAGAAATGGCCATCACACCGGAGTTAGGACTTGAACAATTGACCGTTGTGCCCGTCTTACAGGATATGAAATGAATCAGTGATGCAGTAAAACATCAGAATCTGCTAAACACCTGTTAAAATGAAGAAAAGAGCTGGTCTGGTTGATAATATAGAAAAAATACCTGTGGACAAAAGACCAGGTAAGTACATAGTGCTTAGCCTACTCATGATCCAGGCTAAGGAAGAAGCAATTTCTACTTGCTAGAAGAGCCTGCCAAGATGTTTCACATGTATGCAGATGTTTATACCAAATCGTGAGTGGTTTTAACGCTTTGAATTTTCCTAATGTGAAGGTGAGACTAGTACAGCAGCAAATGACAATAGTGAAGATGACTGCTTTTTTAAAAAAATTACTTGTTTTAATTAGTTATACATGAGAGTAGAATACATTTATGCACTTTGACATATCATACATAGAATGGAAATGATTTCTCATTTTTCTGAGTGCGCATGTTGGTCATGTAGTCACACATATATAATGACAGCTTTTAAGGAAGAACTTTATAGGAGAATGGTAGATGAGAAATATTTTTCAAAACAAATATTTAATGTTGATGAAACCCAGCTTTCTCTGAAAGTATATGCTAGTAAAAGCTTATATACAGCAAGAGTCCAACAACAATGGCAGTATTCAAGGCATTAAAAAGACCATGATACTCTACTTTGGAATGGAAATGTTGCAAGGTTCAAATTAAAGCCTTTCTTAACTACCACTGAGAGAACCCCAGAGCATTCTAGAATGTGAACAAGCATACACTTCCTGTTTATTATTATCATAACAAAGCCTGGATGACATCAGCATTGTTTGAAGACTGGTTTTTGAACTATTTTATTCCTCAGGCAAGAGAATATAGTAGGCAAAACAACATCCCATTCAAGATTTTTCTGATCTTAGACAATGCTCTAGGGCATCCGCAGCATATTTGCAATGTACATCCTGAAGTAAAGTTTGTGTATTTACCACCAAACACAACCGCATTTACTCAACCAATGAACCAAGGTGCAATAGCTGGACTCAGAGCAGCTATTTACTCTCACATACTGTTTATCGCGAGTGTTTGTGCAGACTGTTGAAGCAACTGAATCACATGCTGAACACTACACAGAGCATCGCTCAGCATGGGAAGTCACATAGCAACATGAATGACATTTGGAGGAAAGTTTTGAATACATTCAAAGGCTTTAACAAAGATTCCACTGTTGATGAAACAGTATGAAGTAGCATAGTAGTGCTTGGGAAATAGAATCAAACAGTGATGAAGATCATATAGTAGACTGGCTGGCATTCTGGCTGAACAGTTTTCCAAGGAAGTGCTGATTGAAATGAAGAAGATGAGGTAGCATTCTACTGTCATGTATAAATAATTAGAACAAATTAAAAAGTGGAAAAGAAAGTTGAGGTAAAGGAAGAAAACACACACACACACACACACACACAAAGAAAATTCACAGCAAAGAACTGATGGAAAAATTTGCTATCAACAGTGATGTGCTGACATTAGAAGAAATGGATGTCAGTTACGAGCAATTCATAAGAGCTGACAGATACAGGATTTTCTTGTTGCTATAAAAAATACGTGTGTGTGTGTGTGTGTGTGTGTGTGTGTCTGTGTGTCTGTGTCTCTGTGTGTGTATGTTTGGAGAGAGACAGAAATAAATAAAGAAAGAAAAATAGCTTTATGTTAGATGATTGCCTTTCTGAGGGCCAATGTAGTGTTTTGAGCATATTTAAGGTGGGCAATGCTAGCTCTCTCTAGTTTTCAATAGATGAGGTATCTTAAATGCATTTTCAACTGATAATAAATCTTACATTATAAATTCAGGAGCATCTGTATGTACTGTATACAGTATAAAGAGAATAGATGGTATAAAGAAATAGTATAAAGAGAACTTACTTGGGTTAACTACTATTTCTTTCACTACATTGCTTAGATATAGTACACATCTTACTTTCTACAATATGTGAATTGTTGTAAGTTCTTTCTAATATGTCCTACCTCTAATTCTGTGGCTCAGCTTATATAGAACCTCTTTTCTAATTTCACTTTGTTTCCCCCAAAAGACTGGATCTCCTCCCCTTCTCCTATAAACTTTCAAATTGTGCTCTGACATTGCCGTTTTTCTTTCTGACTGATGGTCACCTGTTTGCACATGATGTTTTTGGACCACTTTCAAACCACTCTGCCTTTTCCCCACTCACGCTTTTGAAAGAATTCTACTTTAAATTTTGAAAACTTACAGTAGGTGTCATTCCTTTTCCTTTCCTCTGCTTGCTACTACTTCAGAATATCATAGGAACAGTCATGGGCTTCATTTGGAGTCTCACCCCAGTTCAATCCTGGTTCCACAAGCAGCCAGGTATATGGCTTTAGATATGGACTTCTCTCCATCTCCGTTTTCTTATAAGTTACACCATAAACTACTTCATAGAGTTGTAGTCAGCACGATAGAAGTTAATAAATGTGAAAGTCTTAGCACAGCAACTAGCAAAACAACACTCTGTGAATATTACCATCACCACCATTATCATCATCATTACCAACAATATCATCAGTACTACATTCATCCTCAGCTGCTGTCAGGACCCACAAGGTCAGAATAATTGATGAGATATGATGTCTCTGATTACTGAAATTGAAGAGTTCTTTCTTGGGTATTAACCATTAGTTTATTCTTGTAACCAAAATTTCAGAGACTCTTATGGAAGAAAAGGTGCAATAAATTTATTCCTGAGTTTGATAGAAACTACCACTAATTCTTAACCTAATTAATGACCTCAACTTTAACAATGTTTTCCAAAAGCAGAGCAATGTATTAACCAAACAGAATATGACTCATATATTCACTGACCATCCTTTTAGCTAGTATCTATTGATCACCTACCATATGCCAGGTGTTAGCAAGTAAACAAATACTTTGGTCTCATGATACATATTCTAAACCAAGATGGGAGATATAGTCATTCCACACAGAGAAATGCTGTATATCGTGTACCAGATGGTGATAAGTGCAAACACAGTAATGAGAAAGGTGCTGTTTAAATGAGAAAGTTAAAGAAAGCCTCTCACATAAGCTATAATTTTTGAAATTTTTTGATTAAATTTATCTTTTCATATTTGGAATAATGTGACATTAAGCACAACAATATACCCCAAACTCATACCCTTAATTTCATGAAGTCCTGTCTAAGATTGATGTTGTAAAAGGAGAGCATCATTACTGACTATGGATGAATTCAATCCACAGTACACTTACCTGGAGGTCTTGAGCTGGTACCAGAATTAACTCCGACAGAAATGGGTTCTATAATATGAGGTGCCACTTATTATCCAGTGAAGCCAGGAAGCCATCCTGGGGCAACTAGTTGATGCTAGTCTGACCTACATGTAGACAATTTATGGGAAGTAGTTTATTTCAGACTCATTTATCAGTCTACAGATACCATCCTCCTCTGAGTTCTATGTCTGTTCAGTATGCAAATGGTAAGTCTAGTCTCCAGTAATTGGAGTATAGGAGGGCCATTTCTTTTTCACTGACTTCTTTGTTTAATCCTTCAGTTCAAATACACTTCAAGTTCCTAAGAGTCAGTACTTTTTAATAAAAACACATAAAACATTTTATGATTCCACTTTTAAGGGTCATATTACATTATACAAGGGATCCAATATTTCATTTGGCAGAGAATTGTATGAGACCATTTGTCGAGAGCCCTCGCCAGCAAAGGAAACACGACACAGGATTCTTCCTTCAGCAGTTTATTCAGGCCTTTATTTTGACATGTGTTTTAGCTTCTTCAAACACTACTCCCGTGTGCCCCAGCCTTAATAAAGCAGATAAAGCCCCAATGCACAACTGCCACGTGGACTTTTCTCATAGGGTGCCAAGTCACAGCGTGCCAACTCATTCTGATAAGGAGTTGTTTGTCACAGACTACAGCGGAAACCAGCGCCATCTTGTAATGGCGGCCACAGTTCACAGAAACGGCTCACCACAGTTCCCCCTTTTTGTTTTACTAAGACAATACAGGCGAGAGTAGAGGTCCTATCCCACTGTGCAGAAGTGGCTGCAGTGTATGGTTCAGTCCTAAGGAGGGCCCTTCCCCAGACCTGACCCCATATCAGCCGACACCTTTTTTCGTAGGGCGGGGCGTGGACATCAAACCCGCATGCAATAGGACATGCTCTCCTTGAGGTCCACTTCAAGGATCACTCAAGTGCAGTGCCTTGCCTCGCATCCTGTATCGTGACGATGGTGGACAAAGGGGGACAGCTGAGGCTGCCTTCGTAGTACAGACAAAATTAAGTTGGCAACACCCCAAGAGAAAGGAACAGACAGTAAAGCAAAAAATAAAGACCAGTGTGGAAACCCACCTGTGTGCAATGGTGACAAGACCCACAGAGTGCAAAGGCTTTCCAACACTAGAAGGATGACAAAAGAAGGACATGTCGATCCCAGTGCAATGTTATAATAACTTGGGGTGCAACGACCATGTCAAAGGTTTACTGTTTAAGATGCGCAAGCCAGACCTGTGGCGAGTTGCCATTTTCTAAAGCAGCAAGAGCTTGGACTAGCATTGCCTTGTCCCGAGCATTGCGAGCCTTGAGACGACAGAGAAGCCACAAACAAAGAATCACACCAAAGCAACACATAGTACCAAAAATGCCTACTCCCACCCACTCCTTAAAAAAGGAAAAGGCAGATGACAACCAATTGGTAAATTGACCCAAGGTCACTGGATCGACACGGGTGTTGTTTAAGGCAACTATCTGAGTTAGTTGAGACTGGATCATCTCTTCCGCTGTCATGGACCAATTTCCGGCCAAATAAGCACCAATGATGCGGGAAGCATTCCTGGAATCATTAAATCTGACAGAGGTTACACATAAATGTTCACGTCGGTCAACACAACCCAAACGTACCAAGTCAGTCAATTCTTCCACCTGAGCCTGAAGTAAATCTATTCTTTGGTTGGCAGCTAAAATCCCTGACAAAACATGTTGATTAATTTTATTTTGAGACTCAAGTATGGTGGAAGTTTGTTGAACAACTTCATTAACAGTGACAGCAGTTTGTACCTGGCTGGCCATGGCTACTCCAGCCGTAACTGCTGCAGCAGCAGACACTGCTACAGCTGTCACTGTAGCTACTGTAATTCCAAAATCCCTGCGGACTCTTAGCAGCTCCATAGGAGGGAACTTCTCCTGGTCCGCCTCAACTGGAATTGGGATAAAAGTTGGAATTTTCATAACTACTGCTAAAGACCAGGAGCCATTCCAACACTCTGCTAGATAACAAGTAACATTAGTACAATCCAGCATATCCCCCGTGGTATCATTGGCTAGTAAGAATAGGAACGGGGATTGAAGACACACCCCTACAGGGGGCAGTGTCGCATTGCTCAGTTGAGAATTGTGGGAGATATTTCCAAGCCTACGACCTTGTCCTGTAATCTCATATATAGAGCCTGAAACATTAAACAGCCAACTTTTGGCTCCAAGCAATTGAGCCACTGCCGAAATATCGGCCGTGGCCCCCCTCTCATTTGAAATAAGCCACTGAAACCAAGACCAACCGGATCCTACAGATTTTTCCTCATGCAATTGCTCAAGAACAGCTTGACCCTCAATTATAGCCTCTTGACATTTACCATCTGTTATACATCCTCTAATTAGCTTCCATATTAGAATAATGCCATCTTTTAAAGTTCCCTGCTTATAAGCAAAGTCAAGGTCTTTTCCTAACTTGTCCCAGCTGGGAATTGTAAGACTCCCTGGAAAAAGCAAACCAAGGAGCTGCGATATCAGCCTCTCTCAAAAACATCTGCAATGTGCCCTGTTTCACTTTAAGTTCCTTAGAACGCAGCAGCCCATCCAAGGCCAGCAAAATTGGGCTTGAGGAGTTAACACCAATAATGTTTTCAAAACTATGAAGATGTTTTCAAAACTATGAAGAAAGTGAAAGTACAAAAGCCCCGCTCTCTCTTTATCTACAGAGGAGCCTCCTATTTTATTATTTTTCCCCGCTCTCTCTTTATCTACAGAGGAGCATCCTATTTTATTATTTTTCCCTGCTCTCTCTTTATTTACAGAGGAGCGCCCCACTTTCATTTGCGGATTCCCATTTACTCGGGAACTTACCGGTGCACCACCCTGACTGCTGAAGGTTCTGGATCCTGGGTTCGAGGAGGTGTCCCCGTCCTGGCCACCAACTGGCGTGTCCCCTCGCCAGCCAAGGGAACACGACACAGGATTCTTCCTTCAGCAGTTTATTCAGGCCTTTATTTTGACATGTGTTTTAGCTTCTTCAAACACTACTCCCGTGTGCCCCAGCCTTAATAAAGCAGATAAAGCCCCAATGCACAACTGCCACGTGGACTTTTCTCATAGGGTGCCAAGTCACAGCGTGCCAACTCATTCTGATAAGGAGTTGTTTGTCACAGACTACAGCGAAAACCAGCGCCATCTTGTAATGGTGGCCACAGTTCACAGAAACGGCTCACCACAACCCTTCCCAGATTCACCTTCAAAAATGAAGAGCTGTTTTCTGGTATCTCCAGCAGATAGTTCTCAGCTATCATCCCTTATTTGGAATTCCCTTTGGTTAAAGAGAAATACTTTGCCCAAGGTTATGCTCAATCCCTGGAAATTCTGTATCCAACTTGATCATTATATGACTGTTAAGGCCCAGTCTCCTCGCCTCTATTCAGGAAAACTCTGCAGAACCAAACCACACTAAGACTTCCCAGGAGTCAACTGTGGCATTCCTTGATATTGCAGACCAGCACAATTTTTCTTTCAGCCAATCTTGCTTCATTCTCTTCCCTTCTATGAGTACATCTTCCAGAACATTCTCTAATAAATTAATCATATTTCAGAAGAATGGCAAGAATTTAACAGCCTCCATTAAATAGCTAATGAATAAAGAGATACCGATTCCCATCATGTCTCCATTTAATTCACTACTCATCCTATAAAACAAATGGATCCAGGAGGATAACAATGGATACCACAAACTCAATAAGTAGTAGTAACCCAAATGTAGCATCTTTGCTAGCACATATTACTATGATCTATGGTATGTGGCCATTAAACTGTCAGACACACTATGTTCCAACCACAGGGAAAAAGAAAGATCAGAAAGTGCTCACGTTTCTTGAAATCAACAGTATACATTTACAGTTTTATACAAGGGATATGTTTGCTCTTATGCTCTGTCATAATATAATCTAAGAGATCTTGACTGACTAATCATACCATAGAAAATTTCACTGGTCTACTATTCCCAAAATATCATTCCAACTGGAGCAGATGAAGAAGCATCAAGTACACTGTAGGTTTATGTAAAATATATGCACAGTAGAGGGTAGGAGGTAAACCCTATGAAGATTCAGAGACTACTTACTATATGAGTGAAAAATTTAGAAGTCCCATGTCTTGGACATTTTAGGACATCCCCTCCAAAGAAAGTGCATATTATTATAAAATGTTTTTTCTACTATGAAAGAAGAATGATTTTTCCTGGTAGGTATTTCCACATTCTGGAGACAGCATATTCCATTTCCAGGAAAACAGCACCAAATCATATGCCAGGTGGTAAGAAATGCTGCCAGCTTTAAGAAATACCAAAGAAGAAAAAGAATGTATAGCAATTCAGATTGTGGTACAAGTGGTCCTTGAACTTGAGTAATATAATCTACCATATGGCAAAACATTAGAGTATCTGTGGTGGGAAAATATACCATGTGTTGACTGCAAGTCCAAGAGGAGAATCACAATGCAGATGCCAAGGGTTCTGGAATTAGGCCATGTATAGCAGATATGTATACATCTCTTAGAAAACAGGTCCTGGTATACTGCTGAGTCCTAGAAATGCAATGCTTAATCCTGAATACCAAATACCCTTAAGGTCTATACTGCTCATTACGAGTTGGATACTATCAAATCAGAGTCATGGTATATCAAAGATCAAGCATTAAAAGAATTAGGAGACTAAGAAAGCTATATGAGCACGTATCATAGATTCTAAAGCCACCTCCTATTGATGTTATAGCACAATATTATCAGCTAATACCTATTAAAGGCAGACTTCTTATAGTCAATTTATTAGAATGGGGTGGGGAAGCCAAGTTTGGTTTACAGATGGGGTTGTCTTAGTATGTAAGTACAAGCTGGAATCTGATGAATGCTAGATTACAGCCTGACTTAGAGGTGGCACTTAACAACAATGACAAGGAGAAATCTTTTCAATAGGAAGAACTTAAGGTAACACATTGATCATGATCTTTGTATGGAAAAAAAATGTCTGAAGGTTACCATGGTTACAACCATGCCAAAAAAGAAATATCAGAAAGCATGAACCCACGACTGTGAGGTCAAGGGGTAAGAACAGTAAAAAATGGAAGGATAGGAAAAGAAGGTTTTGGGTGGAGGGATTTGGATGAATCCATAGGAATGAGGACAAAGTGTAAAGCTCTCTTTCTAAAGTTAGCGCCTGGGACTGGGGAGGTAACTCAGTGATAGAGCACTTGGCCTAGCATTTGTAAGGCCTTGGGTTTAATCCCTAGAAACAGAAACAGAAAAAAACAAACGTTCTAACCTACTAGAGAGTATTGCTATGGAAGAGGAGCTAAATAACCAACTTGACATTGACCTCAGCCAATGTCTGTAATCAACATCCCCAATGATAACACAATGGACACACAAATGAAATAGCTATCATGTCCAGATCAGAAGCTATACAGGGGCTCAATGGCATTGCTCTACTTACCAAGGCCAACTTAAAATACAAGGAGTCCCCAACTGCAGTGGTAATCAGCCCTGATCATTGAGAGAAAGTAGGAATTCTTACATGCAATGGGAGGCAGGAAGAAATGTTCGCCACCAATTTGACCCACTTCCTTATGTTTGATGGTAAAGGGAAAAGTGGAGCTAGGGCTTGAAGAAGATTTCATTCTACCAGCTTTTTGAAGTGGTGCGTGCCCTCAGCAGTCAGCCCTCTTTGTGAAGTTCCTGGACTGAAGGTCATCCTTGCTCAGGGTCATGGCTCTTCTTGCCTGGCCACTTTGCCCCAACTCAAGATAGTCCCCAAGAGCCTGCTCAGCTTCAGAAATTCCTCTGGGTCACCCATGACCTTCATTAAGCTGCATCGTAGCTCAATTATCCCTTGTGCCCATTTATCCTTCCTGCTTATCCATTTTGTAGGTGCTGTTTCCATAATTTCCTAAGAAGCTTCCTAATATCTAATCTCCATATCATCCCAGAGAACTCAAGCTGTGAAACCACTGGTGGTGTCACATCAAGTCAACTCATGCTCTGAACCAGAAATCCAGACTCTGATTTTCGTCATGTTGTTGTTTCTAATTAAAGGATTGACCTCAAGCAAATCCACAAATCACATGACCTTTATCTTTCTCATTCCTTTTACAAAGAGAGAAACTGCTGTGATCCTAGACTAAGAACAAGAATACGTTTATTTACATTCCTGAATGATTCTTCATTGATTTTTGACTTTAGAAATAACAGTCAAATACATACATATGCATATATACACCCACAAACATGTTATATATATGACATATATTTGTTTATAGACATCCCACAAATCTAACATAGCATTTTTTTTATGGCAAGAAAAACAAAACACTCAAGTTCTCAGCTCCTCTTACATGCCCTCTCCATTTTTTCTTCCTTTTTGACCTTTAAAAATCCTTTTTTAGATATGTACCATTTTTTTCTTATCTCTATGAGACTAAGAAAATGATAAGGGAGCAAAATGAATATTGAGTGTTAAATACAAGTATTAAAAACTTATTCTCAGATGCTTTATGTTTTCTTCCCTTTCCCTTTCCTTTATAGCCATCGTTGTATCATATGGACTTTCCATCTTGGTTTGTTCACAGAGTTAATGGTTAAGCCCAAGGTCTTGTGCATGTTAGGCAAGCACTCTACCACTGAGTTACACCCAACCCATGTAAGTCTTCTTAGTCTATATTTATAAAATGCTTACTACTAAAACTTCAAGTTTCACCATGTTCTTTCCTTTCACTAAAACCCTTTCTCCACTGCTTTCTGGCTCCATTACATTAATTTGTCCCTTTCCAGTCACTATCAGAGAAGTCTGTCTCAAACTACCCCTTTTCCTTGCCTGTCTGTGCTCTCATCTACATGGCTGCATACTTTTTCATGAAGAAGACAAGAGATGACAGCATAACGAAATGAGAGAAATTAGAAATGGAATTGGTGGCTGGTGTGTGCCACTCTGGACATCTGAGGAAGAGCCAAAAATAGAAATGAGCCGAGTCTGTTCTGAGCTTGGTGCTGCCCGAGGTGTTTCCTCAGCTAGTTCTCCAAGGCTATATTTTCTGAGTCATCTTTCACAGGTCACAGGCCAAACTCATAACTCATATGCTGTGCTCTCCATCAGAACACAATTAATGTCAAAAAATGGCTCCTCTCTAAAGGAAGATCTTTACTCATGTGCTGACAGACAGCTCAGAGGCCATGAGATGACAGATGGATTGCTCACCTGTACCAAAGTTGCAATGGAAATCTTTGAAATCATGCAGCTCTTTACAATTAAAGTTATCTTCTCTCCTCATTCTCATCCCATCATGTACTTTAAATGAACCATGTGAAAAGGAAAGACAGATTGGCATGGTTCCAGATTCCCAGTCATGTGAAACAAGAGACTTCATGGTAGAGCGGGAAAAGTGAGAAAGTGGGGATCTGTGTTAATGTGTCCCAGGGGTTCCTGTGGCATTTTACCTGCTGGAAGTTTGTTTATGCCTTATTATTCAGTGAATCTCAAAGATAGTTTGGGGGTTTTATTTGCAGATACAACTAATAAATTGCAGTGAATCACCGAGGTTAAAAACCCAATTTCTTTAAACTAAAATACATTTTTACTATTCTTTCTATGAACCTCTCTAACTGCCAAAGTTGCCTGGCTGGTTAATTCATTCCCTATTCTTAATGCCTGACTCTAGTTAGCTTTTAGATAAAAGTATTTGCCTCTCCTCATCTCATTAGGTCAATTAACTACTCCAGAATTGTTTTCTTTCTTCCTTTATCCATTTCTTTCTTTCTGGCTTAAAGAATAGTTCATTGAGTACAAAGGCTGCAGTAATGATGTCAAAAAATTTCAGGTTTTTGATTCAGCCAGGTGGGGTTGGGAGGTTTACTGGCATATCAAAACACAACCTCTTCCACCTACTCTGTTGTTTGGCTGAGCTCAGGACACTGACACGAAGTTAGAGAAGCACATAATGGCAAGTGCTAGGAAGGGTGCTGGCTATGGAATTTCTTGGAATTTTTACTGGGAATTTTTACTAAGAAATGTTTACTGTCTGCATCAAAGCCTTTTTGTTCTTTAAAAGCTACTCCCCTGGGACTGCATTGTTTTGCACAAGAAAGAGAGGGTAGAAGAGATTGCCAGTAGTGCTCAGGACTCAGAATAGCTCAAAACAGGAATAGCAGCAGCAGCACCAGCAAAGGACTCTGGTGAGCAGTAATAATGAAAACCAGTATAAAATACTTTGCACATGGGGGATGCTGGTTGATCACCCTCAACCTAGAGTTAAAATATATTGGCTGCAATGTTGATTTAAGTGACAGGGAAGGTGTTGCATTACAACCATCTTTTTGAAATTCACACTCAAATTCAATGTATTGTGGCCACAGTGTGCAATATTAGGTGCTAGAAAAGTTTACATTTGTTACTTATTGAAAAATTTGGTTTGTAGGTCACATTGAAAATACAACATCTGGAAGTACAAAAACGATGGATGGACTAGTATGTTTCTTAATTCTACCAGTGAAGCTTATTCTTAGCTTAGCCAGGGAAAATGACAGCAATTCCTTTAAGTGCTGAGAAGAAACGATGAACATGGGAGCACACCTACAGATACAGCAAATGATGCTAACTATCACTCCACGATCCATCTAACTCTGGAAATGCAATATGCCATTAACCATGAAAGAGCTGTGTTTAAGAGGAAAGTGACAGCAGTGTACCCTGCAAAATTGAGAGAAATAGCATGTCCAGACACCAGTTTTCCATTACAAATTGCCATTGGGTACCCTCTCCTGACACTAGTTAGGTTTTATGCTAAGGATGACATAGCACTTGTTAGTTGATAGACAAAAGAGTTTTCTTTCAAAAACTTGGCAACCACGCAGCACATTATGGCATAGCATCCATAATAGTAATTCCTGGCATTATTCATATAATGCTTTAGGGTTTTCAAACTGCCTACAATTGTTAGGCATTAATCATTACATTAAATACATTCAGTATTTCTTAAGATCTTACAATGAGCCAGAATCATAATCTCACATACCAACAACAAACTAGGCATTATTAACTATACCCAACAAATGAGGAAAAGTGAGACCTGAGATGTAAAGTAGCATTCTAACGTCATAAGAAGTCAGATCTGATAAAAGGTTAGCAAGCAACAACTGACAGATTTGTCAAAACATCAAATATAATGAATATATAAAGGGAAATGTTAAAGTGATAAATTAGAAGTCTCAATGCTGTTAACCACTTCAACTGTAGCACCCCACCAAACATTTATAATTAAACTCCCAATTTTAACTTCTTTCTATTTTTCTCTTACTTTTCTGTTGGAAGTACAAAAAAAATAAAGAAATGAACAAATCTGGTAACCATAGACAGAGGTTCTCTACCTTTTCATTGCTGACCACCTTAGTCAATTGGGGAAGTCTATGGACTAATTCTTAAACACCAAAAACAGTTTGATTTAGTGGTATATATTATTCTATATTCATTCATTACATAAAACACTCTAGATGTGAGTCTAATAATTACTATGTAATAAAGCATAAATGATGTTTCAAGATATCTGCTGGGGATATGACTCTGTGGTAGAGCAGTTGCCTAATATGCATAAGACCTGGGGTTCAATCCCTAGGACCAATGAGGGGGGTGAGAAGAGATTCTGAAACAATGGTAATGTAATATAAAAATATCTGTGATTTCTATTGGTGACAAAGTCATGACCACATTCATGTAGATACTAATCATTACTGTGATTAGTATCTACATGTGTAATTGAAGAAATTGCTAAATTTCAGTTAATGTTTAATTTTCTTTTTTAAATTTTTTTTACTGTAGATGGATACAATACCTTTATATTATTTATTTATTTTTATGTGGTTCTGAGGGTCTAACCCAGTGCCTCACACATGCAGGGCAAGTGCTCTACCACTGAGCCACAACTCCAGCCCCTAATGTTTAACTTTCTTATGTACATATATAAATGTTTCACAGTGAATCTCTATCATGTACATCCACAAGAAATTAATTTTACAAAATAACTAGGGGTAAAAATTGAATGTTTTACAGATTACTTCTGTTGTTCTTATGGGTCGGTGGGCCTATAATAAAAATCCCTGCCATAGGAGAAATGAAAAAATAGAAGTATTCTGAATGCACATTAAGTATTCATAATAACCTGAAGAAGGACCAGGTTTAATCAGTCCAAACAAGAATCCTGTCTCATGCTTCTCCTACTGCTCCCAGCAGCCCCTCGAACAATGTTAGATAAATAATCACATGCTTAGAAGGGCTTGTTAACTGACGTGTGGGTGGTGAGATCTCGTTGCTGAGTCTCCCTTTCTAAGCTGACTTCCACTCCTCCTGCCAGAGACAGGTGGACTCCCCTTAACAACATGAGCATGTGGCCTCCGTGAACCCAAAGAATAAGAATGAAATGGTCCCTTATCGTTACTGGCAAGTGGGAAAATTACAAGAGCAAAATGGGATTCAAACAAATTAAAACCATATCAAAGAGAATGTTTCACTTAATATAGTCTCTGCTTGACAAATTGTTTCTTCTCCTACTGAAACACTTTATTTTATATGACACTAAATGGCAAGAATAAATCAGAAGGATTGTTTAGCTGGGTGAGGAGAGAAAAAAACTTGAATGAATTTAAAATGTAAGTCAAAATGGTACAGATACCTCTGATGAATGACGGCAATTTACACTCAATGGTTTCATTATGCAAATTATTTTCTTTGTTTTCTAGCTTTACTCCAATGATGATTCCAAAATAAAAGCAAATCATATTCTTATCAAGTATCTCATCAATGTGACTTAAAATGTTATGAAATTTACAGTGCCATGACCATTTTTACACTACCTATTGATCTTTTTATTTCAAATGTCTATATGACACTGTAATATCATCATCAAAGTTTTTCTTTAATAAATATTCTGTACATCGAGAAGTATCATGAAAAATTGGGGCTTCTAGCAAGCATAGCAAAACAAATGTGATTTTTCTCACCTTCCTGCCATTTAAATGAGTTTTTTCTTGTTCTGTACCAGTATGTTTATATTTCTTCTTATGCATCCATAGTAACAGTGAAAAGCTAAGTATTCCTGAGTTAACAAAACAGAAACATGAAGCATGTTCAAATAAATTTGTAATCTGAAGCCAGATCTCCTTCTGCAGGAACTTGTCTTTTCCAGTTCAGAAGTCCCCATTTCCCAGTCCACCTTCTTGCATTATTCTCTGACTCTCCTCAGTGTTGTTTCCTTACTCTTCTGCTTAGACTTTAATTTAGGTAGACCTTTCCTTCCATGCCTCTCTTGCTTCTCTTCATGACATTCCTAGAAAGCAGCATTGAATAAGCGTCCATCAACAGACAATATTGCTAGTAAAAATTTTCCCTTCTCACTGATCTCCATAACCTAACCACCAAAAACGTGTCATCTGGAACCAGAAAACAATATTTTCTTAGAAATCTAAGCAATGTTACTGGGAGCATAGAAGGCAAAAACACACCAGGAGAACAGTGTTTAAAGACTAACCTCAGCTATGAACAGTGTAAGGCAGTCATATCATCTTGGTCTCTTCTATTCTGTTTGATTCCATATTTACTGAGCACATGTGAAGTGCTAGGGTTTAAGGAATAGGAAATCATTGGCAATGGCTTATACATAGGGCATGGCTAAAAGATGAAGGGGGAGTAATGATGGTCTTCATATCATAGACACTGAGTTATTTCTCTTTGATATTATGTCTTTGCAGTTTTAAAGATGCTTATAAACAAGGACCAAAACATTTATAGCACCTCCATTGACATCTATATCCTTTTTATTTCTATATATTTAATATACAATAATTAAAGTATCATTCAATGTTAGTGTTTGTCCAGGTACTTTAAGCCCCATTTAAAAGTTCAAGAACTTGAAATAAAACATGTTGGTGTTGTTCAAGGCCATATATCCAGTGATATACTGGGAATTAAATTCCAGGTTAACTGATGTCATATCAAATGATCTGTCATCTTTTATGGTCTATAGAGTAAAGTTTATTGCTAGACTCAGAGTAGATACTTATAAGATTTTAAATTTGCTGAGATTGTATTATGATTTGGATCTGGGATGTCCCCCAAAATCTCACATGTTCTATGCATGGTCCCAAAAGCAGCAGCAATGTGCAGAAGTGGGACTTCTGAAAAGTAATAGTGGGCTCTAACCTCATAAATAGAATTAGCCCATTGTTCATTGATGGATTTGTAGCTGAATGGACTATTTGGAAGTGTTGGAAACTATAGGAAGTGGACCTAGTTGAGGGAGTAGGCCCTTGAGGACCGTATCAATCTCCTCCTCCTTCTTCTTTCTTTCCTCCTCCTCCTCCTCCTCCTCCTCCTCCTCCTTCTTCTTCTTCTTCTTCTTTTCCTTCTCCTTCTCCTTCTCTTTCTCCTCCTCCTCCTCCTCCTCCTCCTCCTCCTCCTTCTTCTTCTTCTTCTTCTTTTCCTTCTCCTTCTCCTTCTCTTTCTCCTCCTCCTCCTCCTCCTCCTCCTCCTCCTCCTCCTCCTCCTCCTCCTCCTCCTCTTCTTCCCTTCCTTCCCTTTCTTCCCCTCTTTGTCCTTTTCCTTCTCCTCCTCCTCCTTCTTCCTCTCTCTCACATTATGCTGAACAGCCCTGCTCTAGCTTACACTCCCTGCCATGATGCTCTGCTTCCCCCACGGGCCCAAGCTCAGAATCAATGGAGCAAGTGACTATGGACTGAAACTTGCAACCATGAGTCCGTAGTTAATCTTTCATTCCTTAAGTTGTTTTACTCAGGTATTTGGTCATAGTGACAAAAATCTGAGTAACACAGACTGTGTGTTTTGATTATGTTTTAATATTAAGCCACCTAGGCATCAGTCTTAAAATTAATTTCATATTAAAATTCAAAAGACTTTCTAATAAGAGTAAACCAAATTACTCAGAATGTTGAAACAAAAGCTCATGAACCAATTCAAATATGATTACCCTATTAAAGCATTAATATATTGCTTTCATATCAAACCAAAAGGCTTATGAATTACTAAGAAAATAAGTCAACTTCATTGGTCAGCTTTTCATAACTATAACAAATACCTCAGTTAATCAACTTCTAAAGAGAAAAGGATTGGGGTTCACAGTTTTGGAGATTCCTGTTTATGATCAGTTGGCCCTATGGGTTTTGGCTTCAGGTGAAGCAGCACATCGTCATGGGAGTATGTGGTGAAACAAACCAAATCACTTTGTAGCCAGGAAGCACAGAGAGAGAGCCCCACAATCCCTTTTGACCCACCATACCCCCAGTGACCCACCTCTTAAAGTTTCTACCATCTCCCAAGAATGCTGAGCTAGTAATCAATCCTCTAACATATGAGCCTTGGGGAACACTCAAGATTCAAACCATGACATCTACTTTTTTAACCACAAAATTATTTGAGAATGAAAGATATTCTCATTCCATATAAGGAAACTTTATTTAACATATTCAAGAAGATTTACAAGTAATTTGGATTAAATGGTTGACTAAGAGTTCTAGTTAAACAGAGGAGATTGCTCTATTAATAGGGCAGATTTGTCTCTTCTTCCTCCCTAAATTCCACTAACATAGAGCCAAAAAAAGGTATAAAATCGTGAAAATAAAAGATATTTGTCAATTAAAGATATTTATATAATTTTGTAAAATGCAGTGTGGATGTATGAGTAGCATTGATTTAGCAGAGACCAGAAAGCAGAAATCCTACTATCAGCTTTAGAAGGAGTCACTGTTGTCAAAGGGAGGTAAAGCCATGGATCGGAACCTGGAGCTACCAGATTATAACTCTCCAAATAGGTGTGGTTGGACTAGCTAAGTCAAAATAAATACACAAATCAGCCACACATCTGTATCTTCTTCCAAAGCCACATAGTGGCTATTTCCATAAGCTGAAAAAAAATCAAGACACTCAATCCCAGGTAAGACAGAACTGAAGAGGCTCTAGGTTCAGGGGTAGTGGGTACAAATGCAAATGTGAATAGAGTCTCTAACAGAAACCAGGTAACTAATTTATAGTCGACACAATGACTTGACCCCAGAATGCTGGCAGTCTAGAATGTGTTTCAGACAGGAGAAGGAAGTTCCTTTTGGACAAATTATCTAGTCTAAGAAAGGTCTCAAAGAAATAGTTAAATGCCCACTTAATCCATGGTAAACCCTGAGAGTTCTCAAAATAACCCATCCTTCCCCAACACACACACACACACACACACACACACACAGTACTTCCAATTCATTTTTTCACAACTCATTTATAAATTTGTAAATATGATGAGTTATCAAGCACCATAAAATATTGTCAGTGAAACTTTTCTGACTCTCCCTTTTAAAATGCAATAATACCCCCCCACCTCTTGGTACTCACAATCCACAGTCAGCCTTCATTCATTAGAAGAAAGAGCCAGCTGGGTGTGGTGACTTACACATGCAATCCCAGAGGTTTAGGAGGCTGAGGCAGGAGGATTGCCAAGTTCAAAGCTAGCCTCAACAACTTAGAAAGACCTAAGCAACTTAGACCCTACATAAACTAAATTTTTAAAAGGGCTGGGGATGTGGCTCAATGATTGAACACCCCTGGGTTCAATCTTCAGGACCAAAAAAAGATAAGATCTCCAAAGGCAGAATTTTGTGCCTCATTATTACCTACTATAGTCCCTGTTATTACTGAATAATAACATGATTATTCAATAAATGTTGTTGAAAGAATAAATAAAAGCTCTTTGAAATTAAAAATATAATAGCAAGTATAAATCTTTAATTGGTTAAAAGATAAAATGGAGGAAATCACCCAGGAAATAGATTTTAGGACCAAACAAAGGAGAAAAAATTATGAAAGGAATAACATAAGAATATTTTCATAATAAAAGATGTAAATTGCTGACTGATCTGCGCAGCCCGCCCTGCGGCTATAGACTGCGGGGCTCCACGGAGAAGAAACCAGCAAGCAGGGAGAAACGGTGCTGCGGAATCTGTGGAATCCTGCCGGCTGAGCTCTCACTGACCCCCCGGGCTGAGATTGGGATTTCAGACGGGGAAAGAAGCGGTCCAGTTCTATCCCCCACAAAGGAAACTCCACCAAGGAAACCAGCGGCCACGATCTTGGAGAGCTGAAGTAACCACCACCACTCTCCGACAGACTGCAACAATAAAACAGGTGCGTGTTACTAAGCTCATCTCCCATACAGCGGGGAATTCGCATAAAATCTCTCCTAGGCTTTCCAGGGGAGGGATTATCAGAGCGAGCCTGCATAAAGACGCAGGGAAAACTAGAGACACCCAACCTTCAACTCCCCCTCCCATCAGTGGCGAAAATGAAACCTCTCTAGCCAGCGCTGGGGATGGGCAAGCGGAAAAAATCAAAACAATAGAGTGCCAGGGTTCCCAATAGCCACCCTCCACACCCAACAAACGGCAGGCCCAGAGTACAGTTTGATGTGCCGAGAGGCATCACTCAGGGGAAGACTGGTCTAGCAGGAGAAACCAGGGGACTAGAGGCCAGGCCCTCGCAACTGGGCAGCTGGAGACAGCATGTCCACCGGCAACAGTCCACCCACTGCCCGCATGACTGGGCGGCTGGAGAACCCCGGCCGCTGGTGACCAATCGCCCGCCGGCTGCCCGCGTGACTGGGTGACGGGAGACCGCCCGCCCGCCCGCCAGCGACTGACCGTGCGACTAGGCGGCTAGAGATCACCCGCCCATCGGCAAAAGCCCAGCCGCTGAGCACACGACTGGGCAGCTGGAGACCGCCTGCCCACCAGTGACCGACCGGGTGGCTAGAGATCGCCCGCCCGCCAGCGACAGCCCACCCGCTGCCTCTGCGACTGGAGACTGCACGCTTGCCAGCGACCGGGAGCTGAAACCAGCCAGAGATAGTCCAGTCCCACCACCCCATTTGGACACCCCGGCAAGGAGCCTGGGGCCTGCCATAGCAGAGAGGTGATATCACTGGAGCTTGGCCGTCGGAATTCCTTCCCAGCGGAATCCACTTTAGCAGGCATACTCTACCAACACAAAGGAGAGACAACAGAGATATACAAAACCAAAACAAATCTATAGAAGAGAGCAGAAACACAGCAATCAAATAGAGCTGGAAAGTAGCGTGAACTTCATGAAAAAACAAGGGAAAAAAAGGAGTACAAACAATGCAGGACAACTTAAATTTACAGGAAGACCTAGAAGCATCAGAAACATGGATAGGGAAAGAACACAAGGCATACCTAACTCAGATGGAAATGAATATTAGAGAAGACATGAGACAGCAAGTCCAAGCAATAAAAGTATATTTTGAAAATGAATTAAACAAACAAATTCAAATGGCAAAGAACGAGCTTTACCAGGAGATGGAGATCTTAAAAAAAAATCAAACAGTAATCCTAGAAATGCAGGAAACTATAAACCAAATTAAAAACTCAAACGAGAATATTACAAATAGACTAGATCAAGTAGAAGTCAGAACATCAGATAATGAAGACAAAGTATATCAACTTGAAAAGAATATAGTCAACACAGAAAAGATGCTTAAATCCCACGAGCAATCTATTCAAGAGATATGGGATGTCATAAAAAAACAAATTTGAGAGTCATCGGGATAGAAGAAGGCATAGAGATTCAAACCAAAGGAATGGACAACATATTACATGAAATAATTCTAGAAAAATTCCCAGAGATGAAAGATGGAATGGATTGCCAAATCCTGGAAGCCTACAGGACCCCAAACATTCAAAATTGTAATAGACCAACTCCAAGACATACAATTATGAAGATAGCCAACATACAGAACAAGGAGAGAATATTAAAAGCTATGAGAGAAAGGAGGCAGATTACATTCAGGGGTAAACCAATTAGGTTAATGACTGATTTTTCATCACAGACTTTGAAAGCAAGAAGATCCTGGAATAATGTATTTCAAACACTGAAAAATAATGGATTCCAACCAAGAATACTGTATCCAGCAAAATTGAGCTTCAGATTTGACAATGAAATTAAAATCTTTCACGATAAAAAAAAGCTAAAAGAATTTGCAGCCAGAAAACCAGCACTGCAAAGCATTTTGAGCAAAATACTACAAGAAGAGGAATTGAAAAATAGTGTCCAAACCTAACAGCAGGAGGTATCTCAGTAAATGGTGAGGAAAATAACCAAAAAGTAAAAACTAGCCAAACTAAAATCAATGAATAAATAAACATGACTGGAAGTTCAAATCATATTTCAATTGTAACTTTAAATGACAATGGCTTAAACTCACCAATCAAGAGACATAGGCTAGTAACCTGGATCAAAAAAACAAATCCAACAATATGCTACCTTCAGGAGACTCATATGATAGGAAAAGACATACACAGGCTGAAGGTAAAAGGTTGGGAAAAATCATACCACTCACATGGCCCTCGGAAGCAAGCAGGAGTGGCCATACTCGTATCGAATAAAATCAACTTCAAACCTAAGTTAATCAAAAGGGATAAAGAAGGACACTATATACTGTTAAAAGGAGCCATCCACCAACAAGACATAACAATTATCAATTTGTATGCACCAAACAATGGTGCTGCAATGTTCATAAAACAAACTCTCCTCAAGTTCAAGAGTCAAATAGACTACAACACAATAATTATGGGTGATTTCAACACACTGCTCTCGCCATTAGACAGATTCTCTAGACAAACACTGAATAAAGAAACTGTAGAACTCACAGCACAATCAATAACCTAGACTTAACCGACATATATAGAATATATCAACCATCATCAAGTGGATACACATTCTTCTCAGCAGCACATGGATCCTACTCAAAGATAGACCATATATTATGCCATAGGGCAACTCTTAGTAAATATAAAGGCGTGGAGATAATACCATGCACCATATCTGATCATAATGGAATGAAATTGGAAATCAATGATAAAAGAAGGAAGGAAAAATCCTACATCACATGGAAAATGAACAATATGTTACTGAATGATCAATGGGTTACAGAAGACACAAAGGAGGAGATAAAAAAAAATTATTAGAGACAAATGACAATACATACACAACATACCGGGATCTATGGGACACAATGAAAGCAGTTTTAAGAGGGAAATTCATTTCTTGGAGTTCTTTTCTCAAAAAAAGAAAAAAAACAACAAATAAGTGAACTCACACTACACCTCATAAACCTAGAAAAGGAAGAGCAAAACAACAGCAAATGTAGTAGAAGACAAGAAATAATTAAAATTAGAGCAGAAATCAACGAAATTGAAACAAAAAAACCATTGAAAAAATTGATAAAACTAAAAATTGGCTCTTTGGAAAAATAAATAATATCGACAGGCCCTTAGCCATGCTAATGAAGAAAAGAAGAGAGAGAACTCAAATTACTAACATACGGGATGAAAAAGGCAATATCACAATAAACACTACAGAAATACAGAAGATAATTAGAAAGTATTTTGAAACCCTCTATTACAATTAAATAGAAGATAGTGAAGATATTGATAAATTTCTTAAGTCATACAATCTGCCCAGATTGAGTCAGGAGGATACACACAATTTAAACAGACCAATAACAAAGGAAGAAATAGAAGAAGCCATCAAAAGACTACCAACCAAGAAAAGCCCTGGACCAGATGGGTATACAGTGGAGTTCTACAAAACCTTCAAAGAAGAATTAATACCAATACTTTTCAAGCTATTTCAAGAAATAGAAAAAGAAGGAGCTCTTCCAAATTCATTCTATGAGGCCAACATCACCCTGATCCCGAAACCAGACAAAGACAATTCAAAGAAAGAAAACTACAGACCAATATCTCTAATGAACTTGGATGCAAAAATTCTCAATAAAATCCTGGCGAATCGAATACAAAAGCATATAAAAAAAATTGTGCACCATGATCAAGTAGGATTCATCCCTGTGATGCAAGGCTGGTTCCATATACAGAAATCAATAAATGCTATTCACCACATCAATAGACTTAAAGACAAGAATCATATGATCATCTTGATAGATGCAGAAAAAGCACTAGAAAACTATGTTCAAAACACTAGAAAAACTAGGGATAACTGGAACTTACCTCAACATTGTAAAAGCTATGTATGCTTAGCCTCAGGCTAGCATCATCCTAAATGGAGAAAAACTGAAGGCATTCCCTCTAAAATCTGGAACAAGACAGGGATGCCCTCTATCACCACTTCTATTAAATTTAGTTCTTGAAACACTAGCCAGAGCAATTAGACAGACAAAAGAAATTAAAGGCATAAAAATAGGAAAAGAAGAACTTAAATTATCGCTATTTTCAGATGACATGATAATATATTTAACAGACCCAAAAGGGTCTAAAAAGAAACTGCTAGAGTTAATAAATGAATTCAGCAAAGTGGCAGGATATAAAATCAACAAGCATAAATCAAAGGCATTCCTGTATATCAGCAACAAAACTTCTGAAATGGAAATGAGGAAAACCACTCCATTCACAATATCCTCAAAGAAAATAAGATACATGGGAATCAACCTAACAAAAGAGGTGAAAGATTTATACAATGAAAATGATAGAACCCTAAAGAGAGAGATATAAGAAGACCTCAGAAGATGGAAAAATATACCCTGTTCATGGATAGGCAGAACTAACATCAACAAAATGGCGATATTACCCAAAGTTCTCTACAGGTTTAATGCGATGCCAATCAAAATCCCAATGGCATTTCTTGTAGAAATAGATAAAGCAATCATGAAATTCATATGGAAAAACAAAAGACCCAGAATAGCAAAAGCAATTCTAAGCAGGAAGTGTGAATCTGGAGGTATAGCGATACCAGACTTCAAACTGTACTACAAAGCAATAGTAACAAAAACAGCATGGTACTGGTACCAAAACAGGCAGGTGGACCAATGGTACAGAATAGAGGACACAGAAACCAATCCACAAAATTACAACTTTCTTATATTTGATAAAGGGGCTAAAAACATGCAAAGGAAGAAGGATAGCATCTTCAACAAATGGTGCTGGGAAAACTGGAAATCCATATGCAACAAAATGAAACTGAATCCCTTTCTCTTGCCATACACAAAAGTTAACTCAAAATGGATCAAGGAGCTAGATATCAAATCAGAGACACTGCGTCTGATAGAAGAAAAAGTTGGCTCCGATCTACATACTGTGGGGTTGGGCTCCAAATTCTTTAATAGGATGCCCATAGCCCAAGAGTTAATAACAAGAATAAACAAATGGGACTTACTGAAACTAAAAAGTTTTTTCTCAGCAAGAGAAACAGTAAGAGAGGTAAATAGAGAGCCTACACCCTGGGAACAAATTTTTACCCCTCACACTTCAGATAGAGCCCTAATATCCAGAATATACAAAGAACTCAAAAAATTAAACAATAAGATAACAAATAACCCAATCAACAAATGGGCCAAGGACCTGAACAGACACTTCACAGAGGAGGACATACAATCAATCAACAAGTACATGAAAAAATGCTCACCATCTCTAGCAGTCAGAGAAATGCAAATCAAAACCACCCTAAGATACCATCTCACTCCAGTAAGATTGGCAGCCATTATGAAGTCAAACAACAATAACTGTTGGCGAGGATGTGGGTAAAAGTGTACACTTGTACACTGCTGGTGGGACTGGAAATTGGTAAGGCCAATTTGGAAAGCAGTATGGAGATTCCTGGGAAAGCTGGGAATGGATCCACCATTTGACCTAGCTATCACCCTTCTCGGACTATTCCCTGAGGATCTTAAAAGAGCGTACTATAGGGATACTGCCACATCAATGATCATAGAGGCACAAATCACAATAGCTGGACTGTGGAACCAACCTAGATGCCCTTCAATAGATAAATGGATAAAAAAAGTGGCATCTATACTCAATGGAGTATTATGCAGCACTAAAAATGACAAAATCATAGAATTTGCAAGGAAATGGATGGCATTAGAGCAGATTATGCTAAGCTAAGCTAGCCAATCCCTAAAAAACAAATGCCAAATGTCTTCTTTGATATAAAGAGAGCAACTAAGAACAGAACAGGGTGGAAGAGCATGAGAAAAAGATTAACATTAAACAGAGATGAGTGGGGGGAGAGAAAGGGAGAGAGAAGGGAAAGCATATGGAAGTGGTAGGAGACCCTCAATGTTACACAAAATTACATATAAGAGGTTCTGAGGGGAATGGGGGAGGGAAACAAGGGAGAGAATTGAACGACAGCAGAGGTGGTAGAGAGGGAAGATGGGAGGGGAGGGAAGGGGGGATAGTAGGGGTTAGGAAAGGTAGCAGAATACAACAGTCACTAATATGCCATTATATAAAAATGAGAGTGTGTAACCAATGTGATTCTGCAATTTGTATTTGGGGTAAAAATGGGAGTTCATAACCCAATTGAGTCAAATGTATGAAAGATGATATGTCATGAGCTTTGTAATGTTTTGAACAACCAATAAAAAGTAAATAAATAAATCAATCAATTAATTAATTTAAATAAATGTAAATTTCCAGAATTAAGCAGCCTAAGTAGGGCCCAGGAAAATAATTGAAAGGGACTCAAGCCATAGTATAATATTGTAAAACTTCAAAATATCAAAGACAAAGAGATTCTAAAAGCTTCAGGAAAAAAAAATTATACACAAAAATTAGGAAAGCAAGAGTCATTAGATTTCTTAGTAGCAACTCTGGAAACAGAACATAGTAGGAAAGTACCTGGGAATTTGAGAGAAATATCTTTTAATTTGAAATTCAATATACAGCAAAACTGTGAGTCAAGTGTGATCATACATAGACTTTCACGTTTCTTCAAATATCATTTTACTTGGCCTTTTTCTTAGGAAAGAATTGGAGAATGTGCTGCAGCAGATGAGGTTTAATTCACGAAGCAGTCCTTCAGAGATGCAGGAATCCAACCAGAAACCAAGGAGAGAAGGAAAGGGAATTCCCAGAAACAGGGAAAGAAAGAGTCCAAAGCAACAGCTATCCAGCAGCTTAGCAAGTGACCACCAAGGATTGGAGTACAATGACAGAGGTTGCCAGAAGGAATCCTCTTAAAAAATGAGCCTGATCCTACTGGAAAGATGTTCACAGAGTTAGTGCAAAGCTGATCTAGTTATAGAAAAAAAAGAAATTTCAGAAAACACAATAATCCCAGCCACTTAAGAGGCTAAGGCAGGAAAATAGCAAGTTCGAGGACTGCCTAGGCAATTTAGAAAGATGGTGACTCACAATAAATTAAAAAAAAAAAATAAGGGCCAGGAATGTAGCTCAGAGGTAGAGTGCTCCTGGGTTCAATCCTCAGTATCACAGTGGGGAGAAGAAAACAAAAAGTAAAATACATATGTGAAAATAAGAATATTTTAACTTTAGGGAAAAAATTGCAGTAACAAGAAAATGTGATATAGTATACTACAGGCATCAGCTATAGTCAAAATCAGGATAATAAAAATCCAGAATATCAATTTAAATAGAAATTATGGTACAAATGACTTTAGGATAGGAAGGACAGTAATTTGGAGTGGAGGAACAGTAGAAGAAACCAAAGCTTTCAAAATAAAAAGTCGGTAATATCAAAAGTTTAAACTCAAGAAAAAATAGTACAAGCATTCTGTTTAGAAATGTGAAGGCAACACTAGAAGTTGAAAGTGGTTCCCTCTTAAAAGTGAATAATCAGATTTGGGATGGGCCATTAGGGAGGGTTATTTTTATTATAAGCTTGATAACACTATTTGATGTTCAAAACTATGCACAACTATGATTTTAATAATAAAAAATTATTTTGAGCATTATTTCAACTAGTAGAAGTTCAAATATGACTGCTATAGGCTCCATTGATATTGTGTTTATACTCAACCTGTACTTTGGTTTCTATGAATTAAAACATGCCCAGCTTATTGTGGATAATACTTAGCATCATTATCAATCAGTATTTGGCCTACCATAGGTGGGGAAAAAAAACTAAAATCTCTGATTCTGCACTTGCAAAAAAACTGAGGATTTTTTTGGGTTACATTTTCTAAATTCATACATAAAGGGATGTAGCAAAACATTATAACAAGTGAACGGAAAGCCAAACAAGAGAGCAGTGTTAAATAAGTGTTCTTGTCCATATGTTTGCAGATGGAGTACAAAGCAAGACAGATCTACCCAAAGGAGATTAGCTGAATATAGAAAAGGAGACATCGAGGAAGAGGTGCACCTGTTTTACTTGGATAACACCAACAGGTCTCATTCCTTGAACGAAGAAACATGGGAGAAAGAATAAATTTGGGGGAAATGAAGGTCAATGTTTTTAATAATGTTGAGAAATCTGGTAGTTAGTTGGACTGATAGGTCAGAACTCAAGAAAAACATTGAGACTTAGAATTCACCAACATAAAAGTGGTTATTAAACTTGTGAGTGCTACTCCATCAGATAAGAGGGAGAGTACGTACAGCTAAAAGAAATGAGGAACCAAGAATTTTGGAGAATGCTAACCCTTAAAGGATAGAAGGAAGAGGAATTGGGAGAAGAAAACAAATGAACAAAAACCTCAATCAATCAATCAATCAATCAATCAAACCCTGAATGAGAGAAGCTCAAAAAGAAAAAGGGATATCAATAAATTGTGGTAAGTCTAAAACAGCCAAAATCTGAGAAATTTTCAGAAATATGAGAGCAGTCAGTTGATTTGAATGCTGTTGAGAAATCAAGTAAGGATGAGTCCACAGGGATAAGAAATGAGGACGTCACTAAGGACCAGGGTGGGAGTGATTTTGGTGGACCCAGGGAAAGGAAGTCCTTTTGTATTGGATTGGAAATGAGGAAATGGTGACCAGGAATGCAGAGACTCTGCAAAATGAGGAGAGGAAGAGGGACTTTAAGCAGTTGCTGAAAGAAAGAAGCATTTAACACAAAGAAGCATTTGTGTTAAACAAAGAAAACATTAAATGCTGATCTGCTTGACTAGGTGCTGGAATCCCTAGCTACTACTCCTTCTCTAACCTCCTTTATCAGAAACCTCATCCCATTTTCAGAAATCCCAGAGATTAGCCAATGTCCTCATCCAGACTAAAAAGGCCAGCCAAAACCAGGCTTGTCAGATGTGCCAGATGCTAAATTTCTACTGTTGTTACTGACGGAGACTCCTGTTAGTGTGGCTCTCCTTTAGGCTTTGCCTCTCTCCTGACAGTGATCTTCATCAACTGGGAACTCACCCATTGTGTCTGACCCTGTGATTCTACTGGCTGACTTGTTCCACTACTCTGTCCTCATTGACCAGTGCCACTGAGAATCTACCATGCTTTAATACAAGTAGCAATAATACTTATCATTATTTAGTGCTGATGATATGCCCCCAAACCATGGCATTAAGTAATTTTATGCTCACAACAATTTCATTGCACCTTTTATTTCCAGATGAGCAAATTGAACTTCAAAGAAATCAAGAAACTTGCCCAAAGTCACATTACATAAGTTGCAAACCTGGGATTCAAACTTAGTTTATTTGACTCTGGGGCCATGTCAAGGATGCCAAGAATTAAAATAGACCTCAGGAATGCATATCATGTCCTGAAGAAGCCCGGCCTTCTGGAATAAAAGGATTTCAGTGTTTTGTTCCAGGTCATCAACATATGATTGTTCCCCCTATAGAAGTCATTGGGGTCATATAAGCACAAAATAAACAGTGTCTTCCCTAAAAGACTTTTTAATCTATCTGAGAAGACAAGACAAATAGGTTTGAAAATGCAGTGAACCATATAAAGTAGCGTACAATTAAGGGTCATATTGAGGGTGCAGATTAGAAGTGTTGTTAAGAAGTAAGAGGAAGGAGAGATTAAATCAAACTTGGAGGATCAGAAAGGGTTTCAGAGGAAAATCTTGAGCTAGACCTTGAAAAACCACTCCAATTTGAATGGGAAGAGAAGAGTGAAGAGGATATGAAACCACTAGAAGATATGAAATTCTGACTGAAATGTCAGCAATAGCAAGCGCAGGAAATGAGTAGGTCACTCCCCTCTGACCTGCACAAAGACAGGTTTTCTTAGGGTGGAAATAGCCCCAACCAAATCAGGTAAGTTATCCTTCTCAAGCTCCATTAGAGATTTCTAGCCTGAAGATGGTTTCATTTTTTTTTTAGAATTAATAAAACTCTCATTTTGTGAGATACTGCTCCATCCCACCACTAGCTAAACCCCATTCAAGCTATTTCAGGCTGTTGATTTCTCATATTTTCTGATATGACTCATGCAGTGGCAACTTAAAGGGATAGACTTAAAACCTCTAATTGAGGTAGCAAAGATATGGTAAATTAAACCTTTTATATCTGTATTACTGCCAAAATTTTATGGAAGAATGAAATATATAGATAGATAGATGGATAGATAGATAGATAGATAGATAGATATATTTATATGGTATAAACCAGATGAACTCATTTAATTTTCACAGAATTGAAGCACACTTTTGAAAATTCTTTTTGACTGCTTTATTCACCTAAACTTCCAGTTTGACAAATAAACAGAGAATTTAAGAAAAGTATCTTATAAATGAAAATCTGTCTCTTCAGGAGGCCACATTATTGTACCTCTGGCTATAATAAATAATAATAACTATTGAGTTAATTTAAGAAATGTTTAAAGGTTGAGATGGTGTCTTTGTTGCAGCCTTTGCGGGTTCCAACTTAGTAAACATGGACACACGGGAAAATATTGGACTATGCTTGACAGTGAAAGATTCAGGAACAATGATGGGAATAATTGTGTTTGAAATTTACAAGATATTAATGTTTACAATCATTATCTAAATATCTTTCCTGGCATTGGTGATTAAAGTAAGTGATTACAAGTAGTAGCATCCTGTGCTACCATTAGTCCTAGGTAGATTCTTTAAATATTCATCTTTGGGTTTGTAGAGAGGTATGATTTTGACTGTCTGGAAATCTAGATGCATGATTAAATTCAGCACTCCTCATCTGCATATAATGTCACAATCAGCTCTACTTCATTTGCAGTGGAATGTCCACTGCTAATTGCCAAGCATGGAATATTTATGTGTTTAAATATAGCAAGCAAATATTTGTGCCTGGACAATCATGAGCTGCTTTTTAATTAATTTGAAAAAAAAATAAATGACAAAAGGGCCTAATGACATAGAAACTATTCTAAATAGAAGACATTAAGATAATCACACTTTTAAAATCTATATTTATTTCAGTGTCTCCCAAAGCACATCCTACGTATCTTCAGTAAATGGTTGTCAGACTGATTTTGCAAGTGGAAACACCAAACTGACTCTAGTCAATTGGAGGCCTTGCCATGTAACCAGACTTCCAAATGAGGCCAAAGCTCTTTGTTTCTAATGGAGTGTAGGTGATCCTTGCAGATATCCATTTGTTTGTGTTAATTTGAATAGTGGTTTTATTGTTTGGTCTAAGGGGAGGGGAAGAGTGTGTTTTTTGTTTGTTGGAGAAGGTCTGAGAAATGACAAAGATGAGAGAGGGAAGAAATTCCATGCCACCCGCTCCATGTGACATTTGTGGAGAGCAGAGGGCTGGAGACCAGGAAAGGAGCTGACTTCATACAAGACTATGTAAGATTCTTGGCAGACCACTGGATGCTTCAAGACGTAAATGACAAGGTTCCTTCTGTGTGTCTGTCTCTCTCTTTGTTCTTTTTAGTAATGTAGGACAGTACAGTATAATTTGACTTGCTTATACAAACATGGAATACATCTTATTCTAATTAGGATTCCAGTCTTGTGATGGCACATGTTGTACAGATTCACTGTAGTATATTCATATATGAACATATAAAAGTTATGTCAGAATCATTCCATTGTCTTTCCTGCTTTCCCCTCTCCCTTCCCTTCATTCCCCTTCATCTAATCTACTAAACTTCTATTCTTCCCCTTCCCCCTTGTTTGTGTATTAGCATCTACTTATCAGAGAGAAGATTCAACCTTTTTTTTTTTTTTTTGCAGGGGTCGGGGAATTGGCTTATTTCACTTAGGTTAGTAGTCTTTAGATCCATGCATTTTCCCGCAAATGTCATAAAATCATTCATTTTTATGGCTGAGTAATATTCTGCTGTGTATATATACCACCTTTTCTTTAGCTATTCGTCTCTTATAGGGCACATAGTTTGGTTCCATAGATCTCACAGGGTCACATGTCTAAAAGACTGCTCTTCAGGAACCTCAGTGACTGAACCTGCAGCAGAAATGTTGACATTTCCAGGCAGGACAGCCTTGGAAGAAGCAGGAAAAAGAGGTCTAAATGAGAAAGCAGAAATAATATAGTATAAACATCCTTGTTCCTGAGCATAAATGAGAAGTCATCCTGAAAAATACCAGGATTCACTGAGAGAGATTTTAAGAGGAAGCTGAGCTCCTCTATAAGCAGAACATGGGGTCAGAGGAGGTGATGGGGTGATCCATATGTATGTTCCTGTTCTTTTCCTGCAGCATTGGATGGCTCTTAGATATTATAAGTGTTTATAAATTTAATGTAAAAGTGTCAGTGTATTTTCAAAGGGAGCTAGGAAAAAAAACTCCAACCCAAATAGTTGAACCTCTCTGCAGGACTATCAGTGAACATAAGTGATGAATATCTGATATAGATAGTCCTCCTTTATGTTGTTATTTTTACAGGACATTATGCTTTTTCTATACAATATAGAATTGGTTATCCCATCATCACTTTGGAAAGAAGTTTTCCTAAGAATGTGAAAGTTACTTTCTTACAAAGCTAGGAGTAGATAATTATTTACAATGTATTTCAACTCCTGTTGTATTCAGTATTGATGAAATTAAAATGAATAGTCATACATCACTTAATGAGGGGGATACATTCTGAGAAAGCATCTTTAGGCAATTTTGTCATCATTGTGCAATCATCAGAGTGTATTTACACAAACTAAGACAGTTATCCCGTCACTAGGCAACATAATCTCATGGTCAACACTGTATATGCAGTCCATTGTTGACCAAATGACATTATGCAGTACATAACACTATATGACTTTAACTGGGTAACAGACCCTGAATGCACACTTTTCATGTGCTACTCTAAAATCTTACTTCACCTACTCTAATTTACTGACATCATACTTCACAAACTCTGAATGCTGTTCAATCAGATTAGGAAGAAAGAAAGGATGCCTGCTTCCAGCACTTCTATTCCACATTGTACTTCAGGTCCCAGCTGTTGTGCCAGTGAAAGGGGAAAAAAGCATACAGATTAGAAGCAAAGTGTTACCGTATAGATACGAGGTGTCCCTCAAAAACTCATGTGTGAGACAGTACAAGAAGGTTCAGGGATTAAATGATTGGGTTGTGAGAGCCTTAACCTTATCAGTGTATTAATGCACCGATGGGGATAAACTGAGTGCTAACTGTGGACAGGTAGAATATGGCTGGAGGAACTGGGTCCCAGGAGAGGGGTTACTTTGGGGTATATATTTTGTCCCTAGTAAGCAAAATGTTCTCTGCTTTCTGATTGTCATGTCCTGAGCTACTTTCTCCTGTCACACACTTCTGTCTTGAGGGTCTGCCCACCTCAGGCCAAGAGCAATGGAGTCAACCATCTATGAACTCAGACCTCTGAAACTGTGAGGACCAAATAAATTTCTCTCCCTCTGATTGTTCTTGTCAGGTCTTTGGGTTGAAGCACTGAAAAAGTTGATTAAAGCACAAAGAGATAAAACTGTCTTCATTCATTGTTATTATGATCATGGATGAAAAAATTTCTAAAGAATTGCCAAAAAAAATCTGCTATAACAAATTTTAGCAAGGTGTCAAATAAGACCAATATATTAAAATCAGTAATTGGTCTTCTAATTACAATAAATAATTGTAAATGAAACTTTAAATATGCCATTTAAAGTCACATCAAAAACCACATCTACTCACAGAAAAAAGTATCCAAGTGTATTTAAGCCTTATCTTCACACTAACTGGTACATGAAACCATTAATTTGCTGAAAAGTTTTCTAGGACTAAACTAAACATTCACAGAAGAGTCTTTCTGCTTCTGATAGAATTGGAAAGAGCCATATACTCAGAGAAAGAGGGAGAGAGAGAGAGAGAGAGAGAGAGAGAGAGAGAGAGAGAGAGAGAGAGAAACCAACAGACACACAGACTTTCTCATTATTTTTATTTTCCAAAGTCCTTAAAGTCAATGATGTAGGTAACATGATATTATGCTAATAGTAACAATAGCATAGATAATGTTTTTGAGTGGTGATTTACAGTTTTCCAATAACTTTCATGTCCATTATTACATCTAAAAATATATAAACAAGTAGGTTAGTAATACCCAGAAAATATTAGTATTAGGTTCACTAAGGAAAGAAAAAAAGAAATTTTCCTGAAGCAACAAACTGAGTTGAAGCCTAGGAAATAGTGCCAGACACATGGATCTTTTGGCTTTGAAATGAATATTAGTTAATATCTTTATCTGAAGAATTTTTTAAACTGGAATAGAAAATCATATGTGACATTGAAGACCTGAGGTAGTTGTGTGTGAAGGTAAACACCCACTTATCAATCTATTAATGTTTCTAGAATAAAAATCATACACCCACCAACACTTCACAGACTACATACATGTTGAAAAAAACAGAGAATCCAACAGAAATTTTTTCATACTAGGCCACCGAATACAATAAAAATCCCCTGTTATGTTCCAGGGATGCTTTTTACAAAGTCCATTGGATAAAGTAGCCAGTATTGCACCTTTCTGCAATTAGCCTTCCAAATCATCACAGAGACTTTGTATTTGAGCTTAATCCGCAGAGTTCCTTTGGAATCATTAATAAATGCCTGTCATCAATTTTGATACTATGTAGGAGCATATTCAGAAGACAGTAAAATGCCAGCAAATTAGACTCTGAACTGCTTGGATGTTCCTACTTTCTCTGCAAAAATATTTTTGCTGTCTTATCCCTTCATTTGGTTGAATGACAGAAAAGAAAATATTCTGGCTTGCAAACAAATAGTTACTCAACACATATTCTTTGTCTCAATGTTCTGTGAGAATTAAAACACGATTTTGCCGGGCATGGTGGTACACACCTGTAATCCTAGCAGCTCAGGAGGCTGAAGCAGGAGGATCGCAAATTCAAAGCCAGCCTCAGCAAAAGCAAGGAACTAAGCAACTCAGTGAGACCCTGTCTCTAAATAAAATAGGGCTGGGGATGTGGCTCTGTGGTTAAGTGTCCCCTGGATTCAATCCCCAGTTTAAAAAAAACAAAAGCCCACAAATTTGTACCTTTAATAATATAAGCATGCAGGATAGAAATGTAGAATGTTTAAAAATAACTGAATACCTAAGTAGCTGCCAGCTGCTTGATGTCAATTCTGGCTACAATCCTTATGTTCTGTGACTTGTGGTTAAAACAAAACAGAACAATGTTTGAAGGATGTTGAACAGACTACTGTATTTTGCTGTTTTTACATTAAGAGAAATTGTGTTAAGACATGAAGGTTGGTCCCAGGTCAGGAAAGAAGACTGAGCACAAGGTGCAGACACTTGTTCTGGCACCACAGGCCAGAAAAAGATATACGTGAATCCATCTCAACAGTAGAGAACAAAGAAAGGAACCCGTATGAGGATTCTATGAAAGGCAGAAAGCAGGATGGATTGGAGATGAAAACAAATGGTCTCAAATACACCTAAGAAAGGGAAGCTGCAAACTACAGGAGAAGCAGCATGCTCCTGTGTCTTAAGGTAGGCAGATAGGAGACCCAAGATCCAAAAGTGAATGGAACTATAGTGCACCTTAGTGGTAGAAACCAGAGCTCCACTCCTACACAGTCTCTGACTTTATCGTGTTCCCCCCATCCTGCCCAATGGCCTTGCTACAGAAACAAGAAAAATTTCCTTCAGACAAGTAAGAGTGATGAAAGACAGGATGGAAGAGACAGGTGCCTCAGGTAACTGTCCAGTCCCAGTAGGAAGGGTGAGCCCTGGGTACAAAATTCCCATCTATTTCTTGTTCCACTCAAAATTGGTCATGATCCTCCCACTAAGCAGACTACAAAAGCAGAGGTGTACAGCCTTTTCTGAGTTTAATAAGGAAATTTCCATGACAAAGATGTCCAAGAATCATCAAATATCTAAATGAAACAAACTAACTGAAAAACCAATGCATACATCAATTATAAGAGAAGAAAGAAAATTACAGAGTGAGTAGAACAGGTCTTTTGCTCATTAGAGATACTATCATCCAAAAGATAAAAAAAAAAAAAAACAATGCCATCCTGAAATAAAATCAACAAGAGATAAAGGAGAATAAAATTTTGACTATAGAAATAAAAATTGGGGCTGGGGATGTGGCTCAAGCAGTAGTGCGCTTGCCTGGCATGCATGCGGCCCGGGTTCGATCCCCAGCACCACATACAAACAAAGATGTTGTGTCTGCCGAAAACTAGAAAATAAATATTGAAAAATTCTCTTTCTCTCTCTCTCTCCCACTCTATCTTTTAAAAAAAAGAAATAAAAATTAACCAGTTTAGTTTTACCTAATCTGGCAAAAAATAGTATAGCTTAATCTATAGAGAATTCTGGATACAGAATTTCCAACACATAGAAGTTACAGGAGGAGAGAAAAAGATTGACACTTACCACTTGGAAACACTTTCTGAAAAAAATATCAAAGAATGCAGTGGGTGACAGAATAAAAATAGAAGAGAATGAAAAGGAAAATGGGGAAAAAAAGATTAAAAATACAAGAAGAAAAAGTGGAATTGAAGAAATAATGAGAAAAAAATATGATCAAAGTTGTTTAAACATGTTTATAAGCTAGAACATAAAACCATAACAGCAATCAAGCTAAAATTTCATATTGTATAAAAATGAGGAATGTGAAGAGCTACATGTCCAATTAAAGTTAATGGAGAGGATTGGAATACAGAAAAACTAAATTTTCGTGTGTGTACCTGTGTACGTGTGTGTGTGTTCAATGGAAATTTAGGGAAATTACTCAGAATAGAATTATCTTCCAAATTTATGAATGAGGGAAAAAGATTATCAATGTAACAAAAGGCTGGAAAGGAGATAAAGAGAAATATACAGCATGTAAAGTAAATTAAAAGCAAAATAAAATTACAGAAAAGTTAAATGCATTATTAGCTAATACATATACCTATACCAGAGTTAAAAATAAATATTATAAATATATATTATAAATATATATATTATAAATAGCAACTCAGAGATTAATTTAAAAGAAAGTAAGTAGAAAAACTCACTATGAACTGTTTATAAACCACATCCTAAAAATGAAGGCACATATGAAATATAAAAATAACAACATTGAAAAATAAACATGAGGGAAATTTTAACAAAAATGCCAGACAAAGGAAAATTCAATGCAAATTTATTAAGTGATTCTGTAATAAAAAGAAGACCTAGGGGTTATAAATCCTTAGATGATATTGTAGCTTTAAAATTAATCTAAAGAAAAATAATACAAATAAAAGGAGATGAATAATAAATAAATCTCATCAACAAAACCCTCTCAAAAACTGACAAACCAAAGAGAAGAAAACAAAATAAACAATTAAAACATGAAAAATATTGCACATAATGTTCAAAATTTTTACATGTTTTTATCAAACACATGTATGAGCAATGACAAAAATCTATCAAGTAGTAAACCACAAAGAAAACTTCAACAAATTCTCAAAAGTGGAAATCTCAGCAACCAACCAAGGATAACACAAAAAAAATTAGAGATGGACATCCTCAACAAAAAATGTGAGCACAGCTCCTACCTCCCAGTAAAAATTAAATACCTGGATATTGTTAATCACATTCTAAATTACTCTTAAGTCAAGAGGGAAATAAAATGAAAATTACTAACTACATAGACCTGTAGAGAGTGTGAGAATGAGAAAAGGAAGATATACCCAGGGTGCTAAACTAAGGCAGTATTAAAAAACAAGAGAGATTGAAACATGTTGAACTAAGCTTTGGGTTAGAAAAAAGAGAAAAAAAACTCTCAGAAAGTTATGGAAGAGTTATTAAAGATTAATGAAATTAGAAAAAGAAAATTTAGTAACACAACTAAAATCTGATTTTTGGAAAGACCCATAATTTTCATAATTCTGACATGGATAATCTTATAAAGAGATACAATATAAATTAACAAAGCAAATTAGAAGTAGAAATACCCAACTTTAATAATTTATAAACAGATACACTTTATTATTTAGATGAAAACAGATAATATTTCAAGGACACAAAATGATCAAAATTGTCTCAACAAAAATAGAAAATAGGTTTAGAAGAAATTGATGTATTAGCCAACTAGCCTAAAAAATGTACTAGCCCTAGATGGATTTATAGATGAATTCCATAGTTTTTAAGAAAAATAATAATGCAAAAATGTCTTTTGTGGCCTGGGCTATTCTGAAACAATCAAGGATGAAAATTCTTGGAAATGTATTTCTAGTATTAAGTTGATATAACATAAATCTGCTACAGTCCATTCCTTGTCAACTTGGTATCCACAACTACCTCTTTCAGTTGTATTTCATTTTCAAATAAATAAAATAATAACATAAAGTAAACCATAATGGAACTATGTCTCATACAACTGAAAGATATACTGATTCTCAAACAAAGGATACATGTTCCCTTTATCCATCTTTGGATGATCTGTATCCCACTTCAGAATCATGTCCCCCTTCCTGCTTTAATATCCTGTAACTTGAAACCAAGACAATAAGTTAACTATTATTAACATATCTTGCTACATATTATATGGAAGAAGAAAGAAAAAGTTCTCTTGGTATATCAAAAGTAGAAGGAAACACACATAAATTTATAGTTCTCACTCTCCATTCTGTATTCCCTTTACTTTAGTAAGCATCTCAGCCAGTTATGTCCTTGACCCAAACTTTCATTTCTCAGAGATTCTGGGCCTTAGTAATATCATCTGTATTGTTTGTTATCATTTTCTATTGACTTTAAGCACAAAGTTTGAGAGTACTAACAAGCACTCCAGGAGATTCACATTTTAGGTATACACAGACAACAGCAGTCACTAGATCAAAGGCTGTATACCAGATACACGTAGATATGTTGCTTCTTCCAGCAACAGAAACCACAGCTGTAAAAACACCAGCAATTAAAGTTGCCATAAACAATAGTCCCATGCTATTCTTCAAGATCCATTTGTCTTATGTATATCCAGATAGCCAAGTTAAATGGGGAATTACCATGCCTGCATCTTTCAGGTCTCTAACGTTATTATTAAGCTTTTCAATCCAACCAGAAGGCAGGGATTTGGGTGGTCATAGTGATGGGATGTTTGTTTTGTTTAGTTTTTCAATTTTTATTGGTAGAGGAAATTCTAGTGGCTTCAACTTGTCTCTCTATAACCTAGTACCTCTCACTCCATGATAGGAAATATTTGGTGGTGGTCTACTGGTGATACTTTGAATCACTTTCTTGCTGTTTCATGTCACGGACAACCAGAGTCTTCTTTGCCACTGAAAATAGGATTATTAACGCCTCTACATCTAATCAGATCAACAAAACAAGTAACCTAGAACCAATTCAGGACAGAACTTCTGAAATTTGTAGGACAACACAAAATAATCTAACATATGTATAATTGAAGTCTCAGGAATAGAGGAGAGAGAGAATGAAGGAAAAGAAATATACAAAAGAAATCAACCTATAGATTCAAGAAATTCAGTGAACCTCCCAGGAGATAAATACAAAAAGTCCCAAATAAACACATTATGTCAAATTGCTGAAGCAAAAGATCAGGGCTAATGTTAAAAGAAACCAGAGGGAGAAAAATGCACATCATATACAGAATTATATAGATGATTGATTTCTTAACCAGAAAGAATGGAATGACATCTAGAAACCACACAAAGTCAAACCATATTTCAACATCCAAGGCAAACTTCTGGAGAAATAAAGGCAAAATAAAAGCATTTTCAGAAAGCTAAAAGATTTTGTATGCTAAAATAAGTTCTTCCATCTAAAGGGAAATAAAAATCCAGATCTCAGAAATAAAGAGCTTTAGAAAGAAAAATTATCTCAATAAATAAAAAGCCATTTGCATTTTTAAAAATCTGTATTAAGAATACAGAGTATCCCAAAATTCCTAGAGAAGTTTTAAACTTTGATAAGCTTCAAAAGTATAAATGTTACAACCTTACAAAATCAATTGAAAGTTTATTAACTTAAATTTAAATGTTTTGAAATTTTTAAATGTCAGTTTCTACAGAATTGAGGGATCCTGTTTGTTCATCTCAATTATCTAACAAATAGCAATGTTTCAATCAAGATTTTATAAGATATTTATAATTTATTATATGCATTTGACTGTGTGAAATTATGGGAACTTCATCAAAAATAATTTTTTTATGTCTTATTCTGACAAATGACCCCTAATCTATTGAGTGTTACATAAGGAAACATAAAGATATTTTCTTTAGACCACCTGTTTTAGTTAACTCTAGCCAAAAGACCTGACAAGAACAATTAGATAATAAAAGTTTATTTGGGTGTTCAGAGTTTCAGAGGTATCAGTCTATAGAGAGATAGCTGCAGTCCTCTAGGCTTAAGGTAAGACAGAACATCACAGCTGAAGAGTGTTATGGATGGAAGTGGCTCAAGACATAATGATCAGAAATCAGAGACAGACTCCACTAGCCATATACAAAATATATACCCCAAAGGTATGCTCCCAATGCGCACCTCCTCCAGCCACACCTTACCCATCTTTAATGACCACTCAATCAATCCCCATCAGGAGATTAATTCACTGATAACACAATCATTTCACCTCTGAATGTCCTTGCATTGTCTCACCCATGAGCTTTTGGGAAACACAAAATATCTAAACCATAATACCACTCATGATTATCATGCAGATACCATAGTTCTTGGGTGATCTTGAGACAAATGTTACAAAAACTGTCACTGACCTTTTTGTTTTAGCAAGAGCTGTTGAAAATATTGCAATATCCAAATGTGACCAGAACAATGACAGCAGATGTTGGTTATGGTAAATTTTAAACATTGATATTTTGTATTTTATATTTTTAAAAAATTAATCTTTGAAATATAGTCTCTTTATATAAATTTGCAGCACTTATGTTATGCTACCAAAGTTAAACACCTCACTAAAACTTACATGTTCATTTCTTTGAAATGTATCAGGCAAATAATAATAGCAATACGTTGTAGAATTTATAATATTTGTAGATGTAAAATATAAAAACAAGATTGCAAAAGGCGAGGAAGAACACTGTACTGTTGTAAGTGTCTTAGTCTGTAAAGTAATATATTAATTAAAGATTAATTATGATAACATAAATGTGGATATTATAATCAGTGTAGAGCCACTCTTTTATAAAATGATACAAAGAGATAAAAAATCAAATAATGTGGAATTTTAAAAAACATGTGATTTAACCAAAAGTAGTCAGGAATAGAGAAACATAAGAAGAAAGAATAGAAGGGGTTTTAAAAAAAATTAAACACCAAGATGGTAGTCTTATTTCTATCTATTTATGTATTAGTGCTGAGGATTAAACCCAAGAAGTTGTACATACTAAGTATGCACTTTCATTTATGACTGAGCTACACCTCCAGCCCAAGATGGTAGTCTTAAATGCAACCAGGTAAATAATTCATATAACCTAAACAGGACAGTCCCATTAAAACACTCAAAACAAATGCAAAGTTTACTCAACTGGACAATGAAATGACAAAACAATGAAATGGGTTGGGCCTAGTGGTACACACCTGTTATCCCAGGAACATGGGAACTGAGGCAGGTTTGAGGCCAGCCATAGCAATTTAGCAAGACCCTCAGCAATTTAGTGAGACCTTGTCTCAAAATAAAAAATAAAAAGGACTGGTGATGTAGCTCAGTGGTTGAGCAACTCCAGGTTTAATCCCCACTGCCAAATAAATAAATAGTAAAAAAAAAAAGAAAAAGAAAAAGAAAAATCAAAGAAATGGAAAAGCATAAGGAACTTAAAGATACATGAGAATCACCTTACAACTTTTCTTCCAAATACCAAATATAAGAGAAAGCCCATTTAAAAATTGTTTTAAGTATTTTCAACAGTTTTCGATTTATCTGTAGGAAGCTCTGACTTAATTGCATATAGTTTGATGTATGTGTCTACTATTAAATCCAGATCATGTTTTATATCAAAATTTATATTAAGCAAAGCCAAGTTACTTGACCTTTAGTTTGTCAAAGGGTCCCTCTAGTATGCTTTGAAATGCTTTGGTCCATTTTCATAGCATTCATTCATTTCATAACCTTCATCACAGGAAGAATACACAGGACCTTCAGCAAGGCATATACATTAGGAAAAAAAATCTTTCCTCTGTTTCCATTTGATTCTTCTACAGTGAAGCTTGGCTGAAAGCATGTAGGAATTAGGCAAGTCACTTCTGTAACATGTCAGCATGATGCTTCTCTGATGTATTGAATTTGAGCTGTCCCATGACTGAGAGTACCAGAGATAAGCATTTAAGCTTTGAGGTGCTGTTCTGAAAATATATCTTTAAGTTCCTGAATGATGTGTTCCACTGTTGGAACACTTAGGGTTTCTTTATAATGGGCAACTTGTCTGTTTTCTTCTTTTTCTATGACTATATCTACTTCCTCATCTTGATTTAAAAGCAAAACCTGGAAAACCTACAAAATAAATGTTTTGTAGTTTATCTAGAAATAATACAGAAATCATTGCTATTATTTTTGGTGAAGAAATAAATTTTGCATAGTTTATTTCAATCTAAATAAAATAAGAATTTTGTTTTAAAAATACATGAGAATCTTTGTACACATGACAAAATCTTAATAAATGCTTTTCAAAGTCAAGTTTGAGAATCATGTTAATCTAATAATGAACTTATAATTACTGTTTATAATTACTATTACTGATATATTTCAAATATAATTAACAATATTGTATAACTTTTGACACTGAGTAACTGATGATTTTCTGAAATTCTTTATAAAAACAGATGCACTGACAGATTTTACTTATTGAAAATGTGCCACAATTAGAAAGTTGAATGCCACTTTGCTTTTCATCTCTCTACAGATAATTTTATACATTTTATGGGGTAATCAACTATCTATATAAATGTTGATGGTTCCTCCCTTGACTATTTCCTAAGCTTTATTGTCACAGAAATTATAAGCAGGCATTTGTAACTCAATACCTCTAAATTCCAACTCATAATTTTCTGCCCTGTCCCCACCTCAAGTTAAAGCATGTACAAGATATTAAGACATTCTCTAATGAGGTCCTCACTAGCAATTAACTCCTTGGAAATGGTGTTTTAGTCAACTTTTTCACTGCAGTGACCAAAGGACCTGACAAGAAAAGTTTATTTGGGAGTTCACAGTTTCAGAGGTCTTCATGCATAGATGGCCAACTCCTTCAGCAGGACATCATGATAGAAGAATGTGGTAGAAGAAATCAGCTGGGGACATGGCACCAGGAAATAGAGAGAAGTAAGTTCGCCTCACAAAATATATATCCCAAAGGCACACCCCTAGGGAACCATATCCTCCAGGCACACTCTACCTACCTACAGTTACCACCAAGTTAATCCCTATCAAGGGATTAATTCATTGATTATGTTAAACCTTTGGTAACCCAATGATTTCATCTTTAAACTTTCTTGCATTGTCTCACACATGAACTTTTGGGAGACATAATAGATCTAAACCATAAAAGATGGTTTTTCCACAAAGGCACTATGGTATTTGAAGTCACCACTCCACTCTGGTACATAATCCCAGGAATAATACTATTAAAGCACAAACTCAAATATCATGTTCACCAGAGAAGAGAAGCTTTAGGAAACTTGTCTACATGAGCTGGAAGGAAACATAGTCCAAAGGATCATAGCCAACTCCTATGACGATATTGAACTATAAGAGACGGTTGACTGCTGCTTGTTATTTGTTTTTGTTTTGTTATTTCTCTTGCTTATGAACTAATGAAGCTAATCCAGTAGAGGAAAAAATGATAACATTAAAAATCACACATTTACCAGAATAATGTCATTGAGTGAATGAGGATGGATTCTAATCCAACAGGAGAACAGTTGGTCTTAGATAGAAGTATGGATGACCCATCAGCCAAAATGAATATTATGGTCTAAATATCTGTGCCCCTCAAAGTCATATGCTGAAACCTAACCCCCAAGGTGATGGTATTAAGAGTTAGGGCCTTTGAGATTAAATCAAGGATGAGACTCATTGCCTTAGAAAAGGTGTCTAGAGAGCTGCCCTACCTTTTCACAACATGAGGACATGGAAAGAAAGGTTTCATTTTCCTCCAAGAGCTTGCTATTAAAATCTTACTAGAAAGCTACCAGCTGGAGATATATATTTGGGGGCCATCAAAAACACACCATCCATTGCAGATGGAGTTGTGGGTACAGCTGAAATACTCCCCTTGTCTACTCAGCATACCCTGTACTTCATGTTTCAATTCAAGTCTAATTTCTTCCAGAAGGTGGACCATCACCTTCCTCCCAGCTGTGGTCAACTGACCAGATCTCATTCCACTTTCCCCCTGGCATAGTGTCTGAAACTTTACTTTTCACAGTGCATGGGAGGTGAGCCCCTTCCAGGTTCTCACACCCATAACTTGGTTCTCCCCAAAAGATCTCCTTATATGTGTGCTAGCACAATTCTAGCATATGGCAAACTGTGAATGTTATTAAAGAAGATAAAATTGCAGAGTGACAGATGTTATTAAAAAGTAAAAAGAAATAATAAAGGAAAAGGTGTAACCATTTACTCAAGACCCATTCAAATAGAAACTAGATTCAATAGGGGATTTCTATTCTGAAGATGAAGAAATCATGAAAATTAAATTTGTAGAAATTCCACACACAAGAGAAAATAGTAAATCCTGTATTTAGTGTTAAAGCTTTGGTATCAAGTAAAATTCAAATTCAATTTCAGAGCACGAGCCTTCAAAAAAATAGATTTAAAAATATCTCCCAAACATATTACTCAAAAGTAAGTGTGGTTTTCAAGTGAACAATTTTGGATTATTTTTCAATACCATGTTTATTTTGAGAGAATCAAAACCATGTTATCTTGTCATCTGTTCTCCAATTTTTTTCCCCAGTCATTCCTCTGCCTTTCCTATCACCTTCATTTAAAAGCCATTAAATGTGCTGTCACAGACAGTAGATTATAAGTTCAGGTGCAAAACAAATAGTGAGTAATTTCTTTAAAAAAGATAGAGTACCTCACCATGAATGCATGAGATACAACAAAGGAGACATGAGAAATGGGCTAGAATTTTTCTGTCAAGGGTCTTTCCCTCATATGGAATTGGCTCGCCAATCTCCATGAAGACTCAAATTCTACTTAATAAGCAATCCTAAATCTATCCTGCTTTTCCTAAGAGTGATGCTGAACCAAGTCCAGAAAAACCTGCTTCCTTTGAATACAACTGGTACAGAAACCAAGCCTCAGACTTGGCACAAAGAGAATTATGCATCTGGCTCTCATGTTCTTCTGAGGGCTTCCTCTAGTTACACCTTCCTCTCCTCCCAACCATGTTTTCCTGGCTCTTAATTAAATACCTCTACTACATATTTACTTCTATTTTAGAAGGCAGGACTCCTCTAAACCAATGTTTCCTAAACATGTCCAATCATGGGAGTCACCTGGTATACTTTTAAAATATGGATTCTCCCAGAATTCTCCCTTGGATATTGTGAATCAATAAGTCTGGGATGGAGTCCAATCTGCTCCATTATCATGCAAATTCCCCAAAGGAGAGGTAACAGCTTACGCTCTAGTTTTGTTCTTTTGATTTGTTTATACCTCCTCTTTTCCAGAGAAGAATTTAGGTAGTGAGATACAAAGTAGCCTCAGAAAAACTTCACTAGATCCATAGTGTGATGAGAAGCATCCTAAACTGGCTGTCACTTCTATGCTAGGGAATCACAGACCCATGCATGGTGTACCCCAACACACCTGCACAGTGTTAGCAGGAAAAGTTCTTCAGTCCACAGCCTTGAGGGAATCTTCCCTGAACATACATGAAAATGAAGTATTCCCTTTTGCCATGTGTTACAGGTTTAATTGTACCCCCTCAAAAGACATGTTGCATGCCCTAATCCCTATGATCTCAGAATGTGACCTTACTGGAAATAGGGCCTTGCAGATGTAATCAAGTTAAGATGAGGTCACACTGAATTAAGACAGGTCCCTAGTCAATGACTGGTGTCCTTATAAAAGGGAAATTTGGATATAAAGATACTAAGAATGAGACCATGTAAAGATTGAGGCTAAAATTGAAGCAATGTATCTGTAAGTCAAAAAATATCAAGGATTGCCTGGAACCACTAGAAGCTAGAAAGAACCTAGGAAGAATTCTTCCCTAGAGCATTCAGACAGAGTATGGCCCTGCCAATACCTTGATTTCAGACTTTCTTTGAAAGAATACCTTTCTGTTGTTTTAAACCACCTAGTTTGTGATACCTTATAACAGCAGCCCCAGGAAACATCAACTACCTAATAAAACACAGAATGGAATTGTAATGCTTATAATGCATTCTATAAAAAGAATAAAAACAGGGGGAAAATGGAGCTAACAAATACATTCAGAAAGCAACATGGCCCTGCTCTTGCCTTTCACCATCACAACCTCCTCTTCTTGTGACTTTAAAATAAAATGTTGTTGACACACTTCCCCAGCAGTATACAAGCAGTACAAGAGAAAGGAAACTGAGCATGTTTGAGCAAACTAATCAACTGAAAAATAGCTTTTTTAGACTGGAATGAGATTGGGGTTTGCTTATTTGTCTGCCAGAACCCCCCCCAAAAAAAATCTAATGTTCTAGGACACAGAGAGAAATACTAAGGAATTTGCTATGTTACCCATTATAATTCAGGATTTAGGATATGAGTTCTTCCTGTGTGTGATCCTATATGGGCTTATTATGGAAGATCCCAGATGGATCTTCTCTTAATGCATACACATCTAAAACCCAGTGTCAAAACATGAAATTGCAAATTAAGTTTAAGAATCTAATTGGTTTTATTTGCAATGCTAATATTGGATAACACCTTGTTCTAAAAATATATACTGAATGCTCCAATGAGCTGAGCCAAGTTTGGCTTTATGGTCATAAAAAGCCTGATACAAGCATAAACCGAGAACAAAAAGCAGACTGAACATTGCAAAGTTACTTTCCTTGTACTATTAAAACAAAGAACTTTTTCTTATTATGTTAACTCAATGTATTAGTCAGCTCTCCGTCACTATAACAGAATACCTGATGTAATCAAATTATGAGGAGAAAAGGTTTATTTTAGTCCATAGTTCTGAACTTTCTAATCCAGGATTGATTGGCCCTGGGGCTCTTGGAACTGCAGCAAAGCAACACATCATGGTGGGAGCATGTAACAGGACAAAACTGCTACAAAGCAAAAGAGAGAAAGAGGAGGCAGCTGCAGTCCCACAAGCCTCCATGAGAGTATACCTCCAGTGACCATTAGGTTACACCTCTTAAAAATTTTAACCATCTCCCTACAGTGTCAATCCGGGACCAAGCTTTTAATGCATGGGCTTTGAGGGCACTCAAAGATTTAAGCTATAGCAATCAGGTTGACTAGAATCTTCTGGTTTTTAGGAATGCTGGAATACGTAAGTTCAGTTTGATTACATGGCATTTAGAACAAGGGATTTCCTCCTGGTTTGGTCTGGTCAGGAAGTGCAGGAAGCTCATCTGTAACAGAGGCCTCCCCAAAACTCTGTCACTGAGAATGAAGAATGCCTGCAAGCAGTCAGCCATGTATAACCAGTCTCATTTTAGTCATCATGGAAACAACTAAAACATCATAAATAGACCAGAAAAAATGGGTAAATATAGTCTTCCAAACTGGATGCCTTTACATCATTTGTTTTCTCACCACAAATGTTGACTGTCAGCCACCAAATTTTCCATAGAGAGAAATGAACCCTTCCCTCTCCTTCGTGAATTATTGGACAACTGACTTGTTGAGGAATTAATGTTCCCATACATCTGGCCTTTCAAATAAGATTTTAAGACTGTGCTTTGTAAGATTTTTTCCTCTAGGAAAAAAGTAAACAAAGGCAGGTGGGATTAAAATAAGTACAGAGGAAGAGAGCATGACTATGATGAACATGTTGGAAAGCTGGCAGGACATTTCATGCATCTATTCAGTTGGTGTGTGGTTCCTAGGAAAGCCCTGCCCCTGTTTCATATCCAAAGTGGTAAAGGGAAGGTTTTCGATCTGCGGGAAGTTTCTGTTAATCAGCCCTTATGAGGATTTTGAAATATAATAAAATTTTATGCTAATAAAAATCTACACTGTTGGGGCTGGGGCTGTAGCTCAGAGGCAAAGTGCTCTCACCTAGCACGTGTGAGGCCCTCAGTTCAATCCTCAGCACCACATAAAAACAAATAAATAAATATATATATTGTGTACAACTACAACTAAAAAATAAATTTAAAAAAATCTGAGAAGACATTCGGAATTTGTCTTTTGGGGGATTGGCTAACTTCACTTAGCATAATCTTCTCTGGTATAAGGGGGGGTGACTCAAAATGGGGTTGGGTGGGAGAGCAAAGGAGGAAGATTATCTCTAGATAGGGAATAGGGGTGGGAGGGAAAGGGAGGGAGAAGGGGAATAGCATGGATGGTGAAAGGAGACCCTCATCACTATACAAAATACATGTATGAAGATGTTAATTGGGTGTCAACATACCTTATATAAAAACAGAGATATGATAAATTGTGGTATAAAGGTATATTAAGAATTGTAATGCAAAAAAATAAGAGAGCTCGTATAATGGTATAATTTGGCGTGAACATACTTTATATACAGAGTTATGAAAAATTGTGCTGTGGATGGATAATTATGATTGTAATGCATTCCACTATTGTCATGTATGTAAGAAATATAAATAAATAAATAAATAAATCTACACTGTCAGTCCCTTCGTTGTCATTTTCCTTTTGTAGTTGTCCACAAATTCTTTAATTTGAAATAATAAGTGTCTATAGTTTGAGTGGGATGGTATTAAATATATAACAGAGTGAGATCAAGAATCAAGCACCTCCAATTCATGAAGAAATGATACTGGTGAATTTATCCAAGGCCATCAAAGAATAAGAGCTATTAACCTGACTTTAATTTCTGTCTCCTGATTTGGTAGATCTAATAAAATCACCACACCAATACAAGTCATAATTAGGCAATTACAGTTTCTAATGACAAGATTGTTCATATTTATGCTGATGGCGTAATTAGACTTAATCAGATTATGGGTTCAAAGGGAATGAGGATTGCTATTTTATAAAAGTGCTCATCACACAAAGGTCATGCTAAAGGCATTTACATTGTTATGACCCTCAGGTTAAAATATGCCTATACTTGTCTCCATATTTTTAAATATATTGGATAGTATGAAACAAAATATTTTCTACAAATAAAATTTTCTCCCAGAGTTTCCACCACTGTTTAACAGGGACACACACACACACACACACACACACACACACACACACACACAATCAATCAATCAATCAATCAATCCAAGGATATTTTTTCATCCCCTACTAATAAAATTGCCATTTGACTTCTGCCAACTTGCCTCTTCAGTCTAGATGTGCTGTCACTACAGGACACTGGAACCTTGGAGTACAAAAAAAGAATACTGTGCCTATAACAACCCTCAGTTCTGGATTCATTAATGTATCTAATAGTATTGTTCTCCCTAGATAGGCTGGTTCTTGCTAGGGCATTTGCAAGGCCTTTTTCTTTCTTGCTAATTCAGTTCTCCCCATCCTACATATCCCAAGACAGAGATAAATTCTGCATCATATCTCTCGGTCTTCAGAAACATAAAAGTCTTACATGTAAGAAACACAGATCCACAAGGCAAACTAAGGATGGAACTTTTGCTTCAAAGACATTTGAATTTTAACTTTACATTTCCTATCTTGATTATTCTCTCAATTTATACCTAACGTCCCTGGATGCACAACAAATCTGATCACCATATCATTCTCAAATCTCATAGAACTAACTCAAACCTTACTATCATCTAAGAAACACACAGTCAAATTTCTTTTTTTCTTTCTTTCTTTATTACTTACTTATTTATTCATCCTTTTTAGTTACACATGACAGTAGAATTCATTTTGATATAATTGCACAAGCATGGAATATACCTTATTCTAGTTAGGACCCCATTCTTATGGATGTGCATAATAGTGGAATTCACTGTGATGTTTTCATATATGTACATAGGAAAATTATGTCAGATACATTCCACTGTCTTTACTTTCCCTCTCTTCCCTCCACATTTCTAAGGAATCCCTATGAACCTTGTTCTTAAGTCATGTGTTGTATTACTTACTCTTAATAGCCCAGTAAAGAAAAGTCTATGAATGAGAACACAGGTGCTGTAGTGACACTGTTCTGAATTCTAATCTAATTTTTGTCAGGTATTATCTAGTGTGATGCCTTTACTCAACTAGATTTAACTAGTATGTTTCTTGGTCTCCTCACCCATAAGTATAAATTTGTATATCTTTATTATAGTCTTGATATAAAATTTCACTGGGATCACATGTGCAAAGCAACCAGCCCAGAATCTAATACACAGTAAGGCTGAATAAATGTTGAAAGTTACCATTATCATAAACTAGGCACCCAATCATATTATTTCAATAAAATATAAACTAATTCTAATAATGATGCGATTACGACAAGTCTTGACTTGTAAATATATCATCCCAATCTTCTCCATCTTCAAATGTTGTTCTTACCTCTATGTCTGTGTGTGTGTGTGTGTTTACTAGCTAATCGTAAGAATATTTATAATCATTAGGGCCCACTTTAATCCAATATGATCTAATCTTAACAAGTTATATCTGCTAATAATCTATTTCTGAATAAGGTCACATTCTGAAATATACTAATCAAACATCCTAGTCCTCAAAAACCTGACCCATGGAAAATAACTGGTTTCAAAAATGCTACCAATGAAAAAGGTAAAAAAAAATGAATACATATAAATGTCCATTAACCACTAATGTCGCAATTAAGCAGAGAAAAAAAAATTTAAAAAATCTTGATAAAAAGTTAAAGAAGTTTTTCAATTGGACTTTAAAGATCCTCAGCTCTTCCCTTCTCAGCAGTATTAGGTGAGGTCAACTGGAGTATGATGCTCTATCCACACTCAGCGTGGGGTTGCTAGAGTGAGTTAAAGCTGTAGGCAGAACTCCTGGAAGCTGGATTTAGGCTTGGGTGGACTCCAGGCTCTTCTCTGAATGGCAGTGGGTCTGGAGATTTTAAATTAGCACACGTCCAGGGCCCAGCAAGTGATGGTCCATACAAGAAGTCTCCAGAGATCCCCTGGGTTCCACTTCTGCAGTGGAGGAGCCAATTCTTAGCCCACGACATTACTTGCAGACCCCACATTTCCTGATCTCAGGTTTAGTCTCCAAACTCCATCTCTCCCATCCCCACATTTTTTTAATTCACAGCCAGATGTGTCTGACCCAGAAGATCCTGCAAGCTGCCTGATTGGAGGGGGAGAGGAAAGCTGGTGGGTTTCCACAAACAGTTGTCCCCCGTATAAACCTCTTCATGTTTGATTTCTCCTGGCACTTAGGCACACTCTATGCCATGCAGTATGTGTTTATGAGGCCTAGGTTTTAGGGCAGACTCAGGTTTTCCAGCAATTGCCAGCCCCCACACTGCGGCTGCAAAATGGTTCCTTCTTCCGTCCTCTGTACACAGCCAGGAAAGATGTGATTTCTTTCCCAAAAGATATTGTGCAGTGTGCCTTAGTCAAACAGTGTCTTTATCTCTAAACTCTCCTTACACATACATGCCTCAGTCCTTCTAAAAATATAGGTTCCTTTAATTCCCTTATCCCTCCACTCTGCTCCTGGAGGAGGGATGGTGCTAGGGATCTCTTCCTTATTTTATTACTCAGTGCCCAGTCTTCTTTGAGCGCCCAGACTAGATTTCAGGAAGGTTTCCCCTTTCTCTTTATTTTTCCATTCACCCACTGTGCTGAGAAGCTGCCTGTCTGCTTTCTTGGTTTCATGTCACTGAGCAGCCAGGAAAGCGACCTTCGCTATTCCACCTTGAAACGCCAGCCTAAGGTCACATTCTGATGTCCTGGGTGAACATGAATTAGGAAAGGGGTACTATTAAACCCAGCATGTAATTCTACAGAGAAAACCCCCCAAATTTCCCAACTGTGGAAAATTTTCAGGACACTCTCTTAGACTATGAAATAATACAACAGGGGGAAAAATTGCTTTGACATTTGAGAATTTTCTCCTAAATTACCCTTGAGACAAAAGAGAAAATGAGACCTGAAACTATATACAATTTAAAAATAATGACAACAGCAACAGTCCTTCTAGAAATGTAGAGAATACTGCTAAAACTACGCTCAGAGGAAAACTTAAGTATTTAAAGTATTATTAAAAATGAAATGGCTAAATAAATGGACTAAACAACTAAAGATGCCATGAAAACAATAAAATGAAGTAGGAAGTAGAAGTAGCCAAGACAGAAGATATAAAAGATACAGCATCAAATAAAATGGATGAATAAATCTAAGTGACAGTACTGATAAACAAACCTCTAGCCAGGAACACTGAGAAAGACAGATAGACCAAGAAGATACTTAACACCCTAAAACATTGCATGGTTAACAGCATGTAATCACAGTGAAAGAGGTAGTTTTTAAAATAGTGTCAAATAATATGAAACAAAACCCTTTAACAAGTTTTAGACAACAGTCTAGACTGTGTGAGGTGGTCCCCCTTTAGGACTGGGGTACCCATTCTATTAGGGATGTGAGTGCATATGGAGGTTCTCTCCAGGAATGGGAATTGATGTAGGCCCAAGGGATAGCCCCCTTCATCCCAAGTCACACTTCCCTGTTTGGTGGTCCTCCCATGCAGCAACTTGTCAGCTGGTGGGCTGGGCATCCTTCTAGCTCTGGAGCTCCCCTTAGCAGCTGAAACCTCTCAGCTGATATGCATCACAGCTCATCCTCTCTTTACATAATGGTGTGACTTCCCCATGGAGATTTTGTTGTAGATGCACCCACAACGTACCCCAAACACAGACCTCAAAGGCACAAGAATTACAATGGGAAATTTTTATGTCTGGCTTACTTCTGGTTTTGTTCTGTCCACAAACAGCATCTGGCACAGAGTAGGTACTCAGTCAATATTAATAAAGGAACTAAAGAATGAAGGGGCAAAAGAAAATATAATTTAACAAAACCGAGTACCAAGATATTGAAACATCAAAATATAAATATCTGTGGAAGAAAGTGGAAGTGTGATGAAATAATAAAAATGTCTCAAAATCCATCCCTGAGAGATACCTGATAAAATTTTTTTTAAAGAGAGTGAGAGAGAGAATGAGAGAGAATCTTTTAATATTTATTTTTTAGTTTTCGGTGGACACAACATCTTTATTTTATTTTTCTGATAAAATTATTTTATGAATCAGAATTTTTAAGGAATAGATAATTCCATACCAAAAAAAATGAATACTTCTTCAACTCACTTTATGGACCAAATATACTCCTTATCCCAATACTAACACTTGACAAAAGATTACAGATCAATTACTTTCTATATAATATATCCAAGAAAACCTTAGATTAAAATATTGACAAATCAAATTTGAATAATATTGAAATAATGCATTATGATCAAGCAAAATACAGTCTATTAGTGCCAAGATGCTTCAACCTCAGAAATCTAGTATCTCAAATCATCATATCATTAAGTCAAAGAAGAAAAACTATATAAGCATATGCAAATGTGCTAAAAAAAAGCTCGGATATAGAATTTACTTCTGTTACTAATAAAATTCTTTAAAACTAAGAGTAGATTATTACTTGCAGTGATTCGATGAAGAATATCTATTCCAAACACCAAACCATCAACCTTCTTCTTGTAAGACTCAATTTCAGAGTCATCTCTGTTATCTTTAAGAATAACTAAAAAATGTTCACCTCAATCAACATTGTCTGGAAATTAAAGTCAATGTAATTAGATACACATACTTATGTATGTATGGCACATTGCATCCTGCAGAATCTGAGAGACAAAGGAGAATATCCATTTTTATATATGGTATGGTTGGCTAGATGCCAAACTATGATAATTGATAGGTAAATCTATTGGTTTGGCTAATTACATATGTGTGCATGCACATGTGTGTACAATACATAGTCAAACATATTTATCTACACTTACCTTTAACTACATTTAATTTATATTCATTTAATTCATCAGAATTAAAGAATAGCAAGCCAGACCTTTCCCTACAGAATATATATATATATATATATATATATATATATATATATATATATATATATAATATTTCCTTTCTGTAAATAAAAAAAGATTCTATTCATAATAGCAACATAAACTATCTAGAAATGAAATGTAAAAGACTATTAAAGCTCATATGAAATGTTATAAAATGGTATTATAGAATATAAATCTAAATAAATAAGAAAAGTTAATATTTCAAAGGTGTAAGTTCTGCCCAAATTAATGAATGAATTCAAAGCAGTTTAAAGCTTAGGATATGGCCAGCAATGTAGTTTAGTGGAAGATCACATGCTTAGCATGGGCAAGGCCAGGGATTAAATCCCTGGCGCCAAAAAATAATATAAAGCTTAGTAAGGAAGTATCATTTGTTTGGAAACTTTATGCTATGCTCTTGAAGTTTATCAGAAAGAAAATTTATACTAAAATATATATAAACTCTCATCACAATTAAAGAATAGCAAGCCAGACCTTTCCCTACAGAATTGTATGTTTTTATATGAAGTATGTGTTTCATATATATAATCTTATATATAATATATATTATATACAGATTCATATATATAATTTATTGCTTTCCAATAGGTAATTTAAGAATATACTTAAAAATCCAAAATTTTAAGGTAAGAAACAAATCAAGGAGAAAAAATTTGTGTTCTAAACATCAATTTTTCTTTGGTATGTAAAACATTCTTACAATATTAGTAAGAACCAGTTGAGCACTCAGTGGAAAAACGGGTCAGTGATATGATTAAGTAATTTACAAAAGAGGAAATGAAAACAGCCACTAAATGTATGAAAGCAGAAAACATATATTCAACTTTACAAATGGTAAAGTTGTAAATTAATACACCCATGACATGCCTTGGTAATACATACTGCCTCAAAACAGATGTGGGGAGGGGTAACTGTTCTACATTTCTCAAGGACAGCTTGGTTAAATGTATCAAAAGCCTTAAAATAAAGTGTACCAATGCTAATTTACTAAGTCTATTCACAGAGATTTCAATAATGTCAGAAAAGACATGTATAAAAATGCTCATTCATTTATTCTTTACAATATAAAGATAAAATCAACCTAAATATCCAGAAATAGAAGTGGTTAAATAAGTTATACTCCATCCACATGATGGAATTATTTACTGTCTCTAAAAATAGAGTTTTCTAAGGAATTTTAATAATTGATAAAATGTGTAATAACACATGACAAAAGCAGGTTATAAAACAGTTTGTAGTGTATAATTTCATCTAAAACGCAAAAATGCATTTTTAAAAAGACTGAGAGGAAACACAACATAAAACCAACAGTGTTTTTCTCTTAGCTACAGTGTTGAAATTGTTTTTTTGTTGTTGTTTTTTTCCCTTTTGTACTACTTTGAATTTTACTGTTTCCCTACAATAGATATATATTGCTTTTAGAGTTGGGGAGAAAGCAATTATCTTTTGAAAAGCACATCAGGAATCACATTGGTCTCTATTCCTTCTACTCTTATGACAAAGATGTAAGGAAACTCTTTGCCTTTAAAAATCATACTACATTAAACTCTATTATGTATCTATGCTATCTGGCCTATTAGCCAATATTCTCCTTGACATCTGCTATGGCTTGCATATGAGGTGTCACCCAAAGGCTCCTATGTTAATGCAGGAATATTCAGAGATGAAATAATTAGATTATAAGAGCTGTAACTTAATCAGTACATGCTAATTGGAAATTGCCTATTGCTAACTCTTGGCTGGTAGGTCTAGGCTGGAGGAGGTGGGTTGCTGGGCCATGCTGTTGGGGATTGTATCTTGTCCCCCTGGCTCCTCCCTCATACTCTCTCTGCCTCCAGGCCCTCTTGAACAGAGTAAAGTTCACTGAAACTGAGCCAAAGTAAACTTTTTCTCCTTTAAGTTGTCCTGGTTGGCTATTTTGTTCACAGTCACAAAAACCTAAGTAATGCAGCATCTGAACAATGCATCTCTTCAAGCATTTCTGAGTTTTGTGAAATAATATGTGGAGTGGAAAAAGCTGAAAAATCTCAAGACTATCAGGAAACACAGACTGTCAATAATCTTCAAGGATTCCAAAAATGCATGTGTGCCAGGTGTTTTATCTGTGCAAATGAATCCGTCCAAGAAAACGGCTTTCCCCAGCCCGCCTTGCCACTTCCTCTTCAGAACCCTGGGGACAGATGGAATTGGGTTAAATTGAACTTGGTAGATAATTTTAAAAGGTGAAAATGGGAAAAAGAAAGAAGGAGGGGCAGGGAAGAGGAAAGAATAAAGTAGGGGAGGGATGGACGGGGAAAGCGACAAAAGAGAAAGAGAAGAAAGGAGGTTGAATCTAAGATCCTGAGAGGAAATGGGACCTAGAGGTATTCCTATCTGGCTACATATGTATAGAAGACTTCGCTCTGAAGAGAAACAGCACCCTACTCTGTGCCCCCACAAGACACAAATATACCCATCATTAACTTCATTTTACAGAAGAGGAATCTTTAAAATGAATTGACACAATAGCTCACCTAACCTTTACTTCATCAATAATTAAGGTAGGGAAAGACACCAAGATTCGGATTGCTTATCTTCTATCAATTTTAAACCAGTGTCCCATTGCATATTAAAGACCTCTTTTGCACTAAAGTGCAGGAAACTAATTAGAATCATTCTGGTTTTCGTGACTCATAAACTTAATGCTCTTTTAGCATCCTTTTGGCTGAGCAGATTTCCTAACCACAGTTTAATAGCAAAAGACATTTAAAATAACAATCTCAAAAGTCTTTCCAACCTCCCCAATTAGAGTAAAATAAATTGGCTCTTAGAATTAGAGGCTGTGCTTTCTCAGGCTATGGAACAGCTCATTGGTTTCTGATATCTTAACTATGAAGAAAAATGACAATTTTCATCTTGCTCCCAGTTATCAAAATATTCCTATCAGCTCAGAAGCAACTGGCCTGGTCACATACTTTTAATTTGGATCCTCCAATTGTGGGTTGATTTGGCTTTTGCTCATTTATTTTTAATTCATTATTTTAGATTTTATTTGATCTCTGGGAAATACTAACATATTTAGTCTGTTATCTCTGGAGTGGTCAAAATGCTCATGTTATCATTGCTAGTTAATATTTATTGAATCCTAGGCTATGTTAATAACAAGCAAGAGACAAATCCTGCCCCATATCTTTAAATTCTGGTTTCTTTTTAAAAAATCAGATCATTTTATAATGTCTATGTAATTTTTTTTCTTTATAACATGTTAAATGGAAATAATTCCTGCACTAAAATCAATCATTTAGCAAAAATACTTATTAGTGGGCCAGCAAGTTTGAGGTTTGATCTTGGGAATCCTATCTGATTATACCTATATTATTTATTTCAAATTTACTTCCGTCAACTGTTTTTGCTGCTTTAAAAGTGTGTGAGTGTGGTTCCTTTCTGAGACTTCAAAAACAAATTAGTTTAGATAAGTCAAAATAAAGTGATTCAACCCTTTATTTGAACATACTGGTTTCATGCAATACATGTGCACACTTTCTACTTCTAGTCTCTCCAGGAGTAGAACCTCTATGGATGAAGTGATAGGGAATTCAAAGTCATTTGAAAACACAAGAAGATATCAGCTGAATTCTCTCTCAGCCCCATGTATGTCCAGTTGCTACATTGTATCTTTATGTTTTCTCTGAAATTTGACCCAGATTGATTTCCCAGCTACTCCCCTAGCCTCTTTCCTATAGAATAATATATTGGTTTCTTTACTCCCACTTATTTTTCTTCCTGGTTTTTACTTAACTCATAAATAGCTGTACACTCAGTTTGTATTCGTTCTCAGCCTGCTTTTAATTCCTGATTTGTTTCAACCTCCAAATTTTCCACCATTTGGATGTAAACTTTTACTTGGGACACAGTCACACCCATGAACCTCTTCCTTCTCCAGCATTTCTAAATGTATGAATGCTCTAACAGAGGCTAGAGCCAGAACCTGAGCTCTGCTCCTCATCTTCAATATATTTCTTTTGTAGTAGAATTTCCTGATACTTTTCCATATTCTTAAGTTCCTCACAGATTCCCTACCCTGTACAATTTCTGGGTATTATAATAGCATACATAGATGATAGATAGGTAGGTAGGTAAGTAAATAGATAGAATGAGCTTTTGACATTATCTGCTCAAAATACAGTGATTTTTGTATTTATGTTTTCTTTTTCTCACCCTCCTTCTTTTCTTTCACTGAATAGTTATATTTTCTGAATGTCAAAATATCTCAGGAGGCTGAGACAGGAGGATCGTCAGTTCAAAGCCAGCCTCAGCAACAACGAGGTACTAAGCAAGTCAGTGAGACCCTGTCTCTAAATAAAATACAAAATAGGGCTGGGGATGTGGCTCAGTGATTGAGTGCCCCTGAGTTCAATCCCCAGTAAAAAAAAAAAAAAAAAAAAAAAAAAAAAAAAAAAAAAAAAAAAAAAAAAAAAAAAAAACCTCTCTGTTAAGCAGATAATTCTCACTGAGAAAGGACCAACTCCCTTTCCTTGGAACTCAGGTCTGTCTGCGGTTCTGAAATTATTTTAACTTCTCCAGTATACTCCTTCAAGGTCATTGAAGAAAAATTAAACTCATCTCTGGAGGCCTGAAAGAAATGTCCCTTCATAATGGAATTTTTAAGCTTACACATACTATTAGAACTTAAAATTTTGAAAAACTTCCCTCTTTGAAGGAAGCAACTCAGCCAGGTGTGGTGGCAAACTCCTGTAATCTCAGTAACTCTGGAAGCTGAGGCAGGAATATCCCAAGTTTAAGGCCAACCTGGGCAACTTAGCAAGACTGTGTCTCACAATAAAACATAAAGGGCTGGGGTTGCAGTTCAGTGGAAGAACACTTGCCTGGCACATGGAAGGCTCTAAACTCAATTCCTAGTACTGGGGGGAAAAAAGAAAGAAATAATTAAACAACCCAAAGACAATTCAGTACGTGCACGTATGCCATACTCAATTTGGGTATAAATTTTCTACTTAGACATTTTATTAATGTATGCATGCATTCACAATAGCAAGAGCCATGAAAACTGACCATTATGGTCTGAAGCCAGTCTAGCAGTACCTGAATGTATTACCAGTACCATAGCAATGAGCTGTAGACAGGCTCTACAATCTAGCATAACATCTGAATTATACTTGCTTCATTCATGCAGGGTTTGTTATGATTTAGCTGTGAATTCAAGACTAACCAGGAGAAGGCAGTGCAGGATAAACAACTAAACTTGTACATTTTCTTTAAAGTTAAAAAAAAGGCCCAATGTACTAATATAGATTTTTTTTTATGGCATAAACCTCTACTTATATGGGGGAAGGAAATGAGCTTTCTCTTAATACCAGCATCATCTCTTGTACTTCTGTAGCTCTCTTCACTCTTTTCTACCTAGACCACCATTCATTCTTACACGTTAAAATCCATGCATTACACAAACTACAAAACGTCTAAATTTAAAATTTTTTCCAAACTTGCTTTAAACTTCCTTCATAATATATCTTTACTACCAAAGTCAAGGTTGTAGGTTTTCACAATACTTTTGAGTCCATAATGCTTTTATATTTCAAGACAAGCTTGTCATGAGCCCTGAAGATCACTTGCTTCATTGCTCAAATACAAAGATATTTTATACATCTAAATAGGATGATTTCCTGCTCAACGAGGAACTCTCTAAGAACAGAAAGAAGTGAAGTTTGTTAACTAAAAGCCAGAAGGAGGAATCTAATTAGAACCTCAGTGTCTGGCATGGTGTGTTTCATTCCACCATGGGCCACCTCAGCAGGCAGAGGAAGACCCCCTCTAAGTCCTGAGGATCCCAGAGAAAAAGAACCCAGTCACTATTTGACTCAGGCAAGTACAATTCTTCCACTGAACAAAACAGTCTGAGCTTTGTAAACCATTAATCCACATTTACAAGTATTCTTGTGGCTGAATTTCCTAGGGAAGTTATTACCAGATGATTCTGAACAAAAGTGTGACATGGACAATTGAAGCCTTAATGCCATCTGTCCTCCACTCTTTAATGCCACCTTTATTCTCTTCCTTGAGTGCACAGGGTCTCCACACTGATCCTTACTAGCCTGGGCTCTCCTCAGACCTTCTTCATGCCTTGCCTTTCTCTGTACTTAATCTTTCATTCCCCCTCCAATAGAAACTTATTTGTACCTAAACAACAATGTGACTAGTATTGGAGCCTCTCAACCTTTGGGTAATGATCTCACTCTTCTACCTTAAACCACAAGATTTACAAGGGATTTTTACATAGCTTTAATTGCTAACTAGTCTTAGACTTCAATTTTCTTTATGATCTCCAAAACTGATTCAAAGGCTGAACCAAGCAGCAGGTGAGAATTTATTTCCCCCTTAAGCGGTCAGGCCTAAATTGGAGGCAAACTTTCCCCTTTCTTTAGGCCCACCCAGTGGTTTTTGTCCCCTAGAACTTCTACCCATTTCATGAAAAAAGGAGAGCCCAGAAATAAACCCACGTATGTATCATCAACCTTTAACAGGAGTGACAAGAACACACAAAGGACTAAGGATAGACTCTCCAATAAAAGGTGCTGGGAAAACCAGAGATCCATATGCAAAATAATAATAATAATAATAATAATAATAATAATAATAATAATAATAATAATAAAAACTGGATGATTAACTTATGCCATCTATAAAAAGCAATTCAAAATGGATTAAAAACAAACAAGAGACCTGAATCATAAAACTCCTAGAAGAAAACACAGGGAAGGAGGTTCCTTGAGTTTGGTCCTAGCAACGATTTTTTTGGATATGTGATCAAGAGAATAGGCAACAAAAGCAAAAGTAAACAAGTGAGACTACATAAAACTAAGAAGCTTCGGCACAGAAAAGAGAACAATCAACAAAATGAAAAGAAAATTTATAGAATGGGAGAAAATACTTGCAAACCATATATCTGAAATTAATTCTCAAAACATGAAAGGAACTCATCCAATTCAAAAACAAAAATCCAATAATCTGATTTTTTAAATGGGCAAAGGACCTGATAGATTTATCAAAATAAAACATACAAATAGCTAAGAGGTCTATGAAAAAATGCTCATCCCTAGTCATAAGGGAAATAAAAATCAAAACCACTATGAAATATCCCCTCACCAAGTACAAAGATGGCTATTATAAAAAAATAAGAAATAGCTAATGTTGGTAGAGGTGGGGAGAAAAGGCAGCACTTGTATACCACTGGTAGGAATGTAAATTAGTATAGCCATTGTGGAAAAGAGTATGAAAGTTCCTCAAAAAAATAAATAAATAAAAATAGAGATACTCTATGATCCTGTGACTCCATCAGTAGAAATATATCCAAAGTGAATAAAATCAGTCTCTCAAAAAGATATTTGCATGCCCGAGTTCATTACAGCATTGTTCATAATAGCCAAGATAGAGAAACAAACTGAGTGTCCATCAATGAATGAAGGAAGGAAAGGATATATGTGGGTGTGATGAAATATCCATTAGCCATGTGAAGGAAATCCTGCCATTTGCAACAACATAGATGAATCCCAGGAACGTTTTGGCAAGTAAAATAAGTCAGACACAATAAGACAAATACTTCCTGATGTCTCATTTCACACATGTTTAAGTTTTTCTGGCATATTGAAACTTAAAAAATTAAACTCATAGGAGCAGAGAACACAATAATGGTTGCCAGGGACTAGGAGTACAGATGGGAAAAAAGCAATGTTGGTTAGAGGATACATAGTTTCAGTTAGACAAGATAATTAAAATGGAGATATTCAACAGCACAGTCAGTACAGTTGGTAACAAAAAAAGTACTGCATGCTTGAAAATTGGTAAAAAATAAAAAGTAGATATTAAATATTCTCACTATAAAAATGACAAATATGTGAGGTGTTGGATATGTTAATTGACTTGATTATTTATGTTGAACATATCAAACATCACAAAGCATGCTGCAAATATATGTACTTTTATCAATTAAATTTAAAAAAAAACATAATATTGATAGAAAATACTATTTATAAAACAATATATACAATATGGCTCCATATACGGATTTAACTGTAAATCAATATTAAGGATTGTTGGTTTATATATATGGGGGTAAGAATTATCTCTTGTCTTTTTCATAACTACCTAACAGAAGTGAGATGATAGCTCTTTGTGGTTTTAATTTGCATTTCCCTGTGTTGAACATTTTTTCATAAGCCTGCTAGCCATTTGTATGAGCTTTGTTGATCATGTATCCACATTTCCAAGCTTTCTTGTTTGGGTGGTTGAATTACCACTTCTTTCGAGAAATGTCAGTCAGGTATTTTACCCATTTTTATATTAGATTTTTTTTAAGTTGAATGAGTTCTTTATGTACTTTGGATATTAACTGCTTACCAAATGTTCAGTTTACAAATATTGTCTCCCATTCTGTAAGTCTCCTTTTCATTTTGTTGATTGTTTTTGTTGGTTTGTTGGTTTTTGGTAAGCAGATTTTTTTTAGTTTTCATCCATTTTGTTTTTGTTGCCTGTGCTTTGGGTATCAGATCCAAAAAATCATTTCCAGGATCAATGAATAAATTGATCAGTTTTTCTCTGCTTTCCTCTACTAGTTTTATACTTTAGACTTTTGAGTTGGGTTTTATATATTATGCAAGATAAGATCTAATTTCATTTTTCTGAAGGTGAATATCCAGGTTTCCCAACACCATTTATTAAAAAGATCATGCTGTTCCCATTGTGTATTATTAGCTCCTTTGTTGAATATCCGTTGATAAGTGTGGATTAATTTTTTTGTTCTCTATTCTGTTTCATTGGTCTATTTGTTTTTGTGCCACTACCATGCTATTTTGATTACTACAGCTTTGTGGCAGATTTTGAGATCAGGTAGTGGAATGCCTCCAGTCTTGTATTTTCTGCTTAAAATTACTTTGGTTATTTGTGGCCCTGGTAGTTCCACAAGAATTTCAGAATTCTTTTTCTTTTTTACTGTTAAAATGTCAGTGGAAATTTGATAGACATTGTATAGGTCACTTTAGGTAGTATAGGCATCTTTTTAAATTTTGTTATTGTAAATTGACTTTTATTTTATTTATTTATTTTTATGTAGTGTTGCTGAGGATCAAACCCAGTGCCTCACACGTGCTAGACAAGTGCTCTGCCACTGAGCTACAACCCCACCCCCTAGTATAGGCATATTAATGTTAAGTCTTCCAATCCATAAACATGGGGAATCTCTTCATTTATCTGGGTCTTCTTCTGGTTTGTAGTTTTTACCATTCAAATCTTTCATCTCCTTGGTTAAATTTATTCCAAAGTATTTTTATGCTATTATAAATGAGATTGCTTTTGTGATTTCTTCTTCAGTTAGTTTGTTTCCAATGGTTTTTAAATATAAGATCAAATATTTATACACACACACACACAAATACACACACATCAGAGATTGAACTTTTAACTCAGGGGCACTTAACCACTGAGCCACATACCCAGTCCCTTTTTATAATTTATTTAAAGACAGGGTCCCACTGAATTGCTTAGGCCCTTGCTAAGTGGCAGAGTCTGGCTTTGAACTCATGATCCTCCTGCCTCAGCCTCCTGAGCTGCTGGTATTACAGGCATGTGCCAACACACTTAGAAATAATAGATTTTTTAAATACATCCATGTTTACAGATATACCTTTAGTTTATTCATCTTAATAGTGATATAGCATCCATTCAGATGAATAAAGCATAATTTTTTTTAACCTTCATGAACCCTTAGACTGGATGTTACAAGGTTGTCTTATTTCTCATTTTACACATGTGGCAGAGATTTTTCTGGCATATATGTACATATTAACTTACTGAGTCACAGAGATGGTTCATGTACAACTGTAATAGATATTAATAAATTGCTTAACAGAGTGGTTATATCAAAACTCTAGAGCCTTCACATATTATATGAATCACTGTAGAACTTGATTATAAAAGAGCACATCACTGTAGTTTAGAACTATTCTTCTAAACATAAAATGATGCTGACTGTTCCACCATAATGGAACATAATAAATATGATTGTATTTTCCAAACTGATTCTTCATCACTTATCCTTACATATATATGTAACAGTATTCTATGAGGAAAAAAAAAGAAGAGTAGAATACCTGACAGTATATGTGTGCCCTAAACCCAAGATGCATGTTCGAATATACATGTATCATTTTGTAAAAACCAACCACCTAATAGGAATCAATGTATTAATATTACTAAATTCATCTATTAGTTCATCCAAGCAGATCTGCTTTTAAATGTCTAAAAATAATACTTGGAAGTCTTCTAGAATTTCTTTTCACTATCTGTAGACTCTAAACGGTGACATCAGATTAAGCCAACTACCCTGGCACCTACCTTTCAGGCATTAAATCTAAATTTTGAGATGGAGCTTAGTATCCTACTTAGTGAAATAAAACAATGACCAGTGTAAGGGGAAAGTGCTTTTTTCTTTCTCCCCGCATCTCAGTGATTTAAAAATAGTTCACACACATTGGGCATGGAAACTGTGTGATACATCAAAGCAAAATGTGTTATCCGAATTATTTCCTTTAATCTTCATAAGGACTCTGAAAAATGAAATAAGCATTCTATCTATTGTACAGATAAAGAAACAGAGTATGAAATATTGGGTAAAATCACAGAGCTTGTAAGTAGTAGAGGGGTCCCACTGAAATTTTCCTGATTCAAAAATGATTCTTCATCACTTATCCTAAGCAACCTCATTTCATTCAAAATTCACACATCAGAAACTAGTTTAAAGAATTCTGGTACACATTGACCCAGCTATCCCTCTCCTCAGTTTATACAAAGGACTTAAAAACAGCATACTACAGGGACACAGCCATATCAATGTTTATAGCAGCACAATTCACCATAGCTAAACTGTGGAGCCAACCTAGATGCCTTTCAGTGGATAAATGGACAAAGCAATCCATTGTACATTTGTCGATAATTCACATGTCCTGAGCCTTCATGTTCCCAAGTTAGACACTCTCATATCCTTCAGCTCTTTCTCTGATATGTCTTTATGTACTCTCCCTCTTCCTTTATATCCAGGTTGCTCTTCCTTGGGTCTTTTAAATTGTTCTCCATCTTAAAGTATGATGCTCAGATCAGAATGCAGCAGCATATAACTAATCTTCAGTATTCAGTACAACGGACTCATCAGGTATCTCATTCTGGACTTTATACCCTACTTAACACTGTCCAAAGTCACACTGGCCTCTTTGGCAGCCATGTAACACTGTTGACACATTCTGCACTCATGCCAACAATAATCCCCAAATGATTTTTAAACAGACATTCCTGTGTTTCAGCTATCTTTTAAGTTTTCACTTTATCCAAAGTTAGGGCATTACATTATTAACTACTGAATTTCATTTACTGTAGCCTGCTAAAAATATTTGAAGACAAGTCAATACAAAAATCCAAATTGGAGAAAGAAATTTACAGAAAGGGCAGAGAAATGAGAGAAATGTGGGAATCTGGGGTTTCTTTAAAGGGGAAGAGGAAGTCCCAGGAAGAGAACAGAGAAAATGGAGCGGGAAAATAATAGTTATGTATATTGATAAAAGATACTAACTTACAGATGAAAAAACACAACACTATTAAATCCCAAGCAGTATAAATTCTTTTTTATTAGTTTTAATCAGTTACACATGACAGTAGAAAGCTCTTTGATTCATTGTACACAAATGATTGCATGAATGGTGTGACTCTACTTATGTACAACCAGAGAGGCAAAAAAATTCTGCTCCATTTGTGTACAATTAATTTTGTCTTACCATATGACCCAGAAACTGTGCTCTTAGAAACCTATCCAAGAGAAATAAAAACATGTCTACAAGAAAACTTGTACACAAATGTTAGCAGCAGCATTATTCATAAAAGCACAAGCTAGCATTATCTACCAACTGAACAGATAGGTACATGGTGATAGCCAGAAAATGGAATAATAGATGGTTATAAGAATGAAATACTGACACATGGATGAGTTTAATATAATATTGTATTCATTGAAAACACTATGATAAATGAAAGAAGCCTAACACATAAGATAATATATTGTATAATTCCACTGATATAAAACATTCAGAAAACGTAAACTCATAGAGACAAAACACAGTTCTGTGATCACCTAAAGATGGAGAGAGGAATAATCGTTTGAAGGTGGGGGTGACACAAATACCTTGAGGAAAATATTTCAAGGGATAAAAAAATTCTAAAACAGGAATTTGATGATATTTACACAATATTGTAAATTTACTAAATTCATTGATTTTAAACATACAATAAGCAAATTTCATGGTATTCAAATTATACCTCAATAAAGCTGTAAAACAAAAACATTAAAACATTGAGTATATTTTGTAACTGTTGCTTATTATAACCTATTATGCAATATCTGATTAAAATAACAAAACATCATTAGATATATAATTTTTCTTATGTAAAAAATACATTTTAAAAGAAGAGAATATCTTAAAGTTAGAGGGAATACACACACACACACACTCACACACACATATGATCCATATATATAAATTTTAAATGAGCAACAAAAAGATGTACCAATGATATTTTAATAGAATACATGGGAACCAGCAGAATTTTTTTTTTTTTTGTACAGGGGATTGAACTTAACCACTGAGCCATATCTCCAGCCCTGTTCTGTATTTTATTAAGAGACAGGGTCTCACTGAGTTGCTTAGGGCCTCACTTAGTTGCTGAGGCTGGCCTTGAACTTGAAATCCTCCTGCCTCAGTCTCCCAGGCCTCTGGGATTGTAGGCATGTGCCACCACTCCTGGCCACCAGGACATCTTAACATGCCAAAAAGGAAAGAAAATCCAGCCAACTTAAAATTTTATATAAGCAATATTTCATTTAAAGATGAAGACAAAATAGTCAAAACCAATTTATAGTGATAGAAAATAGATCAATTTTTCCAGAGAGAATTGAATGAGAGGATTTGACTCTAATTGGGCATGAAGGAATTTGGGCGTAATGAATATTTTGATTGGGAAGATAGTCACATGGGGGAAGACATTTTAAACTCATAACTATTCACTTAAAATAAGTAAATTTTATTATGTGTCAATTATATATTAAAAAGTTGATTAAAAAAGAAAAATGAAGGGGAAAAGATTAGAAGAAAAAAATCTGAGAAAGATCATCACTGATAGAATTCTTTTAAAAATACTAAAAAGTCAGCCAAATGTAGTGGTGCATGCCTGTAATCCCAGAAACTCAGGTGGCTGCAGCATGAGGATTAAAAGTTCAAAGTCAGACTCAGCAATTTAGGAAGACCCTAGGCAACTTAGTTAAACCCCATCTCAAAAAAAAAAAAAAATAAAGTCTGAGGATGTTGTTTAGTGGCAAAATACCCCTGCATTCAATCCCTGGCACCAAAATTATTTTTAAAAGATACTAAAAAGTCCTTTACACTGAGGGAAAAATCATTCAGAGGAAGTCATAAAACAAAAAGAAAGAAAAAGTAAGAGAAACTTTAAATGTTTGGTAACACAATAGTAATGACTTTATGTAAGTTTTTCACTTATAAAGAAATAAAATATTTTACAATTGCATGACTAGTGAAGAGTGAATAAATGAAGAAAAATCAACATTGGATTCTTTCATGACTCAAGTTATAGAGTAATGTAATAATCATGGATATGTATTGAAATTGATAAGGTAACCATTAAAAAAAATTTAAGAAACAACCTGATAGGGGAGAAAAATGAAATTATATAAATTTCATTTGATTAACCCAAAAGATAATAGACTGAAAGTATAAGGAACAAGGGGCACAAATAAAAATCAAATATCAAACTGATAGTCCTAACACAATCATATTAGTGATTACAACAATAGTCAATGGACTAAACAGATTAATGGAAAGCAGTATGGAAATTCCTTGGAAATCTGGGAATGGAACCACCATTTGACCCAGCTATCCCTCTCCTCAGTTTATACAAAGGACTTAAAAACAGCATAATACAGGGACACAGCCATATCAATGTTTATAGCAGCACAATTCACCATAGCTAAACTGTGGAGCCAACCTAGATGCCTTTCAGTGGATAAATGGATTTAAAAAAATATGGCACACATACACAATGGAATTTTACTCAGCATTAAAAGAGAATAAAATCATGACATTTGTAGGTAAATGGATGGTGTTGTAGAAGATAATGTTAAGTGAAGTTAGCCAATCCCCCCCCAAAAAAATGCCAAATATTTTCTCTGATATAAGGAGGCTGACTCATAGTGGGGTAGGGAGGGGGAGCATGGGAAGATTAGATGAATTCAATATAGGGAAGAGGGGTGGGAAGTAAAGGGAGGGGACAGGGGATTAGCAAGGATGGTGGAATGTGATAAACATCATTATCCAAAGTACATGTATGAAGACTTGAATTGGGTGTCAACATACTTTATATACAGAGATATGAAAAATTGTGCTCTGTATGTGTAATAAGAATTGTAATGCATTCCACTTTCATGTTTTTAAAAAAATAAAACAAACAAACAAACACATAAATAAATAAAAAGCAATTCCCAACTAAAGGGAGAGTGAGCTCTCTGGTGTCCCTTTTGAGAAGGACACTAAGCCTGTTGGATCAGGGGCCCACACTTATCACCTTGTTTAATCTTATAAACTTAACCTTTTTTCCCTAGGGGTCCTACCTCCAAATATAGCCACACCAGGCTTCTACATATCAGTTTTGAGGGGGAATGTACAAATGATGGATCCCAAATAAATAGCTGAGTCTTACATCTCCCTCTGAAACTGTCTTCAGTGATATGTTCTCAGGCCCCCCGCTTCCTTCCTGTGTTCCATAGCCTCCTGTGTGTGCCCATATCATAAGATCAGATTGAATCACTACTCCGTATTAACTGGTTAGTAATATATGTGTATATGTATGTATACACACACACATACATGGTTAGTTACACACACACACACACACACAACCCTATACGTGTGTGTAAAATCTCTTAGCATGTACTAGGCAAATAATGCTGAATTAGTGAATGTATAGTAAGAAGAAAATGAAGATTTGTTCCCAGCTCTAATTCTCAGCCCAGGGGAAATGACAATATCCCAAGCTGCAATACTGACTATCTGAATTCATTAATCATATAACTAATGGCTAATTCTAACAGAAATGTAGCTTTTAGAAACACATACTGAATAATTCACTGACTGTATGCTAATATTTGAAATTTGCTCATCTATTTAAAGCAATCTTATAAAAATATAAAATACCTACAGATATATGTCCAGAATCACTGTCATAATTCACAAGCAATATAGTGAATGAGGTCAAAATTATTTTCTCTTCACCCAGCGTAAGTTATTAATCGATCTGGACAAGAGAAAGGACATTGGTGGTTTCTCAGGCTGTGATAATACTGTGCTATGGCACAGGCAATGACTTACCACTGTGAAATGTGATTGAAGGTATTACACTGTTATGCACCCATCAGATGAGTTCTCAGCTGGTGACCTGCAGCCAGGCAAACCTGGACACCATGTTTGCCCTGACATAGGAGAAAAAAAAAAAAGATACAAATAGAAAGCCTCTGGACTTACCAGCTGCTAGATCAGAACAAGATGGTAGATGCAGAAGAAATTTCTTGGCACAGCAAAGTCCTTCAATCTCCATAAAGCCCTCCTGAGTCAAGTCAATCCATTGACCTAATGTTTCTTTCTATTTTTTTACTTTTTAAAAAAAATTTTTATTGGTTGTTCACAAAATTACAAAGCTCTTGATATATCATATTTCATACACTAGATTGAAGTGGGTTATAAACTCCCAATTTTACCCCAAATGCAGATTGCAGAATCACATCGGTTACACATCCACATTTTTACATAATGCCCTATTAGTAATTGTTGTATTCTGCTTCCTTTCCTATCCCCTACTATCCCCCCTCTGATTCCCTCACATCTTCTCTCTCTACCCCATCTACTGTAATTCATTTCTCTCCTTGTTTATTTTCCCATTCCCCTCACAACCTCTTATATGTAATTTTGTATAGCAATGAGGGTCTCCCTTCATTTCCATGCAGTTTCCCTTTTCTCTCCCTTTCCCTCCCATCTCATGTCTCTGTTTAATGTTAATCTTTTCTTCCTGCTCTTCCTCCCTGCTCTGTTCATAGTTGCTCTCATTATATCAAAGAAGACATTTGGTATTTGTTTTTTAGGGATTGGCTAGCTTCACTAAGCATAATCTGCTCTAGTGCCATCCATTTCCCTGCAAATTCCATGATTTTGCCATTTTTTAGTGCTGCGTCATATTCCATGGTGTATAAATGCCACATATTTTTTATCCATTCATCTATTGAAGGGCATCTGGGTTGGTTCCACAGTCTAGCAATTGTGAATTGTGCTGCTATGAACATCGATGTGGCAGTATCCCTGTAGCATGCTCTTTTAAGGTCTTCAGGGAATAGTCCGAGAAGGGCAATAGCAGGGTCAAATGGCTCCTTTGATATGTGGGTACCCTCAATGTGTTATTTTGTTGCTGAGTGCCAACATTGCTGACCTCCCACCATTCCCATAATCTCAACCTTCTCAGAGAAATAGAGGGGTCAGAGATGTAGCACAGGGGTACAGCTCTTGTCTAGCATAGGGGAAGCCCTGAATTTCAATCCCCAGCATTAAAAAGGAAGGAGAGCAGGAAAGGAAAAGGAAGAAAGATTAAATAAAAAGAAAGAAAGGAAGGAAAAAATAAATCAAAGGGGACTATATTAAGCAATTGAAGACATAGACTTATGAAATGGTACTAAAGAGCCATCAGAAAGATGCTTAATAGATGTGATAGCAAAGGAAAAAGAGGAGAGATGTTGGGGAAAAGCCCCCAACCAAGGGACATCCTCTCATCTCACTCCAGATTTACACTTGGATTTAGGGAGATAAGAATTTTTATGAATCAATCCCAATATAAATTATATCTCACCCCTTACTCTTTTTCACAGAAATCTTATAATACTTCTTAAACCTTGTTATTGTAAAATGAGGTGTATATTTACTTCTCTAATAGCTTTTCTTCAACAAACTCTAAGCATTTTCAGGTATTCTTATTTTTTCCCCATCAAGGTATTCTCTCTTTTTATTTTTTTGTAATATTTTTATTAGTTGATGATAAAATTTTTATTTCATTTATTTATTGTAGTGGTGCTGAGAATCAAACCTAGTGCCTCACATATGCTAGGCAAGAGCTCTACCACTGAGCCATAACCCCAGCCCCCATCAAGATATTCTTTTTTTATTTTTAATTTTTTAGTTGTAAATGTATCATTTTATTTACTTATTTACCTATCTATCTATTTATTTATTTATAGGCAGTGCTGAGGATCAAACCCAGGGCTTCACACAAGCCAGGCAAGTACTCTACCACTGAGCCACAACTCCAGCCCCAAGGTATTCTTAATCTGCACTAAACTCTTAGGACAGGAAAGATTACATAATAAGCCCTCAGTATTTGGTGAATAAATGATTGGAATAGCTAAGAGGTTGGGTGCAGCAAAAAGTCCTTAGTGGGGCTTTTGATGAAGTGTTCAGAGATGTCAATTTGGGTTAGAGATAGGTTTGAGGACCCCTTTTGGGGAGGTGTTGTTCCTTCTTAGCAACAAAAGTGGTCACAGTTAAGAACAGAGAAAATAAGTCTCAAGGATATCCCCAGACTTGAGACATAAGAAACTAAAAGCAGGTATATTTACATCTCTTCCTAGCTTAAACACCCCATTTCACAGTATAGAAAAGAGGCAAGCATTCAGGGCAGAAACTCAAGTCAGGAATAAAGAATGTGCATTAAGTTGGAACAGTCTCAGTATGTTTTAGGGTCCTGTGTTTTAAGCATGCAGTACAAGATCCTTGATTATCCAAAAGAATTTTAAGTTTCTTGAGAACAGGAGCTCTATTTATACTCTGTAAATGTCTTTAAATTACTTTTATCTTTCCAAATCACTACTTATTTCTTTACTCACTAAATAAGTAAAATTATGTGTGTGTGTGATTGTGTGTGTGTGTGTGTGTGTGTATAATATATATATTTTTACTTTGGGATATAGGTAGTTGAAATGCTTAAGATATAGTGAAAGTTTTATATATATACATATATATGTAATGACATATGTATGTGCAAATTTCTACATATATACATACATACATGAAACTTCCACTGTAACTTAAAGTATTTCAATTATCTGTATCCTGAGGTTTTTCTGCAGAATGCAGAACTACTTCTGAAGAAATGACCAAAGCTGCTTTAGAAAGTTGGTGTGCATTCAGACAGGAGCTTCCTCAGATTATTAGATGTTTCTGACAACTTAGCAGTTGCCTGCCACTGCCGTTCCCATGGAAACAGACATTGGATTTCAGAAACCCAGAGTGTGAGAGCTTAAACTAATCACTGTGACAAAAAAATAAAAAAAAATAACAACCTATTTTCTTCTCACAGTGTGGAAACGGTGATTAGGTTAACGGACCCTGATCCCTTTTCCTACGGGTAAGTTTTTATAAAAATAGGAATAGAGTCTGTCCTATTAAAACTTTTACTGCTATATTTATAAACACTAAAAACCAATTGATAATCCACTTATTGTTTTTCCTCTAAATATAATAGGCCTAGGATGATATATAACTGTTTTTATCTCCTTAATGTGTATTTTATAATAAAAGTATTGATATTTGAGGAGAAACTAATATTTATGAAAATATTGTGTCATTTATACTTTGACATTTTTCTGTTTCATCCTTATCTCAACTTTATTTGCCCTTCAAAGCCTAATTTGGGACTTAACTTGTGGTTTCTCAAAGTACTCCTCAAGTAACATGAAGATACTTGTCCTCAGATTTTTCACTTTGTAATAAATTGCTGAAAATTCTAAAAAAAAAATAAATAAAACTTTTACTGCACCTCTTCTTACCAAGCTGCATCAATAGCATTTCCCCACTAATACTTCAAAATTCAGTAGGACTACAATACAAGAGTTAAGTGGGAAATAGAATATTACTATACACCCTGGAAACGTGTCCATTTATCTTGTATCCTTCTACTAGTACCATTATTCAAAAAAAAGTCTTTGTATTTTATCCTGGAAAAGTAGTGTTTAGCCAATCAGAATGCTTTTAAAATTCATTTTTATAAAGCCTATATAATTTCTCAGTATCTGCATGATTCAGGCAGGCCATGAAGATACAGATAAAACTTTGATCAGGCTAAAATTCAACAACCTCTCTGGACTTAATGTATATTAAGATTTTAACCGTACTAGTTACTATTTTCTTTCTCTATTGTTCTAAATACAATATACTGGGAGTTTACAAATAAACTGACAGGCAAACTTAACTAGTCAACACCTACTCGACAGAAAACGAAAGACTAGATTTTCATTTCAATGTATGCTACTTGTGTAATAAGAGTAAGGTAAGTCACACTGACCACCTGGCTGACCCTCATTTCACAGACTGAAAGAAAAAGAAATTGTTAGTATTTTTCAAAGTTACAAAATTCTCTGGAATAAAAATTTTGAATATCTAAAAATGAGATTGCAGCATTATTTTTCAATGGATTATGCAAAATAGACACCAACTCCCGGTGCCTTGAATGCAGTTAGAGATGACTGAACATAAAGTTGTGAATTTAGGTTTGAATGAACTTTGTATATTTGCTGTTTTACTCACCCCATCTCCAGGTCACTCGCATGACATCTAACCCATAAACAACCAGTACTTACAGTAACAGTGACTATGGCTTCTTTTTCTCTTTACCATCCAACCACATTCAGGCAACAGTTTAATTGACAATTAGATAATGTGTAAAAATATTATCTTGTTGGCATATTTCATTTTGCTAAATATTATTTGCATTCCTTATGTATTCTTAACATATTTAATCATTTGATTTACATTATAGTACATACTGTTTGCAATATAGAAGAAAATTTCAATTTCTAATACTACACAGCATTTTTTTCCATACAGCATACAAATATGCCTACTTACAATTTTTTCCAGTATGAAATAACTAAGTGGTTAGTGAGGTTTTGTTTTGGTTTGTTGTTATTGTTTTTCATTTGTTTGTTTTTGTTTTATTTTGTTTTGGTTGGTCCTGGGGATTGAACTCAGGGGGATTTTACCACTGAGCTATATCCCTGGTCCTTTTTTTTTTCCTTTGAGACAGAATCTTGCTAAGTTGCTGAGGATCTTGCTAAATTGCTAAGGCTGGTCTAGAACTTGGATCCTTCTACCCAAGCCTTGGAGTAGCTGGGATGACAGGGATGTGCCACTGTATCCAGCTAGTTCGTGTTTTAAATGCCTTAAAATTTGCAGAAATTCCAGTCAATTATTCTATAGATATTTAAGAATATTTTAGTAATATTGGAGGGACTGGTGGCATTTGTGTGGACTGAGAACACATTATTTTTTCCACTTAAAATAATAGGATATGGGCTCATTGTATTGAAAGTTTACAGTCTCAACCCTTTTCCAGAATGACAAATATTTCAAAATGTTCACATTGATAATATATCAGTTGTTGGATTATAAATAATTTTGTTTTTATGATTTTCTGTTTTACATTACTTCCATAAAATATATGCATTTCCTTTACAATTAGAAAAATTATATTTTAAATATATATGGCAAAAGCTATTAAATAATTTTCACTTATACTGTCATGATAGCATGCTATTGTTATTCTGAAACTACTATGTGAATTAAGGAAAATAATTGGAAATAAATTTTTAGTGAATTTATATAAAAACTCCTGCTCTGATTTTGAGTTTGGCACATCCATATAAACTGTAGTTCACAAAAATGCCTAGAAGCAAAGATAACCAGGGAGCCACAAATACCAGACTGGGCTCTCCAACTACTCTAACAGATCATTTAGAAAATGACAACCCACAAAAAGAATTAGTTAAAATATATGAACAGGAAATTTACCCAAGAGGAAAACCATAGAGCCAATAACCCCCAAAGACATTCAGCCTTAATAATCAGGGAAGTACAGAAAAGATTATATTTCATACCCATCAGAGAGCCAAATATTTAAGCATGAAGTGATGATAAAGCTGTGGAGCCATTACACACACTGCTGGTTGGAATCAAAATTGATTTAATCAATTTAAGAACCACTTTGGTGAGATATAATTCACATATCATAGAATTTATCAATTTTAAGTATAAAATTGAGTAGTTTTTAGTGTATTCACAGGTATGTGTGACTTTCACCATAACCCAGTTTAGGACATTTTCCTCACTTCAGAAAGAAACTCAATAACTTTATAATAATAGTCAGATGAAGATATACAATAACTTTCAGCTATCTGTTTCCTCATCTCCCCATTCCTGAAACAATTGCTTATCTACTCTCTGTCTCTGAACACTTTCTTTTTCTAAACATTTTCTATAACTGAAATCATATAATATGTAAACTTTGTGACTGGCTTCTTTCACTTAGCATGATGCTTTCAAGATTCATCCATAAGGGAATATGTTTCAACATTTTATTTCTTTTATGGCAGTAACTGTATTCCATTTTATGGATAAACCACAATTTTTTTTTTACTTTCTTTCCCACTTTTTATGTGAGGACCTGGGGCTACTGTGAATAATACTGCTATAAACCTTCACCTACAAATTTTGTGTGGAAGTTCTTCATCTCTTGGGTTTATATCTAGAAGTGAAATTACTAAGTCATGTGGTAAGTCAGTTTAACCATCTGAAGAAGTGCCACAATGTTTTCACAAAGCAGCTTCACAACCCTAAATTCCTACCACTGGTGTATAAGAGTTCCCTCCCATTTGCCCATATCTTAGCTACTTTATGCTGCTATAACAAAATAACCAAGACTGAGTAGTTTATAAATAATAGAGATTTATTTCCTCACGGTTTAAGGCTCAGAAGTCCAAGACAAAGGCAGCAATAGGTTTAACTGTCTGGTCAGGGATGCACTCTGTTTCCAATATGGCATATTGTTGCTTTATCCCTCTAGAGGAAAGAAATGCTGTGTTCTCATGTTCTCACATGGTAAAAGATAAAAGGGCAAGTGAACAAAATGCTGCATGAAGCCTTTTTCATAAGAGCCTTAATTTCATTCATGAGGGACAGGGCACTCATGGCCGACTGATCACCTGTTATGACAGGGAGTGTACTGAATCTGTAGATCACTTTGGAAAGGAGTGCCGTCCTAACAAGGTTTAGTCCTCCAGTTCATGAACATAAAATGTTTTTCCATTTATTTAGTTCTGCCTTCTTTGTTTTTAACAGTGACTTATTGTTTTTAGTGTCTAGGTTTCACACTTCTTTTGTTAAACTTACTCCATATATTGTATTATTTTTTATGCTACTGTGATTGGAATTCCCTGAAATTTATAGTTGTTCTAAGACTTCAGTTTCTTCTGTACTGTTTATAGGTGTAAATTTATTTCTTATCTTATAATTCATTATTCAAGGCCTCAGCAACATGGCAGAAACTATTGTTGGATTCTTTTCCAGTTATTCTGATTGCATAGAAAATTACCTCATAAATTAGTGGATTAAAATCATGATTACATTTAATTTTATCCTTATCTGAAATTTCAGCAGAAATTTGTAGGTTTAGCTCATATCTGTTCCACTCAGCATGAGTGGGGTGGCTCACATGCCTGGAATCATCTGAAGGTTTGCTCACTTGGATATCTAGAGGTTGATTCTATCAGCTAAGACTTTACCTGGAGATGTCAGCTGGAATATATACACATGATCTCTCTTTATGTCCCAGATTTTCATATTGGGGAAAAAAGCTCTCTCTCTCCTTGTATACTACAACACTCGATAATTTATTTCAGATACTTTTCTTCGATATTCATCTCGACATTGTGACCAGATAGGTGGGTTTTTTCCCCACACCGATTCTTCAACTCCATCTGCAATTCAATTCTGAAACTAAGTAGAGTTAGTGAAGGTCCCACAGGTTAAGTGCTCAGTCTCACAAGATTATTGCCCACTTCAGATGCAATCATAAGTAGTATTCCCCAGGTTACCCACAGCTTCTAACTTGGCTACAAGTTAAAGGTTCCCACAACCCTGTTCAATATCTATAATTTGACAGAGTAGCTCAAGAACCCAAGAAAATATTTTACTGCCCATTATCAATTTATGACAAAGGATGCTACAAAGTCAATTTTAATTAACTAATTAATAATTAATTATTTTTGCAGTACTGGGGATTGTACCCAGGGCAAGCACTTAATCACTGAGCTACGTTCCCAGCCCATCAAGCTCATTTTAAAATATACAAAGGAATAGTCAGATGACGATATACATAGGGAAAGATCCGGAAGTGTCCCCAACACAGGAGCTGCTGTCCTCATAGAGTTAGGGTATGCCACTCTCCTCCCAGCGTGTGAATATGTTCACCTAGTGCTATAATTTGGATCTGGAATGTCCCCCCAAGGCCCCTGCATTAAAGGCTTTGTCCCCATCTTGATGCTATTAGGAGGCAGTGGAATTTTTAAGAGAAAGGGACAGTGAGACTCTAGCGCTTTCTGTCTTTTCACTTTTCAGCCACCATGGAATAAGCAGCTTTCTCTCACCACTTCTCCATACCATGATGTACTGCCTCACTATAGGCCCACAGCAATGGGATGAATGAATCATGGACTGAAGTCTCTAAATTGGGAGTCAAAATAAATCTTTCCTCTTTATAAATTGATTATTTCAGATATTTTTGTTACAGTAATGGAAAACTAACTAACTCATTAACCCAGAAGCTCTCTGAACTGTCTTCTAGAGATGGTTATAAAAACTTCATCACACTGGCATCATCAACTAGTGATTAAATCTTTAATTCCTCTCCTCTCCCCAAAGGGCAGGAAGTTGGGTTAAAAGTTCCAAACTTCTAATCATGGCTTGTTGGGGACCAGCCCCCATCAAGGACTCTGTGAAGAGTCAGATCATTCAAACAAAAGACACTCCTATCACAGTGAAGAAATTCTAAGGTATTTAGGAACTCTGTGTCAGACATTCCTACCACTTTAAAAATTACAAAGGTATTAAGAACTCTGTCAGGAGCCAGGGTTAAAGAACAAATCCTAGAACAAAAAAATTCTCCTTGCATTCATCTTTACAAGAGTTTTAGAGGTTGTGTGCCAGAACAGAGGATGAATAGATGGATGGGTGGATAATAGATAGATAGATAGATAGATAGACAGACAGACAGACAATTTCTTATTTCACAGCTTCCTTACAACATGGTTGTTATATTCCAAAGGATCCTCATCCCCAGAGAGAGCCAGAGAAAAGTCATATTGTCTTTTATATTCCAGCATCACTCCCACCAAATTCCGTTTATCAAGACAGTAGGAAAGCTCTGCCAAGACTGGGGTTGGGGTGGGTGATGTTTTGATTGGGATCTCAGGCACCCCTGCAGGAATATTAGTGCAGGAATATTGGGAGCTGTAGGAGCAGAGTTTGAATGGGCTGACTGGGAGGTGACCATAGGCCGCTGGGACGTGGATAGAGGAGGTTGGCCACTGAGGGCATACCCTGGAAGGGGGCTCTCCTCTGTGACTGCTTCTCTCTGAGCTGAGCAATGTCCCTCTGCTAGGCCCTTCTGCCAGGAGGTGCTGCCTTATCTTGGGCCCAGAGCAATGGAGTTCACCATTTATGGGTTGAAACCTCTGAAACCTTGAGCCCTAAATAAACTTTCCTCCCTCTGAATTATACTCTTTGAATGTTTTGGTCATAGCCATAATGACAACAACAAAAAAGACACTGACTGAAACAATAATAGGATTCATTTTTTGATGGGGACTGTCAAGGTTCTGCAAGAGCAGATGGGACCTGAAATTCTGGCGTGGCCATTTTTAGTACTTACAATCTGCAATAATTTCTTCTGAACTATTTTATAATTTAAAGCCACCACTGTCACTCACCTCACAGGCAAGTCAGGCAGGGAATCTTTGGGGAGTATATATTGGGAGAAAACAGTTTATGTTTCATACACACTCCTGGCATGAGAACTTACTCATTTTAGTTGTTATCTAGGCTAGATTGAAGCATTCAGACTAACACTTAGGTGTACAGCTTTATCATTGTAATCTGGAAGGTTGTTCTGGAAAGCAAGAGCAGAGCAAGCAATTGCCATTTAGAACTTTCCATTATGGTCAAGGTAACAGCAGCAATTAAAAAGTTAATTTGCAATTTTTATCACAGAAAAAGATAAGCATTACCTCTCATTGATACATGAAATTCTTCTGCTGCAACCCCTTTCCATAAGTTTAATTAAAGACTTTCCTATTAGTTAACTCACTGTTTCCAAGCTCTTTTTGTGGAGATAATTTTGAGGGACAAACCATTGTTGGAATTTTGTTGCCATTTCAGCTGGTTGACTTAAACTTGGACCTTTCTCCTGTGTTGACAGTGGAATAACCGTATTTCTATATTCTACATTCGTGGAACTTCTCTAAGTTATAGTTAAGGTCTTTAGTTGGCCCCAAGAAATAGCACCCTTCTCTCCAAATAGACTTATGAATAATTTGAAGAATAAAAATAAAAGACTAAAGATGAGGACTGAAATACCAATCCTCAAAAGGATACTGCTGCGTAGGAAGATATATCCCATGAATCCAACATTAGGCACTGTGTTAGTCAGCTTTTCATCACTATGACCAAATACCTGACAAGAAAAACTCAGAGGAGAAAAATGTTATTTGAGCTCATAGTTTCAGAGATCTCAGTACATGGTTAGCTGACTCCATTGCTCTAGGACTGATATAAGGTAGAACCTCATGGCAGAAGGGCATAGCAGAGGAAGGCTGCCCAGCTCATGACAGCCAGGAAACAAAGACAGAGGGAGGGGGAAGGCAGGGACAAGACATAATTTCCAAAGCCACACCCCCAGAAACCCACTTCCTCTAAGGACACCCTACATGCCTATCGTTACCACCCACTAGTTCATTCAAATCGGCACAGCTCTTATAATCTAATCATTTCACCTGTGAACAGGCCTGCCTTGCCTAAATACAAAACAGAAGGGAACTTTTCTCTCTAAAGGCAGCCTCTCTCTCTCAAGAGGAGGATGAACAGAAAAGAGTTTGCAAAATTCACCCAATTACTAATTACAGTGAATCTAATTTGCTAACCATATCCTATTGTGTATCTATCATCAAGACAAAGATCAGGGGCAAGAGTTTATCTCTCCAAACTTTGTTTACAGAAAACAAAAATACTTCAGAAGTGGAAAAGAAGACCAGAAGAAAAAATGAGAAAGACCTCCAGCTACGGAAGTCTAAAAAGCTATTTCTAATATGTATATATATATATATATATATATATATATATATATATATATATATATATATTTTATATATAAAATTTTATATATATGTGTGTATATATATATATATATATGTGTGTTTATACCCCCCACACAGAATGCTTAAATTTCCCCTGCCTTTCTGCAAATAATGAGACCCAATATTAGGGTAGCATGTTCCCTGTCTTGTGTCATTGCCTTGACCTGAAATTGGAGAGCTGCTGCTGATGTTACCCCAGGCCTCCTCCTAACACTGGCAGAGCACCTCTATTCCAAGGATTTATTTTTTTTCTCATGAGTTTTTAATGCTCAGTAATTAAGAAGGTGTGGGAGAGAAGGAGGGAGACTTTATCCTGGCTATATCCTGCAAAATCCTGAAATCTGTGAGGTTTGGCAACCTCTACATAGCCAAATGAAGCATTGAAGGGATCACCATACCTTTTCAAAAACACTCACAAGAGAATTCCCTATTTGTAGTCGAAGTGTGACAAATAAATCCTTTTCTAATTTTACAAGACTTGACTTACTATAGTGAAATACATGAAAAATCAGTGGAGAAAATAATCTCAATACCCTCCAACCAATTTCCCCCATAAACAATTTAAATAAATATTTGGAAACTTTGTGTTATAATAAATATTTTCCAAAGGTCACTTGAAAGCTCAGCTATGGAGAGATAAAACATGGTTTGTCATGCAGAGTGCAATTTGGTGAACTCTTGCTACTGGGTAAGAAAACACAGCCAGGCAACATTTTATGTTTGAACCATCAGTGATTCATTCATCAAAAGACAGACCAAATTTGCCCAATCATGTAATATTCCAATTTAACTCTTTAAAGAGCAACTGAAAGATCATAGCTTTGAAAAAAAAGAAAAAGGGATAGAAATAAGAAATGGATTCTTCTTATGGCCCTGGACAAGTTTGAAGATCTCACTATTTCAAGGAAAGCAAGTTGTTGATGTATACAGTTTTTTGATATGAAAGGAAATCAAAGTTGCAGAACAATAAATCAGAAAAAAAAAACAGATTTTACTCAGGAACTATTGCAACAGGAAGAAGAGACCTCCATATAGAACTGGGTTTAATTTAGAATACAAGAAGGAAAAGTAGAGATTTATAGCAAAGCAGTAGGGCAGGGTCAGTGGATGAAAAATTACTAAGAGGAAACACCAGGGATAAGAGGATTCTGGCTAAATTGACTTGGCAGGATTTTTGCTGAAGGGAGACTAAGGTGATCAGATATAGCCTGGGGAATGTGTACATTTCGATGCATTAAACTTTCTAAACAAGGATAAGAAATTTAATCAGATACTGAGGATATCTGTGTGGAGTTCTTGCTAAGCTAACTTTAGCAAGATTCTTACTACAATTAGAAACCTACAAGAATATCTACCAAGCCCAAGGTTAAGCTTGGAAGGTTGAGTGGAGCCTGACTTGAGTCAAATTCAGAAGAGGATATTTTTCAGTGATTCTAAATGATTGTTCACTAGAAAAGATGATGCAGCAAAAGATTCAAGAGCACAAAGCCCAGGTCTGTTTTGTCCATTTGTGTTCCCCAAACCAGGTACCAAGTGTGGTATAGCATAGGAGCAAAATAAATATCTTTTCCCATCCATTTTTTAAATTTAAAAATATTTAACTGACAAAGAGTATGTCTATGCAAGGTATACAACATGGTGTTTGTTGTGTGTATATTATACAATGATTTAACACACCCATCACCACTCATACTGTACCTTGGATTCCAAGAACTTGTTTATCTTATAACTGAAAGTTTGTACACCTAGGCCAACATCTCCCCATTTTGACCTCCTCCTCAGTCCCTGGAAACCACCATTATTCTACAAGTTTGACTTTTTTAGATTCCACATGTAAGTGAAATGATGTGATATTTGTCCTTTTGCATCTGGCTTATTTCACTTTACAATATTTTTATTTAAAGCTCTACTTGTTCTGTCCCCTGCCACTTTCTCCCTTGCATGCCTTACCTTAGCCATAGTCACCAGTCTGCTGCTGCTTCAGTATGCACACCAAGCACAATCCCATCTCATGGTCCTTGTATTTATTCAGGTTGCAGATATCCACGTGGCTCATTCCTTTAGTTTAGTTAGTCCTGTTTCTCCAATATAGAACTTGAAGAGCCCATCTAAAAGATCAGACCCCTCCCACTCACCAAACTATTCTCTATACTTTTATTCTGCTTCACTCTGAAAAGCCTATATTATTCTCTAACATTATATTACATAGCTTGTTTATTTTTAATATCCCAAACTTTAACCTGAGCCTTATGAGGACAATTACTAATTTATTCATTGAAGAGTTCTTAAAATCTAAAATATTAACTGAGTGAATTAATGAGTTGGCCTTCCTGTACCACTATATTTCAGGGACATTCTTTAAACTGCACATAGTGGATTATATTTTTGTCTCCAACCAAAGAACCTCTTCCCAATGACAATTTAATTAGTTGACCTTTGTTCTATTATTGGTAAATTTAGGTTTATTTCTACATTATTATTGGTTTTTTAATCATGTTCTTTCTTTGCTTCTCTTTTTCTCCTTCCCTAACTTTTTGGATGTGTTGAACTTTAATTTTTTTCTTTGCTTTCCTCCACATATTGTATGTTTAATGTCTCTGGTTTCTTTATTTTTTTTCTAGATTTTATTCCTCTAAAGGTTTTTTTTATCCAATTGCATAGGCAATACTTGGTCATTTTATTAAATAGATCATAACAAATACATGGTAGTAAGCAGAAATCAAAGATTCCCACAGATTCCCAACCCCTGCCTAATTTCTGATTTTATATATATAGATATCTATCTATCTATCTATCTATCTATAGATAGATATCTATATATATAGAGAGATAGATATAGATATAGATATAGATATCTCTATCCTCTGGATTCTGTCTCCATGCATGTGGGCAGGACCTATGATTATGTGATAATTCATAGAAATTCATCTTAGCAAACTAGAGGAAGGTCATGCTACTGGCTCAGGGAAGTAAGCCACCACATTGTGAAACATCCACATGCTAGGACCCAATAAAAGCCTCTAAGAGTAAAAAGTCAACTCTGGCTCATATCCAGAAAGAAAATGGGAACTTCAGTTATATAACCACAAGTAACTAGATTCTTGGGGAAAAAAATGTTGAGTTCTGCACAAGAATACACTTTGATTTTGGTGTTGTGAACCCCTGAGCAGAGTCCATGTTTTCTGCCATGCCCAGAATTCTCACCCACGGAACTGTGATCTAATAAATGCTTGTTACTTCAAGTCACTAAGTTTATAACAATTTGTTATGCAGTAATAGTTAATACAGATGTCTAATGATTTTTGGCCTGAGCAACTGGAAGCTATGAAGCTATGACCAGCCAAGGTGGGAAAATGAAGAAGATGACACGGCGCCCTCTTCTTAATACTTAGGAGAGATAAGGGGGCAAGTCTCAGAGAGATGACCATCATGGAACTGGAGGAGACAGGAGCAAACAAATCCCTACAGTGGAATTCTATCCATACAAACCTTCAAAAAGATACTTGTCTATTCCTTCACTGCTCCTCAAGAAAGTCAATTCTTAACTAAATAATGGATGTGTTTTTTCATGCAAATGGAAATGTACTTACATAGAATATAGAATTGATACTGCTTTTTTCTTAATCCTTAAGCAAATATACTTCAACAAGAACAGAAATCATTTCTTCTAATATGCTCTTAGTAAGGAATTTTTTAGCTTTTAGAAAATGTAGTTGTGTTGTATACTGCTGATAGTAGCCACCCTAATATTTGCCAAAGCACAAATGCTTTCTATCCGTAGTCTCAGGAGAACTACCTACAAGTCCAAACAGCAGCTGTGTGATCCTGACCAATACCTCTGTAAACTTTCTAAAATGACAGATCGCTCTTCTATCTAAGATATAATGTAAATATCCTTCACTCTCCAATTATAATCACCAAGAGTGAGCTGTTAAGTCTTATACTGTATAATAAAGAATTTAACCTTTCCCAATGAGAGCTCTTGCCTTTGTCCTTGGATACTGGGAGATAGTCTCTAATCCCTTGAACCATTCTTACTGATCAAGAATGTCAGTTTAACCTGGGATATTTGGGCCATGCTGATAATCTACCAATGTGATTTATGGTGGAAGCTTTGAGTTTGCCATATGAGTTTTAGCTCTGGAAAGGATGGACATGGAAGATAGCCAACCAATTCTACATGACTGAGCCTGAACACCAATTCTGGTCACTATGTTACAATGACATGTTACACAGTAACATGTAACAATACTGATGTAGTTGGCAATACTGCTGAGTACTGTCACACATCATTTCAGAAAGAGTTAACACTGTCCATGACTCCATCATGAAAGGATAGTGGAAATTCTACATTTTATATTCTCTGTTACTCTGTCCCATCTATTTCTTTCCTTAGCTGACTTTAGTACATATTCATTCACTGTCATAAATTGTAAACATGAGTATAGTAGGTTTCAGTAAGTTCTATGAGTCCTTCTAGAAAATTTTTCTTTTTAAATTTTATCTCCTTTACTCTGCAAGTATGAAGACACAAACCATTATAAGCAGAAAAAAAATTAGTCTTTATAAGGAACAGTAAACGAGTAACATTACCTGGGAATGCTCCCTTGGGAGGAGTTCAATGACATAATCCCTTGCTATTTTAATTTAGAATTTATCTTAAAAAGAAGTCAGGCCTTGACTAGGCCCAGAAAGACATTCAAATCAATGTTATTATACAGGGAATTCTTACAACACAATTTTATTTCTAAAACTTTAATACTTACAATAGTAAATGACAGATAAATTGTAAATGATACATTCTGAATCTAGATAGTTGACCAGAGTATCTCAGTTTTTAAGGCCCAACAATTTTGGGACAGAAAGTTATATTTTGACCAGTTTACTTCCTCATTTAAGAAGCAAAGAAGCTGTAACACATCTTATGCAAAAGAACAATGTGACTGGATCTTTCTGCTCTTCTTTTCAATTTCCCCAGTATGGTCTACCTTCCTGGGCATTGTACACACAGAAAAGTGTATTTGTTCAAAATGTTTTTAAGAGTCAGGCTAAAATATCACAAAAAAAGATGCTTTCTGTGATTTTCTGACTCCAAAAATGAACCCAGAGTCGTTCTATAGCCATCTTCCAGGATTTGGGCCAGAAGGAAATGTAATGCTCAGTACAGACAAATATTGAGCATTGCTGAACAAAACGCTCAGCCTGGTCTGAGGGTGAACCCCTCAATATTGTCAATGTGGACTTAGATCCAAAACTCACAAAAAGAAAGTCTTTGATGTTCCCTTTTAAGTTTCAAAAGAGTGAAAGGCCTACAGCAAGAAAGAATGCCTTGCATAAATGGAGAGAAAAGGTAAGAAACATGGAGAAAACAACCTAAAAAGACAGAGAGGAAAGACAAAATCAATACTAACCTTATAGTTACTTTTATTTATGTTGGGGCTTTTTCTTTGCTCTAAAACATATTTTCTAATAGCCAAAAATAAAGATAAAAATATTCTGTTAGTGGGGGAAAACAGTTAGTTTAAGTAAGAACCAATAGTATGATCATAGTTACTAGCTTTTGAAAACTTTTAACTGAGCCAACATGCCTGATATCAAAGAAAGGTTCAAAACTGGCACTGTATCTGTAAAAAGAGAGTGTTCATCAAAAACAATCTCTTAATTTAAACCATATTATTATCTTTACTAAAAATATAAACTGTTTTTCTTTCTGAACATGAGTTTAAATTTTACTGTACTATCTGTAATAGCCGGGGGTAGAGGTCAGTGGTAAAGCACCTGCCCAGCATGTATGAGGCCTTGGGTTTGATCCTCATCACCACAAAAATAAAAATAAATAAATACATAATTCTGGAACTTATTATCCAAGGGGGAAAATATATAAGGAGAGATAACCTTGAAAAATAAAATGATTTGGAAGGAAATCTATGCTAAAAATTAATGAAATGAATTTCTGGTTTAAATGGTAATAATATTTCCCAAATTTTATACTAACATACTGAGGAAGATATACTTATGGTAGAAGTATAAATGGATATCTATTTCCTAGAGATCCTCTTTTCAATTTCTGTCACATTTCTAAAATAGGCTAGCCATTGGTTCCATATTTTCTTCTAAGAATTTTTCTAAAGAATTACTAGAATGGTTTTCTAAAACTAATTCATTCAATTATGTATGTGACAGTGTCACTATTCAAATAAAAAATCAGAGTGAATTTCAAAAGAGATGTTGGTTAAATAAAATATTATTAAATATATTAGGATAAATGGTAGTAATATTGACATGGCTCCCCAGTCATCAAGCCACACAGCCAGCCCATTTGTCTCTGCCAAGAAGAGACAACAAAGTGGTGGAGTGACAGATCAGTGGTCCAGGAGGCTGGAGCACAGGCCAGGGAACCCACCAGGCCTGCTTAGGCCTCAGACTCAGTGGGCCTGAAGCAGGGTGGGCCAGCGCCATCATGGACTGACCTGTCATCCCACCATGATTCTATCCACCCCAGTGCAAACACCCTATCTGCATAGCACTGCAGCCCCAGATCCCACATGGAATATATGCAATTCACTGACTTCAACCTCCAACTTTCTGAGAAGCAGAGGAGAAAATGCAAGTAGGCAATCTGAATGGGATTCAGGGGTAACCAATAGCATTAGTAGTTTTCCAAACCTAATTAGCATAAGTTTGGACCAACATCATTGACCCAAGTGCTATATAAACCCCTTGACTAGCATATGCAGACAGCACCCTGTGTCAAGTGCTCTTCTCCTTGCAAGAGTTGTTTCTATGCTGTTAGGTAGGTCCAAATGTACCCATTTTTTATTTAGGCTCCCCCACCAAGGCTTCTTATGTTTTTAATGTGTATCCTGAGCTGAGAACCAGCTATGTTATGGTTAGTCATGGCCAGAAAAACTCTAATTCAAGGTCATAAACATTAACTTGTGAGCACTCATCTCCTTATGTAACCTGTTGGCAGTGTGCCTTCTTTCTTTGGCCCACATATAAAAAGAGCTTATGGAAAAGACTCAAGGGATAACAGGGGACTAAAAAGAAACTGGCTGGGGCCTAAAGCTGAAGCTGAAGGCTGTTAATACCTCTGAATAAAGTGTGTCTTCTCTCCAAACTGCATCTTGCATCTTCTTCCGCCTGCTGAGACAGCCAAATCTATTTCTGAGGACTGAGCCCTGCAGGACATATGCACATTTGAATTAATCACCCTCTTACACTCACTCATCCTGGTCTCTGGATTTTATTCTTCAAATTCTAGAGACAATAACTCAGAAAGAAGAAATTGATGGTGAACTGTTGGGGTTTGCTGCAACTTGGAGGACACAGTCCTCCATTAAGAGCTGCAGTAGTTCTGAGCTGCACAGGCCTGCAAACTTGAATGGGATTTTAACAGACATTCTTCTCAATCTAGTCAGATACTGTGCATCTTTTAAAAATAAAAAGCAACAAGGCAAAATTTGATTATAATAAGGATAGAGAATTGCCTGAGGTAAACTGCAGCATGAGCATGTAACACAATGAAATATTCAGTATCCATTAACATGTCTTTGTTCAAAAGTATAGAGAATTTTAAAATGGCTTTAAAAAGTAAAGATGATGAAAATGATAATATAATTTTAAAAATCTAAAAATAGTATGCATGTCAGGGTTGGTTAGTGTAGTGGTTTGATTCAATGTAATGCATGTTCCAGATATTTTTGTATCCCTGTCTTGAAGAGTGTGTGATGCACAACAGGTGTTATATAAATATTTTTGTATAAATTAAAGTAGGATTCCATGTCCTACCATCACTACCATTCTTATACCTACCATCATCCATCAGACAAATTTGCTGAAGCAATGTTACAGTAACATCTTTAGACTACAAAATCCAGGAAGAAAGGGAGTCTTACCTCAAAGCTCTGAAAGAAGAGCAGTGAAATATTCCTGGAGACTGGGATGAAAACTCCAGGAAGCTGAAAAAAAACCTTGTAAACTACAGGACATACTGGAAGTGTGAGGGTTTCATACCAAGACTTTTTCAGAATGTCAAAGATCTGCAACTGTGTCAGCAAAATTAGTTGAAAGATAATTAATCACTGAGAACTTTACTAAGAATAGGGAAATTCATATATCTTACCTTTATATGTGAAAAGAAATTTTGACAATTCTCCGAGAGACAAAGTGGTACTTAGAAAACCTTTCACCTGGACTACAGAAAAATCCTGGATATGGATAATTTCTTCTCATGTTAAAATAATTATATAGAAAAAAACAATTTTAAAACTTCTCTAAAAATACTGAAATGTCTTTTGCTTCCTAACACAATGAAGTACAAATATCAGACTAAATTTCCTACACTAAACATTCAGAAATCTAGACAAAACACATGTACCAACTATTTTCAGACATTGAATAACAGGCAGAGCTGGACAGTGATCTCTGAAGGATGAGAAACTAACAAGGTGAGCCCTGTGGTTGCATTTGGAGACATCTACAGGACCCTGGAACAGGCAAAGAAAAACCAAGCAGAAATTAACCTTCTCTTTGGGGGGAGGGGATAGAGAGCAGAGTTCCGGAAGATTGAGGTAACTGACACTTGGTGTAGAACATTGAAGAGGAAGGAGCTACACAAAGAATTGCAGGTATTTACATAAAGGATTCCTTGAGTTTCCCACTTCATATTAAACTTTGCATTCATAAGAAGGAGACTCCAGGAGGCTGAGAAAAGAACCACTTCCAGAGAAAAATGACTGCGAAGCTAAAAGTCAAACAATTCCCTTAAGTAATCCAGAATGTGTTGAGTTCTGACAAACTTTACCTTTGAACATTGTGAGCATTTACAGAGATCCAAACGTCCACACCTTTTAATAAGGATAAAATACCCATGAGGTAAATAATACTTTGGTTCCACTCTAAAGAAACTTAAGAAAGAATTCTCAAACGTATAATGATGATGTAGAAAGAAAATCATCTTCTGACAGAGAAACACTCCAAATTTTTTAAAGGAAGTTGGATGGGGGTACCCAGACCCTCAACAATGTCCAGCATTCAAATGCAGATTATGACATCCGCAGAAAGATATCACTGATGTCCAAGAGAAAAATCAGCTCATACAAGTAGGCAAAGAAAAGACAGCAATGATTGAATTAGCAGGCAAAGACTTTACAAAGGTTATTAAAATACATACTAGTAGTTAAACATAAACATGAACAAAGGAGGCTGAACCATGAATGTTCATAGCTATTTTATTCATAATGGCAGCAAATGGGAAATGACCCAAGAGTCCAATACGCACTACCACCATAACACAATATCATAGATTGGCTGACTTAATACTTATTTATTTCTCAAATTTCTGGAGGCTGGGGTGGCTAAGATCAGGAATCTAGTGATCAGATTCTTGTTAAGTATCTTCTTACTAGATTGTACAGACAGCTTCTCTTTGTGTCCTCACATTGTGGGGGTAGGGAAAGAGAGCTGTGGTCTCTTTCTCTTCCTATAAACACACCAATCTCATGATGGGGCCAAACCTTCGTGACCTCATCTAAACCTAGCTATGTTACAAGGGCCCCTCTTCATACACCATCATACTCAGGATCAGGGATTCAATAAGTGAGTTTTGTGGGCTCAATTGTAGAGTGCTTCCCCAGCAGGCACAATGCCCTGGGTTTGATCCCCAGCACTGAAAATAAAGTGAATTTTGAGGGAGACACAGACATTTAGTCCACAAAATGCATGGATAAATATATTATATTCATACAATGGAATACTACCCAGTGACACAAAGGAGCAAACTACTGATACCCACAATAGCATTAATTAATTTTTAAATGTTAGGTGAGCCAAAGAAACTATGAAGAAAACTACATCCCAGATGGTTCAATTTTCATTAAGTTCTTGACTAGCTAAAACTAATCTTTAATGATAAAAATCACTTCAGTGGTGGCAATGGACAGATGTTGGGGGATTTAACTATAAAAAGAATACAAGGAACTTTTAACAGAAATGAAAATATTATATTTCTTGATTATTTTGGTGACTGTATGGCTATATTAAAGTGAACTAAGGCATCAAAATGTTCACTTAGAATGAGTATTCTAACAAATTTAAATTGTATTGCATGAAAATTGATTTTAAAGTTACTGCATCAAAGAAAGCAAATGAAAAAAAATCATCCAAAAATGTACAAGGATAGCAAATCTTTGAGAACAATTTTACAAAGAAAAGTTTCAATCAGTTTTTCATACTTACCATAATACATGGCTTTAAAAAACAGCAGAGAAAGCCAAGGTAAAGAGGGAGGAAATATGACCTGGGAATAAAAGACTAGTATGAGTAGAGAAGAGAGAATGAGATGTTAGGAAGATAAAATATTAGGGATTAAATTCCAGTTGACTCAATGAATCATAAGATTAAGCTTGGAAGAATCTAATTAAGCATAAATTAAACAACTTGATAGATTTTTTCAGAATGTAGTATGGAAATCCAAAATGATCAAGTAATTGATGAAAAATAAAGTAATTGAGAAAAATAAAGGCAACTGAAAGTAAACCTCAGGATAACAGGTACTCTTAGAAAGATCACACAGCAACTGGAGAAGAAACAAAAACTTTAAAATAATTGAAAACCACCAAGAGAGTTTCACACAAAGGGCTAATGACACACTCCATGAAATCTCTGGAAGGGGGCTATTATGGTTTGGATTTGGAATATCCCCCAACATCTTATATGTTGAAGGCTTGGTCCCCAGTGCATAAGGTTCAGAGGTGGGGCTTTCAGTAAATGATTGAATCATGAAGTCTCTAACATCATCAGTGGATTAATCTATTTTATCAATTAATAATTTGAATGGACTACTAGGAAATGGTGGAAACTACAGGCAAGTGGGACATGGTTAGAAAAACTAGTTCACTGGGGCAGGCTCTTGTAAATTCTGTCTTGTCCTTGATCCAGTCCTCACTCTCTCTGACTGTCTCCTACTGCCATGACCTGAGCAGCTTTCCTCCACCATGCCTTTCCATCATGCTGTTTCTGTCTTGGAGCCAGCTGACCATGGACAGAAATTTCAGAAACCATGACACAAAATAAATCTTTCCTCCTTTAAGTTGTTTCTCTCAGGTATTTGTCATGGTGACAAAATGCTGACTAACACAGATATCACATAAACAGATATCCTGAAAATGTATATATTATTTTCACTAAAGAGAAAAATAATAAGCCTTTAAACACCCTGAGATGTTTTATATATTTATCTACAAAAGAAATAAGATCAGACTGCCACCAAACTCCAAATACCAAAAAGCAATGGAATATTATTTTTTTACAGTTTGGAGGGGGAAAAAAGTTATGTTCCTCAATTCAGCTAAACTGAAAACTATTCATGAATAAATGAAAAGATATTCTAAAATACATCCAATGCAAAGACTCTTTAACTTCCAGGTAGGATCTAACTCTTGTCCAAAAACCAGTGCTCCCAGTAGAACTGAAAACTCAGATAGAATACAAAAATCTTTTGTTGTTGTTGTTGTTTTAAGCAGAAGAGATTTGCTAAAGCAACAAGAACTAAATGAACTAATACTTCAGATAAGAAAAGGAATGGAGAGGTGATCTGGCATTGCAATTGCTGTTCCCCTAGGAATATTGATGAATTTGAATATGGGCAATAAGTTGAGAATCTAGAGCAAAGACCAGAACAATACCTGGAGAATGGTGCAGCAGGGAAATAAAATATTAGAAGAAATTTTGGTGGAGATTTGGAAGACTTCAAGCACAGGGCAGATTTTCCCAAAAAATGCATTTGTTGAATACCAAAGCAGGATGTGGCATGAGGCAAAAACAAAGTGGAAACTCTTGAAAAGCAAAACAGAATGTTATGGATTAGATCTTCAATGTCCCCCAAAGGTCCATATGCTAACAGCTTGGTAGCCAACCTGTGGCGCTACCAAGAGGTGGTAGAACCTTTTAGAGATGGGACCTAGTGGAAGGAAGTTAGGTCATTGGGAAGGTTCACTTGAAGGGGTTATTGGGACCCTGGCTCCTTCCTCTATATTTGCTTTTCAGCACTAAAGGTGAACAGTTTTGCTTCACCAAATACTCTCATGAGACTATTCTGTCTCATCACAGGCACAAAACCAATGCACCCAATGGACCATGGACTGAAGCCCTCAAGGCCAAGAGCCTAAATAAATCTTTCTTACATATAAATTGATTTAGCTCAGGTATTTGTAAAGCAATGGACAGCTAACACATAACTCTACTATCAGCCTCCCAACACAAAGCACAGAATTTGAAACCCATAAAATAGAGTGATCCCAAAAAATACATCCAAATTCTTGAAGTACAAGCTGCAAGCCAGAGGTAATCTGCCTGTTGTGCAGCTATGAATTCACAGAGGTTCTTATTGAATTAAGGTAACTAACCATCATTGTGCCCAGAAGGGGAAGCGAGACTTGACCTCAAGAATCTGGTGTTTCAGTTCATTGCATTGAGCTCATTAATTAAAAGAATAAAAAGTCAACAAATAAATGACCCAACATCTCAAAGCCCTAGAAAAAGAAGAACAAATCAACACCAAAAGCAAGAAATAATTAAAATCAGAGTTGAAATGAATAAAATTAAAACAAAAGAAATAATTTAAAAAATAGACAAAACAAAAAGTTGGTTCTTTGAAAAAATAAATAAAATTGATAAACCCTTAGCTACACTAATGAAGAGAAAGAGAGAAAACCAAAATTATTAAAATATTAAAATTCATAATGAAAAAGGAAATATCACAACAGATACTACTGAAATACAGAAGATAATTAGAAACCATGTTGAAAGTTTATACCCCAATAAAATTGAAAATCTTGAAGACATTGACAAATTTCTAGAGACATATGAACCACCCAAATTTAATCAAGAGAACATACACAAATTAAACAGGCCAACATGATTCTAAATGGAGAAAATTTGAAAGAATTTTCTCTAAAAACTTGAACAAGGCAGGGATGCCCCCTTTCACCACTTCTATTTAACATAGACCTTGAAACCCTAGCCAGAGCAATCAGACAGATGAAAGAAAATAAGGGATATATAGAAAAAGAAGAACTCAAAACCACTATTTGCTGATGACATGATTTTATATTTAGATGACCCAAAAAACTCCACCAGAAAATCTCTAGAACTAAAAAATGAATTCAGCAAAGTAGCAGGATATTAAAATCAATACCCATAAATCAAATGCATTTATATACATCATTAATTTACCCACTGAAAGATAAATTAGGAAAACTGCCTCATTCCTAATAGCCTTGAAAAAAAATACTTGGGAATCAACCTATCAAAAGAGGTGAAAGTTGTCCACAATGAAAATTATAGAACAGTAAAAAGAGAAATTGAAGAAGACCTTAGAAGATGGAATGATCTCCCATATTCTTGGATAGGCAGAATTAATATTGTCAAAATGGCCATACTACCAAATGCACTATACAGATTTAGTGCAATTCCTATTAAAATCCCAATGACATTATCCTTAAAACTAGACAAAGCAATCATAAAGTTCATTTGGAAAAATAAGAGACCTAAAATAGCCAAAGCAATCCATAGCAAGAACAGTAAATCAGGGGGCATCACAATACCAGACCTTAAACTATATTACAGAGCAACAGTAACAAAAATGTCATGGTACTGCACCAAAATAGACGTGTAGACCAATGGTACAATATAGAAGACACAGGGACAAACCCCATATCAATACCACTATCTCATACTAGACAAAGGCACCAAAAACATACATCAGAGAAAAGATAGGCTCTTCAACAAATGGTGCTGGGAAAACTGGAAATTCATTTGTAGCAGAATGAAATTAGACCCCTATCTCTCATCCTGCATTAAAATCAACTCAAAGTGGATCAAAGACTTAGACACTAGAACAGAGATCCTGCACCTAATAGAAGAAAAAGTTTTCCCAAATCTACGCCATGTCTATTTGGGAACTGACTTCCTTAACCAGACTCCTAAAGTGCAAGAAGTAAAATCAAGAATCTATGTGGAGAGAGGTCCGCCTCACTGCCCTGTGCCGTGGCCAGGGGAGAGGCGACCCATAGCCCAGTGAAAAAGGTGCCCAGCTCTGGGGTTCCTAATTCACCAAAGTGTGGCTCCACAGCCCAACATCAGAGTACATATAGGCTTGAGGCTGCCACCACCATGTAACTGGTATATCGCTGCTTCTATCAAGGAACAACAATAAGGACCTGGTAAGACATCACCAAGGTCCCTGTGGGCCTGGTTGCATCAGACGTAGATCTACTAGGAGTGCTAACAGTTATCCTATTGCTGAGATAACAGGAAGTCTTGCATGGTTGCTTCTCTCTTTTTTCTCCTAGTAACAGCCAATATCTTATGATTACCCTTTCACTAATCATATAATCTAATACTTCTATATTCTCACATCCTACCTCATTTTTTTTTAAAGAGAGAGTGAGAGCGGAGAGAGAGAGAGAATTTTTAATATTTATTTTTTAGTTCTCGGCGGACACAACATCTTTGTTGGTATGTGGTGCTGAGGATCGAACCTGGGCCGCACGCATGCCAGGCGAGCGCGCTACCGCTTGAGCCACATCCCCAGCCCTCACATCCTACCTCATTAACATCTCAGCCAACCCCCAGATCCACCTTCTACCATTAGAAACTGTTAACCATTATGCAAACCTATTGACTATATGGTAGAAGATAACTGAACTCATCATTTCTGACCATAGTAACAAAACGATAAATGTAAAAATAGAAGCTAACTTATGTATGGCTGCACATTGGGTACACTTAGTGCTGTAATACTGATTTCCCCACTTAAAGGTAAGGTATTAGTAACCTGTAAAGACACTGTAAGACAATAGGGCAGAAGTTGAAATACCTTGGATCTATACTGAAAGAGAGGAAGACACATAAACATCATGAAAAAACAAAGGAGGAAAGTGCCCAAAACAAATCAAGATACAACAACAATAGAGTCCATAGATAGTGAAGTAGATGAAATGTCAGAGAAGGAGTTCAGGATATACTAAAATGATCTGGGAATTAAAGAACAACCTAGGTGAGCAGATACAGGCAACAATTTATCACATCAACAAAGAGATAAGAGAGCAAATACAGGTAGCAAGATATTACTTAAAGAAAGAGATAGAGATTCTGGGAAAGAAAAAAACAGAAATCCTTAAAAATGAAAAAAAACAATAAGCCAAAAAGAAAACTCAATATAAAGCATCACCACCAACAGACTAGATTAGACAGAACTTCAGACAATGAAAACATTGTCTGGGAATAAAATATACAATCTTGGAAATAAAGTTGACTTCACAGTGAAGATGGTAAGAAACCATGAACAGAGTATCCAAGAATTACCTGATACCATCAAAAGACCAAATTTAAGATTTACTGGGATAGCGGAAATTTCAGAGATTCAAACCAAAGGAATGCACAATCACTTCAATGAGATAATATCAGAAAATTTCTCAAGCATGAAGAAATAATTGGAAAATCAAATATAAGAGGCCTATAGGACACCAAAGGCACAAAATTGCAACAGATCTACACCAAGATACTTTATAATGAAAATGTTTAGCATACAGAATAAGGATAGAATTTATAAGGCTGCAAGAGAGAAAAATCAGATTACATATAAGGGAAGACTTTTCAACCCAGACTCTCAAAGCCAGGAGATCCTGGAACAACACATACCAGGTTCTGAAAGATAATGGATTCCAACAAACAATCTTATATACAGCAAAATTAAGCTTCAGATTTGATGATGAAATAAAAAACATCCATGATAAACAAAAGCTTAAAAAATACAGCAAGAAAGCCTGCACTTCAGAACATTCTTGGCAAAATATTCTATGAGGAGGAAATGAAAAACAATAATGAAAATCTGCCAAGGGAAAAACTATAATAAAGGAAAAGACTACCAAAGAGCATCTATGTTCATCAAACTGTTCTCGAGTTCAAGAGTCAAATAGAACACAACACAATAATTCTGGGAAACTTTAACACACCTCTTTCACACTGGATAGATCTTCCAAACAAAAGTTGAACAAAGAAACTATAGAACTCAATAATACAATCAATAACTTAGACTTAACTGACATATACAGAATATTTCATCCTTCAATGAGTGAATACACTTTCTTCTCAGCAGCACATGGATCATTCTATAAAATAGACAATATACTATGCCACAAAGCAACACTTAGTAAATACAAAAAAGTAGAGATAATACTCTGCATTCTATCAGACCATATGGAATAAAATTAGAAACCAATGAAAAGTAAAAATAAAATCCAACACTTGGAGACTAAATAATATACTACTGAATGAACAATGGCTTACAGAAGACATCAAGGAGGAGATTAAAAAATTCTTAGAGGTAAATGAGAACACTGATACAACATATTGAAATTTCTAGGACACTATGAAGGCAGTTCTAAGAGGAAAGTTCATTGCATGGATTTCATTTCCTCAAAGAAGAAACAGACAACAAATAAATGACCTAATATTACATCCTAAAGGCCTAGAAAAAAGAAGAACAAATCAACCCCAAAATCAGTAGAAGCAGAAAATAATTAAAACCAGACATGAAATTGAAACAAAAGAAACAATTCAAAAAATTGACAAAACAAAAAGTTGGTTCTTTGAAAAAATAAATAAAATTAATAAGCCATTGGCCATGCTAACAAAAAGAAGGAGAGAGAAAGCTCAACTTACTAACATTTGTGGTGAAAAAGGAAATATCACACAGACACAACAGAAATACAGAATATAATTAGAAACTATTTTGAAAATATGTACTCCAATGAAATAGAAAATATCAAAGGCATCAACAAATTTCTAGAGGCATATGATATGCTCAAACTAAATCAGGATGATATACACAATTTGAACAGATAAATTTCAAGCAAGGAAATAGAGGTCACCATCAGAAGCCTACAAATGAAGAAAAACCCAGGACTGCATGGATACACAGCAAAGTTCTATAAGACCTTTAAAGAAGAACTAACACCAATACTCCTCAAAATATTTCATGAAATAGAAAAAGAAGGAACACTTCCAAACAAATTCTGTGAGGTCAATATCACCCTAACTCCAAAACCAGACAAAGACACATCAAAGAAATAAAACATCAGACCAATATATCTAATGAATATATATGCAAAAATTCTTAATAAAATTCTGGCAATTCAAATACAAAAACATATCAAAAATATACTGCACCACAATCAAGTATGGTTCATCCCAGGGATGCAAGGTTGGTTCAACATACAGAAATCAATAAATGTAATTCATCACATCCATAGACTCAAAAATAAAAATCATATTGTCATCTCAATTCTTGAAGAGAAAACATTTGACAGAATACACACCCCCTTTATGTTCAAAATACTAGAAAAACTAGGGATATCGGGAACATATCTCAACATAATAAAAGCTATCTATGATAAACCCCAGGCCAACATCATACTAAATGGGGAAAAATTGAAAGCATTCCCTCTAAAAACTGGAACAAGACAGGGATGCCCTCTTTCATCACCTCTAATTAACATAATTCTTGAAACTCTAGCCAGAGCAGTTAGAAAAGAAATTAAAGGGATGCAGGTAGGAAAAGAAGAACTCAAATCATCACTATTTGCCAACAATATGATTCTATACATAGAAGACCCAAAAAAATTCCACCAGAAGACTTCTAGAACTAATAAATGAATTCATCAAAGTAGCAGGATATAAAATCAACACCCATAAATCGAAGGTATTTCTGTACATCAGTGACAAATCCTCAGAATGAGAAACTAGGAAAACCACCCCGTTTACAATAGCCTCAAAAAAAAAAAAACATAAAATACTTGGGAAAAAATTAACAAAAGAGGTGAAATACCTCTACAATGAAAACTTCAGAATGCTAAAGAAAGAAATTAAAGAAGACCTTAGAAGATGGAAAGATCTACCTTGTTCTTGGACAAGCAGTATTAATATTGTCAAAATGACAATACTACCAAAAGCACTATACAGATTTAATGTAATTCCAATCAAAATCTCAATGACATTCTTCGTGGAAATAGAAAAACCAATCATGAAACTCATCTGGAAAAATAAGAAGCCCAGAATAGCCAAAGTAATCCTTAGAAAGAAGAGTGGAGCTGGTAGCATTACTATTCTAGACCTTGAACTATACTACAGAGCAATAGTAACAAAAACAGCATGATATTGGCACCAAAATAGACTTGTAGACCAATGGTACAGAATAGAGGACACAGAGACAAACACACAAAATTACAGTTATCTCATTTTAGACAAAGGCACCAATAATGTATACTGGAGAAAAGAAAACCTCTTCAACAAATGGTACAGGAAAACTGGAAATCCACATGTAACAAAATGAAATTAAACCTCTATCTCTCACCATGCAGAAAACTCAATGAAAAGAGGATCAAGGACCTAGGAATTAAACCACGACCTTGCGCCTAATAGAAGAAAAAGAAGGCCCAAATCTCCATCATGTCGGATTAGGCCCCAACTTTCTTAATAAGACTCCTTTAGCACAAGAATTAAAACCAAGAATCAATAAATGGGATGGATTCAAACTAAAAAGCTTCTTCTCAGCAAAAGAAACAATCAGTGAGGTAAATAGAGAACCTACAGAATGGGAGCAAATCTTTACCACAAGCACATGAGACAGAGCAGTAATCTCTAGGATATATAAAGTACTCAAAAACCTTAACACCCCAAAATAAATAAATAAATAAACCAATTAATAAATGGGCCAAGGAACTGAACAGACACTTCTCAGAGAATGCTATACAATGAATCAACAAATATATTTTAAAAAATGTTCAACATCTCTAACAATTAGAAAAATGCAAATCAAAACTACTCCAATATTTCATCTCACTCCAATCAGAATGGCAGCTATGAAGAATACAAACACTTACTCAAACTAAAAAGTTTTTTCTCAGCAAAAGAAACAATAAGAGAGATAAATAGGGAGCCTACATCCTGGGAACAAATCTTTACTCCACACACTTCAGATAGAGCCCTAATAACCAGAATATACAAAGAACTCAAAAAATTAGACAATAAGATAACAAATAACCCAATCAATAAATGGGCCAAGGACCTGAACAGACACTTCTCAGAGGAGGACATACAATCAATCAACAAGTACATGAAAAAATGCTCACCATCGCTAGCAGTCAGAGAAATGCAAATCAAAACTACCCTAAGATACCATCTCACTCCAGTAAGACTGGCAGCCATTAGGAAGTCAAACAACAATAAGTGCTGGAGAGGATGCGGGGAAAAGGGCACTCTTGTTCATTGCTGGTGGGACTGCAAATTGGTGCAGCCAATTTGGAAAGCAGTATGGAGATTTCTCGGAAAGCTGGGAATGGAACCACCATTTGACCCAGCTATTCCCCTTCTCGGTCTATTCCCTAAAGCCCTAACAAGAGCATGCTACAGGGACACTGCTACATCGATGTTCATAGCAGCTCAATTCACGATAGCAAGACTGTGGAACCAGCCTAGATGCCCTTCAATAGATGAATGGATAAAAAAAATGTGGCATTTATACACTATGGAGTATTACTCTGCATTAAAAAATGACAAAATTATAGAATTTGGAGGGAAATGGATGGCATTAGAGCAGATTATGCTAAGTGAAGCTAGTCAATCTTTAAAAAACAAATACCAAATGACTCCTTTGATATAAGGGGTGTAAACAAGGACAGGGTAGGGACGAAGAGCTTGAGAAGAATATTTACAGTAAACAGGGATGAGAGGTGGGAGGGAAAGGGAGTGAGAAGGGAAATTGCATGGAAATGGAAGGCGATCCTCAGGGTTATACAAAATGTCATATAAGAGGTAAGGAGGGGTAAGTCAAGAGAATACAAATGGAAGACATGATTTACAGTAGAAGGGGTAGAGAGAGAAAAGGGGAGGGGAGGGGAGGGGAGGGGAGGGGGGATAGTAGACAATAGGACAGACAGCAGAATACATCAGACACTAGAAAGGCAATATGTCAATCAATGGAAGGGTAACTGATGTGATACAGCAATTTGTATACGGGGTAAAAGCGGGAGTTCATAATCCACTTGAATCAAACCGTGTAATATGATGTATTAAGAACTATGTAATGTTATGAACGACCAATAAAAAAAAAAAAAAAAAAAAGAAAAAAAAAAAAAAAAAAAAAAAAAAACAAACAATAATAACTATTGGTGAAGATGTGGGGGGAAAGGCACATTCATACATTACTGGTGGCACTGCAAATTAGTGCATCCAATATGGAAAGCAGTATGGAGGATCCTTGGAAAACTTGGAATGGAACCACCATTTGATCCAGCTATTCTACTTCTCTGTTTATACCCAAAGGACTTAAAATTAGCATACTATAGGGACACAGACACATCAGTGTTTATAGCAGCACAATTTACAACAGCTAAATTGTGGAACCAACCTAGATGCCTTTCAGTGGATAAATGGATAGGGAAACTTTGGTATATATACACAACGGAACATTACTCAGCATTAAAAGAGAAAAAAATTATGGCATTTGCAGGTAAATGGATGGAGTTGGAGAATATTATGCTAAGTGAAGTAAGCCAATCCCAAAAAAACAAAAGTCTAATGTTTTCTTTGATATGAGGATGCTGACTCATAATGGCAATGGGGGCAGAGCATGGGAGAAATGGAGGAACTTTAGATAGGACAAAGGGAAGGGAGAGGAAGAGAGGGGGCATGGGTGTAGGAAAGACAGTGGAATGAGTTAGACATCATTATGCCAAGTATGTGTATGAAGACACAAATGGTGTGAAAATACTTTGTGTACAGTCAGTGACTTGGAAAACTGTACTATGAAACAAATTGCATTCAACCATTATATATAACAAATTAAAATAAATAAATAAAATTTTAAAAAGAATCAATAAATGGGATGGATTCAAACTAAAAAGCTTCTTCTCAGCAAAGGAAACAATAACGTGATGAGAGAACCTCCAGAATGGGGGAAAAAAAAAAAAAAACTTTACTACACGCACCTCAGATACAGCATTAATCTCCAGGATATATAAAAAAACTCAATAAATTAAAAAAATAACTCAATCAATAAATGGACTAAAGAACTGAACAGACATTTCACAGAAGAAGAAATACAATCTATCAACAAACATGAAAAAATGTTCATCATCTCTAGTGATTAGAGAAATGCAAATCAAAACTACTCTGAGATTTCATCTCACTCCAGTCAGAATGGCAATTATCAGGAACACAAGCAACAATAAGTGTTGGTGAGGATATGGGACAAGGTACATTCACACATTGTTGATGGCACTATAAATTGGTGCAACCACTATGTAAAGCTATATGGAGATTCCTCAGAAAACTTGAAATGGAACCACCATTTGACCCAGTTATTCCACTCCTCGGTTTATACTGAAAGGACTTAAAATCCACATATTAACATGATGCAGCCACATAAATGTTTATAGCGGCTCAATTCACAATAGCTAAACTATGAAACCAAACTAGATTCACTTCAACAGATGAATGGATAAAGAAAATGTGATACATATACACAAGGAATATTACTCAGCCTTAAAGAAGAATGAAAGTATGGCATTTGCAGTTAATTGGATGGAGCTGGATAATATCATGCTAAGCAAAATAAAACAGTCCCCCAAAACCAAAGGCCAAATATTTTCTCTGATAAGCAGATGCTAATCCATAATGGGCGAGGGAGAATGCAGGAATTTTACATTGTGTAGAGGTGAGTAAGGGGAAGGGAGATAGAGGAAGGATGATGGAATGAGATGGACATTAATACATACATATTTGATTAAACTACTGGTGTAATTCTACACCATGTTGAGCCAGAGGAATGAGAAGTAGTGCTCCATTTGTGTACGTTGTGTCAAAATGCATTCTATTGTTTTGTGTAACTAATTAGAACAAATTTAAAAATAAAAAATTTTAAAAAGAATTGCCTAAACTTAAAGATAAATTTGGGGAATGTTAACATATTCACAGTGATATTTTCTAGTTTATGATCAAGTTGTGCAGATCAGAAAGTAATTGATAATTACAGCATTGATTTCATTCATTCACATTTGTAATTTTCAGTGTCCAGATTTTTTACAGCATACTTAAGAACTTTACTTACTTTAAAGAATTTTTGAGTGGTATTCAGTTTTTTTTTATTTTGTTCTCTAGAACTTCTTCAGGTTCACTGTTAAAATATAGAAGTTCATTCAATTCTTACATGTTGATTGTATATCTTGTAGACTTTCTGATCTTACTTATTTTATTTAAAAGAGTCTGTTTTTTATAGTTTCTTTAAGATGTCCTCCATAGATAACCATTTTTCCTGCAATAAGAATAATTTTATTTCCTACTTTACAATTTGCAGAATTTTATTTTCTGGCATTATTGAATGGGGTAGGATTTTAGTACTTTGTTCATTAACATTGAGGAGGATAACTGCTCTCATTTGTTCCTAGTATCACATCAGAAGCATTTGAATCTGTATTCAAGTATGATCATGACTATAGATTTGCTTGTATTATTAGTTAGTTGTTCTTTTTATACATGATCATCCTCAAGTTGGAGGAGTTCCTGCCTACTGGTGAGAGTTTTGTCATGATCGAATATTGGATTTCAACAAAATGTATACAAATCCTTCAACTTCAATTGATATGGTGATTTGCTATTTCTTCTATTATATTTATATGGTAAATTATATTAATTAGTTTTTGAATATTGAACCAGTCTTGTATAGCTGGAATAAATCACTTTGTTATTTTAGTGTAAAAAAAAGAATCTTGGAGCTTTATTTATTTTATTTTATTTTACTTTTTAATGATCAAATTAGCTTTTATTGGTGATTCATGAATCAGGCTAAGTTCCATCTAAAATTAGAAAGGTACTCTGATGGACATGGCAGAACACTCAGTTTTTTTTTTTGTTTGTTTTGTTTTTTAAAATTTTTTTATTATTAGTTGTTCAAAACATTAAATAGCTCTTGATATATCATATTTCATACTTTTGATTCAAGTGGGTTATGAGCTCCCATTTTTACACCGTATACAGATTGCAGAATCACATAGGTTACACATCCACGTTTTTACATACTGCCATACTAGTGCCTGTTGTATTCTGCTGCCTTTCCTATCCTCTACTATCCCCCCTCCCCTCCCCTCCCATCTTCTCTCTCTACCCCATCTACTGTAATTCATTTCTCTCCCTTGTTTTTTCCCTTTCCCCTCACTTCCTCTTATATGTAATTTTGTATAACAATGAGGATATCCTTCCATTTCCATGCAATTTCCATTCTCTCTCCCTTTCCCTCCCACCTCTTGTCACTGTTTAATGTTAATCTTCTTCTCATGCTCTTCCTCCCTGCTCTGTTCTTAGCTGCTCTCCTTATATCAAAGAAGACATTTGGCATTTGTTTTTTAGGGATTGGCTAGCTTCACTTAGCATAATCTTCTCTAATGCCATCCATTTCCTTGCAAATGCCATGATTTTGTCATTTTTTAGTGCTGAGTAATACTCCATTGTGTACAAATGCCACATTTTTTTTATCCATTAATCTATTGAAGGACATCTAGGTTGGTTCCACAGTCTAGCTATTGTGAATTGTGCTGCTATGAAGACTGATGTAGCACTATCCTTGTAGAACGCTCTTTTAAGGTCTTTAAGGAATAGTTCCAGAAGGGGAATAGCTGGGTCAAATGGTGGTTCCATTCCCAGCTTTCCCAGGAATCTCCATACTGCTTTCCAAATTGGCTGCACCAGTTTGCAGTCCCACCAGCAATGTACATGAGTACCCTTTTCCCCACATCCTTGCCAGCACTTGTTGTTGTTTGACTTCATAGTGGCTGCCAATCTTACTGGAGTGAGATGGTATCTTAGGGTGGTTTTGATTTGCATTTCTCTGACTGCTAGAGATGGTGAGCATTCTTTCATGTACTTGTTGATTGATTGTATGTCCTCCTCTGAGAAGTGTCTGTTCAGGTCCTTGGCCCATTTGTTGATTGGGTTATTTGTTTTCTTATTGTTTAATTTTTTGAGTTCTTTGTATACTCTGGATATTAGGGCTCTATCTGAAGTGTGAGGAGTAAAGATTTGTTCCTAGGATGTAGGCTCCCTATTTACCTCTCTTATTGTTTCTCTTGCTGAGAAAAAAACTTTTTAGTTTGAGTAAGTCCCATTTGTTGATGCTTGTTTTTAACTCTTGTGCTATGGGTGTCCTATTAAGGAATTTGGAGCCCAACCCTACAGTATGTAGATTAGAGCCAACTTTTCCTTCTTTCAGACGCAGAGTCTCTGTTTTGATATCAAGCTCCTTGATCCATTTTGAGTTAACTTTTGTGCATGTCAAGAGAAAGGGATCAGTTTCATTTTGTTGCACATGGATTTCCAGTTTTCCCAGCACCATTTGTTGAAGATGCAATCCTTCCTCCATTACATGCTTTTAACCCCTTTGCCAAATATAAGATAGTTGTAATTTTGTGGATTGGTCTCTGTGTCCTCTATTCTGTACCATTAGTCCACCTGCCTGTTTTGGTACAAGTACCATGCTGTTTTTGTTACTATTGCTCTATAGTATAGTTTGAAGTCTGGTATCACTATGCCACCTGATTCACTCTTCCTGCTTAGTATTGCTTTTGCTATTCTGGATATTTTATTTTTCCATATGAATTTCATGATTGCTTTATCTATTTCTACAAGAAATGCTGTTGGGATTTTGATTAGCATTGCATTGAACCTATAGAGAACTTTGGGTAGTATCGCCATTTTGATGATATTAGTTTTGCCTATCCATGAACAGGGTATATTTTTCCATCTTCTAAGATCTTCTTCTATTTCTCTCTTTAGGGTTCTGTAGTTTTCATTGTATAAATCTTTCACCTCTTTTGTTAGGTTGATTCCCAAGGTTTTTTTTTTTTTTTGAGGATATTGTGAATGGGGTGGTTGTCCTCATTTCCATTTCAGAAGATTTGTTGCTCATATACAGGAATGCCTTTGATTTATAATGGCACGTGTTCAAATATTCCCTCACAAACCAGAATAACAAGAGGAAAATAAGAAATAAACCATTTGAAACAAACCATTTGGTCAGCTTGATTCTAGAATTAGCTAGGAAAATAAATATGATCAATATGTTCAGTTAATATGAAAAGTGAGGTATGTCAATAAATGAGTTCGAAAGATAGGTAATTGCATCAATATGTTCAAAACTATGAAACAAAGATCAAATGAAAATTATAGAACTAAAAAACATAAGAACTAATAAGTTGGGTTTTGTAACACCTTAGAAACAGCAGAATTTAAGATCTATTGCTTGGGTGTGTGGGGGGGGAGTCAACAAAAAGTAACCAAACTAAAGCAGAGAGAGAAAAAATAGAATGGAAAGTACAAAAAAAAGAGTATTGAGACCGATTAGAGTGAAGATCTAATAAATAAGAAATTGAAGTCTCTAAAGAAAAGGTCAGAGGAAAGGAGCTAAGGGCCAATGAGAACAGATACTCACAAAGGAGCTCTCAAAACTGATGGAACACTTTGGATGAATGTCATTTTTTTCTGACAGATTGACCCTTTTATCACTGTAAATTTCTCTTTTTATCTCTATTAACTTATTTTTGTTGTAAAGTCCATTTTGTCAGATATGAGTATAGTTACTTCAGCTCTCTCTCAGTTGCTGCTTGCATAATACACTGTTTCTATTCTTGTATATGAGAGTACAAGAATCTGTTGTAACATTCAATCCAAAGTTTGTCTCCTTTAGAAAATATACAATGGGGGGGGGGCTAGGTTTATGGCTCAGCAGTAAAGCGCTTGCCTAGCATGTGTGAGGCACCAGATTCGATCTTCAGCAGCACATAAAAATGAATAAATAAAGTAAAGGTATTGTGTCCAACTACAACACACACACACACACAGATACATATATACATATTAATATATATATGTTACTATATATATGTCACAATGTATATGTTACTATATATATATATATATATATATATATATATATATATATATGAACAATTGGCTCTTATTTTTATCCATCCTGATCATTTCTTCATTTTGATTAAATTATATTTTCTTTTCACATTTAGAGATATTATTGGTATTATTAGATTTACATCTACCAATAAACATTGTTTTCTACATATTTCATATTTTTCTCTAATCCTATTATCTTATTCTTGCATTTAGTACATATTTTCTAGTGAAACATGTAAAATATTGATGTTTTTTTTCACCTCTTTTAATTAATTCTTTATTGGTTTTTATGGGGGTTACATGTTAATTTGCCAGAATCAGCTTCAGATTTATACTAACTGAATTTCAATGATATGTAGAAATGCTATTGCTATATAACTCTATTCCCTTTTCCTGCATAGTGTTAATTATTGTCATATGTCAACATTACAAACACAACAATACTCTGTTATAATCTTGCTTCACATGATTTTAGGTTTTTAAAAAGAGCTAAGTGAAACATGCATGGGTTTCTATCCTCATATCAGATAAAGTAGACTTCAAGCCAAAGTTAACCAGAAAGGAAAAGAAGGACACGTCACACTGCTTACAGGAACTATATATCAGCAAGACATAAGAATTGAAGATATTTATGCCCCAAACAATGGAGCATCTACATACATCAAACAAATATTCTCAGTTTCAAGAAGAAAATAGACCACAGCACAATAATACTGAGTGATTTTAACATACTTCTTTCACCACTAGATAGAACCTCCAAATAAAAACTAAATTAAAAAGCTATAGAAGTAAAAATACAATCAATAATTTAGACTTAAAAGACATATATAGACTTGTTAGAGTCTGTAAACAAGTCAGGATGGCGCCTGGTATTTTGCCGGGGGAGTGGTTTGTGAGGTGGTGCCAGCAAGCCATTAAGTGTGGAGATTCCTTATTGGTTGACTGCTGTATCTAGTTTATGTTAATTAAGATAAGCTGTGTGGAATGTATAAATACCTCTGTTGTCCTACAATAAATGGCTCCGACTCCTACTGTATCAATGTACACAAGTTGCTCGTCAACCCCGGTTATTTTGCTGCAGCCGGACTGCGGCATAGACTATTTGATTCATCAAGGACTATGTACATTTTCTAAATGGTGAAAAATTGAAAGCATTCCCTTGAGGGCTTCTATCACCACTTCTATTCAACATTGTCCTTGAAATGCTAGCCAGAGCAATTAGAAAGAAGAAAGAAATTAAAGGGATACAGGTAGGAAAATAAAAACTCAAACTACCCATATTTGCTGGTGACATGATTCTATATTTAGAAGATCCAAAAAGAAAAACTCCACTAGAAAACTTCTAGAACTCATAAATTAATTCAGTACAGTAGCAGGATATAAAATTAACACCCATAAGTCAACTGCATTCAGTGATGAATCAACTGAAAGAGAAATTAGGAAAAGCATCCCATTCACAATTCCCTCAAATATATATATATATATATATATATATATATATATATATATATATATATATATCTCAAAAGAGGTGAAAGACCTCTACAATGAAAACTACAGAACAGTAAAGAAAGAAATTAAAGAAAATCTTAGAAAAGGAAAGATCTCCCATGTTCTTGGATAGGTAGAATTAATATTGTCAAAATGACCATACTACCAAAAGCACTATACAGATTTAATGTGATTCCTATTAAAGTTCCAATCATGTTCTTCACAGAAATAGAAAAAGCAGTCATAAAATTCATTTGGAAAAATAAGAGGCCCAGGATAGCCAAAGCAATCCTTAGCAAGAAAAGTGAAGCAGGAGGCATCACAATACCAGACCTTAAATTATACTACAGAGCCATAGTAACAAAAACAGCAATGGCATTGGCACCAAAAGTGATATGTAAACTAATGGTACAGAATAAAGGACATAGAGGAAAACCCACATAATTAGAGTTATCTCATACTAGACAAAGGCATCATAAACATACATTGGAGAAAAGATAGTCTCTTCAACAAATGGTGCTGGGAAAACTGGAAATCCATATGCAACAAGATGAAATTAGACCCCATCTCTGACCATGCATAAAACTTGACTCAAATTGGATCAAGAACCTAGGCATTAGACACTGTGCCTATTAGATTAAAAAAAAAAGTTGGCCCAAATTATCATATCAGTTTATATCATCTAACTCCTCAACAAGATTCCTAAAGGGCAAGAAGTAAAATCATGAAACAACAAATGGGATAGTATCAAACTAAAAAGCCTCTTCACAGCAAAGGAAATAATCAAGAATGTAAACAAAAAGCCTACAGAATGGGAGAAAATCTTTGCCACCCACATCTCAGAAAGAGTACTAATCTCTAGGATATATAAAGAACACAAAAAACTTAACAACAACAGCAAAAAACAAATACCCAATCAACAAATGGGCTAAGGGACTGAACAGACACTTCACAGAAGAAGAAATATAATCAGTTAAAAAATATATGAAAATATGTTTGACATCTCTAGCAATTTGAGAAATGCAAATTAAAACTACATTGAGATTTTTATCTCACTCCAGTCAGAATGACAATTACCAAGAACTCAAGCAACAATACGCATTGGTGAGCATATGAGGACAAAGTACACTCATACATTGCTGGTGGGACCACAAATTTGTATAACCACTATGGAAAGCTATATGGAGATTCCTCAGAATACTTGGAATGGAACCACCATTTGACCCAGCTATCCCACTCCTTGGTTTATACCCAAAGGACTTAAAATTAGCATACTATAGTGATACAGCCACATCAATGTTCATTGAAGCTCAATTCACAATAGCCAAGCTATAGAACCAACTTAGGTGCTCTTCAATAAATAAATGGTTAAACAAAATATGGTAGATATACACAAAGGAATATTACTCAGTCACAAAGAAAAATGAAATCATGGCATTTTCCAGTAAATGGATGAAACTAGAAGCCATCATAAAAAAAAAATAAAATAAGCAGATCATAAAAAACTAAAGACCAAATGTTTTCTCTGAATATGGATGCTGACTCACAATAGTTGATGGGGAGACAGGAGTGGGATTCACTGGATTGAGACAAGGGGAAGTGGGGGAAGGACGAGAGGATGGGCATGGGAAAGACAGATTGTAGAATGAATCAGACATAACTTTCCTATGTTCATACATGAATACATGACCCATGTAACTCCACATCATGTGCAACCAGAAGAATAGGAAGTTATACCCCATATATGTATGATATGTCAAAATACATTCTACAGTCATGTGTAATTAAAAAGAACAAATACAAAGAGATAAAAAGTTAAAAAGAAAAGAGTTGAGTGAAGAAAGGAAGCAAATACATATTTGTAGCTTTTGTTATATTAACCTTCCCTTTGAAGAAAAATGTCTGGGGGGTGTCTCATGAAAATCAAAGGGAGATTAGTTAAATAGAGGAAAGGGATCTGGAAAAGGGAGGAGAGAATGGAAACAGGAAGTACTAGGGAATGGAATTGGCCAAATTATATTGTTATATAATGTACCTGTATGAATATGTAACAATGAGTCCCACAATTATGTAGAACTGTAACGCACCAATTTAACAATTCTAGAAGAAAACTCTCTTTTTAATATTCTCCTCATTTGTGTTTTGATCAAGTTACCATTTGGAATTACTTCCTTAGTCCAAAGTATCTTTACTCTCACCCACTTTATACTGTTTTGGGTCAATATAATACTTGTTTATGTTATAGACTCAACAATTTATCATACAACCCAACAGTAATATATATATATATATATATATATATATATATATATATATATATATATTAATCTTATACAATTTCTTTTTAAATCTGGTAAGAGAAAAATAAGGAAATACACACACACACACACACACTCACGCGTGCACACACACGCACACACACACACCGTACTTTCTAAAATTGCCTGTTTTCCTTTGGTAGTGCTTTTCGGGGTGGCAGTGAGGATTTAAAAACATCTGGAGAATCCTACACACAGAACTCTTGACTTCCAGTAAGCACTCCTTGCCATCCAAAGAATCCTAACTTCCTGGTTTGATGCTGCTCTACTTATATTATTATGATAGAAGCAGTTCACTCGCCTTGGTGTCCCCAAACCCTTCATAAGAAGCACATCTGAGAGGCCCAATTATAAAATAAAAATCAAGCCCAGGAGGAACTTACTTGTTTATACACACACTCTTTCTCTCTCTCAGGACTTTGCCTATTTAGATCGGCAAAACATATGGGGAAATGGAAAATAAATGTAAAAATGAATTCAGATAGTGTTGGACAAGGAGGGAAAAAGAAGACATTGGATAAGCTGCACTTGTTAATACAGACTTCCTTACTGATATTCTGTATTTTTTGAGCTTAAGTAGTTCTCTATGGGCTAAGGGGGCTGGTAGAACATGATGCAGTAGAAATTATTTCCTTGAATTTAGAGAAAATTAGAATATTTGAGCATTGACAAAGGCCACATTGGGCGTGTAAGTGCCAAAGGCATGGTAATCACATTGAGAAGCAAAATCAAAGGAAGAACCTGATGAAGATGTCTGGCTTTCAGAACGGGTCTCCAAAGACAGAATATGTGTATCCAACATGAATATCTAACCAAGTAAACAAAAATGAGCTCTCTCTTGGCAGTCAGTCCCTCCTTTCCCAGCTGCCACATCGCTAGTTTTCATAAAGCTAAACTTGGTTTGTCACCATAGATCTCCATTAGAAAGGCTGACCAGGTGCTGTGGTTTGAAGATGCATAGAGTGCCCCAAAGGTCTGTGTTTTAAGGGTTTGATCTCAAGGTGACAATGTGATTGGGAGGCGTTGTGGACATTCAGGAGGTGGGGCCTTATGGAAGCTCCCTGGGTGACTGGGTACTTACCTACCCATGAAAGGGTAGGTATACCTGGTATACCTGGGCTCCCAGTTGCTATCTGCTTCACAGCTCACAATATAAGAGGTTTGCTCCGATACATGCTTCCCACTATTGCCATCTGGTACCTTCACCAGAGGCCCAAAGTAATGGAGTCAACCCATCTTGAACTGAAAACACCAGAACCATGAGCTACATAAATTACTTTGGGTATTTCATTGTTAAATGACTGATTCATCAAGCTATCACCACTGCTATTTGTGTTTAACTTTCTTGCTGAAAGACCAACATGGAGTACCCAGCCTAATACTCTACGCTTGGGGGATAGCAACCTGGCAGCCAGCTACTTAGCAAAAGGCTAAGGCTATCTTGGAAACCTTCCTTCCTGGTAAAGGTAGCAATTCATCCTCGCAGGTGATTTGGATTTGGAGTTGCTTTCCCTGCTTCATATGCTTCTGCAAGTACCACCATGACAGTGGCTTTACACAGACATGGCAGCTCAAAGGATATTATTTCTGACCAAGGTACTCACTTTACAGTAAAGGGGGGTGGAAAAAAGCAATAAAACAATTACTGTTTTTATCACATGTCCATCATTAAACCCAGTTGGACTTAGAGAACATTGTAATAAGCTATGTTTTTCACTGCATCACCCCAGCTCAGAGAAAATACTTTGCCCTGAGTGCAACTCTGAAGGGTGCTGTGTATGTTTTGCTTCTTCTGATAGTCAGAATATGGGTCCAGGAACACATGAGTGGAAGGGGGAATGATACCTTTAAAAATTAAAACCAATAACATATTTGCAAAAAAAAAATTATGTGTTCTCATAACTCTGTCATCCACTAGTTTTGAAGTTTTACTCACAAGGAAGAAGATAACCATGGCTATCAGGCTATTTGTTCTCCTATGTCACTGGATGAATACACAAAAATGAGATGTTCCAATACTACTTAGTTATTGACATGAATCATAAAACAAATATAAGATTGTTGTTTTTCCATAATGACAGATAACTATGGTTGGGCACTTTCCTTTCATGGCTAATAATGAGTTTTGAGTGGATAACTACCCAGGCAGGATTAACTGAATCTCAAGAGTTATCTTGAAATTGAGTAAAAAACTCTATGAATTCACTGAAGTATGACTGAAGAAAAGGGAACAATTATCATTCTATTAACTGCTGTGTCACAAGCCATATGTGACTCTTTAAATCTAAATTTAAATTAATTAAGATTAAACACTATTAAAATATTATTTTGTTAGTTTCACTAGCCATATCTCAAGTGTTCATGGGCCATGTATGGTTAGTGACATCCTTTGCACTGTAGAGGTGTAGAATTTATTCCATGACCAATGGAATAAATAAGGGTCATAATCTCGAACCCTACTTCCTTTCTTGCTATGACTCCATTTTTACCAACATCCCTTTTCTTCCCTTTTTACCCCTATATTGTAAACAGAACTGTGTTTGTAAGTGTAAACTTTTTATTTTGTCATCATTTATAAAATATGAAGTGATTGTAATAAAAGTAGAAAAGAAATGTATACTGGACAGAGATCTGAGACACCCAGAACGACGCAGGCAGGACCTTGAAGAAAAGGCCAGAGACTTGGCCTCTCTGTCTTATCTTTCAGGTCTTCCATGGTCTGGATTGATATTGGTATTAGTCTCTTGTGTGCTCTCATTTGGGATATTAATGTGGAGCCAATGAATCCTCGAAGCAGAGACTGATCAGAAATCATTCTGGCAGTGGCAGCTCTGGAGTCTGGTGTCCATGGTGGTAATGGACAGGTTGTGAAGGAATTGTCTGGAGTAAGCAGTGTCTGGGTACACAGAGACCATAGTGGCTGCAGAGGAATTCTGGGAACTGCTGTTCCTGGGGTGGCCTGCTCTGTGACACAGATGCCACTCTGCTTCTCAATTTTATGAACACCTCTTTGCCCTTACAGGGAGAAAAAAAATCCTTTCTGCACAGTTTAGCCAGACACGCTTTCTATTATTTGCAAATAAGAATTCTGGCTGACACCAACAACAACAGCAAAAAAAAAAAAAAAAAAAAAAAAAAAAAAAAAAAAAAAACAAGCTGATAATACTTTAAATATCATTTACCAAACCCAAAAGACTAAAATTTTAAGAGGGACATTTATCATTCAGAACATTGAGGAAATCAAAAGCAAATAATAAAGATATACAAGCAAATGATATATAAAGTCAATCCAGAAAACAAGGAAGTATAAAATAAAAATATAAAACACGATGACAGAGACCAGACCAAGTGTATAAATTCAGATAACAAACTTAAATTATATCAACTCCCCATTTAAAAGATTTTTAAAATCTAGATATATGTTGTTTAAGCTTAAAGAAACACATAATGTTGACAAGAAATGTTTTGAAAGGGTAAGTAATGGTTTATCAGATAAATGAATTTCCTTTTTAAAAAAAGGCAGAAAATGTGGACATTTTTATTTCAAACAAAATTTAATATAAGGTCAAAAGGTCTTCATGAAAGAGAAGGTCATTCTATATTCATAAAAGACAAAATCTACATAAAATTTACAATAGCCATGAACCTTTATGCTTCATATAAAAGCATCAAATTATATAAAACAAAATAGGACTGCTTGGGGAGATTGTAAAACATCTCTTTCCACATTTTATAGATCTATTAGGGGTGAAAGACAAATGGAGAACAGAACTGGGAGATAGAATAAATTTGGTAGTGTGAGCACAGATGTATCCATTCATTCCTCTTCAAATTCAATGGAACAAAAAAATAAATAATTAAAAATAAATTTACAATAGTGTTGAAAAGTAAGTAATAGTGCCAGTCAGTGCACTAGAAATGTTAAAAACTGTTGGAAAATAGAACATCATTATGAAGAGAGTGATGGAAAAAGAATGGAAATAGAAACTTCTGCCCAAAACAACTAAGAAAAAGCTATTGAAGTAAAAGCAATTCTAGATACTTCAAATTAAGGTGAGGAAACAGAAGAGATAGGAGCACTATGATGCAAACAACAAGAGATGATTAATTAAAGAATTTTGTCACAAAGCTGTACACACAGACAGCCGCCTTCCTTCCCATCAGCTTCTCACAGTGGGCAGCTGACAAAGATGACCCCTGTCCTAAGATAAACTCCAAGAACTTTTGCACTTATGTGAAAGATCTGCCCAGGGCCATTTCCTAGCACTGTGGTTAGCAATCTTGTCTGTAAATTAGAATCAGCTGGGGAAATTTTTATTTTTAACAAATCCCCAGCTCAACCTGTAACACAGACCAAATAAATCTAGATCTCTGGGGGTAGGACAAAGCCTTCAGTAGTTTCTAAATCTACCCAGGTGTTTTCAATGTGCAAACAAGTTTGAGAACCACAGGCTTGGTAGAAATGTTAGAGCTGAAAACAGAGGAGCAGAGACCAATGTGTACAAAAAAGGAAGAAAAACCTAAAAGAGAGCAGATGGCTTTGGCTTTAGTCTCCAGGTAAAAGTATGGAGCATGGTTCTCTAAAGTGGTGGACTCAGGGCTGGGTTCCCCCAGCTACCACCACCATCCACCAGTCCCCAAGAGTGACTTATGCCCAGGTTGTGGCCACATACAACAGACCTGACAGCACATTCCATTGTTTCCTTAACTACTTGAGACAGGTTACTGTACTCACAATCACAAAGAGGCAAAAGAGAACCTCAAATATAAGTATGAGCAATGAAACAATCTATCAGTATCTGTGAAAGGACATGAACTTAAAGAATAGCTTAGAAAACAAAGGAAAAGACTGTTTCAAAATCAGCTATATCCACAGAGAACTCAGAAGCTTTCTATGAAAATATAAAATATGGATATCTTGTGTGTGTGTGTGTGTGTGTGTGTGTGTGTATTGCCAAGGTTTTTCAACCATTACCATTACCTAGTTCCAGAACATTTTCATTTCACCCCAGAAAAACTCCTATATGTGTTATCAGTCACTCCCATTTCCATCTTTTCCAAGCACATTAGTTACTTTATTTTTTTTTAATTTATTTTCATTTTTTTAAGTCATACATGACAGCAGAATGTATTTTGACATATAATACATACATGGAATGTACATACATCAATCATATTGTCTGTTCTATTCTGCTGCCCTTCCTATCCTCCCTACTCCTCCCCTCCTCTCCCATCCTTTCTCTCTATCCAATCAATGTGACACACTTTTTTTCTTTTTCTCATTACAACATCATATATGTATTCCATATAACAATGAGCTTCTCCTTCCATCTTCCGTGCAACTCCCCTTCTCCCTCTTTTTCCCTCCTACCTCTCTTCCCTATTTAGTGGTAGTCTTCTTCTCATGTTCTTCCTCCCTATCACATTTTGAGTCACCCCCCTTATATCAGAGAAGACATTCAGCATTTGTTTTTTAAGGATTGGCTAACTTCACTTAGCATAATCTGCTCTAATGTCATCAATTTACCTGCAAATGCCATGATCTTGTTATTTTTTAGTGCTGAGTAATATTCCATTGTGTATAAATGCCACAGTTTTTAAATCCATTCATCTACTGAAGGGCATCTAGGTTGGTTCCACATTCTAGCTATCATGAATTGTGCTGCTATAAACATTGATGTGGCTGTGTCCCTGTAGTATGCTCTTTTTAGGTCTTTTGGATATAGTCCGAGAAGGGGAATAGCTGGGTCAAATGGTGGTTCCATTCCCAGCTTTCCAAGGAATCTCCATACTGCTTTCCAAATTGGCTGCACCAATTTTCAGTCCCACCAGCAATGTATGAGTGTACATTTTTCCCCACATCCTCGCCAGCGCTTATTGTTGTTTGACTTCATAATGGCTGCCATTCTTATTGGAGTGAGATGGTATCTTAGAGTAATTTTAATTTGCATTTATCTGATTGCTAGAGATGGTGAGAATTTTTTCATGTATTTGTTGATTGATTGTATATCCTCTTCTGAGAAGTTTCTGTTCAAGTCCTTGGCCCATTTGTTGATTGGGTTATTTGCTTTTTTGTTGTTTAACTTTTTGAGTTATTTGTATACTCTAGAGATTAGAGCTCTATCTGATGTTTGAGGGGTGAAAATTTGTTCCCAGGATGTAGGCTCCCTATTCACCTCACATATTATTTCTCTTGCTGAGAAAAAAATTTTTAGTTTGAATTTGTCCCATTTGTTGATTCTTAGTTTTAACTCTAGTGCTATAGGTGTTTTATTAAGAAATTTGGGGCCTGGCCCCACATGATAAAGATTAAGGCCAACTTTATCTTCTATTAGATGCAGAGTCTCTGGTCTGATTCCTAGATCAGATGGATATCTTAAAAATTAAACATAAAATCATATTTTAAAACATAGCAGATAGGCTTAGAACAAAATGGATTAAAATCAAATTGAATTAAAGAATTCTTTTATAAAGCATTAAAAGAGACAAAAACAATCCAAAAGAGGTAGAAAATATGAGATAAATTTGAGTTTATGAAAAATAGATCCACAAGTTCTACAACAGAATGGAGAAATAAATAGATGCACAAAGAGAGAATTTCACATAGGTATGTGCATTTACACTTACATGTGTCTATATACAATATCTACTCTAAATAGTATGATCATTCAACTTAACATTTTTTTTATTTCAAGATGTTGTAAATATATATTCATTCGGTAGAAACTGTTCTTCAAATTTTGAATTTTGATCTTCATGGGCTAGCAATGAGGTATGGTACTTTCATGATGATAGACAAGAGCAACTCCCAGTTTTCCCTTGATCACAAAGGTGAACATCCAATAATCTTACCTTGGACCATGTTGCTAAGCTATGTTTGGCAGGGTAGGTATATTAAATGTATTTTCAACTTATCATATTTGTGACTTATAGTGATTTACGAATACATAAGCCCATTGTAAGTCAAGGAATATCTATATGTGTGTGATATGTATTATTACACACAGAGAATTAAATATCCATGTATGTGTTATGTTTACACAGAAGTGTGTGTGTGTGATACAGCAAAGCTTTCAGAACTGAAAAAAAATTCATAATGCAATTCTGACTAAGCACTAAACAGGAAGCAAGATGTGTATTAAAAATCTGGTGCTGTTCACATAAAGAAGCTAAAACTGGGTAAAAAAAATCAGGCTACCTACGAGGCTGGAGGGCAAAAGGACAGTCAGTGTAGGTAATGAATGATTAGGTCAGGAAGATGTGGCTGATTCAGGAGTAAATAAAGTGCTAATACCTCCAGAGCCCTTCCCCTTCCTCCAACCTGTGGTCCAAGTTACCAGCCTCCAAGGAATACTTCCTTCCTGCAGGGAGTTTTACCTGTTGTTAATGAATGCCTCTGGGTGGTTTTATTCCCTCCTGGGATCACTCCACCTTTTGGCCCACCTTTTGGTCACTAATCACTTAAGCAGGATGGGGGAGGAGAGATCATGAGAACAAAGGAAATCAAAAATGTATAAGTGGCAGGACACCCCTACTTCCTCAGGCACCCAGCTCTGGGGCCCCTTATCTTCAGAGAAGTCTATCACTGTTCTATCCTTTAAATAAAGCTTGCTTTCTATGTTTATTTCAGTACTTGCCTTGGCATTTCTCTGGTGTTCAATCTTCATTGAACACTTCTGGCTGAACAATGAAGCAGCATCTTCAAGAAGAAATCATATTCTAATTGGGAGTGACATGCAATAACAAGAAACATAAATGAGTAAACATTTACTCATAAATGAGTAAATGAACAGTAGAGTATGTTAGGTGGTAGTAAGTACTAGGAACACAAGAGAAAACAGAGCAGGAAAAGGAGTTTTGCGTTTGCAGGAAGGTAAGGATGGAAGGTAAATGGCCACCTCTGAAAGTGTGGTCAGGAAAGGACACTGAGTGGGTTTGGACAGACATTTGAAGGAAGGATAAGAGAATTTTCCCAGGAGGTATACAAGAAAGATAATTTTAAGGAATAAGTTTTTTTAATGAACTCTAAATGGAAAAGTAAAATAGCAGGAATATTTGGGGTATGGTCAAGAAAACACTGAAATCATGGACACCCACTATTATACAATATAGCAATCAACTGAACAGAATTTCAAGAGAGAGAAAATCCCTCACAGCAGAAGACCCTCAGAGACAGTGGTGTGAGCCACTACCCAAAGGGGAAGAGGACAAGAGAGATCCCAGGAGGGAGGGGAATCGATGAGGGGGCATATGTGTCCCGGTGACACTGCTCAGCAGGAATGTGGGGGTCTGTGTCAGAGAGCTCTAAGGTGAAGTTGCAGTGAGGGGTCTTCTTAGAGCTTCACTGTTTGTCTTATCTTTGGCTTGCAGATATTGGTTACATTTTTGTAGAGTATACAAAGCAGAAGTTCTGTAAGTAGCTGAAAATATGCTTATTTGGACTAAATTTAAAGCAATTGGCTTGTAAGAATTTGACTTTGGTGCTTATAGGCTTTGAGCTAACCATACTAACTATGCTATAAAGAAGCAAACAAGAGGCTTACATATAGGTGACATATTTTGCTCATTTCCATAACAAGAACAAATATTCCTTGCAAAGGCTCACATTACAGAAATTGAAGTATATTATATCATCTGATACTCCAAAACCAAATGAAATGTACTATACTTTTTTATGAGAAATATAGATCTGTTGCAGAAAACCATTTGTACCTCAAGAATAGCTTTTTTGCTTAGATATTGCTACAATAATTTTATACATAGCCTTATAATAGTTGGTACCACTCTTCATTTAAATATGGCATTTGTTTATAAGTCTATAACCTCTTCTGGACTATAAGATTTGAAGAAAAATCACTCTGGGTACACATCTTTTTATCCCAAGTATTCAGAACCAGCTTCTGGTTCATAATAAAAACCCTATAATATTTTTATATTATAAAGGCATAAGTTAAAACATATATCCAAATCCAAAAAATAATCAAGAATAATTTTATTACAATACATATTTTTGAAGCTGTATATTCATTTTTAAGTTTTATACTTGTGAAATATTAAAACATCAATATTTTCCATATTTCAAATCTTCTAATAAATGAGTAAACTATCAACTCAAAGGTAGGTTTTAAATATAATTTAAAGTTTACTTATAGGTATTCAACTCCATCACTGTTATTTTTGTGGATGTCTGAAACTCTAAATGAGAAAATGGAATGCTAGTTTATCACTTAGAATGAGTTGGCTTGCAATTTTAAAAGCACCTCATTGAAAATGGCTTAAACATTGGAGATTTATGATTCCACATGAGTAAAAGTCTAAAGGTAGGTGGTTTCCAGTTTGTCTAATTCACCCCTCAATAATTTCTGGCTTTAATTTCGCTCCTGTATAATTTCCTGGCTTTTCTTTCAGGGTTGCAAAACAGCAGCCACAGTTCCAAGTATCGTCTTCTTTCTTATGCACTAACATTCAATGGCAGCAAGGAAGAGTGGAAATTTTCCATGGTACTCTCTCTTTATGAGGGAGAAATATTTTCTCAGACACTTCAAACAGATGCCCTCCTATATCTTGTAGGCCAGAACTGGGTATTGTTCCCACTATAAACCAATTGCCAGCAAAGGGAAATTGACTTCTTCAGTCAAGAAGTTGCTGGTGGGGCCGGGATGAACAGAATTAGTAGCTCCAGTTCTGTTAAATTAGTAAAAGCACACTCCATGATACCAATGTCACAACAAAAATTCTTGGACAGAATACATAAAGCAGCATCTGGGGACTCTGATAAGTAAATAATAGCAGGCATATTTTGGACAAAAATCAAATCCTGAAGAACAACCCAGATGGCAGCAAATTTCCTGACTTTCTTTCATTCCACATCTCCCAGTTCAGACCCTAGGCAGTGAAAATTCAGGAAATTCACAGCAATTCTGGGCAGAAAAGACTCCAAAACAATCACTCTCTAACCAGGAGACTGGGAACAGGGGCCCTTCTGGGACAGAGAATGTTGGAAGGAAATTCTCATATATTTTCCACTTCTGATTTCCCTAACTCTGTACTCAGGCAGCCCCCATCATGAAACTGGATTCTCAAGGCAGTAACACAGAGAGCTCTGACCACAGCAAGAATGATGGGCAGGTAACTGCAAGAAAGTACTTCTCCCTGATCCGAAGATCTAGAAAAGTAGTTCCTCTGGTCCTATGTTTTCTTCTAGAAGTTTTGTGGTTTTATCTGTAAATTTAGATCTACGATCCAATTGCTTAATTTTTGGATAAGTTGAGGTTGCTTATTCTGCTGCTGTTGCTTCTGGCTCTTCCTCTACCTCAGCCTCTCCACTTTCTCCTTTTCCTTATCCTTTTTGCATGTGAATGACAGACTGTTTCAACACCACTTGTTGAAAAGACCATTCTCTCTCCATTTTAGTAATTTTACACCTTAACCAAAAATCAAATGACCCTTTCTGTACATCTTTTTCTGGGGTTTCTCTTCTGTTCCATTGATCCATGTGTTTATTATTCCTTCATCAAACTACATATATACCTTGATTACCGTTGCTTCATAGTAAGTTTCAAAATCTGAAAGGAGCTTCATCGCCTTTGCCTAGAAACTTTAGAATCAGTTTTTCTATATTTACAAAATGAATTTTGTTAGGGTTCTGATTTATATTGCATTAAATCTATAGATCAATTGAGAAAGAATGAGAGAATTGACATCTTTACTAACTTGAGTTTCTAATCCACATAGTATGTCTCTCCAAGTCCTCTTTGATTTTGTTCATCAGCATTTTTTACATTGCAACCTACAATGTTATACCTGTTTTCTTGGATTTAGGCAAAAGTACTTCACTTTCTGGAGCCACAGTCAATTATATTTTAAATTATGATTTATAATTTATGGTTACTTGTATACAGAAATACAGTTTATTTTTGTGTGTTGATCTTTTATCCTTCCATTTTGATAAATGTACTTATTCCTTCTAGGAGCTTTTCTTGTAAATTCTTTAAGATTTTATAAATAATCATCAGGTTATCTACAAACAGGGGCAGTTTTCTTTCTTCTTGTGTGTGTATGTTCTTTTTAATTCCTTCATATTAGCTTATTGCACTGATTAAGATGAATAGTACTGTAAATACAGGACTGGTGAGAGTTGCTTTGCTTTTTATATAGAGGGTAAGAATTTAGTCTTTCATTATTAAGAATGACATTAGCAGGGGAAGATCCAAGATGGAAGAATAGAGGAGGTACAGTTTCTGGCTGCTGTGTGGAATTAAGCCAAGAAAGCAGTCAGGCAGTGTCTGCTCAAGGTCTCACCTTGATGAAATACAACATCTCAGAGAGTGCAACAGGGCCCCAATACAGCAGATTTACACAGAAACCACCAGAGCTGTGACCACCTGCACAGAAATCAGAGCCTCTGTGTTCCAGTAAGACTCTGGACTCCGGACCCAAAGCCTGAAGTTCTAGTGCACACAGGGCTCTCAAGCAGCATAGCAGAATCACCTAACCAGCTGCATGGGAGTGGTCCCATGCAGGTCATTCAGCTGCAGCCTAGGACAGCACAAGGCCATCCCACCTCCCCCCACCTCACCGGACACCCCGGTGCTAGAAGCAGACCAACTCCATCTTGGAAAACTTTTCTCCCCATTTTTTGGTGGGCGTGGCTGTCAGTATATATCTCTGGATCTCCATTTGAACAGGTACCTGGTTTCCAACTTCCTTTCCCCCACCCCCAGCTGCCATAACTTGGCACAGTGATTACACAGCACAAAAACTGCTCTCTGTTGAACAGGAGAGAGTGCGACCAGGGCACTGCCCACCTGGTGCAAGCCTGAGGGCTAGAGGTCCCACAGTTGAGACCTGATAAGAAAGAGAGGGGAGGGGTCTAAAGCCTGGAACAAAACCGAGAGACCAGGATCCAGGAAGCTCCAGGCAGGAGAGGGAGCCAATACCAGGGGCTCAAGTCTTATCACCCTGGTTACCTACCACCCTGAGGACAGAGACTCCAGCTTAAAATAGGCTACTCCACCGACTGGAAGAGAAGAGAAGCAGGAAGGAAATGGAATTCTAAGAGTATTTTTTTCCCTTCTTATCCTTCTTCTTTCTCCTCTACCCTTCTATCCTGTGGTCCTCACAACCCCAACATATGTAAAACCAAGAACTTTACATGAAACAGAACTTTGAGAACTGCATCACCTGAACAATATAATATAGAGGAATTATATAAGCCTCCCTCCCCATTTTCTTCTTTTTCTCTCTTTTTTCTCCTTTCTTTCTTTCCCTTTTTTCTTCTTCTCTTTCTTCTTCTTTCACCCTCCAAATTTTACCATTTTAACACCTTGTAATTTTCTAAATACATATGTGTGTTGTTTTTATGTACTCTACTGTCTTCCCAAGTACTTGTCTACCCTAAATTACCTCCTGTCAATTCCCCTGCTACTAACTCTCTTCATTAGAGTTCTCCTTCAAATTTCCTAAGTTTTATTAGCCCCATACCATCATATCTTTCCCCCTTAGCATATTGTCCTATGTCCCACCCGCAGTTCACTCTCCACCACCAGAAACTATACACCTTTTATGAAACTACTGATTATATGGGAGTTCATAACCCATTTGAATCAAATGTGTGAAATATAATATGTCAAGAACTATGTAATGTTTTGAACAACCGACAATAAAAATTAAAAAAAAAGAAACTTCTGATTATATTTTAAATAATAATTGAATCCAAATTTTCTGGACATTGAGACTAATTAAAATGTCTTAATAACAATAAGTTGTTCATAGGTGATGTATTGTTGATATTGGAATCTGTTAATGTTATCCTTCCCCACAAAGGAGGGATCTTGGAACCTTATAAGAGCATTACATATCTATAGGGTAAAAACAATAACACACCAGCTGCAAGGAAATGTGAGCAACATGAAATGACAAGGGAAGACAGTACCACAAACAAATCAAGACAACACATCATTAGAAGAATTGACAGCTACATCAGAAAAAATAGCAGATAAAGATTTCAGGATTACATGATAAGATGATTTGGGATCTCAAAGAAGACATAAAAAAACATAGGCAGTGAAAGGTCACTTCGACAATGAGCTACATAAACAAATCCAAGAAGCAAAAGATCACCTCTACAGGGAGATAGAGGTTATTAAAAAAAAAAAACCCAAACAGAAACCATTGAAATGAAAGAAATAAACCAAATTAAAAACTCAAATGAGAGCATCACGAACAGAGTAGGCCACGTAGAAGACAAGACATCAGACAAAAAAATAAAATATATTATCTTAAAAAGAACATAGACAACACAGTGAAGATGATAAGAAACCATGAGCAGAACATTTAAGAAATATGGGATAGCATAAAAAGATCAAATTTAAGGGTTATTGGGATGGAGGAAGGCATAGAGGTCCAAACCAAAGGAATGAGCAATCTATTCAATGAAATAATATCAGAAAACTTTCCAGACATGAATATTGAAATGAAAATCCAAATCCAAGAAGCCTACAGGATGCTGAATGTGAAAAGTCACAATAGATCCATACCAAGACACTCTATAATGAAAATGCTCAACACACAGAATAAGGAGAGAATTTTAAAAGCCACAAGAGAAAGTAATCAGATCACATATAGAGGTAAACCAATTAGGATAATGGCAGATTTTTCAATACAGACCCTGAAAGCTAGAAGATCCTAAACAAAATATATCAAGCTCTGAAAGATAATGGGCACCAACTAAGAATCTTGTAATCAGCAAAATTAAGCTTCAGATTTAAAGATGAAATAAAACCTTCCATGATAAATAAAAGAATTATAGCTAGAAAACCGGAACTACAAAACATCCTTGGCAAAATATTCCATAAAGAGGAAATGAAAAACAACAACAAAAACCAGCAGAGGGAGGTAGTACACTAAAGGAAAAATAATCAAAGAAGAAAATCAAGTGAAGTTAAATAACAAAAACAAACAAATATGGCTGGAAATACAAACCATGTCTCAATAATAACCCTAAATGTTAATGGCTTAAACTCACCAATCAAAAGACATAGGCTAGCAGATTGTATTTTTAAAAAAGATCCAACAATATGATGCCTACAGGAGAATCATCTGATAGGAAAAGACATTCACAGACTGAAGAAGAAAGGTTGGGAAAAATCATACCACACACATGGACTATAGAAGCAAGCAGGAGTTTCCATCCTCATATCAAATGAAGTAGACTTCAAGCCAAAGTTAATCAAAAGGGATAAAGATGCACATTACATACTCCTCAAGGGAACCATACACCAACAACACATAACAATCATAAATATATATGCCCCAAACAATGGTGCAGCTATGTTCATCAAACAAACTCTTCTCAAGTTCAAGAGTCAAATTGATGACAACACAATAATCTTGGGTGACTTTAACACACCTCTCTCACCACTGAATAGATCTTCCAAACAAAAGTTGAATAAAGAAATTTTAGAGCTCAACAACACAATTAATAACTTAGACTTAACTGGCATATACAGAATATTTCAAATGGCATGAAGCGGATATACTTTCTTCTCAGCAACACATGGATCCTTCTCTAAAATAGACCATATACTATGCCACAAAGCAACTCTTAGCAAACACAAAAAAGTAGATATACTACCATGTATTTTATCAGACCATAATGGAATAAAATTGGAAATCAACAACAAAATAAAAATAAAAATTTCTGCATCACATGGAGACTGAACAATATATTACTTAATGAACAATGGGTTACAGAAAACATCAAGGAGGAGGTTAAAAAATTCTTAGAGGTAAATGAGAACACAGATACAACATTTTGAAATCTCTGCAACACTATGAAAGTGGTACTAAGAGAAAAATTCATTGCATGAAGTTCATTCCTTAAAAGAAGAAAAAGGCAACAAATAAATGACCTCACACTACATCTCAAAGCCCTTGAAAAGAAAGAACAAATCAACAGCAAATACAGTAGAAAGCAAGAAATAATTAAAATTAGAGATGAAATCAATGAAATCAAAACAAAAGAAACAATTGAAAAAATTGACAAAACTAAAAGTTGGTTCTTTGAAAAAAATGAATAAAATTGACAGACCCTTAGCCACGCTGATTAAAAAAAAATGAGAGAGAGAACTCAAATTACCAGCATACATGATGAACAAGGCAATATCAAAACAGACATTACAGAAATACAGAGGATAATTAGAAATTATTTTGAAACCTTATACTCCAATAAAATAGAAGACATTAAAGGCATTGACAAATTTCTTGAGTCATATGATCTGCTCAGATTGAATCAGGAAAATACACAAAACTTAAACAGACCAATATCAAGTGAAGAAATAGAAGCAGCCATCAAAAAATTACCAACCAAGAAAAGCCCAGGACTGGATGGATACACAGCTGAGTTCTAGAAGACATTTAAAGAAGAACTAATGCAAATACTCTTCAATTTACTTCACATCCATACTCATTCTATGAGGCCAATATCACTTTGATTCCAAAACTAGACAATGACACTTCAAAGAAAGAAAACTTCAAACCAATATCTCTAATGAACATAGATGCAAAAATTCTCAATAAAAATTCTGGCAGATGGAACACAAAAACATATCAAAAAGATTGTTCACCATCATCAAGTGGGATTCATCCCAGGGATACAAGATTGGTTCACATATGGAAATCAATAAATGTAATTCATAACATCAATAGACTTAAAGATAAGAAAAATATGATCATCTCAATAGATGCAGAGAAAGCATTTGACAAAATACAGTACCTCTTTATGTTCAAAACACTAGAAAAAATTGGGATAACAGGAACATATCTCAACATCATAAAGGCTATATACACTAAGCCTCAGGCCAACATCATTCTAAACGGAGAAAAACTGAAGGCATTCCCTCTAAAATCTGGAACAAGACAGGGATGCCCTCTTTCACCACTTCTATTCAACATAGTTCTCGAAACACTGGCCAGAGCAATTAGACAGATGAAAGAAATTAAAGGGATACATATAGGAAAAGAAGAACTTAGACTAGCACTATTTGCTGATGATATGATTCTATACCTAGAAGAACCAAGAAACTCCACCAGAAAACTTCTAGAACCAGTAAATGATTTCAGCAAAGTAGCAGGATATAAAATCAACACACATAAATCAAAGGCATTTCTGTATATCAGTGACAAATCCTCTGAAAAGGAAATGAGGAAAAATACCCCCATTCACAATATCCTCCAAAAAAATAGGATACTTGGGAATCAACAAAAGAGGTGAAAGATTTATACAATGAAAACTACATAACCCTAAAGAGAGAAATCAAATAAGACCTTAGAAGATAGAAAGATCTACCTTGCTCTTGGATAGGCAGAATTAATATTATCAAAATTACCACACTTCCAAAAGCAAAATACAGATTTAATGCAATTTCATTCAAAAACCCAATGGCATTCCTCAAAGAAATAGAAAAAACAATCATGAAATTCATCTGGAAAAATAAGAGACCCAGAATAGCTAACGAAATCCTAAGCAGGAAGAGTGAAGCAGGTGGTATCACTATACCAGACCTTAAAGTATACTACAGAGAAATAGTAACAAAAACAGCATGGTGTTGACACCAAAACAGACTGGTAGACCAATGGTACAGAATAGAGGACACAGAAACTAACCCACAAAATTACAATTATCTTATATTAGACAAAGATGCCAAAAACATGCACTGGAGAAAGGATAGCCTCTTCAACAAATGGTGCTGGGAAAACTGGAAATCCACAGGCAACAAAATGAAATTAAACCCCTCTCTCTCACCATTCACAAAACTCAACTCAAAGTAGATCAAAGACCTAGAATTAAACCAGAGACTCTGCATCTAATAGAAGAAAAAGTAGGCCCTAATCTTCATCATATGGGATTAGGCCCCAACTTCCTTAATAAGACTCCTATAGAACAAGAACTAAAACCAAGAATCAATAAATGGGATGGAATAAAACTAAAAAGTTTCTTCTCAGCAAAGGAAACAATCTGTGAGGTGAACAGAGAGCCTACATCCGGGGAGCAAATTTTTACCCCTCACACATCAGATAAAGCACTAATCTCTAGGGTGTATAAAGAACTCAAAAAGCTAAACACCAAAAAAAAAAAAAAAAAAAAAAAAAAAACAAATAACCCAATCAACAAATAGGCTAAGGACATGAACAGCACTTCTCAGAAGAGGATACACAATCAATCAACAAATATATGAAAAAATGCTCATCATCTTTAGCAATCAGAGAAATGCAAATCAAAACTACTCTAAGATATCATCTCACTCCAGTCAGAATGGCAGCTATTATGCATACAAACAACTATAAGTGTTGGTGAGGATATAGGGAAAAAGGTACACTCATACACTGCTGGTGGGACTGCAAATTGGTGCAGCCGATATGAAAAGCACTATGGAGATTCCTTGAAAATCTGGGAATGGAACCACCATTTGACCCAGCTATTTGTCTCCTTGGACTATGCCTAAAGAACTTAAAAACAGCATACTACAGGGACACAGCCACATCAATGTTTATAGCAGCACAATTCACAATAGCTAAACTGTGGAGCCAACCTAGATGTCCTTCAGTGGATAAATGGATAAAAAAAAATGTGGCATATATACACAATGAAATATTTCTCAGCAATAAAAGAGAATAAAATCATGGCATTTGCATCTTCTCCAATGCATGGATGGCATTGGAGAAGATAATGCTAAGTGAAGTCAGCCAATCCCCCCACCCCCGCAAAAAAAATGCCATTTTCTCTGATATAAGGTTGACTCATAGTGGGGTAAGGAGGGAGAGCATGGGAGGAATAGATGAATTCTAAATAGGGAAGAGGGTTGGGAGGGAATGGGTGGAGGCAGGGGATTAATAAGGATGGTGGAATGTGATAGACATCATTATACAAAGTACATGTATGAAGAGTTGAACTGGGTGTCAACATACTTTATATACAAACAGATATACAAAAACTTGTGGTATATATGTGTATTAAGAATTGTAATGCAATAAAAACAACAAAGTACATGTATAAAGGAATAAATTGGTGTGAACAAACTTTATATACAGAGATATGAAAAATTGTGCCCTATAAGTGTAATAAGAATTATAATGCTTTCCACTGCTGACATCATTTAAAAATTTTAAAACAAAAGAATGACATTATCTGTAGTGTTTTCATATGTTCTTTAAATATTGAGAAAGTTTATTATAGCATTACTGTGCTATAACATTTTATCATGAATGGAAAGTGAATTTTGTCAAACGGGTTTTCTGCATCTATTGATATGATCATATCATGGTTTTTCTTCTTTGAATCTTTAATTTGATGGGCTATTGATATTGTAGTATTGAACTAGCATTACATGCCCACCATAAACTAGACCTCACTGTATAGTGTATGTGTATGGTGTGTGTATGTGTCAGTGTGTGTATAATTGAGGATAGTGGTGTCAATGTTTACAACATTGGCATGAAATTTTTATTCCTTGTATGTCATTGTTTGAACTATTTAGTTCAGACTGCATAAAATGAGTTTTCTGTGATTGTTGAAATTGTTGACTTAAAATTTACCACCTGGTTTAATATTTGTTTTATCTGTTCTTCAGTTTTCCTCTTACCCCCTCCTTTGCAGCTTCCTTTTTAAACTGAGCATATTTTATTGTTTCATTTTATTGTCATTATTTTAGTAGTTTTTCTATGTTTTAAAGTATACATCTATAACTAACGAAATTCTGCCTTCAGAAGATACTACTTTCTACATCATATAAGAACACTATAATAGTATAGTTCCAATTCCTCCCTCCCATTAGTTGTACTACTGCTGTCTGTCTTGGTTCATTTCTGTAGTTATAATGGAACACCTAAGACTGGATAATTTAAAAAGAAAAGTGGGTTTATTTAGCTCAAAGTTCTGAAGACTTGAAGTCCAACACTGAGCAGTCACATCTGCTTGGTTTCTGGTGAGGGCCTTGTGCAGCTCCAGGCATAGTAGAAAAATAAAAGTGCAAGTGAGTGTGTGCCTACAGGGAGTGGGAACAAAGGAGCCGACACAGTTACAGACAATCCACTCTCAAGAGACTGAATTCATTCTCATAAGCACTAATCCAGGTTTTTTTAAAAGCATTAATCCTTCTGAAAATCACACCTCCAAACACTACTACATAAGCAACCAAATTTCAGCCTGAGTTTTGGTGGGGAAAAACCATACCCAAACCACAACACTGTCATATCCTCTATTTGTGCATTTTAACACAAAATATAATTTAGACAGTGATCTTTTAGAGTAGGGTTTCTGAACTTCAGCAGTACTAAAATTTGGGGCTGGGTAATTGTTGTGGGGCTGTCCTGTGCATTGTAGATAGTGTAGCATCATCCCAGACCTCTACCCATGGACAGGAGTAACACTGTCACACCTGTGGCAACCCAAAGTGCCTCCAGATATTGCCAGTGTCCCTCAGAGGGGGAACAGTAAGCCAGAAGGATATCCTCATGTGGAGAATCACTCTTTTAGATCCTTTAGAGGCAATAATAATAAACTTAATTTTATCTTCATTAATTCCATTTACAATGTGCCTGTTTCTTCTCATATGTCCACACCACAGACTAGTATCATATTCATTCTCCATGAAGAATATCTCTTAATATTTCTTATAAAGTAGGTCTGCTAATAATTAATTCTCTCTGTTTCTGTTTGTCTGAGAAAATCTTTATTTTCCTTCATTTTTGAAAAATATTTTCATAAGGTATAGAATTCTTGGCTAACATATATATTCTTTAAAGATAATATTTCACTGACCTCTAGATGGTCTAGTTTCTGGCAGAATGTTTACTGTAATTATTTTTGCTCTACAGTGCCTTCGTTACTCTGTGTATAATGTTTCTTTTCTCAGGTTATCTTTAAGATTTTATCTTTGTGATACTTCCCAGTGTATATATTTGAGGAGAAGGTACTTTATTTATTGACTTATTTACTTATTTGATATTCTCTGAGATTTCTAGTTCTATGACTTAGTTTTTGTGATTATCTTCTGTAAAATTCTTAACCAATATCTCTTCATATCTTTTTTTTTCCTCAAGCCATCTCTCTTCTTCTTGGATACTGACTACATATAAGTTAGAATACTCGACATTGTCCAACAGCTCTTGGTTATTACAGCAGCAGCCATGTTTGTCCAGCCATCAGACTTCTCAAGAAAATGCACAAAAAGTAGTCTTAATGCAGTCTTCAGAGACAAGGAGGTTGAGAAGATTCCTGTCTTCAATTTCCTTTTGGTCACTGGCAGGGAGCTACCAATTCTCCTCAAGCACATGTCTGGGTAGTGTTATCCAATCCCATGATAAAAATAAATCAGGTCCTATATTCCAAAATATGGCCTTTCTCTCATGTATAGAAGGAAACAGGCTTCTCAGTGCATCCATTATACCAGGCTATAAAGAGAGAGGAAGGTGGGAGACAACTCAAGGGAGTGACAAGGTTTGTATCCAACATAGTCTGTCAGCTTGACGCTTGCCTCAACTCCAATCTGGGTGGCCACTGCTTGGCCCATCTGTTTAGTTACTACTGCATCTTCCCAACCCATTGCAATTCAAGCTGGCGTTTCCAAGTCATACCTCTTCCCTACACCTAATAAAAGTTTTCTTTGACAGGCCTCCAATTATAAGCAATATATCATTAGTTATTTTATTTTTTTTCTGAAACACCTGAAGTTTTTTTTTTTCCTGTAGTGAGTCAAATTTTCTAAGAGTAAGGCTCCTAAATTTAGGCAAGTAAAAAATATTGAGATTCTTAACCTGAATATTCAGGTTACATATTTAATTTGGTAAATATTTATTCAGCATGTACACTATGTCAGCAACTACTCTGCTTTCAAAAGTACACAAAAGAAACAGATTTCTTATATCTCTGAATCCCCTTCAGTCTTATTCCTGTTGTTTACATTTGGTGTATTTCACTACTCCTTAGGACATTCCCCCAAAATAAAAGGAAAATGGAAGAAAGGTTCAGTTCAAAGCAATTAGACAGCTTTTAAGATAGTTCTGAAAAAAATTGCAACTTTGGCTAAAATTTGTCTCTAACATATTGCAGTTTTATTAACCTTGTCTCATTTTACCAAGGGGCAATTGAAAATAGACTGTTGCACTTTGATGAGAAATTAATTGTACTAATAATCTCAATAGACTTCAGCTTCACCATAGGGTAGAGATGATTTCAGATCCAAGATGGAAGAAGTAACTTCTTAAGGTATCTTGAGAGAGTAGGATATAAAATGCAGACACTCGCTATTTGCTCATCCATGCTACAAGACTACTGATGAATTAGTTATCCAACTACCTAGATAGATGAAGTATAGAGTTATTTTCAGATTCCCTAGCTATGGAAAACATAACTTGATGCTGAAAATGGTTTTGTTGTTGTTGTTGGATTTTTTTTCCGAGTCACCAATGTCTTCATTGTTTGAAAGCTAGTGTTTAAATGCCTCTCATTCAAATATCCATTTAATAGTAGTGATTCACTTATACAAGTGGTTAGAAGTAAAGGAGCTTGAACGTAGCAAGACTAGATGTCAAATTAAGATGGCAGGTGGCTCACACTTGCATTCATTCCTGCTCCCAAGTTGCCTAAGAAGGGTTTTAAAGAAAGACACTCAATTACAACAGCATTGGAAACTAAGAATATCAGTGATTCCCTGTATTCTGAGAAAGAATTATGTTCAGACTTCTAACTGAACAGAGACTGACAAAACAAAGTTATCTAAGTAACTATTCATTCACAATGTAAATAGTTAAATATAAAGAAACTATAAATCTTGCACCAAGTGAATGACTGGACTTTTACTACAAGCAATCCAAGGAAGACTGAATTGAGATTTTGAAACTACAGAATGGAAAGGGAAGTTTTTAACTAGCTCTCTGACACTGGAAATAAGTTAAGAAGCCACTAGGACCTATAAGCAACCTCTTTGTGGGGTCAACGTGAACTGGTCTTATGTTAGGTTCGCTAGTTAGGTTTACTAGTTATGTTAAACTAGTTAGATTTCCATATCAGAGTCCAGAGTTTGAGTGGGCAGATTCTTTACCTACTAATGTCTGGCTTTGGTTGGGTGGCCATTATTCTAGACAGCCTCTTCTCCTGCAATCTGATTCACAGGTAGAGCTGATAATGAGGTGTTACTCAGAGTTCCTAAGAACCAGACCCTTCTGTAAATAAGAAGGGTAAGCCATCAGAGTAGAAACTTCAGCCAGGGGCTAAAGACTTTAGGGGGTGAAAAGAGAAGATTTTGGTAAGGAATACAGAAGATAAAACACCTCTTACTGTGTAGTTAGATATGAAAAAAGAGCCAAAAATAGTGATAAAAAGACCTTGCAAGTTTGCTGGTCTGGAGACATACAGAAATAAGAAGAAAATCTAGAGGTGGGAAATTTAAAATCACACTCAGAGAACCCTGCTACTTACAAGAGAGGTAATTATGTGTCCCTAGAAATAACCCACAATTAAATGAAAACTAGGGGCCCAAGAACACAGGGTTGACAATTACAAAAAAATAAATAAATAAAGTAGGAAGTAGAAAATACATTAGGTGGTCAGTAAAAGAAGGGAAATCTCAGAAAAGTCTTTAAGCCTGTAATTGCCCCTCATGAACTCTGAGAAGAAGCAGTTTACACAGTGGGTTAATGAATGTTTTTCCAAAATATGGAAATTTTAGTATCACAATTAACCTATTGATAGGAAAGTGCTCCATATAGAATTCAAGGGTGATGAACCAGAACAACTGGTATGGGTTGACTGTATACAAACAAAGCTGAAACCGTAAAGCAGTTTTGACATTTTCCCTTTTATGGCTGGCTGTTTTCTCTGACCATTCTTTTCCGTAGACAACAGGAATTCTTGGCTGTGGACTTTGACTGGTAACATAGAAAGGTTCCAGATCAGTGGTTCTCAACTTCATTGCTTTTGTGGCATACTTTTTGAATGCTGTTATTTTGGGCACTCAAAAAAACACTAAAATCAAACAAGCCAGGAATGATTATAATGCAAATACTACTAGAGAACAACAGCACTCTCACTCTTTGCAAGCATCTAGTTATTGCACTCTTCCCATGATCATGCTTCAAGACTACTACTTTTCAAAATAACCCTCTTTACAGGCAGAACCACACTGTCAGAAGACAACATCCTCCCATGTTCCATTAAGTGCCTAGTTCTTATTTGACACTAACTTTGCATGGTGCTGCCCTCATACCCCTTACTTTCAGCATGAAGCCCTTATTCTACTACCCCATGTTCTGAGCTGGGCTCAGTACTGCACCCAGCAGAGAATATCCTTTCAACATATATCCACAATTGTAGCAAAATCAAGTCAAAGTCTTGTACTACAATGTTGTAATGGGCCACATGGTGTAAGACTTCCTGCTCTAAATTCATGCTTCTTGTTCAAACAGAAATAAGTTTTGAACCCAGGAAAGAGACTTGGGGTAGTGGCCAGGGATCAAAAGAACTAGGTATTAGGGAGGATTGCTCCTTCTTTGGTGCACATGCTAAGGAATGCATCTTCCTATGATGTTAGCAGGGGATCAGAAAACAAGAAAACTATTCCAGACATAACCATGGGACAAGTGACAATATAGAGCCCAGTCTCCAGGTGGTCTAGCTTACAGATGAGATTTTCCAGGGTGTTTGAATCTAAAACTTTGGCCTACTAATAGAGAGAATTCCTCATGATAAACTACAAGAGAACTTGGTGCTAACTGAAGACACTGGAATTCAGGATCCAAGCCAATTCTCCAGACTTACACCATGTGAAAAGTATTGGTATAATGTAGAAACAATGCCAACTTAAATCTTATATGACAAAATGCAGGGTTTACATGCATAATAATTTCCAGTGCCCCTATAACCATTAAAAAAAAATCATCACATAATCCCAAACCCTCAAACCTAAAGTTTTGCCACAGAGAAATTTTTTAGTGAAAGAAGAAGTATATCAAATTCTTACATCTAACATATATGTTATGTCCTTGACTTGATAATTAGGAAAAGGAAGTCTTCAAAAATCTACTTGGAAACTTCTGAGTGAAAAGCTAGGAGGATTAAAAGCAGATATAAATATTCCAAACAATACAAGATACAAATATGGAAACCAACTATTAGTCTCTAATAGGTGAAATTATGGGTAAATTCTATTTTTATTACTGTATATCTTTTAAATCATGAAGTCTATGGTCAGAAGCTACTATTCTAAGGACCTGGGAAAGTATTCAGCTTTGTGATGAACTAGAATGAATACTGATTTGGTATGATGGACCAAATGTTTTGTGTCCTCCCCAATTTCATGTTTTGAAGCCCTAACCTCAAACGTGATGGTATTTGGAGGTGGGCCTTTGTCAGGTGGTTAGGGTTAGAGGAGATCATGAAGGTTGGGCTTCCATGATGGAATCAGGGGCTTCAAAAGAAGAGGAGATATCTCTACTAGATGAACACACCAAGTGAGGCAAGCAAAGAGAAGGGCCCTTGCCAGAAACCAACCCTCCTGGCACCCGGATCTTAGACTTCCCAGCCTCCAGAACCGTAAGAAATAAACATCTGTTGTTTAAACCACCCAGTCTCTAGTGTTCTCTTATGACATCCTAAGGTCACTAAGCCATTTGGCCTCAGGCAAGTATTGAGTCCAAATCTCCACTAACCAGCTGGACAACGTTCAGGTTTCACTTCCTTCATCTGAAGAATGCCACAGAAGATACCATGCTCTCTAAGATCAGCCCCACCTGAATGCCTGGACTTTAAATCATCCTGAACACATGTGGTGAATGGTGCCCAGAGCCATGCTGTGAGGTAGATGACATTTGCCTCCGTGTACTGACTGACGTAGGCCAGAACTGTGGGTCTGCCATGAGCCTCTCCCTTCAGGTATCCCTATTCCTCTCGGCTACTTTGCCTATGGGTTGGTTGAGCTACTCAAAGGTACCAATTAGAGGTACTCTGATTATTGTCAAGGATGTAGCTCTTCATGGGGTAGGAATGATTTCCCTCAGGTAAGATATGGCCCCATTTTAACAAAACTCAAGCTCTGTGTTTTCAAGCTAACTTTAAACAGAAATTATTGTAAAATCACAAGCCATAGATGGAATAAAATGTCCTGCAACATGAAGTATAATGAAACAGTTTGTAAGTAATTCAGCCATGACAGCTGAAACAGCTTGAAGAGACTCCTGGAGGCAGGGGAATATATTTTTGAGGGTCCCACATGAAATAAACTCCCAAATAGCAGGTCATTATTGTTTGCTTAGTTTTGTTCTGCCTTATGTTGTTGGTCTTATAAGAAGATTTTTTTGAAAATTTAATAATTTATGGAGTCAGGTACAGGTACAGTGGCACATATCTGTAATTCCAGTGGTTCGTGAGGTTGAGGCAAGAGGATCACAAGTTCAAATCCAGCCTTGGCAATTTAATGAGGCTCTTAGAAACTTAGTGAGACCTTTCTGTTTTAAACTAAAAAAAAAAAAAATACAAAATGGGGCAGGGGAGGTGGCTCAATGGTGAAACACCTCTGGATTTAATCCCCAGTACCAAATATATATATATATAAATTTATTGAGCAGAGTATATAATTAATTGAGCAAAATTAGTTTACAGGAGAGGACTGGGGGACACACTGAACCAGCTCAGCCAGAGGAGACTGGATTGAGCTGAGGAATGTGTAAAAGGAGAGGGAAGCAAAGGGAGCAAAAGTCAGACAGCTCCTGCCCTAGGAAACCTGAGAAGGATCAGTTGCTCCAAATCACCCTGAATAACGTTCCTGGACAGGTAGTCCCAGCCTAAGTTTCTTCCTCTCCACTTGCTCAGGAATTACATTGCTTGAAAGAGCTTAGAAATCTCTGAAAATCCTAAATTACAATAGAGAAGGGTGAAGGAGGGGACCCTGCCCACTCTAGCTTCTTGTGGCATTTGACTCAATCAGTCCCCATCTTAGACAGGGATGTGTCCGTCACCACTGAAAATCATGGGCTCCTGTCCAACACTTAAAATTTCCTGACCTAGCAGAACTGGGTGACTCCTCAGACTTGTAGAAGCAGGGTTGGTCCTGGAGGGAGGGGGCCCAGGGTGAGAATATGTATAGGCTTCCTTGCTTTATAACTGAAATATTTAGACAGGCCACAAATATTATAGTGGGCCTGAGTTTATCATACCTTAAAGTATCAAACTGGGGATGGGGTCATGGCTCAGTGATAGTGTGCTTGCCTGGCATGTGTGAGGCACTGGGTTCAATTCTCAGCACCACATACAAATAAATAAAATAAATGTCTGTCGACAACTAAAAAATATTTTTAAAAAACAAGCTAATTTCTGTACAGTTGAATTATAAAGGTTCTGTTGTTCAATAATAAGATCTACAAGTTCTACCTTAAATTGTAAACCTGGGAACCACCATTTGACCCAGCTATTTCACTCCTCAGTCTATACTCAAAGGACTTAAAATCAGAATACTTTAGTGACACAGTCACATCAATATTCATAGCAATTCACAATAGCTAAACTATGGAACCAAGCTAGATGCCCTTCAATAGATGAATAGATAAAGAAACTTTGGTACATATACACAATGGATTATTACGCAGCATTAAAACAGAATAAAATATGGCATTTGCAGGTAAATGGATGGAGCTGGAGAATATCATGCTAAGCAAAGTTAACCAATCCCCAAAACCAAAGGCCAAATGTTCTCTCTGATAAATGGATACTGATCCATAATGAGGGAGAGGAAGGCGCATGGGGAGAATGGAGGAAATTTGATTGGGCAAAGGGGAGGGAAGGACAGGGAGGGGGTATGGAGGCAGGAAAGATGATGGAATGAGATGAACATCATTACCCTAGGTACATGTATGACTGCACATATGGTGTGATTTACATCGAGTACAAGCCGAGAAATGAAAAGTTGTGTTCCATTTGTGTACAATGAATGGAAATGCATTCTGCTGTCACATATAACTAATTAGAATAAAAATAATAGAATAAAATAGATGTAAAAAAAATTACAAACCTGGGAAAATAAATGCTCCTACCAATTACCAGACCCAACTGCAGGTTAGCAGGCCTCAGTTCATGCTAGGAAAGCTTGCTTCCAAGATCCATGATGCTTTGGAAGAGGAGTCTGAGAGAATTTCTTTCTGCTCACTTTTTTTCTCCAGCCTGTGATAGAGTATTTCTGTCAATCCATCTTCATATTTATGTCATGGGTTATAGCTCCCTTTGGCAAAGTAGCCTTTAAAAGGCCCATAAAAGATAATTTGCTGAAGTTGCATGGTTATTTCATTGATGGGGAAATTTATAAGGACTCAAATGGTGACAACAAAATGGTTGTTTTTACATCAAGTCTTGCATTATCTGGGCTTCTAAGTTTGGATTGGCATGGGAGACCCTGTACCAGGAGACAAGTGGCCTCAGATCTTGAACTGGCTAGATGACCTTTATTGCCAATTACTCAACCTATCGTGGGCTTAGGTTCTTTAGTTATAAAAGAGAAATAATATGTGCCCTGTCTTCACTAAATGCCAAAGACGTGAACTAACTAACATAATTAAAGTGAGAGTATATTTTTAAATAACTGATATAAATTACTTAGATAATTAAAAAGATATATACAGGTTTATTACTATTACTACATATACCAATGCAATTCAAAATACCTTCCTATGGCATATAGAAATGTTCTATACATGTGTTGTCCATTACGGAAGTCATTAGTCACAGGAAGCTATTGAGCAATTGAAATGTGGCTAGTATAATAGGGAAGCTCAAATTTCCATTTTATTTAATATTACTTAATTTTCAGGGCTGCATGTAGCCAGAGTCTACTGTATAAAATAGTGCAGATGTTGACTAGTGGACATCTTTTATTCAGGCATGCTCACAATCTAATTCATAGTTTACTGGTGCTCAGATTTCCTTCAAATGGATTATTTCTTTTATTGTGTACAATCTGAAAGACTGGGGGGGCCGTTGTTTTGTTTTGTTTTGATTTGTTTTGGTACCAGAAATTCAATCCAGGGAAACTTCAACACTGAGACACATCTCCAATTTTTATTTTTTATTTTTGAGACAGGCTTTGAACTTGAAACCATCCTGCTTCAGGAAAGTTGGGAAAGTTACTAAGATTACAGGCACACACCCCAAGCAAGACTGTTGTCTATGATGTCTTGCTTTAGCCTACTGAATGGGGCCCAATGAGGCCAGAGACCCTCTTCGAGGACTTTGAATTTTGAGGGAGATTTTGCAGAGACAGAGGGGAAAAAAAGTGATTGCAGCTGATTCAGTCAGTAATAGTGGTACCTCTGAGATTCTTCCTAATGTTCAGTTCTCCTGGACTTTCTTAGTTCCCATTCCTTTCAAAGGCCAATTCTTCAATTTCTCTACAGACTACTTTACATTCTATCAATTACATCAGTGCCTATTGCTTAAAACCAAATAGCTTAATGAACATGTATGATTATATAATTCAAAACATTTTTGGCTTCCAAGTGGAGGTCAGCTAAATTCAAAGAACATGTTTCACTGATCTTCCATGAGTTTTTGAGGGTAAGAAATCTCTAGATTTATTTTATGGTATCCAAATAAAACTTTTAAGATGTCTATTTATCTTGTAATCTGAAAACTAATGTGTAAGTAAAAATGTTTAGAGAAGGTGGTGGGAGTGATCTAGGCTTAGGTCCCCTTCAGATCCTGCAGGTAAGTAGTCAGAAAGTGGATAGAAGTCAAACCCATGAATAAAATATTCACATCATGGAGAGAGACTGAAAAACCTATAGGAAGTATTCACAAATACCGCTATGTTCTTCATCATTTGCCATTTCTGTCTAAAGTCCAATGATTCCTGCCATTTCTTTCTTCTTTTGTATTAAAATTTCATCACATCTTTCTGCAAACCTTCCAGTGGCTTCCTGTATTATGCAGAGTAAAAACATAAATCCTTATAAAGGTATGCAAGGATGTGTAGGGATGACTCTGGCATGTCTCAGATGCTCGTGATTTCCTTTCTGACCCACCCCCTTCTACTGTCACACTCTATCACCTTGCTGTAACTGCAGGACCCTTTATATCCTGCATGTTCCTTGTCCCTGTTGTTCCTCCACCTGGAGTGTTCCTCTCTACCTACCTTCAGGGCTCACTTCCTCACCCTCTTCAGTCACCTTCTGAGTAAGCCTGCCTTGCCCAGCCTATTTAAATTATAACATTCACCCCGCCCCTATTCACCCCTAAAAGGACAGCTATTGTCCTTTTCTTCGAGGTATTCCTCCTTAGCATTCATGATCACCAAGCACACTGTAAAGCTAACTTATTTATCTTACTGTTGATCTCTCTCCCTCCTATTTGAATATAAACTTCAGGATGGCATAGGATTATTCACTGCTCTAATACCTAAAATTTAAAATATTACCTAGCACCAGAGAAGCTTGATAAATATATTCTAAATTAATCTATCTTTTCCAATCCTACAGAAATTCATGTTCTGTTCCTATTTTCCTCTGAGTTTTTCTCAGTATCTTGTCTCTTCAGTGACTTCTGCCCACTTCAAATAAATTGCATGGTTAGAAATTGTTTTAGCCTAGATTACAAAAAAAATTATGTTCAATAAGTTAAATAAAATTTTTTAGTCCCTTTAAGGTATCTGACTCCATTCTAAATGCAAGGATATGTAGCCACTGTTGATGCTTCAGCCTGTATCACTTTGACCCAGCTGACTTAACCAGAAGGTACAGGTGAAGAAGTCCTGGCCTTCAGACAGCCTCCTACCTACACATAGTCCCTAGGTCTCTCTTTCATTTAGAGGCCTGTATTTGGTGCCAAGAGAACTTGCCCTATTGTACTCTGTTATAGCCAGAAGTGTGAGGTTGACCCTGTGAGGGATCAACTTCTCAGCACCTGTGGATCTCCTAGTCCCACTGAACTGAAAGGGAGAAAGAAAAGGGTAGATAAATATACCAGCTTCCATGTTCTCTCCTGGGACACAAAATTCCATGAGGGCCCCAGGGAGACTGAGCCCTCACTGCCCACAATGATAACCCACATTTTTAATATACCCCAGTATTCCTCTCTTCTCTTCCACATTGTCATTTTCTCACTTGCTCTTGGGATCAACTCAATTACCTATGCCCAAGTTCTGGCCTCAATTTTTCAGTAAAAGAGAAAGAAGAAGGTAAAGCCTGGTAGTTTTCCATCTTCAGTGGGACCCACAGGTGTTGAGAAGTTCCTAAGTGAAAGAATGACCAAGGCTTGCCGACGGAGAAAATGCCTGTTTATTGAGGAACAGCTCTGCATATTTTTAGAGCGGGGGGGGGGTGACAGTTGGCATGGGGTGCTTTTTGATTGGTGGGTAAGGATCAGGTGAGCCAGCAGGGCTAGTCTGATTGGTGGGTAAGGATCAGGTGAGCCAGCAGGGCTCACCATTGGATGGCAAGTTCATGTGAGCCAGCAGGGCTCACCATTGGACGACTGGATCATGTGAGCCAGCAGGGTTCACTATTGGACCGCTCTTCTTGGGGGATGGGGGAGTTAGTCTTTGGAGCCAGGGCAACTCCCAACACTAAGCCCCTGTGACTGAACAGAGATCTCATACATCCTGCCCTGGAAAGCAGCTTGTGACTTATGAGGCAGCTGAATATCAGCACTGGGCAGGTTTTCAGTGCAACCCTGTAGCAGATTTGCTCCATATTAACACAGCTATACTCTTAACTGAACAGGGATTCTAGGTCAGGAAGAGATTTTAAATGCATCTTCAAATTTCAGGTAGCCATTTGTCTTAGTTCATTTTCTGTTACTACAGCAGAATATCTGAGACTGAGTAATTTATAAGAAAAAGAGTTTACTGAGCTCATGGTTCTGGAGGCTGGGAAGTTCAAGATTGGGCAGAATTTCTGTTGAGAATTTCATGCTGCTTCAACTCATGGTATAAAACAAAAGAGCAAGTAGACACATATGGAAGATGAGCATATCCACAAGAGAGGGTGAGGAGGTGCCTACTTTATAACAAATCATTCTCACAGTAACTAACACATTCCTGTGGGAAACACATTAATCCTTTTCTGAGGGTGAAGCCCCATGACCTAAATATCTTTTAAAGGTCCCACCACATGTCAATAACATTGTATCAAATTTCAACCTGTGTTTTGGTGGGGAAAACTCACATCCAAACCGGAATACTGTCCTTCTCAAGAGTGCTGGAACTTAAAGACTGTGATATCCACTGTGGCTTCCACTCCCCTCTCCCTTTACACTGGCAGTCTCTCCTACTCCTTCCCTAGTCTTATTTACTTCTCCTCTCACTTTTTAATTTTTTTTTTATTAAGCCTCTAGAAAAGTCTAATGAGGAGAGAGGAAGGAACTGAGAATATCTTTCACTTTGCATGGCTGCAGAGGATGCTGACCCCTAAATGGATTGAGTGACTTGATCATAATCTGTGCCTGAGGTTGAGTACACACTAGCTTCATGAAGAAAAGAACAACCAGATCATTCAAAGCACATCCAAGTGGAGTCTGCCAGGAATGACATAATCACTGGACAACATCAAGCCCAGCACCCATATCCACAGCTGCCACCATCTGCAAAATGCAGTTAAGACTGATTGATTATCATATCACAGATCATAAATTCTAATTTCAATTAACATGCAAAAGAGAAGAAGCCATCTTATTTGTAACCTCAGTGGAAAGTTGTTTTTGCTCAAGATTTATTCTTTTTCATTTTTTTTAATATTAATGTTCACTCTCTTATATTTTAGGCTCATTAAGTGCTAGGAGGGGAGAAAGGGAGAAAATTTAAGTGCTCCACACATCAGAAATCCAAAATCTAACTCAAAACAGCCATTATGATGAGTAGTTTTCAAATCTAGAAACCGTAGAGTTTTCATATGGCATTCATGGCCACTAGGAACCTAGAAGGAGCAATATTAAACAGCAGAATTCTAGACTCCACACCTATTTCACCAGAGCAATTCTATTTAATATATCCAAGCTCCAAAAAAAGGTTTTGTTTGAGAAAATAAATTATACAGCTAACATTAAATTTGAAACAGTTACCTTATGTTGTAATGCCATCTTTGTATATTCATGAGCTGGAGAATTGCTCCTCCATTGGTTATGTTAGGGAATCTACACTTTTTGTGTCTTTACATCCTAAAAATCTTTCTATTAAGTGAACCTAATTGCTTTTATACTTCACAAAGATTGTATTCTGTCTTGCCAAAAGGAGTGCTTACTGGCTAGTAGTTTTTATCTTTTGGTTAATTGACTTTGCTGGAAACTCCTCCTCCCATTTTGAGGAAATTCTCCCATTTCTTGCAGAACTGCCAGGACACAGTGCCCTATCACCTTGTATGAGAGAACAAGGATGAAATTCTGCTTCTCACCTCTAGTGGCTACATGATGACATGTCTATTCAACTAAGATGCAGAACCCAAACAAGAACCCAGACTTAAATACAATAGATATAAAAATAAGCTTTGCCTCTGCATTGCAAGACAGAAGCAAGATTTTTCTTTCATAGGATTAAATCCCCAGGAATCAACTCTGGATGGAATTTGAAAAGCTGCTTTTAACTCTTGCAGCACAACAAGCTTCTACTTAGAATATAGAACTGAATTGTGCGATTCTCCTGAAGTTTATGGATTATGCTTTTAAACATTACTTACTATATATTACTGCAAAATATCTCCAAACACAAACCTTATCTTGATTTTTAAATAAAGCACAATGAATTACAAATGTTTTTAGCTAGGGTTAAGTCAGCCATGGAGTCTTCAATGCTTAGCTTATGAAAAAAAAAATACCAATGTAACAAACAAAATCCACAATTCCAGTGGCCTAACACAATGAAGGTTTATTTGTCACTTATTCAGTTCTGATGTAGAATAGATGACTCCCAAGGACAGCTGTCCCTATCTTCCTGTGTATCCTTCAAAGCACCCTGCTCATTACAGCTTATCAAATATTTGTGGCCAAATCACACCATGTGACACAAAGTTCTTGTAAGTCTCCCCTGAATTTTTTTTTTATTCTCCAAATCAGAGTCTGAGCAGCATGAATACCAGATGCTGCAGTGCTATTGTTTTATATTATTTATGATTGTTATTACTATTGTCAGAATTTATAGCAATCATTAGCCAACAGCCACTCACACTCTCAGCCAGCAATCTGTCACTCTTCTTGGTTGAAGGAACTGGAAAGGACATGAGCGGCTACAGAGTACCCACAGCTCTGGGTAGTCTGTGGCAAGGATGATGCAATCCTCCTCCCAGAGAGCTGATGAGGTCTTGATAATGGAAAAGGGGGAGAGAGAGAAGGAAAAAGGAGCAAGAACTAATGAAGGCGATCCAGCAACCTGTCAAAACGCTAGGAGCCAAAACATCAGAGATGAAGGGGAACAGGTCACAGCAGACCCAGAGTCCAAATATTTTCGAGATTGTTTGCATCTGAGCAGCAATAATGGATGCCTTTGTTCACAATGAACAACAAAAATAGATACACCAAAAAGGTGATTTTTCCCCCCAAGGCCAGAAGCAACTCCAGATCCTTGATCCTAATTAAGCATTCATAGTACAACATCCACACTTGCCCTGTGACTCATAAACTAATAAAAGGAAGACCTCATCTGGTCAAGAACATAACTGCACAAAGCCATCTGTGTCAGACACAGTAATTAACTTCACAGGTTAATTTTAATGATTGTCAATTTATGGGGAACATCCTTTAGGAATACAAATGCTGATATCTTACCTGAATCACTTACAGTCTTCCTCTTCGCCTCAATGCCAATGAGTAAAAAAATAAAAGTCAATTGCCATCCTGGGGTTGTGATGACTATGATATTAATATTAGCATTTCCCCTTACATTTGAAGAGCAATTTTTTTTATTTTTTTAAAGTGCCTACAATCCATTACCTAATTTGAATTTTATGAGAACTCCCTACAATGAGACATTATATTTTGTCTTCAGGATCATAAGATTGCTCCTTAGCGAGAAGGAGAATGCCTTAGTAGGCTTCAAATCTCTAGGCCTAACACAATGGCTGGTAAAAAGTAAGTTCAAAGAAAATAGTTTACATAAAGAATTAAGAAATTCTGAGTGATGAGTGAAGATATTCCTTTTTGAAAGAAACGCAAACTGAAGTCCTAAGAAAGTGTTATCTGCTTAGGATTGTAATGCTGTCCACAGCAGAATCAAGTATGGTGTCCACTAACCTCTTTATACTTACGTAAATCTCAAGGTAGATATAATGCTTTTTATATGTAACTGTAAAAAAAACTGATGTAAAATACACACAACAGAAAAGAGCTAATTTCCTAATGAAAGATATTATTCTGTTTATTTTTGTAGTTCTGTTTCTATCAGCTGATATAGCTAACTATAAGCCAACTCTACTTTTCATAATCAAAACTGATGTTTTAATATACCCAAAAGCCTGATTAAGTAAATTGATGACCATTAGAGTAGTATCCAGAGCCTTCTGAGGAAAATGCTTCTGGTTAAAGGAGTAAAGACACAGGCTAATTGATACTGTAATGATTTGGACATGAGGTATCCCCCAAAGGCTCTGTATTATTACAGGAATGCAAAATGATTGTGAGAGCTGGAGCCTAATCAGTGTGTCTTAGTTTGGACTGATGGGGTGTTAACTACAGGCAGGTGGGGTGTGGCTGGAGGAGGTGGGTCACTGGGTTGTACACTGGAGAGGTGCATCTTCCCTGTGGTGCCTTCCCCTTGGCTTCCTAGCTGCCATGAGAGAAGCAGCCTCCCTCTGCCATGACTTTCCCCCATGATGAGCTGGCTCATCTTAGGCCCAAGCAATGGAGTCAGCCATTTCTAGGGACTGAGACTTCTGAAACGGTGAGCCCAAAATAAACTTCTCCTGCTCTAAGCTGTTCCTGTTGGGTATTTTGATCGCATGATACAAAATATGACTAAAATAGAGACAGTTGCCTCCCACTGGTAAACCAGAGGGCCAGTTGTCAGAATATCACCACCATCGACTGCTTTTGAGCAAGTTCCATAGTGTGGCATCTCTCTGGGAATGACTTATCACCAGCATAGTACCTCTTCATGAAGAGAATCCCCCAGCACCAAAGAGATTAGCTTCCCAGTAACTTCAGCCATCATAGCATCTGAGAATATTCCTCGGATATCCAGTAGGCTGTATCCATACCCTTTCCAATGAGGTCTAGATCCTTATCCTGGAGTGGGGATGGGGAGGTTGATTTATTTTTTATTCCTTGGATGCTCTGTCTCAGCCCAAGGGGTAGTAGCTATTCTTTATATATTTGCTCTTCTCATATTCCTTAGCATTTGCTTTATTCTTAGTAAGTAATCCTTTATTATATAATAGTTCCCTCTTAACCATAGAAGACACATTTGAAGACCTCCAATGGATGCCTGAACCATGAATAATACCAAGCTATGTTTTTTCCTTAATTTTTAATGTATAAGTTAGGCACTGACATAGCTCCTGGACCGCCAAGCTGTGCAGCCAGCCTACTGGTCCCTGCCAAGAAGCAGTAGTGGAGAGATGGAGAAGTGGAGCAGCTGAGTGGCAGCAGCGTTGGTTGGAGGCCAGGTGGCAAGCACAGTGCATAGCCAGGAGGAGTCACCATACCGGCACCACAGGCCTGAGATTTAGTAAGCCAACGTATGGTGACCTGTCACCCTAGGGCAGTGTGGCTGGCACACAGTAGAGATGTCCAATACAGAAACCACTCCAGGCATCGTTTCAACCCCATCCAAGGACCTCAAACTTGCACTTCCTGGCCTACTATAAGAAAATGGAAGTTGGAACTCAAGAATTGACAGATAACATTAGTACATTTCCAAGTCCTAATTAGCATAAATTTGGACCAAGAGCCTTAATACATTTCCAAATCCTAATTAGCATAAGTTTGGACCAAATAGCAGTGAACCAAGAGCTATGTAAACCCACAGACTTGCACACTGGGATGGAGGAGAACTTCTATCAAATCCTCTCTTGCATTGTAAGAGTTCTATTGCTATTCCTGTTCTTCAATACATCCTGCTCTTTCATTGACTCATTCTGGTATGAAGAGTTCATTCTTCGAATTCATGAGACAAAAACCCTGAAAGAAGAAATTGAAAATGAACTGCTAGTGTCTGCTGCAACACTGGAGACATGGCCTGGCCTTAAGAGGTACAACACTTCTCGGATGCAGAGGCCTACAGCTCGAGCAGACCCCATCAGGTAGCAGAAGCAGTGAATCAAGTTTCATTTCTGCCGCAGTCTGGCTGGGCACAAAATCACGAGCCACTCACAGCCTTGTAGATTCAAACAGCAAATCTCTATTCCCAAACTCTCACCGGCACTCTACACACACGTTCTGGGAGAATCCACTCCTCCACCCGGCTCTGCATCCCAAATACTCTCTGAATCCCGTGAGAACTCAACGGGAACTCAAGGAGCGGGCGCCTGGAGGCAGCAGGATATGCCCTATTCCCAGCAGGATACACCTGAAACCTGGAACCGCCCTAAACCTGGATTGCCCTAAACCCAGATCGCCCTAAACCCTGATCCGCCCTAAACCCAGATCCGCCCTGGTCCTTGAGCGGGATCACCTTTCTCAAACATTCATGCAATGTCACTGCAAATGACCTGGGTCCAGGCAAGCCCATTTCCACAATGGAGAGTCCTCCCTCTAAGCAACATGGGGTAGGCTGACAAGGAAATTGCCATGCATCATTCTTACTTGGCTATGGCTCTCAGCACATTTCAAAACTCCAGTTTCAGCACCATAAGAGATTAATAATAACTTAGTAAGAGAACAATAATAACTTACTGTAGATCTCAACAACTTCAGCATGCAATTGTTTCTTTCCTTATTAAATCAAGAATTCTTACTTTTTCATTTAAAGGAAACACTTTATTGCTTCTCTTGGCATAACTGAATCTCTAGCAACACTACTCTTATACTTTAAAACCATCAGTAAGTAAAATAAGTGCTACCTGAACACAAGCACTGTGATTCTGCAACAGTAGATCTGATAACCAAAACTACTACTATGTGAAAAAAGGGGCAGGTAGCATATGTGTTGTGATAAACTGGATAAAGTGTTAATTCACATTCTAGGCAGGATGGAACAGGACAGCAGTAAATTCTATCATGCTACTGAGAATGACACATAATTTAAAACATGAACTGTTTATTTCTTGAATTGTCCACTTAATATTTCAGACTTTGGTTAACCATAGTAACCAAACCAATGAAAAATGAGTACAAAAAAAGAGGAGACAATTATAATTAACATTTATTCATATTAAACTTTCTCTATTACAATTATTGTGTGATTTCTTTCTCTATATGGGACCATGACTGATATAGTCCCAGGAGATAGACCTTTTAAAAATGGAATTTGTGTACCAGTTTGGTCATACTCTTTAATTGGAGCATAGTGCTAACCTATTTGCAGAAGGGAAACAAGATACTAGTAATTTGTGGCATGCAGTGATACCACAATACCACAATTAACCAAGTAATCACTGGTGGTTGGTTACGGTGTGTTACCTGAATCAAGAGCTTGGTGGCAATTGACCATTGCTACTACAGTAATGGGATGATCATATTTTTTTATGTGGGATGGCAGCTCCAGAGCAGAATACTATACTTAAAGAAAATGATTCACTCAGTTCCATTAACTTTCTCAACTTATAGTATGAGAATAAGACACAGTCTATGTCAACACTAAATGAACCTTTCATTTCTTATAGCATCAGGGCTGGTATTACTGAAAATGAAACACAAAATTAATTGTATGAGTTGGTGAATTACATCAGCTGCATACAGGCTTATGGGGTTTATTCATATGCAAGCTAGGGTTTTATGGAATGAGTTAGATTCTCAAAGTTAAAATCAAAACAAAGACCCAGAATAGCAAAAGCAATTCTAAGCAGGAAGTGTGAATCAGGCGGTATAGCGATACCAGATTTCAAACTATATTACAGAGCAATAGTAACAAAAACAGCATGGTACTGGTACCAAAACAGGCGGGTGGACCAATGGTACAGAATAGAGGACACAGAGACTAATCCACAAAGCTACAACTATCTTATATTTGATAAAGGAGCTAAAAGCATGCAATGGAGGAAGGATAGCATCTTCAACAAATGGTGTTTGGAAAACTCCATATGCAACAAAATGAAACTGAATCCCCTCCTCTTGCCATGCACAAAAGTTAACTCAAAGTGGATTAAGGAGCTAGATATCAAATCAGAGACTCTGTGTCTGATAGAAGAAAAACTTGGCTCCAATCTACATATTGTGGGGTCGGGCTCCAAATTCCTTAATAGGACACCCATAGCACAACAGTTAATAACAAGAATCAACAAATGGGACTTACTTAAACTAAAAAGTTTTTTCTCAGCAAGAGAAACAATAAGAGAGGTAAATAGGGAGCCTACATCATGGGAACAAATTTTTACTCCTCACACTTCAGATAGAGCCCTAATATCCAGAGTATACAAAGAACTCAAAAAATTAGACAATAAGATAACAAATAACCCAATCAACAAATGGGCCAAGGACCTGAACAGACACTTCTCAGAGGAGGACATACAATCAATCAACAAGTACATGAAAAAATGCTAACCATCTCTAGCAGTCAGAGAAATGCAAATCAAAACCACCCTAAGATACCATCTCACTCCAGTAAGATTGGCAGCCATTATGAAGTCCAACAACAACAAGTTCCGGAGAGGATGCAGGGAAAAGGGTACACTTGTACATTGCTGGTGGGACTGCAAACTGGTGCAGCCAATTTGGAAAGCAGTATGGAGATTCCTGGGAAAGCTGGGAATGGAACCACCATTCGACCCAGCTATTGCCCTTCTCGGACTATTCCCTGAAGACCTTAAAAGAGCGTACTACAGGGATACTGCCACATCGATGTTCATAGCAGCAGAATTCACAATTGCTAGACTGTGGAACCAACCCAGATGCCCTTCAATAGATGAATGGATAAAAAAAATGTGGCATTTATACACCATGGAGTATTACACAGCACTAAAAAATGACAAAATCATGGAATTTGCAGGGAAATGGATGGCACTAGAGCAGATTATGCTTAGTGAAGCTAGCCAATCCCTAAAAAACAAATGCCAAATGTCTTCTTTGATATAATGAGAGCAACTAAGAACAGAGCAGGGAGGAAGAGCAGGAAGAAAAGATTAACATTAAACAGATACATGAGGTGGGAGGGAAAGGGAGAGAAAAGGGAAATTGCATGGTAATGGAGGGAGACCCTCATTGTTATACAAAATTACATATAAGAGGTTGTGAGGGGAATGGGAAAATAAACAAGGAGAGAAATGAATTACAGTAGATGGGGTAGAGAGAGGATGGGAGGGGAGGGGAGGGGGGATAGTAGGGGATAGGAAAGGCAGCAGAATACAACAGTATTAATAGGGCATTATGTAAAAATGTGGATGTGTAACCGATGTGATTCTGCAATCTGTATTTGGGGTAAAATTGGGAGTTCATAACCAACTTGATTCTAATGTATGAAATATGATATGTCAAGAGCTTTGTAATGTTTTAAACAACCAATAAAAAAATAAAATAAAAACAATTTGGTTGAATCTTGAAATTGATGTCTTGATTCTCCAAGTTACTTTGAGAATGGAGAATCTATATTGGAAAATTTACATTCTCCAAGGTACTCTTGTTATCTTGTTACCCATCAGTTCTTGAGTTTCAACTTCCATTTTCTCATTGTATGCTAGGAAGTGCAAGTTTGAGGTCCATAAATGGGATTGAAGTGATGCCTGAAGTGGTTTTTGTATTGGGCATCTCTACTGTGTCACTTTCATTGTTCAAAACTCTCTGTGGGTGGAGCCAAAGTCATCATCAATGAGAATTTGTCTGATATTACATTCTCATTCAACTTCTTTGCCTTTTCAATCCTAATTCCCAACTGTTATAGTTTGGATCAGGAATGTCCCCCAGAGGCTCCTGTATTGAAGGCTTGGTTCCCCCGCTGTGGCAATATTCAGAGGGGGGGTTTGGGGAAGTAATTAGGTCTTCAGGGCTCTGACTTTATCTGTGAACTAACCCACTGATAGATTCATAGAAGAATGGATGATTGGGAAGTGGTGGAAACTGCAGCCGGCATGTCCTAATTGAAGAGAGTGGGTCCTTGGGGGCATGACTTTGAGCAGTATACTTGTCGTCAGCCCCTTCCTCTATTCTCTCTCTGTTTCCTGGCTTCCATGAGGTGAGCAGTACTGCTCCACCACATGCTCCTGCCATGAAATTCTGCCTCACAAAAGGCCCAAAGTGGCAGGGTTGAGTGACCATGGACTTCATAAAAGTCCATGAAACCACAGGTCCTTCTGAAATCAAGAGCCAAAATAAATCTTTCCTCCTCTAAGTTGATTTTCTCAGGTATTTTGTAACTGCAATGAAATATTAATACATCAACACTGTGCCAGTTTAACCTGGAAACCCCTAAAATCATTTTCTTATGAAACACCCTTAATCTGGATGTGATTCTGGGGAACCCAGCCTTAGACAATTTCTTATTTTGTAGTTTTCAATGACTCATTAATTACTGGTCCAAATGTTGGAATAATCCCCTGATTTTGACAATGTTCCAAAGCAAGAGACGTCTGGATAAAAATAAAACATCCAATAATAGTATCAAAACTCATATAAGCAAACTTCTATAAACAAAGATATCTATAAATGAGAGAAATAATTAAAACCTTGAATTCAATTATCCTTATACATTCAAATACTAAGGACTCCAGGAGAAATATGAACTGTGTGGTGTATAAATTCTTTCAGAATTTAGATATTAAAAAGAGAGAGTCAATCAATGCTGACAAAGAGAGTAAATACAACAGGATAATCAACTTTAGTTAACCAGTTTGTCAGGTGCCATTTTCTTTCTTTGCACAAATTTTTAACTCAGTTGGCACTGAATTAATGTGCCTGTTCTTAAAAGTACTGGCATTGTGAGGGTTCAATATCTTTTTATTTTTTTTTTTAAAGAGAGAGTGAGAGAGAGAATTTTTAATGTTTATTTATTTTTTAGTTTTCAGCAGACACAACATCTTTTGTTTTTTTATGTGGCGCTGAGGATCAAACCCAGGCCACACGCATGCCAGGCAAGCACGCTACCGCTTGAGCCACATCCCCAGCCCCAAATATCTTTTTAAATAAAATCATTATATTGATATTTCTGTTGCATTCCTATGAAAAGTAGATGGAACTCTGAATAATTTTTTACTGTACAATCTTTGTATAGTTTAAGAATTTTAGCCTTCTTTATTTCTTTTGGGAAAGAAATAACAGTTGAATTGTTTACAAATATTTGTAAGCAAGAGATGTTTTTGAGTTAGAAAGCTCCTTCCAGGAAGCGTTCTTTGAAGTCCCAAGATCCTGTGTTGGCAGCTCCCAGTGCTTTTGGGCCCACCTTTATGTTATGAGTGATGTTTTATATCTCTGGTCAATCAAATAGACTGAAGATTTTCATGCATCCAAACAACAAGGCATAGTTAATATCACTATAAAGCTTCATCTTAATTTTTAAATCCTCTTGTACAGTCTATGCCTTTATTGCTAATTTTATCTTTCAGTACAACAATATTCAAGAACAGGTTTGCTCTCCCACTGTCCAACCTCCCACTATCTCCACTCCCCAGCATTCCTTCAGCCCTCTAGTAATCACTTTTATATCTTCCATTTAGCTTTTTTAACACTTACATCAGAGAGAAAACATGATTATCTGTCTTTCTATGTTAGGTTTATTTCACTTAACATAATGTTATACAAATTCATTCATTTGGCTGCAAATGATAGGATATCATTCTTTTACAGCTGAATAATAGTCTATTGTGTAGATGGACATATGGGTTGATTCCATATCTCAACCATTGTGAATAATGCAGCAACAAACATAGGCATGCAGGTGTCTCTTTGATATGTTGATATTATTTCCTTTGGATATATACCCAGGAGTGGAATAGTGTTACTGGATAACAGATACCCAAACATAGTAGTCATATAGAAATAATAAGTTTTAGTGTTCTACAGAAGAGTGAGGTAACTATAATTCACAATAATTCATTGTTTATTTTATGAATAATTAGAAGAGAGGAGCTCAGGATCTCCAAACACAAAGTAAAAAAATAAGGAGACAGAAACATTAGTTATCTTGACTTGATCATTACGTAGTGTATTCCTTTGTTGAAATATCCCACTATACTCCATAATATGTATAATTATTATATTTCAGTCAAAAATTGTTTAAATGTTTGAGATGGAAATGTTAACTAATCTGATTTGATCATTACACGCTGTGCATGTGTACCAAGTTATCACATTGTACCCTGTAAATTTATACAACTAAAATAATAATTAATTAAAATAACAAATTCGCCTGATATCTACTGACAGGTTTAACATTCATAAGCAAAATTGGAAAGTTAAGTAACATGATTTATGCTTGCTTTCTTTATAGGAAACTAAACAAGGTAACAAAGAGTAGCTCCTTCCTATTAAACTATTTGATGAGATTCAAAATAAAAGAAACCATTTGATCAAATACCACTAAGTTGAAGTGACTAGCCCTAGATAATGGGGAGAAGGCAGTATGTTAGCTTAGAGAAGAAAAAGTACAATCAATGGAAATCCAACTATTTAAATATGATTCAAAATGATTTCAATTTAATTTACAACCAGAATCCAGAAAAGACATTTTCAGAGATAACTGATGCCATGACATTCAATATTGTATAAATCACTTGACCATAAAAATGACCAAGAAGTCCCTGGCAAAGACACAATATCACCTGCATGCTCTCCAGTGTGTCAAGCCTCCATTCTCCCAGGCAGCCCTTTCCCATCAACAATATCACCATGGCTACAAGCCATGGCTCAGAAAGGACTGCATGATAAGAGAGGGAAGCAACCCTGTCCTAACTGTGAGAATACCTTGCAATACATGTCAAGTGGCATCCCCCAGTTAACAGTGTGATTTCAAACAATTAGCATATGCAAAGTGTTTTTCCAATTTTTTCATAAAAGCAACATCTGTCTTTTCCTACTATAATAAGTTTAAAAAAGATTTATTTACCCCTCAATATCTGATACAGACTTTACAATAAAGGAAATAAGAACCATCATATCCTAAAAGCCTTCAAGTTAAAGAAACAACTTGATATCAATATTGTATAAATCACTTGACCATAAAAAGTATCTCATTGGGCGATAGGACACAGAAATTACAGTCTGAAGTATCACTAAGCTACTCTTTCTATGACAATAGTTATACTAACAGTTTTAGATGTTTTAAGCCCTTAAAGAAATAGTACTTGGTTAAACTTTTTTATCGTTGACTTTGTCTCTTGCTCTTCTCCAAAATAATAGTTACCCTAATATTTTATAATTACATAAATGAGAAGAGTAAATATCCAAGTAAGTGATTTGCTAAAAGTCATTTAGTGGTTGTTCTGATAAAAATATTATTGCCTTCCAAATCCATTCTTCACCCTTCTCCATCTTCTGTACACCAAGCTAGATGGCCTCCAGGGAACTTATCACCTGATTTTCTTTGTCTACTTTTCTTCCAGCTGGATTGAGTCAATAGGAGAGAATAAGAAAAAAATACAGCATAAGTGAAGAGGAAGATAGTGATATTTACTCCATGCCTCCCTTCCTACTGTGCCCTAGGTTGATAATAGCTTTTGCAGCTAGGAAGTAAAGGCAGGAAGTGAAGACTTCAGCTTTCTGTCATGAGGCACTTTCCTACTCTAATAATTAAATTAAAACCACATCTCTCTCTGGTTTTTCAAAACCACTCCCTTTCCTTGCCCCTTTTTTTAGGGGGAGTGGGGACTGGTCTCAGGGGCACTCAACCACTGAGCCACATATCCAGCCCTATTCTGTATTTTATTTAGAGACAGAGTCTCTCTGAGTTTCTTTGCTGAGGCTGGTTTTGAACTCAGGATCCTCCTATCTCAGCCTCTAAGGCATTGGGATTACAGGCATGCACCACTGTGCATGGTACCCCTTCTTATCCAGTAGTAGAAGTAGCTATATGAAATTGCTAGCCCTAGGATATTTTTGTCATCATTTTTTAAAAATATTTTTTAGTTGTAGATAGACGCAATTCCTTTATTTATTTTTATGTGGTGCTGAGGATCGAACCCAGTGCCTCACCCATGCTAGTTGGGTGCTCTACCACTGAGCCATAACTCCAGTCCCTTCTTATCATCTTTTACTACTGTACTTTACCATCTTTATGTCTCCCACAAGTCTCATAGACCTAGAAGTATAACGAGAATTTGAATCAGATTTCATGGTAGTAAGATTAGCGTTCCTTCTATTGAACCACACTATATTCACACACTTTGCCTTTACATCTTTTGTGTATCTGCTTTTGCTGACAATCATAGTTTAAAATACTTAGGTGGACATTTAATTTTATATTATTTTCAACTTTTCCATTCATTTGCATATAAACCTCATTCTTCAGTTATATTATATGCTACATGAATATTGTTTAAATGAATACTTTATTTACCTCAATTGATCTAGAATAATCAAGAATATAAATGATATAATTAAAAAATACTTATCAAAATTTTATTTCTGGAATTCTGATATGAAGCATCCACGGACCAGTTTTCCAGTGAGACCATAACTGGCAAAATTTATTTTAACAAAACAATCAGCTAGAGTCTTTGGAAATTGTTCTAAAGGAATGCATCAACATATATTCAGAAAAATGCTTTTTTTTCTTAGTAACTTTCTTTTATCTTTAAGTAAATTTTTAAATTTATATATGACAGCAGGATGCATTACAATTCTTATTACATATATAGAGCACAATTTTTCATAACTCTGGTTGTAAAGATAGTATATTCACACCAATTCATGTCTTCATGCATGTAAATTGGATAGTAATGATCATCACATTCCCCCATCATTAATTACCCCTTGCCTCCCCTCCCCTCTAACGCCTCTGCCCTATCTACAGTTCATCTATTCCTCCCATGCTCCCATTCCCTATCCCACTATGAATCAGCCTCCTTATATCAAAGAAAACATTCAGCATTTGGTTTTTTGGGATTGGCTGACTTCACATAGCATTATCTTCTCCAACGCCATCCATTTATCTGCAAATGCCATGATTTTATTCTCTTTTATTGCTGAGTAAAATTCCGTTGTGTTTATATACCACATTTTTTTTTATCCATTCATCTACTGAAGAGAATCTAGGTTGGTTCCACAGTTTAGTTATTGTTAATTGTGCTGCTATAAACATTGATGTAGCTGTGTCCCTGTATATGCTGTTTTTGAGTCCTGGGTATAATCCAAGGAGACAAATAGCTGGGTCAAATGGTGGTTCCATTCCCAGATTTCCAAGGAATCTCCATACTGCTTTCCAAATTGGCTGCACCAATTTGCAGTCCCACAAGCAGAATATGAGTGTACCTTTTCCCCCACATCCTCACCAACACTTATTGTTGTTTGTATGCATAATAGCTGCCATTCTGATTGGAGTGAGATGAAATCTTAGAGTCGTTTTGATTTACATTTCTCTAATTGCTAGTGATGATGAACATTTTTTCATGTATTTTTTATTGATTGTATATCATCTTCTGAGAAGTGTCTGTTCAGGTCCTTGGCTCATTTATTGATTGGGTTATTTGGTTTTTTTTTTTGGGGGGGGATTGTTTGTTTGTTTTGTTTTGTTTTGTTTGGGGGGGGTGTTTAGATTTTTGAGTTCTTTATATGCCCTAGTGATTAGTGCTCTATCTGATGTGTGAGAGGTAAGGATTTACTCCCAGGATGTAGGCTGTCTATTCACCTCACATATTGTTTCTTTTGCTGAGAAGAAGATTTTTAGTTTGAATTCATCCCATTTACTGATTCTTGATTTTAATTGTTGTGCCATAGGAGTCTTATTAAGGAAGTAGGGTGGGCTGGGGATGTGGCTCAAGTGGTGGTGTGCTCCGGTCACATGCTTGTGGCCCTCAGAACCACATACAAACAAAGATGTGTGTCCGCCGATAACTAAAAAATAAATATTAAAAAAAATTTCTCTCTCTCTCTCTCTCTCTCTCTCTCTCTCTCTCTCTCTCTCTAAAAAAAAAGGAAGTAGAGGTCTAATATCACATGATGCAGATTAGGGCCTACTTTTTCTTCCATTAGATGCAGGGTCTCTGTTTGTATTCCTAAGTCCTTGATCCATTTTAAGTTGAGTTTTGTGCATGGAGAGATAGGAGTTTAATTTCATTTTGTTGCATATGGATTTCCAGTTTTCCCAGCACCATTTGTTGAAGGGGCTATCTTTTCTCCAATGCATGTTCTTGGCACCTTTGTCTAATATAAGATAATTGTAGTTTTGTGAGTTAGTCTCTGTGTCCTCTATTCTGTACCATTGGTCTACCAGTCTGTTTTGGTGTCAACATCATGCTGTTTTTGTTACTATTTTCTGTGGCATAGTTTAAGGTCTGGTATTGTGATGCCACCTGCTTACCTCTTCCTGCTAAGGATTGCTTTAGCTATTCTGGGTCTCATATTTTTCCAGATGAATTTAATGATTGCTTTTTCTTACCATGAGGAATACCATTGGGATTTTGGATTGAAATTGCATTAAATCTGTATAAGGTCTTCTTTGATTTCTTTCTTTAGGGTTCTTTAATTTTCATTGTATAGATCTTTCACCTCTTTCATTAAATTGATTCCCAAGTATTCTATTTTTTTTTTAGACTATCGAAAATGGGCTAGTTTTCCTCATTTCCCTTTCTGAGGATTTGTCACTGATATACAGAAATGCCTTTGATTTATGGGTGTTGATTTTATATCCTGCTGCTTTGCTGAATTCATTTACTACTTCTAGAACTTTCCTGGTGGAACTTTTAGGGTCTTCCGAGGTAACGAATCATATCATCAGCAAATAGTGCCAATTTGAGTTCTTCTTTTCCTATGTGTATTCCTTTTATTTCTTTTGTCTGTCTAATTGCTCTGGCCAGTGTTTCAAGAACTATGTTGAATAGAAGAAGTGGTGAAAGAGGGCATCCCTGTCTTGTTCCAGTTTTTAGAGGGAATGCCTTCAATTTTTCTCCATTTAGAATGATGTTGGCCTGGGGCTTAGCATAGATAGCCTTTATGATGTTGAGATATGTTCCTCTTATCCCTAATTTTTCTAGTGTTTTGAACATGAAATGGTGCTGTATTTTGTCAAATGCTTTCTCTGCATCTATTGAGATGATCATATGATTCTTATCTTTGATTCTACTGATGTTATGAATCACATTTATTGATTTCCATATGTTGAACCAACCTTTGCTCCCTGGGATGAATCCCATTTGATCATTGTGCACAATCTTTTTGATATGTTTTTGTATTCGATCTGTCAGAATTTTATTGAAAATTTTTGATCTACATTCATTAGAGATATTGGTCTGAAGTTTTATTTATTTCTTTTTTTTTTGATGTGTCTTTGCCTAGTTTTGGAATCAAAGTTATATTGGCCTCATAGAATAAGTTTGGAAGTGCTGCCTCTTTTTCTATTTCCTGAAATAAATTGTAGAGTATTGGTATTAGTTCACCTTTAAAGGTCTTATAGAACTCAGCTGTGTATCTGTCCAGTACTGGGCTTTTCTTGATTGGTAGACTTTTGATGGTGTCTGCTATTTTGTCACTTGAAATTGATCTGTTTAAATTGTGTATATCATCCTGATTCAATTTGAGCAAATTATATGACTCTAGAAATTTGTCAATGCCTTCAATATTTTTTATTTTATTGGAGTACAGGTTTTCAAAATAATTTCTAATTATCTTCTGTATTTCTGTAGTGTCTGTATGATATTTCCTTTTTCATCATGTATGTTAGTGATGTGAGTTTTCTCTCTCCTTCTCTTTGTTAGCATTGCTAAGTGTCTGTTCATTTTATTTATTTTTTCAAAGAATCTTTTTGTTCTGTCAATTTTTTCAATTGCTTCTTTCATTTCAATTTCATTGATTTCAGCTCTGATCTTAATTTTTTTCTGTCTTCTGCTGCTTTTGGTTTTGATTTGTTCTTCTTTTTCTAGGACTTTGAGATGTAATTTTAAGTCATTTATTTGTTGACTGTTTCTTCTTTGAAGAAATGAACTCCATGCAATGAACTTTTCTCTTAGAACTGCTTTCATAGCATCCCAGAGATTTTGATATGTTGTATCTGTGTTCTCATTCACCTCTAAAAAGCTTTTTAATCTCCTTATTGATGTCTTTTGTAACCCATTGTTCATTTAGTAGATTATTATTTAGTCTCCAGGTGTTGGAATAGCTTTTATTTTTATCATTGATTTCTAGTTTCATTTCATTATGATGTGATAGAATGCAGGGTGGTATCTCTATTTTTTATATTTGCTAAGAGTTGCTTTGTGGCATAGTATATGGTCTATTTTAGAGAAGAATCCATGTGCTGCTGAGAAGAAAGTGTATTATCTCTTTGAAGGATGTAAGATTCTATATATGTCAGTTAAGCCTAAGTTATTGATTGTATTATTGAGTACCATAGTTTATTTGTTCAGCTTTTGTTTAGAAGATCTACCTAGTGATGGAAGAAGTGTGTTAAAGTCACCCAAAATTATTGTGTTGTGGTCTATTTGACTATTAAACTTGAGAATAGTTTGTTTGATGAACATAGATGCTCCAGTGTTTGGGGCATACCGATTTATAATTGTTAAGTCTTGTTGGTGTAAAGTTCCCTTTAGTTTGAAGTCTACTTTATTTGATATGAGGATAGAAACCCCTGCTTACTTCCATTATCCATGTGAGTGGTGTGATTTTTCCCAACCCTTCACCTTCAGTCTGTGGATGTCTTTTTCTATGAGATGAGTCTCTTGGAGGCAACATATTGTTTTTTTTTTTTTTTTTTTTAACCCAATCTGCTAGTCTATGTCTTTTGATTGGTGAGTTTAGGCCATTAAAATTCTGGGTTATTGTTGAGACATGATATGTATTCCCAGCCATTTTTGTTTATTTTTGATATTTACTGAAACTTGACTTCTCCTCTGATTAGATTTTTCCTTTCATGTAATCCCTCCCTCTGCTGATTTTCATCATTGTTTTTCATTTCCTCTTCTTGGAATATTTTGCTGAGGATGTTCTGTAGTGCAGACTTTCTCATTGTAAATGAGAAAATTAACTATTGTTTATCATGGAAGGTTTTTATTTCATTATTAAATAAAGCTTAGTTTTGCTGGATATAAGATTCTTGGTTGGCATTTATTTTCTTTAAGAACTTGGTATATATTATTATACATTCTCCTGGTTTTGAGGGTCTGGGTTGAAAAATGTGCTGAGATATGAATTGGTCTCCTCCTATATGTAATCTGATTCCTCTCTCTTGCAGCTTTTAAGATTCTATCCTTATTCTGTATTGGAGGCATTTTCATTATAATGTGCTTTGGTGTAGGTCTGTTGTAATTTTGTACATTTGGTGTCCTGTAAGCCTCTTGTATTTGTTTTTTCCAATTTGTTCTTCATGCTCAGAAAATTTTCGGATATTATCTCATTGAAGAGATTGTGCATTCCTTTGGTTTGAAACTCTGTGCCTTCCTCTATCCCAATAACTCTTAGATTTGGTCTTTTGATGCTGTCCCATAATTCTTGGATGTTCTATTCATGGTTTCCAACTTTCTTCACTGTGTGATCAAGTTTATTTTCTAATTGTATACTTTGTCTTCATTATCTGACATTCTTTCTTCCTAGTGATTTAGTCTGTTGTTTATGCTTTCTATTGAGTTTTTTATTTGATTTATTGTATCCTTCATTTCAAGGATTTCTGATTGGTTGTTTTTCAGAGTCTCTATTTCTCTCTTTAAGTAATCTTTTTCTACCTGTATTTGTTCTCTTATCTCATTGTTGGAGTGATCAATTTTTGCCTGTATTTACTGATTTAGGTCATTCTTTAATTCACATATCATTTAAATTATGAACATTCTGAGCTCCTTCTCTCACATTTCATCAACTTTGCTGTCCATGGGTTCTGTTATTATAGTGTCCTGGTTTGTTTGGGAGCACTTTTCTCCCATGTTTTTTCATGTTGTCTATGTGTCTTCCTTTCTTTCAGTGTGGATGTGAGATATTAGAGTTTCTTCCCTATATTCTTGTAGTACCAGTGCAGATTGTCTCTACCTCACCTTGATGTTGGGCTTCCAGACCCTACTGGTGTCCCTCAATGGATGTTACTGCATCCTGAGTCTGGTACCTGCATATGTTGGAGTGGGTGGATCTGGGCCACTGGGCTTGACCTCCTGGGGTAGTCTGCCTATAGGAAGAGGAAGACCTGTGCCAAAGGCTAGGCTCTGGCAATGTCTGTCCTACCAAGGGAGGGGGGAGTTGGGGGAGGGGTGAACCAGGCCTACTGAAATCCTGTATCCTGTGTGGGCTGTTGTGAGCTGTCTGGGCTAGATCTCGACTCTCCCAGTAGTGCACCTGTCAGAAGGGGTGGTCCTGCACCAGAGGCTAGGCTCTGGTGAATATCTGCCCCACCGGGAAGGGAGTGGACCAAGCATGCTGTGCACCTGAGTACTACAGAGGCCAGTATGGGTGGATCTGGGCCACTGGATGACCCAGAAAAATGCTTTTTAAAAAATCTTCTTCACCTCAGTAACAACAGTGAGAATCTGAGTCACTGGAATCATGACTTACTCCATCTCTCTCTGTATGTTGGTCCAGCATAAAGGAAGCTTGATTCTGGGTGACTGTGACCAAAAAGAAAAAGCCTCTTCCTTCTTCAGATCCCAATCAAAGGAGGCAGGATCGTGTTGAAAGGAGCAAGGCATCAATATTTCTCATCACTTTTAACTACAAATTTCAGGAACTAAATTCATGATAAGTGCAGTTCAGCCAGGAGTACCACCAATCCTCAACATACACTCTCCCAAGGTTGATGGTTTGAGAATACTTGGTCCATGAGTACTCTCATCCCTATTCATTCATAGGGCAGAGGCAAGCCAAGAAAATCAGACCAGCACCCTGTTCATAATGCACGGGTGCCACTCAAGAGAAATGGACTACTGACCTTACCCCCAACTCTGGAGCAGTAGCTCAGAGATTTTCTCAGGAACAGAAGCAGTACAAAAAAAAAAAAAAAACAGAAAAATCCAAAGCTGTCCCCCAAAGTTACTGACTTTATTCAGAGCAGAGTGTGGAAAGCCTAAAAGAGCTCTCAAAAACAATGGAGCTTTTAGTAGTAAGCAATTAAAAGAAGGTTTGGGGCTCTGTGAGAACTACAAATGAAACTGTCGGCCAGCTAGTTTCCCAGAGAGAACCACAAAAAAGGACCGCTAAGGAGAGCCACCAGAGGACAGTACAAACCTCAAACACTGGCCTTCAAAACTACCTCAACCCAAAATTAATTGGAACATGTCATGGAGCAATTTATGCTCCGGGGCATTGTCTAAAATAATAGAGAAGTCAACCATGAAAGAGTAGAGCCTAACATCTGAGTACAATACCAAGAGAGGCAGACAGATTAACAGAGCAATCAGATAAAGAAGTAATCAAAGAGAGATGTGATTTTGAAACAAAACAATAGCAAAATTTCTGTCTTCCAGGATGACCATGCTCATGGCCAAGGATGTACCACTTAGAAAGGCAACATCAGAGGTTTCATATTTCATGGGAAGTAGATGGAACCAAAAACACCCAGGCACAACACAAAACAAATGAACAATCAAGTGTAAAATCAAGCCCATAAATGGGGAAGGAAATCAATATCCAGAGTTATTACATCATCTTACTTAAAATGTCCATTTTTCTACAAAAACTTGCAACAAATACATACAAAGAAACAGAAAGAATGGCTCACAGATAAGCAAAAATTGCTTTTGAAGGTCCTAGATACCAGATTTTTAAAGGATTTCAAAGCAGCTTTTACAATCATGTTCAAAGAACTAAAGGACAATGTGCTTAAGCAAATATTGTAATCTATGCCATCAAATATCAATACAGAGGTATAAATTATTTTGGAAAATAACTAAATAGATATTCTGGATTGAAATATACACAGAATTACTTGAAAAAATTACTAGAACCTCTTAACACATTTGAACTAACATAAGAAAGAATCAGCAACCTGAAGATAGACCTGAAGATATAATGCATCCAAAGAGAAGAGAAAATAAGAATAAAAACAAATTAACAGAGTCACAAAGAAATATTAAGCACACCAATATATGCAAAATGGGAAAGGAAAAGGGAGAGAAAGGAAGAGAAACAATTAGAAAAAATAATGACTGAAAACTTTCTAAATCTTATGAAACACATCAATCTATGTATCCAAGAAGATCAACAAACTCCAAGTACCACAATCACAAAAAGGTCCCTACATTGCTAAAAAATAAAATAAAAAAGACAATGACACAGAGAATATTTTGAAAGTAGCAAGAAAATAATTACTCATAACAGACAAAACAATTGCCAGAAGATTAACAGCTAACTTATTATCAGAAACAAGGAGGGCAGAGACAATGGGATAACATATTCAAAGCACTCAGAAGAAAAAAACTCCACAAGGATATTTTGCTAACTACCCTGTCTTACCCAAGTGAATGTCTCCGGAGGAGAAAAGGTATGCCCAAGACTCATTCGAGGATGGAAGTGATGCAGCTGATACTCCAATCTGTCCCATTGGCATACAGGTCTCTGTCTGATGCCTAGGCCAGCTTAAAGGCTTCATCTGTTAGCTCTGACATGTGCTGGGTGTCAATGCAACATGCCTGGCACTGATCTCCAAGACAAACCTCTTTGGTAGCTCTCAAACCCTGGTCCCCAGAGAGTAGAGTCTTGAGATTTGGGGAGAAATGGGAGAGGGAGAGAGCTAACTGGCCGATTGCAGTTTCAGTGGCTAAATTGATGGGTATTGTCCTAGCACCAGCAGTTGTGGGGCTTTTCTTAACACTGAGTTTCACTGTGGTGAAACTGGTACTAGGTTTCAAGTGTAAGGCTGGACTTAATCTCTCTCAACCCCAAGTGGGAGGCATTATTCCTAGTACCTGGCTGCTTGGAGTTGGGGAGGGGTAATGCAGTAACTCTAGCCTTCCTACCTTCTTCAGTGGTCTTTCCATTTTGTGATAGTAAAAAAAAGGCACTATTGTTTCTCATCTGATTTCTTTAGCTCTTGTGAAGGTACTTTGGTGAATGAATAACTATCCAAGTTGGTGTGGCTGAGGAGATGATTGCTAGAGGATCATATTCAGCCATCTTGCTCCACCTCTTCCAAGACACATATCTAGCAAAAGTCTCCTTCAAAAATGAAGTTGGCTTTTGAAGGTTTCATGCAGGGGTAGTGAAATCTTCCAAAGTTGATTGTACTGAAGTTTGCAAAATCCTGTGAATTTGCTAAAAAAAAAAAAAAAAAAACTGCATACACTGTGGGTGTATTACATAGTATATAAATTATATCTCAAAAAAACTATTATAAAAATAATGAGAGTGTCTGTGATGCAATAGTCACATGAAAGCCTATGTAAAATTTAATTGAGCAATTCCAGTTCCATTATGGTAGCAAAAGATTACTGGAACCAACCCTTCTTATGAGTACAAGTAAAAATCCTAGAGCAAAATACAAACTAATGAAGGCTCTAAAATAGTAGATTCCCCTTTCTTTGGGGATATAACCAGGACCATTGAATAATACACACACTCTACTCAAAAATCCCCGTTCACACTGATAATTAAGGCTCACCTACTGGCCCAAAGTATCTATACTTATATTCTCCTCTATTTCCTTGGAGAATTCTCTTTTCAGTGCCTGATTAAAACGCATATTTAGCCAAATTTAAACACATATTTAGCCAAATTTAGCTGTTGCCTCATGGCCAGCACCAGTCTTGTCACTAGAATAATGACTAGCCAAATACATATGGAAAATGATTTATAGGTAAAGGAATGGCCAGTAAAAGTTTTGAGTTTGCAGTGTTTGTTTAGTTGTTTTAGATAAGTTGTGTATTGTTTGCCAATTATATTGAAAATGATACCTTCTAATTCTGCCAAGTTTGTAGAATTTTTAAAAAGTTCTTCATTTAATAGTGACTACATAGAAATCTTCCATTTATGCTTTAATTTTAATAAAGATAGGATGGTAAAAATATAAATAAATAAATTAAATTAAATTAACTAGTAATCAAAAGTAAGTGAATTGTGGAGAAGAATCAAAACCTTGGGGAGTAACTGTAATGTGAATGACTTTCCCTTCGTTTGTTCTTTTCTCATAACTTTGCCCAGAGCAGTGAGATCATGTTGCATAGTACTGTGGCAATGGTGACAGCAATATGGGTGGTGAACATTCTAAGAATAAGACAATCTTTGCTCTTCTGGCTAGAAGAACTAGGGTGCAAAGAAAACAGATAATGGAGAGTGGAATGTGAAGAGGAGCGTCAGAGTACGAGATCTCCTAATTTTGTGTATGTACTCACACAAGTCTTAACCTTAATTCTGAGCTATACACATGGGCAGATCTAAACTACTATACCAAAAGCTTAATGATTTGAACCACCTAGAAATTTCATCCTACCTCTAGAAAGCCCACTAAAAACAATCCAAAATATCCAGACCAAAAAACAACATATGAATTAAAAGTATAATACTAAAAATTATTAAAATAACACAGAGAGAGGCTGGGGTTGTGGCTCAGTGGTAGAGTGAGGCGCTGGGTTCAATCCTTAGCACCATCTAAAAATAAATTAATAAAAAATAGGTATTGTGGCCAACTACAACAAAAATAAAACATTTAAAATAATAATAATAATAATACAGAGAAAGAAGGAGGAGGAATGGGAGAGGGAGAGAGCCAACTGAAAGTTTGAAAGGAAATAAATAAAAAGTTAAAAGGGAAGAGAACACCAAAACTAAAATGATAAGCTTGATTTTAAAAATGATAGCATTTAATATCAATGGTGTAAACACTCCCCCCAAAAAGACTGATAAAAGATTGACAAAGTAAGTGAAAACTCAAGACCTTAGAATCTGCTTCTGAGAAATTGATGTGACTCCATTTTTGAAAATAAATAAATAACTGCAGCTTCTACCTCAAGACCTGTCCTCAGGAAGGGGGAGTGACCCTTGTCTTTGGAAAACCCCACAGAGCACTCCTAAGCACATACCCACTCTGCTGAGCTGTTGGTCTGCAGATAGCAGGAGAGATCTGTGGCACTGGGTGTCCCTGACTCAGTTAGGCTAGGTGAGGACCCATAGCAACCCCCTAGCAACCACCAATCAGCATGAGACAGGGAAAATACCTGGGATGCCAGATGACCCCCCAGTAGTCTTGGTGGTTGATAACATGTTGGGAAACCATGTAGTTTAGCACTTACACCCCTCGTGGCCTAGATCAATCAGTTCAAAGGAATCCCCTTCTTGTACTAACTAATCACCCCTACCCAACTTGTTTCCGCCAGTGAATGTGCTAATCAATGTTAAGAGTTGTTGTTTGATTTTTCCATTCAATGGAATGATTTGCTGTGTGATGTTGTGAGGCATAGAGTATCCAACCAAAACCTAAAAAATCTCACTGAACAAAGGACCGGGGCTCACTCCCTGGGACCACTGTGTCTGGAATGGTTGTGAGTCCAGGCTGGAGCTTGAAATAAAGATTCTTGAGTGATTGCATCAGATTCCGCTCCTGGAGGACTATTGGGGTCCCACGAATCTGGCATTACACTTCCTCCCAGACACACTCCTGAAATATTAAGAAATAGATCAGATGAGCATAAGTTTATTTTTAAAATACTAAAACACAAAAGCAGCATAAAAAAATTGAAACTTCTGGGGCTGGGGTTGTGGCTCAGTTGTACAGAGCTCACCTAACATGCATGAGGCACTGGGTTCCATCCCAAGAACCACATAAATGTAAAATAAAGATATTGTGTCCACCTGAAACTAAAAAATAAATATTTTAAAAAATTGAAATTTCTATTTTAATGTAAAATAGACTTTAAGACAAAGACTATTTCCAGGTATGTAAACGTTTCATAACAAAAGGAGATAGACTTTGCCAGGGAAACATAACAATTATCAAAGTGTATTCACCTAATAGTAGGGTGTCTACATAATAAAAGGCAAAAATTGGCAGAATTAAAAAAGAAATAAAAAACTCCTAAATCATAGTAGTTGATTTTGACAACTTTCTCTCAACATAGAACCAGTAAGAAAAAATTAAAGATGTAAATATCTGAACAACAATCAACCACCATAATATAACTCGTGATTATAAAATATTACCTCCAGTTGCATAATGCACATTTTTCAAGTGTAAGTGGTACATTTGTCATATAGACTGTATAGAGTTATAAAACAATTTTCAATAAATTTGAAAGAATCAGAATCATGAGGTGTATATTATGATTAAAATGAAGTTAAATTAAAAATCACTACAGCCAGACCTCAACATTTGCAGTTTCCACATCTACTGATTCAACCAAAGACACACCAAAAATATTTGGGGGGGAAATTATATTTTTCCCAGTATGCTACTGTCTACAGAAGACATTTACCCAAGCCAAATTATAATGTGACCATGTGACTAGGTTCTTACCAGTAAAATGAGAAGAAAATCAATGCATGCAACTTCTTTTTCTTTAGGATAGTATTAAAACATAATCTATACTCTCTTGTTTCCTTCTCTGTCACCTAGAACCCATCATAACCATACATCAGTAGGGTGATTCTTCTTAACTATTATTAAACTTGAAGGCTTTAAGACTGGAGCAGCAAAATATACTTAATCTCATAAAACATTTGCTCCACTAGCTCCTTATTTATAGTACCACTGTCTGCAACAGATTGTAAATAGTTTGTACATTTCATTCTTTAAGTGAGAAAGATAATGACTAGCTGAAGACTTGAGAGTTCATGAAATCCTTATTAAATACAATGTATTCTTCTATTTCCACACTATGGACATACCAAGAAGCCAAGACTTGTACATTCTTTCTTCTACATCTTGAACCAATCCTCTACCTTCCATATTTAGGCATTTGCCTGATCCTACTAAATTTCTGCTGAAATGCATCAGTTTCTCTTTTGCTTTCTCCCTGCAAGATTATTATGATCATCTTCCAAAAGTTCCTCTTTTTCCATTTTATTCTCTCTCCAAATGATGGTACATCCTACTGCCCTAAGTGCAACCCTATGCTGCTCATAACATTTGAAAATATTCACATTAGTGTCTAAATATTATATTCTTACCATCAAATCCAAGATCCTCAAATGTTTGGCCGATCTTTTAAAGCCTACTCACCTAAATACCTATAAACCATGGAGGATGTTTTCCCACATGGAAGCTTTAGCTCTACCTTACTATTCCCCCTAATATATTCAACTTAAATAAAGCGATCAGTGAGGATGTTTCTCCAAATAATAGTGGTATTTATTTGGGAACAGAAGAATATTGCAATGGGCATGTGCATACCCTAGTATGGATATATTCAGAGAGGTTGAGGGAAGGGAAAATTTTTAAAGACAAAAATGAGGAGGATTACATCAGATATTTTGAAACAAAAATCTTTGGCCATATGATGAATAGGAGTGGTGTCAGTCCAAGGTTGAACAGACAGTTGCTAGGCAGATGTCCTTGTAGAAGTATTTCTTATATAAGGTTGTGGTAGCCTCTGTGCCACTTGTACTGGCAGAATCTGTTGTAATAGTTATTATCAGGTAATGACACATGAGAACCCTTCCTTCATAACCTCCTGGATTTATTTCCTTTGTTGTTGTTGTTAGGTTTGACACGAATGACCCCATATTGACTGGGATAACTTTCACATTTTTGTCACAAGATTCTGGTACATCTCTGCCTACACACATCAAAGTCCCAAGTCAAATGCTCTGTTGGTAATGAAGTTTTCCATAGTCTTCCATACACATTCTAGCTGGAAGTTATTTGAGTCTCTTCTGAAATCCTACAATATTTTCTCTCTCTTCTGGAAGTTTTTACTTTATTTTTATTTTTGTATTTTAGCTCATGGTTTTTACAGCTGAACTGAATCTCCTTATAATTGACACATACACTGATTATTGTACTTATAACTAGGTAATTACCTCACTATTTGTTGTTTTGTCTTTGTCTGTTTGGTTTTTTTTATTGGTTGTTCAAAACGTTACAGAGCTCATGATATATCATCTTTCATACATTTGACTCAATTGGGTTTTGAACTCCCATTTTTACCCCAATAGAGATTGCAGAATCACATCTGTTACATACTCACATTTTTACATAATGGCATATTAGTGACTGTTTTATTCTGCTAACTTTCCTATCCCCTACTATCCCCCCTCCCCTCCCCTCCCCTCCCATCTTCCCTCTCTACCTCCTCTGCTGTTGTTCAATTCTCTCCCTTTTTCCCCGCCCCCTTGTCCCTCATAACCTCTTATAATTTTGTGTATCATTGAAGGTCTCCTACCATTTCCATATGCTTTCCCTTCTCTCGCCCTTTCTCTCCCCCCAGTCGTCTTGTTTACTGTTGGTCTTTTCCTCATGTTCTTCCTTCCTGTTCTGTTCATATTGGTTCTCATTATATCAAAGAAGACATTTGACATTTGTTTTTTAGGGCTTGGCTAGCTTCACTTAGCATAATCTGCTCTAATGCCATCCATTTCCCTGCAAATTCTATGATTTTGTCATTTCTTAGTGCTGCATAATACTCCATTGTGTATAGATGCCACATTTTTTTATCCATTCATCTATTGAAGGGCATCTAGGTTGGTTCCACAGTCTAGCTATTGTGAATTGTGCCGCTATAATCATTGATGTGGCTGTATCCCTATAGTGTGCTCTTTTAAGGTCCTCAGGGAATAGTCCGAGAAGGGCAATACCTGGGTCAAATGGTGGATCCATTCCCAGCTTTCCCAGGAATCTCCATACTGATTTCCAAATTGGCCTCACTATTTTGCAGTCCCACCAGCAGTGTACAAGTGTACCCTTTTCCCCACATCCTCGCCAACACTTATTGTTGTTTGACTTCATAATGGCTGCCAATCTTACTGGAGTGAGATGGTATCTTAGGGTGGTTTTGATTTGCATTTCTCTGACTGCTAGAGATGGTGAGCATTTTTTCATGTACTTATTGATTGCTTGTATGTCCTCCTCTGAGAAGTGTCTGTTCAGGTCCTTGGCCCATTTGTTGATTGGATTATTTGTTATTTTATTGTTTAATTTTTTGAGTTCTTTGTACATTCTGGATATTAGGGCTCTATCTGAGGTGTGAGGGGTAAAAATTTGTTCCCAGGATGTAGGCTCTCTATTTACCTCTTTTATTGTTTCTCTTGCTGAGAAAAAACTTTTCAGTTTAAGTAAATCCCATTTGTTGATTCTTGTTATTAACTCTTGTGCTATGGGTGTCCTATTAAGGAATTTGGAGCCCAACCCCACAATATGTGGATGGGAGCCAACTTTTTCTTCTATCAGACGCAGTGTCTCTGATTTGATATCTAGCTCCTTGATCCATTTTGAGTTAACTTTTGTGTATGGCAAGAGAAAGGGATTCAGTTTCATTTTGTTGCATATGGATTTCCAGTTTTCTGTCTAATGGCGAGAGCAGTGTGTTGAAGTCACCCATAATTATTGTGTTGTGGTCTATTTGACTCTTGAATTTGAGGAGAGTTTGTTTTATGAATGTTGCAGCACCATTCTTTGGTGCATACAAATTGATAATTGTTATGTCTTGTTGGTGGATGGTTCCTTTTAACAGCATATAGTGTCCTTCTTTATCCTTCTTGATTAGCTTAGGTTTGAAGTTGATTTTATTCGATATGAGTATGGCCACTCCTGCTTGCTTCTGAGGGCCATGTGAGTGGTATGATTTTTCCCAACCTTTTACCTTCAGCCTGTGTATGTCTTTTCCTATCATATGAGTCTCCTGAAGGTAGCATATTGTTGGATTTGTTTTTTTGATCCAGGTTACTAGCCTATGTCTCTTGATTGGTGAGTTTAGTCCATTAACATTTAAGGTTACAATTGAGATATGATTTGTACTTCCAGTCATGCTTCTTTATTTATTTATTTTAGTTTGGCTAGTTTTACTTTTTGGTTATTTTCCTCACCATTTACTGAGATACCTCCTGCTGTTCGTTTTCGGCAGTATTTTTCAATTCCTCTTCTTGTAGTATTTTGCTCAAAATGCTTTGCAATGCTGATTTTCTTGCTGCGAATTCTTTAAGCTTTTGTTTATCGTGAAAGAGTTTAATTTCATTGTCAAATCTGAAGCTCAATTTTGCTGGATACAGTATTCTTGGTTGGAATCCATTATTTTTCAGCGTTTGAAATACATTGTTCCAGGATCTTCTCACTTTCAAAGTCTGTGATGAGAAGTCAGTTGTTAACCCAATTGGTTTAACCCCTGAATGTAATCTGCCTCTTTTCTCTTGTGGCTTTTAATATTCTCTCCTTGTTCTGTACGTTGGCTATCTTCATAATTATGTGTCTTGTAGTTGGTCTATTATAGTTTTGGATGTTTGGGGTCCTGTAGGCTTCCAGGATTTGGCAATCCATTCCATCTTTCATCTCTGGGAAGTTTTCTACAATTATTTCATTTAATATGCTGTCCATTCCTTTGGTTTGAATCTCTGTGCCTTCTTCTATCCCGATGACTCTCAAATTTTTTTCTTTTATGACATCCCATATCTCTTGAATAGATTGCTCATGGGATTTAAGCATCTTTTCTGTGTTGACTATACTCTTTTCAAGTTGATAAACCTTGTCTTCATTATCTGATGTTCTGACTTCTACTTGATCAAGTCTATTTGTAATATTCTCGTTTGAGATTTTAATTTGGTTTATACTTTCCTACATTTCTAGGATTATTGTTTGATTTTTTTTTAAGATCTCTATCTCCTGGTAGAGCTCGTTCTTTGCCATTTTAATTTGTTTGTTTAATTCATTTTCAAAATATACTTTTATTGCTTCGACTTGCTGTATCATGTCTTCTCTAATATTCCTTTCTATTTGAGTTAGGTATGCCTTGAGTTCTTTCCCCATCCCTGCTTCTGATGTTTCTATGTCCTCCTGTAGAATTAAGTTGTCTTGCATTATTTGGACTCCTTTTTTACCTTGTTTTCTCATGTTGTCAACGTTACTTTCCAGCTCTATTTGATTGTCGTGTTTCTGCTCTCTTCTATAGATTTGTTTTGGTTCTGTATTACTCTGATGCCTCTCCTTTGTGTTGTTAAACTATGCCTGCTAATGTGGATTCCGTTGGGAAGGAATTCCGATGTCCCAGCTCCAGTGAGGACACTTCTCTGCTATGAAGGGCCCCAGGCTCCTTGCCGGGGTGTCCTACTGGGGGGGGTGTGATTGGACTGTCTCTGTTTGGTTTCAGCTCCCAGTCACGGCAGGTGGGCAGTCTCCAGCTGCCCAGTATCGCAGGCCACAGGCGTGTGATCGGTCGCCAGTGGGTGGGCGTTCTCCTACCACCCAGTTACGTAGGCAGTGGGTGAACTGTCGCCGGCCAGTTTCAGCCGCCCAGTCGTGAGGGCCTTGCCGCTAGTCCCCTGGTTTCTCCTGCTAGTCTTGGTTTGTCCTTCTAGACCAGATTTCCCCTGAGTGATGGTTCTCGGCAGTTCAAACTGTACTCTGGGCCTGCCGTTTGTTGGGTGTGGAGGGTGACTATTGGGAACTCTGGCACTCTATTGTTTTGTTTCCGTCGTGGGGGATAGAACTGTACCGCTTCCTTCCCCCTCTGAAATCCCGTACTCAGCCCAGGGGTCAGTGCAGGCTTGGCTGGCGGGCTTCCACAGAATTGTAGCCACTTATCTCCCTGCTTGCTAATTAATCGCTTCTCTGTGGTGCCTGTCTGTTTTTTATTTTGTTTGTTTTTTTGTTAACAGAGGGAAAAAAAAATCATCACCATTACTACCCTCACCACTACTGTGGTTTGCTCTAATTAGACTGGGGATTCTGCCTATAAATTGATACAGGACATGTTTTCATAAAAATTCAAATTTCATACCTTCTGGCAGTTCTTTATAACATTAAAAGTAACTCACAGCTAATAGTCAATGTAATTAAATTTAGCATAGCACATTAGTGAGTTTTTAGATATGGAAATGATAGCTGTTATTGAAATAATTTTTAACCTCAAGCTGAATTTTAATGGATCTTTGTCACTCCAAATAGTTGTCTTATCTTTTATAGTGTTGTGGTCTAGCAGAGTAAAATTTTTCCAGTCCCCTAATGTCTTTGATCACTGGACTTTGTCGGTTCCTTTCAATTTCTCCTTCCAACTTGGCGGATTCTTTCCTGAGTTCACCTCATTCCTAAAATATCTTGCTAATGATAGCAAATACACACTCCTAACATACTGGTTTCCAACCTTGTATCCTGAAGATATGAGCTTAATAAGCACAAGATTGACTTAAGTTTTCTCAGGATGATGATTTTACCAATAATATTGTCACTGAAAATGATGGAACTCCAGTTTTTCTATCTGTAATATCAGTTTCTCACCACCCAGCTGCTGAGGCAATGTTACATTTTAAGTTTTCATTACAATAAAACACCTCTTGAATCATAGAGGAATTAACACCTCAAAATCATTATCAATAGTTGCTGGCTAAGGTTTGAATGTGTTCTCTAAATGTTCATGTGTTGGAAATTTAACCCCTAAATTCATAGGTTAATGGTATTTTGACATAGGGCCTTCAGGAGGTGATTAGGATTAGATGAGGTCATGAAGGTGGAGTCTCTATGATGGCATTAGTGACTACATGAAAACAAGAAGAGTCCTGAGCTGGCACAACTGCTCTTTCTCATCATGTGATGTCCTCCACCTTGTTTTGATGCATCAGGAAGGCTTCATAGATACTGAGCAGATGCTGGTGTCACATTCTGTACTCCCCAGCCTCCAGAATCCTAAGCCAAATAAGTTTCTATACTTTATAAATTACTTGGTCTTTGTTATTTTGTTATAGCAACAGAAAACAGACTAAGATACTATTTACCCATATAAATTCCAAAACTCAGCATAAAAAGCTTATTTATAACTCCATTTATTGCCAAGAGAGAATTCTAATCTATATAATCATTCAGGAGCCAGATAACAGAGACTCGATTCCAACATGGCGGCAGGCACGGAGAGATCAAGTCTCTGAACTCTTTCAGCTGTGCAGGCATAGGGAGTTGTAAACAGCCTAAATCTATTTGCTTAGTATCACTAGGCAATGCTGAGTTTACATGGATCTGGGGTGAACAGTCTGGGCCTCTCAGAACACTCACCGAGCCTGGATCGGCTGAATTCAAGCTCCCATTCGCCTGCTTCCCGCAGACAAACAGCTGCGACTCAGCACTAATCCATTCGGCTGAAACAACTGGTCAGCCCTTCTGATCCTATGGAGGTAATGCCAACCGAGCCTTTATAGATAGCGGCCACAGGTTTGAAACGGGGCTTGGGAGAGACAGTAAGGACCCACCCGTTGCATTGATCACCCGGCAAAGGGAAACGAACTCTCGCCATTTGCAAGAGATACCACCATGGCAGAGAACTGACGTCATCAGAGTGCGGTGGAGGAGATAACTTCATTGAATCCTGCGGCTACAGGGCTCCTGAGAGCAGCAGACCTGGCGTGTACCCATTATTGTGGTGAGCGGCACCCGTGAGAGGGGCCTGGCTAGAGGAAAAGTGGGGAAGTGACTAGACACAAGAGGAGGCCCTAGGCACTCAGGATTGGAGACTCGCCCAGTCTGGGAGGAGGAGCTGCTGCACAGTGATTGGTTCCCGCATATTGACAGGAGAAACTTGGCCTGGTGGGCACAGCGCCACCTACTGGAAGAGAAGTTAATCAAACTCTAAGACTGCATTTATTAGTTTGTTTTTTTTTCTTTTTTCTTTTCTCCTTTTTTTTAATTTTGACTTGGGTTTTTCTTTCATTTTCATTTTTTCTTTCTTGTTTTTTAAATTTTTTTTACATTTTTTTAAATTTTTTTCTTCCAATTTTAATCTTAATTTTTTTTTATTTTTTTTTTTAAATTTTCTTTTCTTTTTTTACTTCCTATTTTTTTCTTCTTTTGTCTTTTCATTTCTTTTCAATTATCTTATCCCCCCTTCCTTGAATTCTACCTGCTTACTCTCATTCTCTTTAGTGACTTCTTCCCTTCCCTTCTAATACCTTTCCTCCCAAACATCAAATAAATTTATAGAAGTAAACAGTAACTCAGCAGTCAAACAGAACAAGAAGTAACATGAGGAGCTTCAAAAAGCAAGGAAGAAAAGGAGTACAAACAATGCAGGACAGCCTAAATATTCAGGAGGACCTAGAGTCATCAGAAAAATGGTCATATAAAGAACTCATGGAACACCTTAGACAGATGGAATGGAACCTTAAAGAGGATACGAGACAGCAAATTCAAGCAGCGAAAGAACACATTGAGAATGAATTACATAAACAGATAAAAGAAGAAGTTAAGCATCTTTATCAGGAGATAGAGACTATAAAAAATAATCAAACAATAATTCTAGAAATGAAGGAAACGATACACCAAATTAAAAACTCAGAGTATCACTAACAGAGTGGATCAAGTAGAATCCAGAAGGTCAGATAATGAAGACAAAATATATCATCTTGAAAAGAGTCTAGCAAACTCAGAAAGGCTGGTAAAAAATCATGAGAAAAACATCCAAGAGTTATGGGATAACATAAAAAAACCAAACTTACTAGTCATCGGGATAGAAGAAGGTACAGAGATTCAAACCAAGGGAATGAGAAACCTGCTGAATGAAATAATTACAGAAAATTTTCCAGAAATAAAAAAGGAAACAGATATACAAATTGAAGATGCATACAGGACACCGAGCACACAAAATCACAGTAGACCAATGCCAAGACACATTGTTATGAAGATATCCAATATACAGAACAAAGAAAAATATTAAAAGCTACAAGAGAAAGGAGACAGATTACATACAGGGGTAAACCAATAAGGTTAACAACCGATTTTTCATCACAGACACTGAAAGCAAGAAGGTCATGGAACAATGTATTTCAAACACTGAAAGACAATGGATGCCAACCAAGAATTCTGTATCCAGCAAAATTAAGCTTCAGGTATGACAACGAAATAAAAATCTTTCATGATAAACAAAAGTTGAAAGAATTTGCAGCCAGAAAACCAGCCTTGCAAAGCATTTTGAGCAAAACACTACACAAGGAAGAAATGAAAAACAATAACCAAAACCATCAGAGGGAAGTGCCTCGGTAAAGACAGAGGGTGAGGGGAAAGATAATCATGGAGAAACAAACTAAATTTTTTTAAAAAAGGATAAATAATCAAACATGGATGGAAGTACAAACCATATATCAATAGTAACTCTGAATGTTAATGGCTTAAACTCTCCAATAAAGCGACATAGGCTGGTATCATGGATTAAAAAAACAAATCCGACAATATGCTGCCTCCAGGAGACACATCTGATTGGAAAAGACATACACAGGCTGAAGGTGAAAGGATGGAAAAAAGTATACCACGCACACGGTTCTCGTAAGCAAGCAGGGGTGGCCATCCTCATATCAAATAAAATTGAATTCAAGACTAAGTTAATCAAAAGGGATAAAGAAGGACATTATATACTGTTAAAAGGAACCATTCACCAACAAGACATAACAATTATCAAAATTTATGCACCAAATAATGGCGCTGCGACATTCATAAAACAAATTCTCCTCAAGTTCAAGAATCAAATAGACCACAACACAATAATTATGGGTGACTTCAACACACCTCTCTCACCATTGGACAGATCCTCCAAACAAAAGTTGAATAAAGAAACTATAGAACTCAATACAACAATCAATACCCTAGACTTAACTGATATATATAGACTATATAAACCATCATCAAATGGATATACTTTTTGCTCAGCAGCACATGGATCCTTCTCAAAAATAGACCATATATTATGCCATAGGGCTACCCTCAGTAAATATAAAGGGGTGGAGATAATACCATGCATTTTATCTGATCATAATGGAATGAAACTGGAAATCAATGATAAAAGAACGAAGGAAAAATCCTACATCACATGGAAAATAAACAATATGTTACTGAATGATCAATGGGTTACAGAAGACATAAAGGAGGAAATAAAAAAATTCTTAGAGATAAATGAAAATACAGACACAACATTTCGGAATCTATGGGACACAATGAAAGCAGTTTTAAGAGGAAAATTCATCGCCTGGTGGTCATTCCTCAAAAAAAGAAAAAAACAACAAATAAATGAGCTCACACTTCACCTCAATGCCCTAGAAAAGGAAGAGCAAAACAACAGCAAATGTAGCAGAAGGCAAGAAATAATTAAAATCAGAGCGGAAATCAATGAAATCGAAACAAAAGAAACTATTGAAAAAATGAACAAAACTAAAAGTTGGTTCTTCGAAAAAATAAATAAAATTGACAGACCTTTAGACATGCTATCGAAGAGAAGAAGAGAGAGAACTCAAATTACTAACATATGGGATGAAAAAGACAATATCACAACAGATGCTACAGAAATACAGAAGACAATTAGAAATTATTTTGAAAACCTATATTCCAATAAAATAGAAGATAGTGAAGACATCGATAAATTTCTTAAGTCTTATGATTTGCCCAGACTGAGTCAGGAGGATACATACAATTTGAACAGACCAATATCAATGGTTGAAATTGAAGAAGCCATCAAAAGACTACCAACCAAGAAAAGCCCAGGACCGGATGGGTATACAGCGGAGTTTTACAAACCCTTTAAAGAAGAATTAATACCAATACTTTTCAAGTTATTTCAGGAAATAGAAAAAGAGGGAGCTCTTCCAAATTCATTCTATGAGGCCAACATCACCCTGATTCCGAAACCAGACAAAGACACCTCAAAGAAAGAAAAATACAGACCAATATCTCTAATGAACCTAGATGCAAAAATCCTCAATAAAATTCTGGCAAATGGAATACAAAAACACATCAAAAAAATTGCGCACCATGATCAAGTAGGATTCATCCCTGGGATGCAAGGCTGGTTCAATATACGGAAATCAATAAATGTTATTCACCACACCAATGGACTTAAAGATAAGAACCATATGATCATCTCGATAGATGCAGAGAAAGCATTCAACAAAGTACAGCATCCCTTTATGTTCAAAACATTAGAAAAACTAGGGATAACAGGAACTTACCTTGACATTGTAAAAGCTATCTATGCTAAGCCTCAGGCTAGCATCATTCTGAATGGACAAAAGTTAAAGGCATTCCCTCTAAAATCTGGAAGAAGACAGGGATGCCCTCTATCACCACTTCTATTCAATATAGTTCTCAAAACACTGGCCAGAGCAATTAGACAGACGAAAGAAATTAAAGGCATAAAAATAGGAAAAGAAGAACTTAAATTATCACTATTTGCAGATGACATGATTCTATATCTAGAAGACCCAAAAGGGTCTACAAAGAAACTACTAGAACTAAAAAATGAATTCTGCAAAGTGGCAGGATATAAAATCAACACGCATAAATCAAAAGCATTTCTGTATATCAGTGACAAAACTTCTGAAACGGAAATGAGGAAAAACACTCCATTCACAATATCCTCAAAAAAAAATAAAATACTTGGGAATCAACCTAACAAAAGAGGTGAAAGATTTATACAATGAAAACTACAGAACCCTAAAGAGAGAAGTAGAAGAAGATCTTAGAAGATGGAAAAATATACCCTGTTCATGGATAGGCAGAACTAACATTATCAAAATGGCGATTTACCAAAAGTTGTCTATAGGTTTAATGCAATGCCAATCAAAATCCCAAAGGCATTTCTTGTAGAAATAGATAAAGCAATCATGAAATTCATATGGAAAAATAAAAGACCCAGAATAGCAAAAGCAATTCTAAGCAGAAAGTGTGAATCAGGCAGTATAGCAATACCAGATTTCAAACTATATTACAGAGCAATTGCGACAAAAACAGCATGGTACTGGTACCAAAACAGGTGGGTGGACCAATGGTATAGAATAGAGGACACAGAGACTAATCCACAAAGTTACAACTATCTTATATTTGATAAAGGGGCTAAAAGCATGCAATGGAGGAAGGATAGCATCTTCAACAAATGGTGTTGGGAAAACTAGAAATCCATATGCAACAAAATGAAACTGAATCCCTTTCTCTCACCATGCACAAAATTTAACTCAAAATGGATCAAGGAGCTTGATATCAAATCAGAGACTCTGCGTCTGATAGAAGAAAAAGTTGGCTCCCATCTACATATTGTGGGGTCGGGCTCCAAATTCCTTAATAGGACACCGATAGCACAAGAGTTAACAACAAGAATCAACAAATGGGACTTACTTAAACTAAAAAGTTTTTTCTCAGCAAGAGAAACAATAAGAGAGGTAAATAGGGAGCCTACATCATGGGAACAAATTTTTACTCCTCACACTTCAGATAGAGCCCTAATATCCAGAGTATACAAAGAACTCAAAAAATTAGACAATAAGATAACAAATAATCCAATCAACAAATGGGCCAAGGACCTGAAAAGACACTTCTCAGAGGAGGATATACAATCAATCAATAAGTACATGAAAAAATGCTCACCATCTCTAGCAGTCAGAGAAATGCAAATCAAAACCACCTTAAGATACCATCTCACTCCAGTAAGATTGGCAGCCACTATGAAATCAAACAACAACAAGTGCTGGTGAGGATGTGGAGAAAAGGGTACTCTTGTACATTGCTGGTGGGACTGCAAATTGGTGCGGCCAATTTGGAAAGCAGTTTGGAGGTTCCTGGGAAAGCTGGGAATGGAACCATCATTTGACCCTGCTATTGCCCTTCTCGGACTATGCCCTGAAGACCTTAAAAGAGCATGCTACAGGGCTGCTGCCACATCGATGTTCATAGCAGCACAATTCACAATAGCTAGACTGTGGAACCAACCCAGATGCCCTTCAATAGATGAATGGATAAAAAAAAAATGTGGCATCTATTCACAATGGAGTACTATGGAGCAATAAAAAATGACAAAATCATAGAATTTTCAGGGAAATGGATGGCACTAGAGCAGATTATGCTTAGTGAAGCTAGTCAATCCCTAAAAAACAAATACCAAATGTCTTCTTTGATATAATGAGAGCAACTATGAACAGAGCAGGGAGGAAGAGCAGGAAGAAAAGATTGATATTAAACAGAGACATGAGATGGGAGGGAAAGGGAGAGAAAAGGGAAATTGCATGGAAATGAAGGGAGACCCTCATTGCTATACAAAATTACATATAAGAGGTTGTGAGGGGAATGGGAAAATAAACAAGGAGAGAAATGAATTACAGTAGATGGGGTAGAGAGAGAAGATGGGAGGGGAGAGGAGGGGGGATAGTAGGGGATAGGAAAGGTAGCAGAATACAACAATTACTAATTGGGCACTATGTAAAATTGTGGATGTGTAACTGACGTGATTCTGCAATCTGCATTTGGGGTAAAATTGGGAGTTCATAACCCACTTCAGTCTAATGTATGAAATATGATATGTCAAGAGCTTTGTAATGTTGTGAACAACCAATAAAAAAAAAAACAGATAACAGAGACTCTACCATCTTCTACATAGGGCTTACCTGACTTCTAAGATTGTTGTGGGTATTGTCATTCCCTGGAATATTGGGGGAAAGATGCAGAGAATCATACAAAAGTGTATGAATCGAGCCTGAAAATTTACAAATACAACATCTCTCTTATCAACTATCAGCCAGAACTCTATTACCCAGCCATAAATAACTGCTGCCAAAGCTTCGAAATGTAGTCTGGCCATGGCTAAGAAGAAAGAGGAAACAGATTTACAGAATCTATCACCTTTGTCGTTGATATGGTGACTCACAGACTCATAATGAAATTTATAACTTAGTGACTTAAGAAGCAATGTCGTATATATCTGAAAGAGTGTGGCCTCTAATGTCAGACAGATATAGGTTTAAATCTAAGCTCAGTCACTTACTATAATGTGACATCAACTGATTTTATTAACCTCTCTAAGACTTGAATGCCTCATCTGTAAAATGGAGTAGTCATTTTATAGGCACAGGAAAAGGAAGAGGAATGATATATTTAAGTGTTTAGCAAAGTACCTTCCACAATGGAAGTACTCAAAAAATATAAGCTACTGTTTATATCAGAATTACTGAAAGAATTTTATAAGGAATCAGTACTATAACTTAATATCAATTTCACTTTCTTTATTTAAATAAAAAACTTAACATTGATATTTTTGAATCTTCCATTTATCAGGCAAGTCCTTCCTACCAGGAAAAAAAAATCATTAGTACACCAGAAATCAGTGGAAGAGAATTTGAAAATGTGAAAAAGCTTATACAACGATAAATGTTGCCTCACAGATGTTATAAGGAGAACAAAACAATAAAGCATTAAAAGATAGTTGCATAAGGGTCAGACTTTATAACTTTACAGCAGTACACCCCAAAGGTAATTTAGGTCGTTTCTACTTAGGCAGGGTTGACAGAGTATGATATCTTGACTCACTCAAGACAAAAATTATTTTTAGTGTCTGAAAATAAAACATTTTCTATCTTCCAATAGCAAGAATAGACACCAAACACAACATATTCATTGTGACCAAAGCTCCAGCAGTCTGTACAAATCACACTAAAGAGTTTGTGACACAACTAGCCTACAACCATATCCTGACAAGGAATCCTGACCACCATCTCTTTGCACCACAGCAGTAAGCCAGAAATATCTTTGTTCCATATTTTCCCTCGTGTAGCCCCAATTCTTCACTTGGTTAAAAATACTTCTGAAAAATTCAAACCAAATAAAACTCAAAGAAATGCTAAAATGCTCCAAGCAATCAGATAGAATGTGATATGGATGGTGCATGTGCGTGCATGTGTGTGTAATGAGTGATAAGGAAATGACAGTGGGTGAGACCTCCTTGGGAAATAAATCCAAATTATTGATATAAAAGTAAACACATTTGAAATGTGGATTTAGATCCACTCTTTTGCTGCTATGTGTAGGTTTCATTCATCTTGAGATTTCAAGAAGATTGTTCTCCAGCTCTCCCTGTTTCTTTTTTCTGCCCACAGTCTGGGTCCACATTTAGTTCTTGAGGGTGTTTGCTTATGTCCAATGCTGGTTTTGTCCCATTTGGCAGTTGTAGAGATTGAGGAGGGTGCTTAGGCACAAGGAAACCAGATAACACGGTAGTATTTGCTTTCTCTCTCTATTTTGATAGTGAGATTTGCAGGATATATATTTAATTTACAAAGTTCCTCTATTAACTCATGAAAACCATAGTTGTTTCCTGCCTCCTGCTTCCTTCTCTTTGCTGTCAGAATCACTTTGAGAGCTATTCAGGATAAATAAAGGGACAATCATTGTTATTGGAATAATCTTAAGCTACCAAATGCTCATATGTAAACTTGAAGACTAAAACCAAGGCAATGTCCCAGGAAGAGTGGGAATATGAGCCCAAACATAAAGGGAGCATGAATTCATTCTGCTCATGTTATGTAGGAAAGTCTGGGCACACATCAAGATGAGCCTAGCCAGGTGCAGCACAGAGTTGTCCAAGCTTAATCTAATTATGATACTGGGAGTATGTGTAAGCTAATCAATAACTTGATACTGAAGAAGAGCTTCACTAAGGTTGATTATACATGAAAAACACTTTTATTACAAGTACTTTAATCCTGGATGAGTGGACTTGGAAAGTAATACATCCCACACACACCCAAGACAGAGATTCGGATCATACAGGACTGGTCATGGCTCTAGTCACTGGTGGGGCAGAGGAGTTTCCTGAGGTGATTCAGGCTCAGACTGGCAAGCCAGGAATGTTTCTTTGAGGTCAGTGGACACTAGCTAGGATGTTTCCTTTGGGAAGGTACAATTAAACTCACGGGTAGGAGTTTGGAGGAACAAGTAGGACTTCCTAGTAATCTGCCTATTGGGACAACCACAGACTGGGGCACCCACAGAACTTGCCAGAGAACTGCTCATGCTGTTGAATTGACAGCGTGTCCAGCATGTAGTCTTGGACCACAGGTCAGAAACACAAACAAAAAGAAAGCAATGAACTGTGACTCTTATTGGGGTGATTGTCCTTAGCTTCTGTTCATGCAGCCTTGTTTTACTTTGTGTAAATTAAGTAGGATTCATGATGGTTGCCTACCTTTCTTGCCTCTAGAAATACTGTATACCATGCAATATCTCTATAGGTCTCTATGCAGATTGAGATCCCAAGGGTCACTCTGATTTTGTCATTTATTAGTAACAATTGTTTACATATTTCTTCTAATGGTTAAGCTACCACTTGGACTCTAATATTTCAAGTTTTTATCAGCCCCATTGCTGTTAGGAGCCCTGAATCTCCTACTGTCAGCCTGATGTACTGAGCTTCTAGCTTTTCTGTGACTCCAGTGCCCTTCTCAGCAACACATTCCTTATTACTTGGTTAAACTAAGTGTATTTTGGACCTTCCTGCAGAACATTGGCAGCTGTTGGGTCTTCTGACCTTAAGTGACATTCCCACTATTATTTTCCCACATTTCTGAACCTTTTAACCCCTTCACCATATGCCAGCGAATCTTAACTTTCATTATCATTAAGCAACCCAATTCAGCCTTCTACCTATTCCTAATTTCCTTTAGAAATTCAGATGGCAGGGCAGAAATAAAAGGCAAGTATTTGGGGGAGATTCCTTCCTAGAACAGGTAGAGGTAGACACAGTTAAAACTAATTTAGCTTCTATTTCAATTTGTATTGCTTGCCTCTGAATTACAGTTTGAGGAATATGCCACACCATCACGCAAATAAGAACTAATATAAATAAGTTGGTAAAGAATTTTCAAGTCCTCAGAGAGCAAGAATATAGCTGTCTTGGAAATTTTTACCAAATGAATTCTTTTTATTGAGCAATTGTGCCATTGTTTATTGAAGTCATAATGATAACCTAGTAGAACTCCATCTGCTATACAGAGAATAATTACCTTCCATTGATTAGAGATTTTATAGATATGCAGCTAATATTAGAAATTGGCTGTAGAAACTGGGAAAATTGTGGAACACCACCTTTCACTCTGCAAAATTCAATAATACAAATGTTTGCTTTTATCCTGGAGCAAAAGTAGAATAAGTTTCTTCCTTATCTCAATTGAACCTGCTGCTAAAACAAGACTGATCTTATCCTCGAGGTTGGCCTGTTCTATTCTAGTATTTGGTCAGATATTGCCAAGTCATTTCATTTTCAACCGTCATGGGCTAGCAGTCTACAATGTATGCAGAGTAATTCTACCACCACCAGAGAACATCCAAAACTGTAAATGTTTTATTCTATTTTAACCAAGTAGAAAAACATAGTCTCATAGGAATGTGTTGCTTAGGTCTGTAAATCAGCTCAGAAAATTATTTTCCTGAAAAGAAAATTTAGCTTTGTCAAAGATGGGTTGAGAGGAAGTTTGGACTACATGAGCTGCATCTTCCATGACCAAATTTGAAAAACTTTCAGGTATTAAACATCCATTCTTTAGAAGCAATTTCATGGAAAAATAGGCTATTTGCTGATCTGATCTCCTTTCCCTAGCAAAATAATCTGTGCATCTAAATTACTGTCTCAAGAAAAAAAAATGCAAGGCAATTTCTGTTAGTGTCCATCTAGCTTTCCAGTTAAAAAGGAAATAAAGAAGAGTTGATGAGAATGCAAATTCTGGCTCTTTTTCTGGTTTAACAGCCATCAAGGCCAGAATCTATCTGTCTGAATGTGAACTGAAAGGCACTCCTGTTTACCCTCCTCCATGAATTCTAGAGTCATCTTGACAAGTAACATTGTGTGAACAGGACCAGACTCAGGAAAAGCTCTGATGATTCCCTTTCAAGTTCTCAATGTGGATTTTTTTAAAGGATCTAGAAAAAGATGGAGGGAACCCTTTGGATAAACAGAATAAAATAGATTTTTTTTAATTGCCACACATTTGGGTTTAGTGCAAATATAAACTTTTGGAAGGCAAAAGAGAACCTTTCAAAGTTCTGTCTGTTTCCCAAATTACTTTTCTCTATCTTTAAGTTTCAAGAAAATGATATTCCTATTTCTGGCAAGGTTCAAGAGAATTCTATTTGGGGTTATTTTGCAACACTTAAATTGCTTCGGGGCTTGCTCTGTTTGGAATCCTGTTTGCTCAGTGGCACTATAATAAAATACTTATCCCCTTAAAGTAGTGATTATCTGGAAAAAAAGGAAGCTACCATTTAGCCAGCACCAAGTGGGTACTGTAGAAGTATCTTAGCCCTCTCATACATTTTTGTTATGTATTATGCAAGATAATCTGGGGTCTTTGGAGTCCTAGAAAATAAAGACATCACTGGGTAGTCTCTTTTTTCTCTTGTGCTAAAGCATCCAAACAGATCTTTGGAAAGGACTTAATTAGTAACTGTGGTCCTCAGCTCCATATGCATCCTGATGACACTCAGATTTATCTTTTCCTCCCTTAATACATTAGTGAGGAAATGAAAAATGAAGAGTCCTTTCCAAATGCACAGTCCTTAGAGTTCTTGGAAAATAAATGTTGTGTCTCTAAAATTAGAACTACCTAAAGAAGAGAAACTTGTTGCTTCTCTCCAATTCCCTTCATTCTCACTCCACTTCTCTTTGCTCCTTCAATCACTGTGTGTTTGGTCTTTGTTTATAGTACTTGTGAGTGAGAGCTAGTGAAGAGGAGTGACTTCATGTCACCATAGGGCAGTAAACTGGATTCCAAAAAAAAAAAAAAAAACCCAGACCTAAGACAACTGAGTAATCTAAAGTAAGGAAGGAAAGTGGCCCACTGTGTAAACTGGGAATGATTTTAGCTTTTTAGATGTGAAAGAATCTTTAATAAGTAGAGTTGTAATTGTTCTCAATTGGCCAACAATAGGTGTGTTTGATAAGCAGCTTTGTATTGGGGGGGAGGTCTAACTCTCCGGAGCCATTGGCCTTTCATTAGGGCCTCATGATGACTTTTGCAACTCCAGGTATCTTATTCCACAGAAAGTCCGTGCTAGCATATTTGTAAACCTTGCTGGAAAACTCTTGTTTAGCCAAAAATCACATAGCATGGCCAATCTTAGCTGCAAGGGAGGCTACAAACGTGAATATTTCTTTCATTTTCCCAGCCTTCATAATGGGCAATGCTAAAAGACAAGATGATTGGAAATGACTGTTTTGCCAACTCAACCACATCTGCCACATTTGTGATGAAGTTTACAGTTCAGCCATAAGGAGAATATCATATACATTATTCAGGATAATTGTGAGAGTAAAGGAGGAACTCTTAAAAAGAATTACATATTGGGGTAGGGGTGATACATGCCTGTAACTCCAGAAACTCCAAGGCTGAGGCAAGAGGATCACAAGTGCAAGGCCAGCCTCAGCAACTTAGCAAGTCTCTAAGCAACTTAGCAAGACCCTGTCTCAAAATTTAAAAAAATAAAAATGGCTGGAAGTCTAACTCCATCGTAAAATGCCCGAGTTTTATATCCAGTGCCAATTAAAGAAAAAATAAAAGAAAAAAACACACCAAACAATGAAGAGAAAACTGCCCAGTCATGAGTCAAGTAGACTTAAGAGCCTTTGCCTTCAAGAGTTTGACCAAAGAACTGAAAATCTGCTTCTCTAGTGAGTGGAGTCTCTCGGGCTAGACTCAGAGTCTCCAGCGCCCTTTCCTGGCTGTGCCTCCTCCAGCCCTGAGTTTGGGAGTAGGCCTTACCACTTTCCTTATGGGAGCTTTTGTTAACACCATGTGCTAAACAATGCTTAGAGGCCCTTTCTTCTGCATGAATTAAGACTTTTTAGAGCACATGTCATCCCTGTCTCCTACCTGCCATCCTATCCATGTCAATGAAGATGACGTTACACCCTTTGGTGTATACAAACATATTTATTTCATGCATTACTGACAATATATGTATAGATAAGTTTAAAGTGGGAATTTGTAAAACTTAATTTTTTTCACTTAAAAGTCATATATTCTACATAATTATTTTTAATGATTGTGCCTTTATCTCTAATAGTGTGTAAAAACCCTTAGGATATTAAAGCCATCATGAATTGTGGCAATTCTTTTGGATAGGAAAATTTTACATGACATACAAAATACTTTACATGCAAAAATATTAGAAATTTGCACTTTAAAATGGATCAAAATATACAAATAGGCTATAGCATTCACATACAAAAATGTCACTATGAAATGAAATTTCTTCAAAAATATCTCCTATTTTCAGAAGCAGGTAGAGATAAGCTTCATACTTTATGTTTTGGGTGACATTCTAGAAACAAATTGACTGTTTTAATGAAATAGATGTCATTTCAAGGATTTTCTATTTAAAAAAAATAACCAGTTCTGGTCTATATTCAATCACATACATTAAAATACGTCATTCTTTTAAATAGAGTGCTACCAATCCCCATATATTTAACACTTTTCTCTAATGAATGCCCTATTGTACTAGCATTTCCTCATAATGGGTTATTTAAAAGCCTACTTGGGCGGAGGATGTAGCTCAGTGATAGAGCACATGCTTAGCATTCACAAGACCCTAGGTTCCATCTCCAGCTCCAAATAAACAAAAGCTTTTTTGTTGACTTTTTACATTTAACCAGCATGAGATAATTAATGAGATTAAGTTCATCTTTCTTTTCCTCCAAATCTTAACTACCCATCCAGTTTTTTTTTTATGTTTATTCTCAGGCTTTAAGGCCTCTTAGAATTTAAAGGATGTTTTCCTTGACTGCACTATAATTATTTACCTACTTATTCTAACCAGTTCCTTTTTCTAGAAAGACATCTATAGCATAAACCACATTTTCTGTAATTCTGCAGCTCTTTTCTCCCCAACCCCCAAAATACAAACTTCATGAATTTGAAATGTGTGTGTTTGAAATCAGTTCTCTCTCCAACTGAAAGATGATCTTTCTCCTTCATTGTTGATGCCATATTCCTTAGCTATGAAGCCCTTGTCAGGATATGGATTTAAAATTACACAGTAGAATTAAGGAAAATCAAAACATGAAGTCTAAGGAAGTTGATTCAGCCTCAGTATCTCTTAACTTCTCAATAATGTGTTTTTCTAAAAGCCAGTTTTTTTTTTCTTTTTAATCCTTTTACTTCTGTTACCAAGTCTATAGTAATTAAAAATGTGATACATACACGAAAGCTTAAAACAAATGTGTGTGATACCCTCACCCTCTAGGGTAGCAGTTCTGAAAGTATAGCCCACAGAGCCCTCAGGATTCCAAGATAACTCTCTGGTACTTGCGAGTAACACTTTCAGGGGGCCTTGAAATAATCCTAAAACATTATTTTCTATTTTAATTATGTTACTACTTGTTTTGAGGGTCCAAAAGCAACTGATATAATTAAAAAGGCCTTACAAAATCAAGGCAGTGAATAATACCCAACTGTTCTATAGTGGCCATTTTCTTTACCAACATGCTTTTGTAGGAAAACATAATACCAGTTTCATTTAGGAATGCTCTCATGAAGCAATACTTTTGATCTCATTAAATCTCAATCTTTGAACACACTCTTCAATACTCTATGTGCCCAAATTGGAAATACACACAGAACTCTTGGCCTGCATATGTAAGTACAAGGTTGTCTTGGGGAAAAGCATTGTACAGTTGATTTGCAACCTGAGCTAGCTATCTCTTCCTGGAACACCATGTTTACTGGGGGAAAAAAAGACTACTGACCAACCAATAATTATAATTTAGAATTGGGTATTCTGCAAAATCTCTTCTCATAAAAGAATGTTATATGTCTTCCTCTTTGAGGAAAACTGACTATCTTTGTTGCTAATGAAAAAAATTGAGCTTCCTACCAAAAATTGGTGTTATGGAAAACATATATCCATGATTAATTTAACCACTTCCTAAAATTTAAAGTTATTTTTTAGATAAGATCAACATTGATACTGATGAATGTGACTTTTCATATTTTAGGATAAAATTCATCAATGCTTTTGAAGATCTTCATAGTTGGTAAACCAGTATTTTCCAAATGACTAAGACATATGTTACAAAGTCATGTACAGATAAAAGACTGGTTACAAGCACAATATATATTAATGGGTTTCCATATAAAGATCATTGATATGGTTTTAGAATCTATTTTATAACTAATTTTAATAAACTACAACTTGTCAAATTTTGGTATGATATTGAAGGAAAATACCTACCTAAAAAGTCTGTTAAAATCCTCTTTTGTGAGCCAGGCACCTTGACTCATGTCTATAGACTGAGCTTCTTGGGAGGCTAAAATGGAAGGACTACTTAAGCCCCAAAATTTAAGATCACCCTATAAATTCAAGACACAGTCTCAAAAAAAGCAAAAAAGAAAAAAGAAATCCCTTTTTCCCCAAGCTTTAACCTGTATTAGCCTGAATTTGCTTCATATACTTCCATTAAAAAAAAAACAAAAACACATCACAACAGATGAGAAACCAGCTATCTCCTACTAATTCAGACATTAAAAAGATTTACAAAGACAAAATGATGCGAACATACTCATTATTTTTCACTTTGAAAGTATAAATTTTCACCTAAAGAAAATATTACTTTTATTAACATACAATGGCTTTATTATTTTAAATAAATTAGTGAGAAAATATTTTTAATTATCAATTTTAATTTTAACACAGTAAATATTGATGACATAACCTCTGTAAACAAAAGTTTTTTTGAAACCTTAAATAATTTTTTAGAATATGATGAGGTTTTAAGATTTTAGGTGTTGATAAATGCTGTTTTAGGAAAATGTCTATAAAGGAAAAAAGAAAAGTGAGCAAACAATTTCACTGACCAATTCAGGAACCAAAAGATAAGAAATCAAATAAATTTGTCCTATTTTTCCCTTTTTACTATTATTGACACATAATGATTGTATATATCTGTGACTAACGTGTGATGTTTTGATTCAGTATATATTGTATAATGATAAAAATCAGGATAATTCATATAGTCATTACTTTTTACCATTTCTTTATGATATAATTACATGGCTTAATCTAGACTAGATCCTTTTGTTTGCGAACAACCACACCAACCATAGCTACCAGATATTTCAGCTCTAAAAACCTTCATGAACTAACAACTTCCCCGTAGAGTTACTAGTTCAGATTCCTTTCTTCTCAGCAGCACGTGGATCCTTCACTGAAATAGACTATATCTTAGGCCACAAAGCAACTCTTAGCAAATACAAAAATATAGAGATAATACTTTGCATTCTGTCAGATCATAATGGAATGAAATTAAAAATCAATTATAAAATTAAAAAAATAGAAGCTACCTTAACACCTGTACTTTAAATATTACACTATTGAATGACCAATGAACAGTTGAAGAAATCAGGGATTGTAGTGAGCCGTTTCTGTGTACTGTGGCCGCCATTACAAGATGGCGCTGATAAGCACCGTGGCCTGTGATAAACAACTCCTTATTTTGGGAGAGTTGGCACGTAGCTGTAAAACACCCTATGAGAAAGATCCACGTGGCAGTTGTGCATTGGGGCTTTATCTGCTTTATTAGGCTGGGGCACGGAGTAGTAGTAGTAGTAACAGTAGAAGTAGTAGTAGGAGTAGTAGTAGTAGTAGTAGTAGTAGTGGTAGTAGTAGTAGGAGTAGTAGTAGTAGAAGTAGCAGTAGGAGTAGTAGTAGAAGCTAAAAGACATGTCTAAACAAAGGCCTGAATAAACTGCTGAAGGAAGAATCCTGTGTCGTGTTTCCTTTGCTGGCGAGGGGACGCGGCAGTTGGTGGCCCGGACTGGGAAACCTCCTGGAACCCAGGATCCAGAACCTTCAGCAGTCAAGGGTGGTGCACCAGTAAATTCCCAGGTAAGTGGGAATCCGCAATTAAAGCGGGGCAGCTCCTCTGTAGATAAAGAGAGAGCTGGGAAAAAATAATAAATTCCCGGGTAAATGGGAATCCGCAAATGAAAGCGGGGGACGCTCCTCTGTAGATAAAGAGAGAGCGGGGGAAAAATAATAAATTCCCGGGTAAATGGGAATCCGCAAATGAAAGCGGGGCGCTCCTCTGTAAATAAAGAGAGAGCGGGAATAAATCCCAGGTGAGTGGGATCCGCGATTAAAGCGGGGCAGCTCCTCGGTAGATAAAGAGAGAGCAGAAAAAAATAAAATAAAAAAAATAAAATAGGACGCTCCTCTGTAGATAAAGAGAGAGCGGGGCTTTGTACTTTCACTTTCTTCATAGTTTTGAAAACATTATGGGTGTTAACTCCTCAAGCCCAATTTTGCTGGCCTCGGATGGGCTGCTGCGTTCTAAGGAACTTAAAGTGAAGCAGAGCACATTACAGAGGTTTTTAGAAGAGACTGACTCTGTAGCTCTTTGGTTTGTTTTTTCAGGGAGTCTGACGATTCCCAGCTGGGACAAATTAGGGAAGGACCTGGATTTCGCTCGTGAGCAGGGTATCTTGAAGGATGGTGTTATACTACTTTGGAAGTTAATTAGAGGATGTATAATGGATGGTAAATGTCAGAAAGCTGTGAGCGAGGGTCAGGCCGTTCTTGAGCAATTGCATGAAGAAAAATCGGAGGGGTCACATATCGAGGTAGCAGAAAGTATTAGGAGTAAGAGGGGTGAACAGGCAAGGGAGTCTGCAGTTATACAGAGGAGAAGGCTCTATCCGGACTTGACTGAGTTAAAAACTCCCAAGGACACAAGTAGCTCGGACAGTTCTGAGGAATTGGACAAGTTATTACAACAATTACGTAAGACTAAGATAAGAAAGAAAAAACGGGAAACAACAGATGTAAAAGCCTGCTGTGAGAAGGGTAATAAATTCAGTTCTGGGGAGGAAGTTGAGAACCTAGAGGAGGGCTCTATACCTGATGTTCCACCCATAGATCCGCCCATTGCTCTGCCCCCGTACGTGGGAGGAGTCCAAGGCTCCAGGAGGACTTTCCATTCTCATTGGTTCTTCCACAGTCACTCAGACAGGACTTCTAGTCCCGCTTTCCAGCCACTAACCTGTACTGCTGTGTTTCAGATTTCTACCGGAGCTGCTCAGAGCCTGTATTTATAAAAAATGCCTACCTGTAAATGCTAACAAAAGATATCTTTTTCAGACAAAATTTAATTCTACAGGTTTCTATGTTACAGTCCTAAATTTAAGCTAATTCTAGTTAAATAACCTGACTTTTTCTCTATAGTTGTGTTACTGAATAATGTTCTATTGATGAGAGATATCAAATATGCTTCTTTATATTTTACTTTTAATTTTGAAGGTTATGAGGATGCATTTGCTCGCCACAGGAACAAGCCGGCAAAGTTCCTGTGATGACCAAAAAATTCTTATTTTCATTGCTAACTATAAAAATAAAAATGTATACTCAAGGATCTTATTTTAGTTACATCAAGTGACGTCACATAGAAGAGTGCACTCCTAGTTAAAAATAAATTTAAATGGATCCAAATATTTTAAGACCATGTGGTTACATAAAGTTAATACAATTATAAGTTTTGTTCTTATTCTTAATATATATATTTTAGATATTTAGATAACCTATATTTGTTAATCTATAAATTAATTAGCACATGCCTAATTAATTAGTTAATATATATTTGCCTAATTGTTTTTCTTCAACAGAAAACCCATAATTTATGTTTTATATTTACATTTATCAGATACTCTGCCTTTTCAGTTACAGATATTTGAGATAAATGTGTTTACTATAAATTTGCTTTTAAGTAAAAATACAATCAAGTAATTTCTAAATCTCAAAGTAGAATTAATCAACACATTTTATCTGGGATTTTGGCTGCTAATCAAAGGATAGAGTTACTTCAAGCTCAAGTTGAGGAATTGTCTGACCTAGTACATTTGGGTTGTATTGATCAACGAGCACATTTATGTATAACCTCTGTCAGATTTTATGATTCCAGAAATGCCTCATGCATCATTGGAGAGTATCTATCCGGAACCTGGTCCATGGAAGCAGAAAACTTGATCCAGTCTCAACTAACTCAGATTGCTGTTTTGAATAGCACCCATGTCGATCCAGTGACCTTGAGTCAATTCACCACTTGGATATTTTGGATATCTTCTGCCTTTTCCTTTTTTAAGGAGTGGGTGGGAATAGGCATTTTTGGTGCAATGTGTTGCTTTGGTATGTTTCTCTGCTTGTGGTTTCTCTGTCGCCTCAAGGCCCGCAGTGCTCACGATAAGGCTATGATCATACAAGCTCTTGCTGCTTTAGAAAATGGCAACTCGCCACAGGTCTGGCTTGCGCATCTTAAACAGTAAACCTTTGACATGGTCGTTGCACCCCAAGTTATTATAACATTGCACTGGGATCGACATGTCCTTCTTTTGTCACTCTTCTAATGCTGGAACTTCTACCATATCTTTCCTCTGTGCATACCTCTCCTCCCTGCCTTTCTGCACTAGGATCTTTGCTAGCTAATCCTACGGTCCAACTACACCTGCCATTTGATGATGACGGTCTTGGGTCCTGTTTATGGAGGCGGTTACCATAACAATGTCCTGTTGGCCACAACATGCTGAGCTGATCTTGTAGTACCCAGTGACGGGCAACTTCCACGCTTGCACTGCAACCTAAGACAGGGGAATGGGGCCTCCCCAGAGACGGGTAAGCAGTGCAGGGGCGGTGGACGACCTAAGACAGGGGCTACTTGATTCCCCTTGACATGCAATAAACAAAAGAGGGGAACTTGCTGGTAGCAGGCCTTCCCTGGCCCCCAGGGGCCCAGCCCCTAATTCTTTGTTCTGCATGTCGAAGTGGCCAGCTCACTAGGCCTCCTGTTTATCTGCCTGAGATTCCACGGGAACGTCTTGACCTTTATCTAACAATGGCAGATGTCACGACCGAATTTCTCCCCCTTTCTGCTGTCCGTGCCTTTATTTCAGGGTGCTGCCAACTTGTTTGTCATTTTATTTCTAAACAGCCACAGTTCAGCCTCAGCTGTCCCCCTTCGTCTACCATCATCACGATACAGGATGCGAGGCAAGGCACTGCACTTGAGTGATCCTTGAAGTGGACCTCAAGGAGAGCATGTCCTATTGCATGCGGGTTGGACGTCCACGCCCCGCCCCACAAAAAAAGGCGTCAGCTGATATGGAGCCAGATCTGGGGAAGGCGCCTCCTTAGGGCTGAACCATATGCAGCCACTTCTGCACAGTGGGATAGGACCTCTACTCTCGCCTGTATTGTCTTAGTAAAACAAAAAAGGGGGAACTGTAGTGAGCCATTTCTGTGTACTGTGGCCGCCATTACAAGATGGCGCTGATAAGCACCGTGGCCTGTGATAAACAACTCCTTATTTTGGGAGAGTTGGCACGTAGCTGTAAAACACCCTATGAGAAAGATCCACGTGGCAGTTGTGCATTGGGGCTTTATCTGCTTTATTAGGCTGGGGCACGGAGTAGTAGTAGTAGTAACAGTAGAAGTAGTAGTAGGAGTAGGAGTAGTAGTAGTAGTAGTAGTAGTAGGAGTAGGAGTAGTAGAAGTAGCAGTAGGAGTAGTAATAGAAGCTAAAAGACATGTCTAAACAAAGGCCTGAATAAACTGCTGAAGGAAGAATCCTGTGTCGTGTTTCCTTTGCTGGCGAGGGGACGCGGCAAGGGATGACATTAAAAATACTTCCAGATTCCTGAAAGATTATCATGCTTATTTTCTCAGCTAACAATTATCATTCTAGGAATCTTCCTCCATCTGAAAAACCTCCCTCCAACAGGTCACTGGATGGCCTATGGATGCCCCCCCCTTGCATGGTTCAGTCCATGGCTACTCTAGAGCAAAGAACAGCACAACAATGTTAGAGCAGAGGACTTTGAGTGGACTCACTGATGCAAGAAGAAAAAAAGATCAACTGAAATAGTAAAATGGAGTGATATGTCCCAACGCTCTGCTTCATAGCCTGATGCACCAGAGACATGAGAGGCTGAGACTTGGACAAGCCTCAGAATTAATGTTAGTGCCTAGAACAGAAGCCAGGTTTTAACTTGCCTTCCATAATATTTGCAATTCATGTTTTTACATCTTTTCAGTCTTTGATGCATGAAGGGTCATGTCCCTATGACTGCCCACCTAACATCCACCAGCCCTGTCACATGTTGACCCTAAACCACCCACCTTAACCCACTTTGAGTTTTACTGCTCTCTATGTAGAAAACGAGCCAACCATTTGCAATGCTTGCTCCAACATAACTAACTAGAAGAATAAAGAAATCTAGGTAGCCTCAACTCACCAAGGCTAGAAATTGCTGATGTTGTACAGAATAAAGTCCCATTTTTTCTTTCAGATGCTCTTTAATTTGCACTCTTCTCCCTCCCTCTCTTCTATCTTCTTACAAATAACTTAAGATTCTCCCTGGGGAGTGCTGAGGAGCAGAGACATGGATCTATTGACAAATCAATATTGGCAAAGAAAACTGTATTAGTTAGCAAGATTGCAAGTTCTTCTTTTTCAGGAAAAAAAAAATTATTGTATCCAAATTGTTTCCCTAGAGCACTGCTGATTGGCAATGGAGTGAAAGTTATAGCCAAAGCAAGTCTTTGCATACATTCTATAATTGACAGACCATGTCACTGTGGTTATGAGGGGCGATTGGAATGCTTGGCCTTGAAGAGTCTCTAACTTTCATTCACTCCTTTCTCAAAGCATAAAATTGCTTCAATTTGATACTAAGACTTAACAAGGGAAAAGTAGAAAAAATAAAATAAAGGTTTTTTAAGGACTTAGATGGCACTGAACGCCTTCCAACTGCTCTTCAAGGACTATATTAGACCTGTTGTGATAACTAGTCCTCTCTAGATTCTCATTCACACTTTTTTCCTCTGTGTAGCAGAAAGTACATATACTAAGTTAAACCCATTCTCAGTTTCTGCATTATTATCCGCATGAAGAGCATCTGTTGTGGTTTGAATCTGGAATGTCCCCCAAAGGCTCATATATTGAAGGCTTACTCCTCAATGCAGCAATGTTCAGAGGTGAGGATTTGGGGAAGGGATTGAATCATAGGGGTTTATAATTTGAGGGGATTACTGGGAGGTGATGGAAACTGTAGGAGGTAGGACCTAGTTGAGGAGAGTGGAACCTGAGGCTATCCCCTTGGGGACTGTATTTTGTCCCCAACGCCTTCCTCTCACTCTTGGCTTCCCAGATACCAAGCTTTCCTCTGCTACACCTCTCCTCCATGATATTCTCCCTCTTGTCCAGTCCAAAGTAATGGAGCTAAACTACCCTGAACTAAATCCTCGGAAACCATGAGCCAAAACAAATATTTCTTCCTTTTGTCCCAGTGATGAAAATCTGACTAAGCACCTAAAACATCCTGACTACTGCCTAGCTCAGAGCCCTGCAGGTAGTAAATGCAATACTTATATGTGGAATGAAAGAAGTTAGTGTGTCATTTATTCTGATTTACTCTAGATATTACTTTCATGAAACATTAAAGTGGTAAATGGGATATAATTATAAAGAAGAGAAGGTGAAGAAGCATTTAAATTTTTATTTTCTTGGATAAATTAGGTTTCAAAAATAACAATTCTTTAATTAAAAATAAATGAATCTGCTAAAGCTAAGCATCATTGCTTGAGTAGGCTACCTACATTTTTGTGTGTATTTTATTTCATCATTTGACACATTAACTTCTCTAGGATAAAAAGTCTTTCAATAAAGGCAATAACTATGTCTTCCAGATTTTCTAGAGCTGTCCAAATTTCATGTGATTGCATTCTTTTCCATATAGCAGTATACTTAATAATAATCCAGTATTCTTTAATATTTCTCTTTCTTGGACCTTTAGTTTAACTCAAAAGTCAGGAAAAATTATACTTTAGTCTCTATATCTCTCACTTGATCCCCTTTTTGCTTCAAAGTAACTGGCACAAAGACCTACGTGGTACAAATGTTCACCATGTTTATTGATTACTTAATTAATCAACCAATTTGTGGATAAATTTGTTATAAGGTGACTTTTAAAAAAATAATTCCTGTCATGGAAAAACAGTAATTCAAATTTTCTTTCATTTTAAAGAGGATAATACTTAAAAGTCGCTAAGAAGGTAACCTCTGAACTGATAATTTGAAAGTATTTCTTTCCTATGCATCCTCCTCCCCACCTACCATAACAAACTCAATGCTCTGTATACAGTCTGTCTGTATACAGTCGACTATACATAAGTTGACTCCAAAAGGGAGTAAGTGTAAGTAATAAAAGTTGATTACAAAATTTTGCCTAAGAATCTTACCATTGTTTACAAATTTTGGAAGGGAGGGAGGAAGAGTTAGAAGAATATTTTTAGTCAACTTTCTATAACTATAACAACATATTTGAGACAATTAACTTAAAAAGAGGTTTATTTTGGCTCCTGGTTTCAGAGATTCCACTCCATGATTGGGAGGACACATTGCTTTTAGGCCTGGGATGAGGTGGCACATCAAGGTGGATGTGCTGGGTGGAAGAAGGGGCTGGGTCCCACTACCCTCTTTAAAGGCACACCCCAATCATTTAAAGACCTCCCACATAACCTACTTCTCTAAGGTTCTATCACCTCCCAATCCTGCCACCCTGGAGAACACGTCTTCAATAGATGGGCATTAGGAGGATATTAATCATCCAAAATGACAACAAAAATGGTAGATATATGCTCTAGAATGGTTTTCAACAGTACTCCATGCAGCAATTCCCAGATCTCTGTCAAAATACCTATGAAGACAATGAAAAAATAGAAATCTCCCCTTGCTCAGAAGATACTACTCTAGAAATGCACTGTCCAGTAGGGTAGCCAATAATAACATGTGGCTGTTTACATTTAACTTTAAAGCTGTTTAATTTAAATAAAATTAAAAATCAAGCTCTTCAGTACTCGATACTTATAGGAGCACGTGGGTGTCATATTGAATAGCACAAATATAGAACATTTCCATCATCACTGTGTTAGGGAGCTTTTTGTCACTGTGGCCAGTATCCCTGACAAGAACAACTTAGGAGAGGAAAAGTTTATTTTGGGCTCATACTTCCAGAAGTTCGGTCTATGGCTGTCTAATTTCATTCTGGCTCTGAGCCCAAGGTGAGGCAGGACATCACGGCAGAAAGATGTGTCAGAAGAGCACTACTCCACTGACAGTGGCTAGGAAGCAGAGACAGAGTAGCAGGAGCCACAGGGCTGACGCACCTTTCCAGGTCACGCCTTCTGTCTAGAGTTGCCACCAGTTAGTCCATTCACATTAGGAGGACTTAATTCAATCATCTTACCCCTAATTAACACAGGAGTTTTTTTGGGGGGTCAACTCAGATCCAGTTACTTAAGGAAATAGAAAATAAACTTAAATCTTAAATCAAGCATGAAGATTATAAACATTGGATCAGAGATAAATAGTGAACAAAAATAATACAGAAAGTCAAAATCAAAATCAAAAGTTGTTTCTTCAAAAAGATTAACAAAATTGACAAAAGTTTGCTAGATAAATTCTGAAAACCAGAAAGACTCAAGTAATTAAAATCAATAGGATGTTAATACTGATTCTGCAGAAATAAAAAAAAATTATAAGAGATTACCATGAATAATTGTACACCAACAGGTTGGATAACCTAGATGAAATAGAAAAAAAACCCAAAACCCATAAATCTTATCAAGACTAAATCATGAAGAAGTAGAAAATTTGAACAGACCTATAACTGGTAAAGAGATGGAATCAATGATCAAAAACCCAGGACTGGGGTGGCAGCTCAGTGGTAGAGCACTCGCCTAGCAAGTGTGAGACACAGGGTTCAACCATCAGCACCGCATAAAAATAAATAAATAAAATAAAAGTATTGTGCCCATCTGTAACTAAAAAATATTTTCTAAAAAAATCTCCCAACAAAGAAAAATCTTGTACTTGATGGGTTCACAATAAGTTCAACCAAACATTTACTTGTTTTCCTTTTACTTTTTATTAACATGTATTTGTTATTTAATTGATTTTTTTAAATACATGACAGTAGAATGCATTACAGTTCTTATTACATATATAAAGCACAATGTTATATATCTTTGTGTAGTTCACGCTGATTCATATATTTATACATGTACTTTGTGGGGGTTTTTGCATTATAATTCTTATTACACATATATACCACAATTTTTCATACCTCTGTTTGTATATAAAGTAGGTTGACACCCAATTCATGTCTTCATACATCACATTCCACCATCTTGCTAATCCCCTGCCTCCTCCCTTTCCATCCCACCCCTCTTCCCTGTCTATTCCTCTCATGTTCCCCCTCCCTACCCCACTGTGAGTCAGTCTCCTTATATCAAATAAAACATTTGACATTTGTTTTTCTGGGATTGGCTAACTTCACTTAGCATTATATTCTCCAATGCCATCCAATTACCTGCAAATGCCATGATTTTATTCTCTTTTATTGCTGAGTAAAATTCTATTGTGTATATATGCCACATTTTTTAATCCATTCATCCACTGAAGGGCATCTAGGTTGGCTCCACAGTTTGGCTATTGTGAATTGTGCTGCTATAAACATTGATGTAGCTGTGTCCCTGTAGTACACTGTTTTTAAGTTCTTTGGGTATAGTCAGAGGAGACAAATAGCTGGGTCAAATGGTGGTTCCATTCCCAGATTTCCAAGGAATCTCCATATTGCTTTCCATATTGGCTGCACCAATTTGCAGTCCCACCAGCAATATATGAGTGTACCTTTTTCCCCATCCTCACCAACACTTGTTGTTTGTCTTCATAATAGCTGCCATTCTGACTGAAGTGAGATGATATCTTAGAGTAGTTTTCATTTGCATTTCACTGATTGCTAAAGATGATGAGCATTTTTTATATATTTGTATATGAAGTATGTATATGTATATTTCATATTTTGTATACTCTTCTGAGAAGTGTCTGTTCAGGGTGTTGGCCCATTTGTTGATTGGGTTATTTGGTTTTTTTGGTTCTTAGCTTTTTGAGTTCTTTACATACCCTAGAGATTAGTGTTCTATCTGATGTATGAGGGGTAAAAATTTGCTCCCAGGATGTAAGCTCTCTGTTCACCTCACAGATTGTTTCTTTTGCTGAGAAGAAACTTTTTAGTTTGATTCCATCCATCACATTTATAGATTCTTGGTTTTAATTCTTGCATATAGGAGTCTTATTAAGGAAGTTGGGGACTAATACCACACGATGAAGATTAGGGCCTACCTTTTCTTCTGTTAGAAGCAGAGTCTGTGGTTTAATTCCTAGGTCCTTGATCCATTTTTAGTTGAGTTTTGTGTGTGGTGAGAGATAGGGGTTTAATTTCATTTTGTTGCATATGGATTTCCAGTTTTCCCAGCACCATTTGTTGAAGGGGCTATCTTTTCTCCAATGCATGTTCTTGGCACCTTTGTCTAATATAAGATAATTGTAATTTTGTGGGTTAGCTGCTAGGTCCTCTATTCTGTACCATTGGTCTATCAGTCTGTTTTGGTGCCAATACCATGCTGTTTTTGTTACTATTGCTCTGTAGTATAGTTTAAGTTCTGGTATGGTGATGCCACCTGCTTCACTCTTCCTGCTAAAGATTGCTTTAGCTATTCTGGGTCTCTTATTCAATATCACCCCAATCCTAAAACCAGACAAAGACACATCAAAAAAATAAAACTTCAGATCAATATCTCTAATGAACATAGATGCAAAAATTCTCAATAAAATTCTGGAAGATTGAATACAAAACCATCAAAAAGATTGTGCACCATGATCAAGTGGGAATCATTCAAGGGATGCAAGGTTGGTTCAACATATGGAAATCTATAAATGTAATTCATCACATCAATAGACTTAAAGATAAGAATCATATGATCATTTCAATAGACGCAAAAAAAAATTTGACAAAATACAGCATCCCTTTATGTTCAAAACACTAGAAAAAATTGGGATAACAGGAACATATCTCAACATCATAAAGGCTATCTACACTAAACCTCAGGCCAACATCATTCTAAACAGAGAGAAATTGAAGGCATTCCCTCTAAACACTGGAACAAAACAGGGATACCCTCTTTCACCACATCTACTCAACATAGTTCTTGAAACACTGGCCAGAGCAATTAGACAGATGAAAGAAATCAAAGATATATGTATAGGAAAAGAAGAACTTATATTAAAACTATTTGCTGATGATATGATTCTATATCTAGAAGATCCAAAAAACTCCACCAGAAAACATCTAGAAGTAGTAAATGAATTCAGCAAAGTTGCAGGATATAAAATCAACACCCATAAATCAAAGGCATTTCTGTGTATCAGTGACAAATCTTCAGAAAGGGAAACAAGAAAAACTACACCATTTACAATAGCCTCAAAAAAAAAATAGAATACTTGAGAATCAATTTAACGAAAGAGGTGAAAGATCTATACAATGAAAATTACAGAACCCTAAAGAAAGAAATCAAAGAAGACCTTAGAAGATGGGAAGATCTACCTTGCTCTTGGATATGCAGAATTAATATCGTCAAAATGACCACACTACCAAAAGCACTATACAGATTTATTGCAATTCCTATCAAATTCCCAATGGCATTGCTCATAGAAACAGAAAAAATGATCATGAAATTCATCTGCAATCAAACATTTAAAGAAAAACTAACATCAATTCTCAAACTTTTACAAAAAAAAATTGAGCATGAGAGAACACTTTTTAACCCAATCTATGAGACAAAAATATTCTGACACCAATGCTAAAGACACTACTATAAAATTACAGACCAACATTCCCCATGAGCTTTGATGCAAAAATTCTCAATAAGATGCCAACAAGTCAAATTCAGCTGCATAGGAAAATAATTAAACACTATAAAACTCATAGAAGAAAACATAGGACAAAATCTTCATAGTATGGGATTTGGCAATGATTTCTTTGGTATGACGCCAAAGGTACAAGCAACAATAGAAAAAATAAACATTAGTGGGAGCAGTGACTGAACCATGGGTCTTGAAATGTCCTGTGATAAGAGGCAATGCCTCTTTTGGAAACTCGCTGTGAAGGTGTCAATTTGAGACTGCCCAGTTGCTACAGTGATGCCCTATTCAATAGGAGGTTCTTAATACCCACGAAGTTACTCAGTTCTTGACCTTGAAGTTCAGAGGCCAGCTGCTCAGGGGTAGAAAGTTATGGGCAAAAGCTGATAATCATCATTGGGCTGCTCATACTCATGACTTTGATTCTGCTTACTTTAAAGAAACTTTCTCACAATAAATCCTTTTGATATTTTTAGCTACATAATAAACATGCTGAGCTTGCTGTGTGTCACCATCTCTCTCAAGGATTGTAGTCAACAATCAAGATCCAGCTTTTTCTCTGTTTATGTGTCTGTTTGTCTTTTCTCCATGCCCTCATTGCCTGCTCTGGGAAGCTGAATTAATGTCCCCACAGGTTGTGGCAAAACACGCTGGACTTCATAAAAAAAGATAAAAGCTACATGCATCCAAAGACACTATTCACAATGGATTGGAAGACTTAGACTGTTAAGATGTCAACAGTGATCAAAATAATCTACAGATTTAATACAATCCAAATTAAAATTCTAACAAAATTTTTGCAGAAATGGAAAACCCACTCTAAAATTCTTGTGGAAAAAAATCATCCTAAAATTTATATGATACCATGAATAATAAAAATAATCTTGAAAAAAGAGAGAATAGCTGAAGGACTCATGCTTATTGACTTCAACCCTCACTATAAATTTATACTAATTAAAATTATGTAGTACTGCTATAAAGATAGTCATACCAATGGACTAGAATAGAAACCAAAAATAAACCCAAAGATATTTGGCCAAATTATTTTTCTTACAAAGCTGACAAGACAAAGAAATGGGGAAAAAGTCATCTTCAATAAATGGTGCTGGGATAACTGGATATCCATATGCAAAAGAATAAAGTTGGATCCTTACCTAACAGCATAAAGAAAAATTAACTCAAAATGAATTAAAGACCATTGTATCAAATATAAGGCCTAAAACTATCAAACTTTTAGAAGAAAACATAAGACAAAAGCTTCACAAGTATTGTATTCAGCAATTATTTCTTGTATATGACACCAAAGGTACAAGCAACAAAAGAAAAATAGACAAATTTGACTTCATAAAAATGTAAAAATTTTTTTTGCATAAAAAGATATTATCCACAAAAAAGGCAATCCACAGAATAGAAGAGAATATTTTCAAATCATATATCTAATGATAGATTAATATTCAGAATATATAGAAAAGTAAAACTCAACAATACCAAAATAAACAACCCCATCCAAAACCACACAAGAAAATAGACATGTCTCCAAAGATATGTAAATGACAAATAAACACATAAATAGATGCTCAACATTAGGGAAATGCAAATCCAAACAACATTGAGATACCACCCCATGGCCATTGGGATCACTACCATCCAAAAAGAAAAGAATGAGTATTGATGTGGGTATGGAGAAAGTGGAGCACTTACACACTGTTGGTGGGAATATAAAATGATATGGCCACTGTGGAAAACAGTGGTACCTCTACAAATTAAAAATAAAATTACCATATGATCCAGCAATTTCACTTCTTAATATATACCCAAAGTATTGAAAACAGAGTCTCAAAAAGATATTTGATCATCCATGTTCATAGCAGCATTATTCACAATAGCTAAGATGTGGAGACAATTTACCCAAAAGGTGATCAATGGATGAAAGGATAAGCAAAATGTGGTATCTGCACACAATTAAATACTATTCAGCCTTAAAAAGGAAATTCTGCTATTTGCTGTGACATGGATTAAACTCCAGGACATTATGCTAACAAATTTCATAAGTGAGCAAATACTCTGTGGTTCCATTCATATGAGGTATTTAGAGTAGTCAAGATCATGGAGACAAATAGTAGATTGGTGGTTGTTAGAAATTTGGGGTAGAAGAAAATAGAAGTTGTTTAATGGCTATAGAGTCTTGAGTTTTTTCCAGATGAAAAGAGTATGGATGGGCTGGGGATATATATAGCTAAGTTGGTAGAATGCTTGCCTTATTATGCGCAAAGTCCTGGGTGCAATCCCCAGCACCACACACACACACACACACAAAGCTGGGGGGGGGAGTATGGAGGTGAATAGTGGTGATGGTTGTACATTATGAATGTATTTAATATCATTGACTGTATATTCAAAAAAGGATAAGATGGTAAATTTAATGTGTATTTAAATAATAAAAAATTGGAAATAATAACTAATGGTTAGAAAGTTTGTTTGGAAATGAATATTGTCCATAATGTATATTGTAGCGTGAATATTATTGTGTAGATATATTATTGTGTATATATATATTACACTATATTATATAAACATTTATACATTTTGATTTATAATTTATGCATTATATCTTAAATGTAAAGAAAATTGCAATAAAAATAAATGTCAAAATTTCTGCTATAAAAATAAATTCCATATTTGGCCTAAAAAAAATAACCAAAGTAGCATAAATTTCTTATATGGAATAGAAAGATCTCAAAAGATAACATTTTATAATTTTAATTCAAAGTCTCCCTTTGAAAGGTTAAAATTAGTGACTAAATTTGATCATTAATGATAATATAAACTACATGTTTAGTATCAAAAATAATGGATAAAATGCAATACAAAATACAAGCAAATAAATAGGATGTATAGACAGAAAATAAATGAAACAAAAAAACACAGAAACAAAGATAACATCACTAGAAAAATATAAAGGTGAAACAATAAATAGCTACATTGCCTAAAACACTTTATTAACAAGTCATTCTTCACTGATTTGAAATGTCAACTGTATCATAAATTTCTATACGTATTTTTATATCAATGTCACATTATACTATTGTACTTTTAATATCTTAACAGTCTTTATTCAATAACAAAAAACACTTTAACACATTAAAATTAAAAGCAAATATTTAACTGATCTTCAGAGAAAAAAAATATGCCTATAAGTCTAGACAATATTATAAGAGGGAAAGTTTGATTATGTGAAAATTTTTAAACTTGCACATAGCAAGAAAAGTATACCCAAAAGTATCAGTCAGCTTTCTGTCCTAACCTAACCCTAACCCTAACCCTAACACCAGAGGTAAACAACTAAAAGGAGAAAAGGTTTGTTTTGGCTCACAGTTTAAAAGATTTTAGTCCAAGGTCGCTTGCTTTTGAGCCTGCAACACAGCAGAACATCATGGTGGAAAGCATGTAGAGAAGTAAAGCTGCTCACCTCATGGCAGCCAGAAAGTGGAGAGAGAAGGGGCTGGAGTTCCCATTTTCCATCAAGGGCACACCCACCATGGCCTAACTTCCTTCCACTGGGCCCCTCCCACTGAAGGTTCCATCACCTGGCAGCAGCACTGCAGACTGGTCATCACCAATATGTGTCTTAGCATTTGCCGGTAAGTGGATGGAATTGGAGAGTATCATGTTAAGTGAAATAAGTCAGTCTCAAAAAATCAGAGGCAGAATGTTTTCTCTGATATGTGGATGCTAACCCACAACAAGAGAGGGGAAGATTAGAAGTTCATTGGATTAGACAAAGGGGAATGAAGGGAAGAAGAAGGAATGGTAATAAGAAGAATGAATCAGACATATTTTTCCCATCTTCATATACAAATACACAACCAATGAAACTCCACATCATGTACAACCACAATAATGGGGAACCTAATTTGGAACAAGTTATATTTATTATATGTATGTATAATACATGAAAATATCAAAATATACTCTACTGTATGTAAGTAACAAAAAGGAATGTGGGCCTTTGGGGGAAATTTAAGAGCCAAATCATAACAAAATTAAGTAGGACCACTACAAACTGGAAAACAATAATTGCAGCACATATATCAATCTGTACTTCAAGGTATTTCACAAATCAAAAAGAAAACTAAGAGGAAAAATACTTTCAGCCTTATTCTGATCCAAGGAAATATGCATTTTAAATACTTTGCATTTACTGAATCATCAATTTTAAGTAATAATTATACTTCTGTGGTGAGATGGGCCTGATCATAAATTGTACCTGATAAACATGATACAACCTTTCCAGAAAAAAAAATTTTGCAATTTAAATTCTGGACATTAAAAGGTCATACACTTCAGCCTAATAATACAATTCCTCCTCTAGGACCCTATCCTAAAAAAGAAAATTTTCTCAAAAACCAGCAAAAACTGAATCTCCGAGATGTTAACTACAAATAGAGAAAAGACACACTCTTAACAAAACCAGAGAATAATTAATATAATATAGTGCACCCATAAATGAAATACTGCATATTTCACATCTATTAAAATATGGTTTTCCAAGAATTTAAAAAGAGAAAAAAAAGAGTAAGAAATTCGTCATTATACAATCTAGATTAAAAATAAGCAGGACATAAAAGAAGAGCTTCTATATAGAATATGTATTTGTATTTTACATAATAATTTTATATATAGAAATAGGTTTTATACTCAATTTTATTTCAAACATTTCTTCTTTGCTCATATTTTCTAAAATGTATCTATATTGCTTTCAAAGTCAGAAAAAAAGTGTAAATACTTTTTATCTGATGTAAAACAAAAATTATGGATTCAGCCCCAAATGGCTACTCCCTGTGACTGAGTCCACGTGAAATTCATTACCCCAATGTGACAGCTAATTTTTCATCAAGCCCACTTGTGAATAAGCCTTCATGACTTCCTCCATTGTGTTCCACATAATTTAGCATTTGATTATATGCTATTTGGTGTGCAGTTTGGGATATTTACTATTAATGCATTTGAATTCAGTATATGTTTAGTAAGCACCAATTCTGTTACAGGCTCTGTGTTATGCTACTATGTTTGTTTGGGTTTTTTTATTTCATTATCACAACAACTCTAAATTCTTGTGATAGCCAATCCTTAAAGATGTTAAAAGGTTATGTGACTTGCTCAAACTCAGAGTGGCAGAATAGAAATTTAATCATAGGTCTCCTGTTTCCAGTACTGCATGATTGTTCCACTAAATAGCTTTTCTACTCCAAGAGAATAGTGTTACATCCTCTACTTGTTCTTCTCTCCTAAGGTGACCAGAACACTTAGCACAATGCTCCATAGGTTATTTAAATTTTTTTATTCAATTACTATGTGGAAATACCAGCATGACCCTCTACTGTCCCATCTGAATGAAACTGAACTGAGCAGTGCTTATCAAATTCTGGGTTTGCACTGCTTTGCTTTCACACCCATTCAAGGGTTTATTCTGAAAACTTGCCAGTGCACCAAATGTATGGCAGATGCGAGCAGAATTGTGACATGACAGATGAAAGCCAACCCTGCAGTACACAGGGCAGGTGGGAAGCTGGTTTTAGCAGGGAAACTCAGACACCCTTACAAGGATGTGTAAAATGAGACAAACAGTTCTCCACATCATCTCAATCCATGGAGAAGTATGTGAAGGCCAGGCCATGTCATGGGCTATGCTGCAGGAGCCATTCTCTGTCCCTTTGAAATGCTGGCATTTCATATAGAACAAACAAGAAAGCAAATACAAAGAACAATTATAATCTGAGTTTGTATGATAGCCATTTGCAGGCGGTACCTGCCTGTCCTTATACTTCCTGGAGTCTTTGACAGAAGGTGACACCTCCAGGTGGAGGGAAGAAGTGGAGCCACTGGTTCCATCTAGAGCATCGCCACACTTTACCTGAAGGAGTACCTAGGATCATCCTGATGACAATATCCTTGCCACAGAAGACTTAAACCTGGACATTCTGTGACCTGAAATAAATAATTTACTTAATCTTTATGTTCTTTTACCATAAAATATTAGCTGAAAACCTTACATGGTATTCCAGACTATTTTAGTTGGCTCCCCTCTAATGCACTCTACCATCCTACCAACACTCCTGTCACAGCAGCACCCAGACAGGTGCTGTGTACTTGTCTGATTCTGCTTTCAAGAATGGCCTTTCAGTTTGTTCTAAATTCACCAATGTTTCCCCAGCATCTACCACAGGTAAATCATAGAGAATCAATGAATATTTATTGATTAAAATGAATATGTAAATGGATGGGTCCTTTCCAGCTCTGACATTCACACTTCAATCATATGCTGGTGAAATAAGGTGGCCGGAGGCAAACTTTCAATCAATTTAAGAAAATAGCAGGACAGCTCTATCACTGATCCCACTTACCCATCTTCGCTGTGCCCTGTTCCTTGAAGTTCTCCCTGTCTGGAGGTTCATCCAGTCCCAGAGTCCAATCAAAACTGTATTTATACATAGTAGCCTAATAGCCTGTGACACAAGCCTATCACTTTGCACCTGTTATAGTTTAAATCTGAAGAGTCCATTTAGAAAATGCTTGGTCCCTAGCATGGTACTATGGGGTGGTGGTGGAAACTTAATGGAGTAGGGCCCAAAGGGAGGTCTTAGGGAATGTGCCCTCAAAGGGGATTGTAGGATCCAACTCCTTCCTCTTTCTCTTCTTTTGGTTTCTCAGCCATGAGTTGAGTGGTTTTGCCCCACCACACACAATCAGCTATCATGTGTTGCTCACCTTGGGCCCACAAGCAATGTGCCCAACCTGATTATGGACTAAAACCTCCAAAAAAGTGAACCAAAATAAATCTTTTATCTTTATAATTATCTGTGGCATTTTTATAGTGATGGAAAGCTAGCACAGCAGCCAAATCATAGATTTCACTCACACCCAGCATCAGTGGCCCCCAAGAAGGTCAGTGGGTTGCCCAGTGGTCTCCTGGTTATCACTCTTGTGTCCCTTATGCCCATTGGAGAATCAAATTCCTATTGAGGGGCTTCTTGCTCCTGCTGGTATTTTCCTATTTTGAACCCTGCCATCATACCCCAAACTAGGTTTATTGATGTACCGTGTCTTCCTGCTCAGTCATCCTTTGCCTTGATATCCAATGCCCTCTCACCTGGGCTTCATTCTCACCTGCCTGTTGGGATACAGCTATCTTCTCTTAGAAAGTTTAAATCTGACTATTGCATGAATCATCACTGGGCTTGGAATGTACCTTAAGATCTGGACAGGCTTGAGATGCTAGTCCATGTTGTCTGCCTTAGCCTCTATGGGAAACTTTTAGGCTGGCCTGTCACACTGCCTGGCCTTGATAGCATAAAGAGCTGTCATGCATGCACCCAGGATAAGGACCTATGCTTCACTGGACTGCCCAAAATCAACATGATTTCAAGAATCTAACCAACAAAGTGATAGAGTGCCAGGGATCCCAGCAGCCTGCAGCAGGGCCCGGAGAGCCAGGCCAACTGATTCGCGTGGCCTGCCCTGCGGCTACAGAAGGCGTGGCGCCTCAGTGAAGCCATTAATTGGCAAGCAGGGAGGTTAGGGAAGGCCATTAGGTGGAATCCCACCAGCCAAGCCCACACGGACCCTTGGGCCGAGCACGGGTTCTCAGAAGGGGAAGGAAGCGGTACAGTCCCATCCCCCACAGCGGACACTCCGCCGAGCCAGTCAGCGGCCACCATCCGGGAAAGCTGAAGGATACACCGCCACTCTCCTTCAGAGTGCGACATCAAAACAGGTCGGTGTCATTCAGCTCACCCCCCAGACAGCGGGAATTCGCATAAAATCTCTCCTAGGCTTGCCGGGAGATGGAGTATCAAGCTGAGCCTCCATACAGGCTAGGGGGAAACCAGAGACACCTGACCTCCAACCCCTCCTCCCAGTAGCAGCCAAAAGGAAACCTGGCTAGCCAGCGCTGGGGGAGGGGCAAGCAGAAAAAATCAAGTGATAGAGTGCCAGGGATCCCAGCAGCCTGCAGCAGGGCCCGGAGAGCCAGGCCAACTGATTCGCGTGGCCTGCCCTGCGGCTACAGAAGGCGTGGCGCCTCAGTGAAGCCATTAATTGGCAAGCAGGGAGGTTTGGGAAGGCCATTAGGTGGAATCCCACCAGCCAAGCCCACATGGACCCTTGGGCCGAGCACGGGTTCTCAGAAGGGGAAGGAAGCGGTACAGTCCCATCCCCCACAGCGGACACTCCGCCAAGCCAGTCAGCAGCCACCATCCGGGAAAGCTGAAGGATACACCGCCACTCTCCTTCAGAGTGCGACATCAAAACAGGTCGGTGTCATTCAGCTCACCCCCCAGACAGCGGGAATTCGCATAAAATCTCTCCTAGGCTTGCCGGGAGAGGGAGTATCAAGCTGAGCCTCCATACAGGCTAGGGGGAAACCAGAGACACCTGACCTCCAACCCCTCCTCCCAGTAGCAGCCAAAAGGAAACCTGGCTAGCCAGCGCTGGGGGAGGGGCAAGCAGAAAAAATCAAAGTGATAGAGTGCCAGGGATCCCAGCAGCCTGCAGCAGGGCCCGGAGAGCCAGGCCAACTGATTCACGTGGCCTGCCCTGCGGCTACAGAAGGCGTGGCGCCTCAGTGAAGCCATTAATTGGCAAGCAGGGAGGTTAGGGAAGGCCATTAGGTGGAATCCCACCAGCCAAGCCCACACGGACCCTTGGGCCGAGCACGGGTTCTCAGAAGGGGAAGGAAGCGGTACAGTCCCATCCCCCACAGCGGACACTCCGCCGAGCCAGTCAGCGGCCACCATCCGGGAAAGCTGAAGGATACACCGCCACTCTCCTTCAGAGTGCGACATCAAAACAGGTCGGTGTCATTCAGCTCACCCCCCAGACAGCGGGAATTCGCATAAAATCTCTCCTAGGCTTGCCGGGAGATGGAGTATCAAGCTGAGCCTCCATACAGGCTAGGGGGAAACCAGAGACACCTGACCTCCAACCCCTCCTCCCAGTAGCAGCCAAAAAGAAACCTGGCTAGCCAGCGCTGGGGGAGGGGCAAGCAGAAAAAATCAAAGTGATAGAGTGCCAGGGATCCCAGCAGCCTGCAGCAGGGCCCGGAGAGCCAGGCCAACTGATTCGCGTGGCCTGCCCTGCGGCTACAGAAGGCGTGGCGCCTCAGTGAAGCCATTAATTGGCAAGCAGGGAGGTTAGGGAAGGCCATTAGGTGGAATCCCACCAGCCAAGCCCACACGGACCCTTGGGCCGAGCACGGGTTCTCAGAAGGGGAAGGAAGCGGTACAGTCCCATCCCCCACAGCGGACACTCCGCCGAGCCAGTCAGCGGCCACCATCCGGGAAAGCTGAAGGATACACCGCCACTCTCCTTCAGAGTGCGACATCAAAACAGGTCGGTGTCATTCAGCTCACCCCCCAGACAGCGGGAATTCGCATAAAATCTCTCCTAGGCTTGCCGGGAGATGGAGTATCAAGCTGAGCCTCCATACAGGCTAGGGGGAAACCAGAGACACCTGACCTCCAACCCCTCCTCCCAGTAGCAGCCAAAAAGAAACCTGGCTAGCCAGCGCTGGGGGAGGGGCAAGCAGAAAAAATCAAAGTGATAGAGTGCCAGGGATCCCAGCAGCCTGCAGCAGGGCCCGGAGAGCCAGGCCAACTGATTCGCGTGGCCTGCCCTGCGGCTACAGAAGGCGTGGCGCCTCAGTGAAGCCATTAATTGGCAAGCAGGGAGGTTAGGGAAGGCCATTAGGTGGAATCCCACCAGCCAAGCCCACACGGACCCTTGGGCCGAGCACGGGTTCTCAGAAGGGGAAGGAAGCGGTACAGTCCCATCCCCCACAGCGGACACTCCGCCGAGCCAGTCAGCGGCCACCATCCGGGAAAGCTGAAGGATACACCGCCACTCTCCTTCAGAGTGCGACATCAAAACAGGTCGGTGTCATTCAGCTCACCCCCCAGACAGCGGGAATTCGCATAAAATCTCTCCTAGGCTTGCCGGGAGAGGGAGTATCAAGCTGAGCCTCCATACAGGCTAGGGGGAAACCAGAGACACCTGACCTCCAACCCCTCCTCCCAGTAGCAGCCAAAAGGAAACCTGGCTAGCCAGCGCTGGGGGAGGGGCAAGCAGAAAAAATCAAGTGATAGAGTGCCAGGGATCCCAGCAGCCTGCAGCAGGGCCCGGAGAGCCAGGCCAACTGATTCGCGTGGCCTGCCCTGCGGCTACAGAAGGCGTGGCGCCTCAGTGAAGCCATTAATTGGCAAGCAGGGAGGTTAGGGAAGGCCATTAGGTGGAATCCCACCAGCCAAGCCCACACGGACCCTTGGGCCGAGCACGGGTTCTCAGAAGGGGAAGGAAGCGGTACAGTCCCATCCCCCACAGCGGACACTCCGCCGAGCCAGTCAGCGGCCACCATCCGGGAAAGCTGAAGGATACACCGCCACTCTCCTTCAGAGTGCGACATCAAAACAGGTTGGTGTCATTCAGCTCACCCCCCAGACAGCGGGAATTCGCATAAAATCTCTCCTAGGCTTGCCGGGAGAGGGAGTATCAAGCTGAGCCTCCATACAGGCTAGGGGGAAACCAGAGACACCTGACCTCCAACCCCTCCTCCCAGTAGCAGCCAAAAGGAAACCTGGCTAGCCAGCGCTGGGGGAGGGGCAAGCAGAAAGAATCAAAGTGATAGAGTGCCAGGGATCCCAGCAGCCTGCAACAGGGCCCGGAGAGCCAGGCCAACTGATTCGCGTGGCCTGCCCTGCGGCTACAGAAGGCGTGGCGCCTCAGTGAAGCCATTAATTGGCAAGCAGGGAGGTTAGGGAAGGCCATTAGGTGGAATCCCACCAGCCAAGCCCACACGGACCCTTGGGCCGAGCTCGGGTTCTCAGAAGGGGAAGAAAGCAGCACAGTCCCATCCCCCACAGCGGACACTCCACCGAGGCAGTCAGCGGCCACCATCCGGGAAAGCTGAAGGATACACTGCCACTCTCCTTCAGAGTGCAACATCAAAACAGCGGACACTCCATCCAGGCAGTCAGTGGCCACCATCCGGGAAAGCTGAAGAATACACCACCACTCTCCAACAGCTTGTAGCATCAAAACAGCCAGCAGCAGGACCCCGGAGATCCAGGCCAACTGATTCGCGCGGCCTGCCCCGCAGCTACAGAAGGCGTGGCGCCTCAGAGAAGCCATTAATTAGCAAGCAGGGAGGTTAGGGACTGCCATTAGGTGGAATCCCACCAGCCAAGCCCACCCCCCACGCCCGGAAGAGGCCCAGTGATCTGCCAGCATTGTAGTCACGACACCCCAATTGGAATACGGACAGAGCAGAGCCGCCTTCCACTCCCGGAACAGGCCCAGAGAGCCGCCAGCGTGATAGACACGTCACCCCAATTGGAGTAGGGGCACAGCCGCCGCCCGCACCTGCAAGGGAGACTTTTCAAGTATACAAGAGCAACATAAATAAATAGGGGGTAAATTTCAAAACACAACAGTTGCACCAAGCAGAAAGAAACGCGGGCAGTATGAAAAGACAAGGAAAGAAAGGACCACAAGCAATGCAGGTCAACTCAACTTTAGAAGAGGTAATAGCTGCAACAGATGGAATATCAGATAAAGAGTTCAGGATATATATGCTTCAGATGATCTGGAGTCTCAAGGAAGACATGAGACAGCAAAATCAGACAATGAAAGATCACATTGACAAACAAATCCAGGAAGTCAAAGATCAATTTCACAGGGAGATAGAGGTAATAAAAAACAAACAAATTGAAATTCTAGAAATGCAGGAAACAATAAACCAACTTAAAAACTCAATTGAGAATACTACCAGCAGAGTAGATCACTTAGAAGAGAGAACATCAGACAATGAAGACAAAGTATTTCAACTGGAAAAGAACATAGACAGCTCAGCAAGTCTGCTAAGAAACCATGAGCAGAACATCCAAGAATTATGGGACAATATCAAAAGACCAAATTTAAGAGTCATTGGGATACAGGAAGGCACAGAGCTCCATTCCAAAGGAATAAACAGTCTATTCAGTGAAATAATACGAGAAAACTTCCCAGAATTGAAGATTGAGACAGAATCCCAAATCCTAGAAGCCTACAGGACGCCGAATGTGCAAAATCATAAGAGATCCACACCTAGACACATTATAATGAAGATGTCCAACATACAGAATAAGGAGAGAATTTTAAAAGCTGCAAGAGAAAGAAAGCAGATTACATTTAGGGGTAAACCAATCAGGATAACAGCTGATCTCTCAACACAGACTCTGAAAGCTAGAAGATCCTGGAATAACATATTTCAAACACTGAAAGACAATGGGCTCCAACCAAGAATCGTGTATCCGGCGAAATTAAGCATCAGGTTAGAAGATGAAATTAAAACCTTCCACAATAAACAAAAGTTAAAAGAATTCGCAGCTAGAAAACCATCTCTTCAAAAAATCCTTGGCAAAACATTACAGGAAGAGGAAATGGAAAACAACATTGAAAACCAACAATGGGAGGTAGGACAGTAAAGGGGGGAAAGTAGTCATAGAGGATAACAAATCAGGTTTAGTAACATCAATAAACAAATATGGATAGAAGAACAAACCATATCTCAATAATAACCCTAAATGTTAATGGCTTAAACTCACCAATTAAGAGACACAGGCTAGTAGAATGGATCAAAAAACAAGACCCAACAATATGCTGTCTACAGGAGACGCATTTGATAGGAAAAGATATACATAGACTGAAGGTGAAAGGTTGGGAAAAATCATATCACTCATATGGACCGCGGAAACAAGCAGGAGTGTCCATACTCATATCTAATAAAATAGATTTCAAGCCAAAGCTAATCAAAAGGGATAAAGAAGGACACTTCATACTGCTCAAGGGAACCATACACCAACAAGACATAACAATCATAAATATATATGCCCCAAATAATGGTGCAGCTGTATTCATCAAGCAAACTCTTCTCAAGTTCAAGAGTCTAATAGACCAACATACAATAATCATGGGAGACTTCAACACACCTCTCTCACCACTGGACAGATCTTCCAAACAAAAGTTAAATAAGGAAACTATAGAACTCAATAACACAATTAACAACCTAGACTTAATTGACATATATAGACTATACCACCCAACATCAAGTAGCTACACTTTTTTCTCAGCAGCACATGGAACCTTCTCAAAAATAGACCATATACTATGTCACAGGGCAACTCTTAGACAATACAAAGGGGTAGAGATAATACCATGCATCTTATCTGATCATAATGGAATGAAACTGAAAATCAATGATAAAAGAAGAAAGGAAAAAGCAAGCATCACCTGGAGAATGAACAATAGGTTGCTGAGTGATCAATGGGTTTTAGAAGACATCAAGGAGGAAATTAAAAAATTCCTAGAGTTAAATGAAAACACAGACACAACATATCGGAATCTATGGGACACATTGAAAGCAGTTCTAAGAGGAAAATTCATTGCTTGGAGTTCATTCCTCAAAAAAAGAAAAAACCAACAAATAAATGATCTCATACTTCATCTCAAAATCCTAGAAAAAGAAGAGCAAAACAACAGCAAAAGAAGTAGAAGGCAAGAAATAATTAAAATCAGAGCTGAAATTAATGAAATTGAAACAAAAGAAACAATTGAAAAAATTGACAAAACTAAAAGCTGGTTCTTTGAAAAAATAAATAAAATTGACAGACCCTTAGCCATGCTAACGAAGAGAAGAAGAGAGAGAACCCAAATTACTAGCATACGGGATGAAAAAGGCAATATCACAACAGACACTTCAGAAATACAGAAGATAATCAGAAATTAATTTGAATCCTTATACTCCAATAAAATAGAAGATAGTGAAGGCATAGATAAATTCCTTGAGTCCTATGATCTGCCCAGATTGAGCCAGGAGGATATAGACAACCTAAACAGACCAATAACAATAGAGGAAATAGAAGAAACCATCAAAAGACTACCAACTAAGAAAAGCCCAGGACCGGATGGGTATACAGCAGAGTTTTACAAAACCTTTAAAGAGGAACTAACACCAATACTTTTCAAGCTATTTCAGGAAATAGAAAAAGAGGGAGAACTTCCAAATTCATTCTACGACGCCAACATCACCCTGATTCCGAAACCAGACAAAGACACATCAAAGAAGGAAAACTACAGACCAATATCTCTAATGAACCTTGACGCAAAAATCCTCAATAAAATTCTGGCGAATCGGATTCAAATACATATCAAAAAAATTATACATCATGATCAAGTAGGATTCATCCCTGGGATGCAAGGCTGGTTTAATATACGGAAATCAATAAATGTTATTCACCACATCAATAGACTTAAAAATAAGAACCATATGATCATCTCAATAGATGCAGAAAAAGCATTCGACAAAGTACAGCATCCCTTTATGTTCAAAACGCTAGAAAAATTAGGGATAACAGGATCATACCTCAACATTGTAAAAGCAATCTATGATAAGCCACAGGCCAGCATCATTCTGAATGGAGAAAAATTGAAGGCATTCCCTCTAAGATCTGGTACAAGACAGGGATGCCCTCTCTCACCACTTCTGTTCAACATAGTCCTCGAAACACTGGCCAGAGCAATTAGACAGTCAAAAGAAATTAAAGGCATAAAAATAGGAAAAGAAGAACTTAAATTATCACTATTTGCAGATGATATGATTCTATACCTAGCAGACCCAAAAGAGTCTACAAAGAAGCTATTAGAGCTAATAAATGAATTCAGCAAAGTGGCAGGATATAAGATCAACACGCATAAATCAAAGGCGTTCCTGTATATGAGCGACAAATCCTCTGAAACGGAAATGAGGACAACTACTCCATTCACAATATCCCCCCAAAAAATAAAATACTTGGGAATCAACCTAACAAAAGAGGTGAAAGATTTATACAATGAAAATTACAGAACCCTAAAGAAAGACATAGAAGAAGACCTTAGAAGATGGAAAAACATACCCTGCTCATGGATAGGCAGAACTAACATCATCAAAATGGCGATATTACCAAAAGTTCTCTATAAGTTCAATGCAATGCCAATCAAAATCCCAACAGCATATCTTGTAGAAATCGATAAAAGAATCATGAAATTCATATGGAATAATAAAAGACCCAGAATAGCAAAAACAATACTAAGCAGGAAGTGTGAATCAGGCGGTATAGCGATACCAGACTTCAAGCTATACTACAGAGCAATAGTAACAAAAACAGCATGGTACTGGTACCAAAACAGGCGGGTGGACCAATGGTACAGAATAGAGGACACAGTAACTAATCCACAAAACTACAACTATCTTATTTTTGATAAAGGGGCTAAAAGCATGCAATGGAGGAAGGATAGCATCTTCAACAAATGGTGCTGGGAAAACTGGAAATCCATTTGCACCAAAATGAATCTGAATCCCTATCTCTCGCCGTGCACAAAAGTTAACTCAAAATGGATCAAGGAGCTTGATATTAAATCAGAGACACGGCATCTGATAGAAGAAAAAGTTGGTTATGATCTACACGCTGTGGGATTGGGCTCCAAATTCCTCAATAGGACACCCATAGCGCTAGAGTTAACAAATAGAATCAACAAATGGGACTTACTCAAACTAAAAAGTTTTTTCTCAGCAAAAGAAACAATAAGAGAGATAAATAGGGAGCCTACATCCTGGGAACAAATCTTTACTCCACACACTTCAGATAGAGCCCTAATAACCAGAATATACAAAGAACTCAAAAAATTAGACAATAAGATAACAAATAACCCAATCAATAAATGGGCCAAGGACCTGAACAGACACTTCTCAGAGGAGGACATACAATCAATCAACAAGTACATGAAAAAATGCTCACCATCGCTAGCAGTCAGAGAAATGCAAATCAAAACTACCCTAAGATACCATCTCACTCCAGTAAGACTGGCAGCCATTCGGAAGTCAAACAACAATAAGTGCTGGAGAGGATGCGGGGAAAAGGGCACTCTTGTTCATTGCTGGTGGGACTGCAAATTGGTGCAGCCAATTTGGAAAGCAGTATGGAGATTTCTCGGAAAGCTGGGAATGGAACCACCATTTGACCCAGCTATTCCCCTTCTCGGTCTATTCCCTAAAGCCCTAACAAGAGCATGCTACAGGGACACTGCTACATCGATGTTCATAGCAGCTCAATTCACGATAGCAAGACTGTGGAACCAGCCTAGATGCCCTTCAATAGATGAATGGATAAAAAAAATGTGGCATTTATACACTATGGAGTATTACTCTGCATTAAAAAATGACAAAATTATAGAATTTGGAGGGAAATGGATGGCATTAGAGCAGATTATGCTAAGTGAAGCTAGTCAATCTTTAAAAAACAAATACCAAATGACTCCTTTGATATAAGGGGTGTAAACAAGGACAGGGTAGGGACGAAGAGCTTGAGAAGAATATGTACAGTAAACAGGGATGAGAGATGGGAGGGAAAGGGAGTGAGAAGGGAAATTGCATGTAAATGGAAGGCGATCCTCAGGGTTATACAAAATGTCATATAAGAGGTAAGGAGGGGTAAGTCAAGAGAATACAAATGGAAGACATGATTTACAGTAGAAGGGGTAGAGAGAGAAAAGGGGAGGGGAGGGGAGGGGAGGGGAGGGGGGATAGTAGACAATAGGACAGACAGCAGAATACATCAGACACTAGAAAGGCAATATGTCAATCAATGGAAGGGTAACTGATGTGATACAGCAATTTGTATACGGGGTAAAAGCGGGAGTTCATAATCCACTTGAATCAAACCGTGTAATATGATGTATTAAGAACTATGTAATGTTATGAACGACCAATAAAAAAAAAAAATAAATAAATAAATAAATAAAACTCAGCAAAGTACCAGGAAAAAAAAAAAAAAAAAAGAATCTAACCAAAGCTTTCATGTCTTTCCTCATTTTAAAATACCATTTCAAACATTATTGCACTAAACACTGAATGGATACTGTTTTATCACAACAAAAATATTCATTTATATGTCCATGCTGGTGGGTTATTTAAAGACGTAGTTTAAATGCTCTTTTGCAGTCAGATACTTTTTTGAATGACTCAAGTTGATCAAAATGTTAAATTTAATCAGCTTTCTGGACTAAAAACTTCTTCAATGAAAGGAAAATTCTCACAAATGCGGCAGCCACTTTACTTTCATCAAATCCATTGCTAGCCAGTTTCTGATTTTGCAGTGAAACCAGCTATCTTTCAACAAAGTAGTTGCTAGGTGTAATAGAAACAACTTTGTTTCTTTATTTCTATAGTGAAGAAAAATATTTTGTAGTTGTGTACTTTCCCATGTGGTTTCTTTTTGAATAATCTATTTTTCCTTCCCCTAAGACATTTTGGACTAACACTCAACTGAAAAGTTAATTTAGCACAGGTAGGATAGCCAACCATTCAAATTTGCCTAGGAGAGAGGGGTTTTCTGGGACATAAGTCTTTCAGTTCTAAAATTAGGACAGTCCTTGCAAAGCAACAGTCTATAGGGCACACAAGGGTAAGTATAATAAGAACCATGAAAGTCTGCTCTGAAGCAAATTAGGAAGATGTAGGGAAACCTCTCTCAGGTAAATTGGAGAAACAGAAATTCTACTGGAAGGAAGAGGAAGAGGGATTTAAGAATGGGCATGAAGCTTAAGACTATGCCAAGCTCTCTCAGATGTAACATTCTCAGCTATAAGTTTGCTCTGAGACCTGGATGAAGGAGGTCTTTAAGAATATAAAAACCCTGACAAGGTTGAGTAAAGTATCCTAGAGGAACTTGTACCCTACTTCTCAGGAAGGGGAAGAGACCACCTTTCAGAATAACCCTGGACCAATATGGGGCAGCTGCATTGGAATAGAAATGGCAAGGCCTAGGCATGGTAGCCTCATGTTGACACAGGACCTAAGTCAGGGGTTAAGAGCCTAAGTCAGGAGCTGATGAGAGGACTTGGGTGAGTCAGAAGTTCTATAGTTATAAAAGCCAAGATGCATCTGCATCCACAGTTGGCATGGGGCAAAGAAAGTTGTTTCTAACCATACAGAGAATACAGAACTCAAGTAAAACTAGTCACAGTCACTTTAGCAGAGGATGAAGTAAAGATAGCTATCAAAATCCAGAGACCAGAGACCAACCAGGGTCAGCAGGAGCTGGCAGAAAATAATAGCACTTGCACCAAAAACCCTCTCCCCATTGGCAGTGAGGCTTCTCCAACACCAGATGTCAAATTGGAGAAGAGAAAGAAGAGGGGAGACTTTCTGGAGAAAAGAAAACTCCCTAATAGAGAAATTGTCAATTAAATTTTCTTATAATTGACTGAAGACCATGTTATCTTTAGGGATAGGTTTTGGGGGTTGGTTTGTTCTTTTCACCACCAACAACAAAAACAAAGTTCCTGCTGACCTTTCCCTGCTACCCCCAATTATTTTAGTAAGGTCACCAATACATTTGCTCTTTGTCCACATCTGAGCAATATAAGAAATTGAACCCTGCCATGGTGTTCACTTTCATTGCCTCTACTATTTATTGTTCTCCATATTAGTTCCAAATACATCCTTCACTTCAAATTAGAGTGATTTCTATTTCACAAATGTGAATTGTTGAGATTGGAAAGATCATTCCATAAAAATAGTAACACTGAAGACCTTGAATATCAGAGCCATCATGAAATTGGAAGTTTTCCCCTTTCAAAAAGAATCTTGGCATCTTTCTCATAACTGACATGCCTCGCTTGTAACCATACTTTTGTTTCTGTTCTTTCTCAGCTAAAACTAGATTTTTTTCCCTATTGCTTTTGCATATTTGCAATACAGACTTTAAAAAACATTCTAATTTTATAAATCCCAAGCCTTTTAGTAATTTTTGAAGAAGATGCTTTTCAATAGGTGGGCCTACGTTGCTCAAATTTTGTAACATAGGAACATATCGGCTTGGCTTATACTTAAGCCAAAATGTATGATTGTCTTGGCAAGAAATTAGAATTTCCTTTTAACCAGGAATAGATTAAAATTTCCTATCTAGAAAGTACATTCACAATGGCACTCTGTTCAGAGTCAAGCCTGTGCAGGTGTGACTTGGCAGGATTTGGGAGATGGAATAATAGACAATATTGTTGTAATTGGAGTCATTTTATTCAGATTGTGCAGGATGAGTTTCTAATCTACTCAAGCAATAAAGATTGAATAAAATGCATAAAATATCTTTGTCAGGAGGGAGGCACTAACTCCTATGAAAAATGTAATTTTGAAGCCCATAAGTTATCCCAGTGTTAATTTCCTTCATCCTGCTATCTCAGTTTCGCCATACCTCAAGGCTTACGCTCCTTCTCAACTACACCTAATTTTATGCTCTGACAATTCCCCGGAAATTTGCTTCCAATGTAGAATTTGTACATGTACATTTCAAATCCTGCTGCCTAAATACTTTCCCTGAAAAAGCACCAGCTTTAGCTCTACCATGAACTCTTCCCCTTGGGAAAGTGAGTTGTCAAACAATTGCAGCAAAAACATCATAGAGTCTGTAATATGTGAAGTGACCACACAAAAATGAGTTTCTGAGTTAATATTATTATTTTATCTCTGCATTAGCAGAGAGCAAGGAACTCTGATTACTAGTCTATAGAACAGAAGTTGGCACACTTAGGCCAATGGGCCAAATGCAGCCCACTCCCTGTTTTTGTAAATAAACCTTTGTTGGAACACAGCCACTCTCATTTTGTTTTCAAATGAGTGCTTTATGTTGTCTCTGACTGCCTTCACACTGCCAAGGAGTGTCAAGTAGTTACAGCAGTGACAATACGCCCTGCAAAGAACAAAATATCTGAACTTCTACAGAAAAGTTTGCTGACTCTTGTCTAGAAACTGGATGGTAGATCTACCTGCACTGCCATTACCCTCTTCCCCTTGACCTCACCAAGCCACTAAGCCTTTCTTCCCACTGAAATTGATATGACCTCAGAATCCTTTCTGATATACATAGGCACCAATATCTGCTCCAAGTTGCCAACCTCAGCCTGGAATAAAATTAAAAATAACTCAGTCCAGGGATGGTGGAGCATGCCTATAATCCCAATGGCTCGGGAGGCTGAGACAGGAGGAGAGAGAGTTCAAGACCCTGTCTCTAAATAAAATATAAAAGGGAGTGGAGATATGGTTCAGTGGTTAAGCACACGAGGGTTCAATCCCCAATACCAAAGCAAAATTTTAAAAAGCCCTCAGAACCATGTAGAATGAGAGAAAAGAGATCCAATTCCTCACAAGATAGATAACTTGGACAATAAACAGAGGTTGTTGTCTGACTATCCAGTTTTGTACATTTCCATAAAATTCATTATACTATTTACATATGCCTAATTTTCCAAATTAGATCATTGTGTTGTGAGAAACCACAGAAATCATTTAATTCTCCCCTTCTTAGTCCCTTCAGGCTTCTCTAACAAGTTCCTGTAAACTGAGTAGCTTATGAACCACAGAAATTTATTGCTCACAGTTCTGGAGGCAAGGAAGTGCAAGATGAAGGCCCTGACAGATTCAGTGTCTAATGAGGGTCACTTCCCAACCCACAGACAGCTTTTCTGCTGCATCTTCTCATAGCCAGAAGGGTCAAGATTTCTCTTCCTGGCCCCTTTTATAACAGCACTAATTCCATTCATGAGGGTCCCATCCCCATGATGTAATCACATGCCAAGGGTCCCACCTCCTCATGCATTCACATTGGATATTAGATTTCAACATCTGAATTTTGAGGGGACTCAAGCATTAAGTCTGCCTCACCTTCTGTCTGCAAGATTCCCTAGAACTTGGCAACAATTCCACTAATAACTGAACTGAACCATTTCCAGTAATTGTTATGAATTTGTTTTAATCATTAGGGAAGGAAAAAGTCACCTTCCATAGCAACCTTCGACTGTCTAATGAATATCCTTATTTATTTTTTTTTTCTAACTTCAAGCCAATTTCATCTTTCTCTGTCTTGGTAGAAAGGTCATCATTCTCAGTACTTTCCCTCTTAACTAATTGCCTGGTCACAAAGACTTCTTGTGTTTTTAATAATAATGCTTGCAAGATTTTCATATTGGTGCCTTCTAGCCAAGGAAAGAGAATATCATTGAATTTTTCTTTAACCATCCCCTTTCCCTGGGCACATGTCCCCCAAAACTACAGGGGAACAACAATTTATAGTCAGGTCTTAAGTGAGGATTCTTCAGCAGCTACTTTACTCTTCTCCAAGTAAATGAGAAAGCACTTAACAAAAGCACTTACAAGTGCCATGGAATACCCTTGATACAAAAAAGAATTATTTATCCTCCACTTAAGTACCACATAATGAGATATTATTAATAAATGAAAATTTATCTACCTTGGAAATAACAAAGCTCAAATCTCTTTCCTACCAATGATGAGGTCTCTTTCTCAGTGCCAGCCCACAATGGGAAAGCAATTTCGCTTCAGATAGCCCCAGTGGTGTAAATCAAAGGTTTTATGGCTTAGCCACTGGGTTCTCTAGTGATGCATTTTGCTGGTATCAAATTATAGGCATCTGAATCAGTAAGCATTAAAGGTTATTAAAGGTCCCCATAGTTCCCAGCATACCTGAAAGGCGAAATAATCACTGGGGAGTAGATAATGCTTCATTAAGCCTATTTTCACAAAAATAATGTTAGCAATAGTTAAATTAGCTCGAGTTATTCTATTTCTTCATATTCTTTATTTCTTTATTCTTAAATCAGAACTTTTAAATGTCAAGCTTAACAATGCAAGACATAGGCAGTAAATGGCTGCTGCTGAGACTTTGAGCTGTTTCAACTTAAAACAATGTGAAAACTGGAATTTTTTGAAGTTCAAAAATACCTCTTTCCAAGACATCTCCTACAAACTTGATCATTGAGGAGTCACTCTTCCATAATCAAGTTCTCCACTTGAACATATTTTTCATTTTCCTTAAGAGGAAGGCTACAGAAAAGGCAAGAAACCCCCAAACCCAAGCAAAAGGGCTCTTAAAGTATTTCTGAGGGTTTTTATTATTTTTACATTTTATCAGATGGTCTGAACGCTGGAGCTCCTACACCTAAAATCCTACCATGATTACAAGGCAGTGGTGTCCCAAGGAAGGTAAAGAGGAATATGACAGGGCAACAACGGGGATGTGAAAACCCAGACCACTCTAAGAGTATGCTTGATGGATTATTCAGCATGAAGGCTCAATGCCTTACTGAAGGCAACAGAAGATGTCACACAGCAGGAACAGTATAGAATTTGTCAGGCAGCTCTGTCTCTACCTTCTGGTATTTCCTTTACAGAGAAGTTAAATTCTTCCAGCCCCTTCCAAACCTCCCTAGAATATCACACGAGATAGCAACCTGATTTCCATTCTTTCTTTCTACAATTGTAAAGTACATTCTAAATCTAAAAAAAAGGGGGGGGGGGCGGACTTCAATCAAATTTTGATCATTAAAATCTAAAGAGCTTCATTCATTACCATTTGTCAGCTTCCCACAGAGCCCTCTTTTTACATTTCAAATAATTTTTGCATTATTACAAACAGAGATTCTGATTGATGGAGTTCCAAGGTCTGTGCCAGACACATATGCCAAGGAACAAATGCAGTTTAAGGAGAAATGATCTGAGGAAACAAGAGAGTGCAAATCATGGTCATTGAGAACTCTTTCCTGCATCATCAGATTTTCCTTATTAGATTTCTTCCTTTTACCTGTTCTTATTCTTCTCAGTAAAAATCAAACAAAAAACAGACCAAAAACCTTTCCCCTGCTGACAACAGCCATATTTATTTGCAACAATTTTCCAAAGAGTCGTGGGCACTTGTCTTGGGTCACCATCTCCAATTCCTCTCCTCCCATCTCTCTTCAACTGACTCCCTTCAGGCTTTCATCTCCCATCAAGTCAAGGAAACTTCATTTGTTTACAAAGGTCACCAGAAACCCTCACACTGCAAAATCCAAAGGCCAGTTCTCATGAGGATGCATGCAATTTCTCAAATGCTTTTAATACAGTGGGTTCTCCATCCTCCTTGGTATGTTTTCTTCACTTGGCTCCCAGGTCCCCACATTTTCTGGGTTCTATCCTACCTTCATGGCCCCTCGGTCTCTGTCTCTTTGGCTAGTTGCCCCTTTTTAGCCTTCCATCTCCAACCCTGGAGTACCACTGGAACTGCAAAGTCTGTTTACTATCTTTGGTCACTACCTTGTCGATCTCAACCAGACACACAACTTAAGTGCAACTGATATGTGTCAGTTCTCAGATTTGGAACTCCAACAACACACTTCAACTACATATAAACTTCTAGTTGATATCACAAGTTTAAAATATCCAAAACCAAGCTCCTGGCCTTCCCTTACCCTCAAAAACTAATCTGCATGAGGTCATCACCATGTCTCCTACTTAACCCAAACCACGGGAGTCATGTTTTACTTCTGCCTTTCTCTATACCCAACATCCAGTCTATTAGGAACTGCCATCTACTCTCATTCTTCCCACTGACAGTGCCGGGATCAAGTCAATAACAGCTCACCTTTGTGACTCAATCTCATCCTAACTGATTTCTCTGCTTGCTCACTTGCTCCCTAGCAATTTGTTCTCACCACAGGCACCCATTTATCTTAGAGCAAAATGTTAATGTTATTTTGATGGTTTACAGAGCTCTAACAGCCTGCCTTCCCCCAACCCTGGATCCTCTCTCCACTGTCAGAATTCATCTCCTAGGTCTTTCTCCTGTGCTTACTCCACTGTTGCTACTCTTGTCCCTTTGCTGTTACTCAAGTGCACCAGGAATATTGAGGCCTTTGCACTGGTTATTCTGTCTAGAACTCATTCCAGGTATCAGCCTGGTAAACCCCCTCACCTCTTTTAATTTCTTTCCCATCCCTTTGGTCCTCATTAAGTTCTGAGGACTTCCCTAGCTGCTGAAGTTGGCCTCAAACTTGAAGCCCTCCTGCCTCAGTCTCCTGAGTCACTGAGATTATAGGAATGTGCCACAGCACCCAGCAAAAAGGTAATTGAACTTTTTTCTTAAGCTTTTGTTTCTGCTTCATTGTGAGGCTGGGGATTATACCCAGTGCCTAGAACATGCTAGGCAAGCATTCATACCCCCAGCCTTCTTCTTTTAATTTCTGATTACCTAATGGAGCCCTTCCCTGGAAACTATATTCAAGATGATAACTGTCTCATCAATAATCCAATGTCCCTTACTTGGCTCTTTTCCTTTTCTCTATCATAATTAGTTTCCAAAATTTCATTGAATTCATTTGTTCATTATGCTGGTAGGCTATTGTCAGTCTTTCCCCACTAGAATGCAAGCTCCATGAAGATAGGGATTTTTGTCATTGTGTTCATTTGTGTATGACAAATACCCAGGAGATAATTGGTATGTAATTTTGCTCAGTAATTACACTGAAAATGAATGTATGGTAAATCAGAAAAAGAGTCAGAACACTAAATTTGTGAATGGCAGAAATCACTTGATTAAAAAACAAAAACAAGAAAAAATAGCCTTTGTCTGCTTTTGACTATATCTTGCAGTACATTTTTTCTCCTTTCTCAAGCTTCTCCATGACCTCATTGCACTTTTCCTTTCAGAATAACTAAACATTTTGAGTATCCCTCCTGAGCACATAGGTGAGAACATTCACCTGTACTCTCTGAGGCTAATGAAGCTCTCTGGGTAGCAGGGATTTCCTCTATTCCTGGGGCTTTCAGCAAATAAAAGGAAGATCTGCAGTGAACCATAACTGTTTGAGAAATCAAATATAAAAACATTATTTCTTCTCATTGCTAAGTCAGAATTTTTTACCCTTGACAATAAAACATAAGGGGCTTTCGTGTCATGTCTGTGTCAAAATATCAAGTATTTGGGAAGAAATGCACTGATCTTCACATATATAAATTGACAAATGATAGGACAGAAAACCAATTTCCTGGAATAATAAAATAACCATGTTCATGAAAGGCCAGAGGCATGAATCAATAGACTAAGCCGCATAATTCTTTTAACCTAAGTCACTCTTCTATTGTCAAAAACCAGACAGTTCAAGATGTGCAATTTACAAACTTGATGATTTTTTTTAAAACAAAGGAAACTGATCAATTTCCTCTTTTTTCTCCATCGAACTGACAAGCATGACTCATTCAATTGAAATAAAAGCAAAAATTAGGAAATTGACCCAAACAGTGTCTGAAGCAGCACACATCCTATGAAAGGAAGCAAACCCACCTGAGACTTTTAAAATTGCATTTCACTTACCAGCTTGTCGCACCAAGCAGAGCATGAGAAAGAAGGAGATAGCTAATGAAGAAGAATGAAAGGAGGGTGTGCAACGGTGAAAAAAAGAAAGCTGGAGCTTGGAAGTTGAGTCCTAACTATTAATACAAATATCTCATAAGATCATATTATTTTTCATGTGTCCATAATTCACTATTTTGTGAAATGCTTATATAGATCATTTCCCATTTTCTATCAAATAATTTATCTTTCTTATAGAATCATATATAGTATCTATCTCTTGTAGATATTAGCAAATAATCATGGGGGTAATAAATTTCTTCTTCCTTTTCGTCACTCATATTTTTATCTCCACTGGTATCTCTTGAAGAACAGAGATTCTTTGTTTTGATGTCAGTTTTTACATAACTTGGACTTAATGTTTTGTTCTCTTTATTTTTATTAAATCTTTTCCTAGTCTGGGAGACATTCCTAGTCTAGAGACATTCACCTACACTTTTTCTTAATATTTTTAATATTTGATTGTTACAGTTATGTCTTTGATCTGTCTTGGATTGGTTATTCTATATGGTTGTGTATCAAAATCCACATCATGTTTTCCTCTCATGGGTAACTCTCCCAGCGCCCATTTATCGAAGAGCTTATCTTTGCCAAGTGATATGCAGTACCAGTTCTGTCATAAATCAGGTTTCCAAATACACTTGGATCTGTTTCTGGACTTTAGTTCTGCTCCATCAATCTGCTGTTTACCCTGTGCCAATATCACACTATGTTAATCAGTGTATCTTTACACTAATTCTTCCTTTCTGGTAGGCCAATGCCCCCTGTCCCCACCTACAACACCACCTGACTCATTTTTATAAGGAGCATCTTGACTATTCTTTACTTTTGCATTGTAATACAAATTTTAGGGTTAGTTTTTCCAATTCTGAAAAATTCCCAAAGGGGATTTTTTTTTCCTTTTAATCAATTGCTTTGAATCTATAGATTCATTTGGAGAGAACTGACTCTTCCATAAACATAATGTATCTGTCTTCCAGCAAAATTGCACACCTTTTGTTAGAATTATTGCTGGTATTTTACATTCCTATTGCTATTGTAAATGATATCATCATTTTAATTGAATTTTCTAACTCTTTTAATGGTCTATATAAAAATGCAACTCATTGTTATTTAATGTTGATCCTATACCTAGAAATACTTTCTTGCAGTTAGGTATAGCCATATGTTTGATCTCTGGCAAATGCATTTGGATGGAAAGGAAAGAAGCCACTTTCAATCTATCTCATATACACTCCCCATGAAATCTTCCATGCTTTCTTGGCGTATCTACTGGCTAGAGTTTGATACTCAGTGTGATCTTGGAAATTATATGTTGAGACCATCTGTTATCCTGGGTCCCTGAATGACCATACTGCACAGAACCTCCCCACATACCACCCACACAGTCTTACCAATTAAGAACACCTGTGCTATACTATTTATATAAACAAAAAGTAAACAGATTATTTGAAGTCATCAAAATTTTGAAGTCTGAAACAATTATTTTGTTCATATTTTCTATATTCTCACAAGTTTTTCTCCTACCACTTACAGAAAAATGTTTTTTAAAAAAACTCTTTGATTGTGAATTTTTAAAATTTCTCTTCATAGCATGTACATTTTTGTTTTATATATTTCAAAACTATGGTATTAGGAGCATTCAAGCTTAGAATGGTACAACTTCCATAATTTGAAACTTTTATCAGTGGTGATTCCCTTTGTTTTTAGAAATTCTATATACCCTAAAAAACCTACTTTGTCAGACATTGTTTTAGTTAGCTATTTTGCTACTGTGACTGAAGAACCCAAACAGAACACCTATATGTTTATTTGAGGTCTCAGAGTTCCAGAGGTCTTAGACCATAGAAGGCTGACTCCATTCCTCCAGGCTCAACGTGAGGCATATCATGGCAAAAGAGGTTGGCAGAGGGAAGCAGCTTACTTCGTGATCAGAAAGCAGAAAGAGAGCCTCCATTTTCCAGATACAAATATATACCCCAAAGCCAGACCCCAATTCCTACCTCCTCCAGCCACATCCTACCACTTCAGTTACCACTCAGTTAAACCCTATCAGGAGATTAAATCACTGATTGGGTTAAGACTCTCACAACCCAATCTTTTCTCCTCTTAACCTTCTTGCATTGTCTCACATGTGAGATTCTGGGGGATACCTCACATCCAACTCATAATAGACATTAATGTAGTTATGCCAACTCTGGGAGGAAGGTAGTATTTGGTATTCTCTTTTCCCATCTTTGACCAACAATTTGTCTTTGTTTTAGCTATTATTTGTCATGAATGTCCTATAACCCAGTTTTCAGTGCTTTCATCAAGGCTGAGTTTTTGTCTTCTAAGTGCAGAGTTTCGCTTATATTTATTATGATTACAAATAACCATTTTACTTTTCATGGTTACCACTTACTCCTTCTTGCCTCCTTTTGGATACCCAGAGGGTTTTAACATTGTTTGCTTCCTCTTATGTTTTCCCCCCTCTACTTTTTTGGAAATCACTCCACCATATTTTTTTCTTTTTAAACTGGTTTCCCTAAAAACTTAGTATTCTTGATTAAATTTGCAAAGTCCAAAGTTATTCAATATTAAAAGGCCAGAATCTTAGAACTTCTTGAACTGCAACCATCACCCTATCAATTATTGCCCAGGTTATTATTTTTATTTTATTTTTTAAAACTAAAAATTTCAACTATTTCTAGTAACATATTCTAATAATAATTATTATGAATTGTGTAATATCTGAATAAATTTATTATCTTTATGGCTCACATCTTGATTTGGGTTTTTAGTAAACATTTTACAAACCAAGGTAGAGCAAAACAGTAATTGAGAAAGGAAATTTAAAAATGCAACGTGATATGATTATCAAATTGGCTCCAACTTCACAAAGGATTTCAATACTTTGAAATCTACTCTAAGGGATGCCTTAGAGTAGTATTAAAGAGAAGAAGAGAAACTGTATATACCATAATGATTTATATCTCCTGTTTACTTGAAGTAAAGTTGTACATATTAGAAATTAACTCCTCCTGCACTTCCAGGTTTTTCATTTGGCTTCTGAATGGCACCTCGGGTTATACACCCCACACCCTGCTATGTGGAGTTTTATTCAAGTCTGAAAGTGGCAGAAATAACCAGAGACACTAGGCAAACCACTGGTTAAGTCCAGAGTCATAACCACATCCAAGGAAGATGAGACGATGGCTGTTCCCAAACAGAAGTCCATAGGATGTGGCAACTGTTGAGATGGAGCAAGAGCCTGAATGCTTGGAAAGCAGGTGGAGATAAAGAAATCTAAGGAGATGAATGAGATTTGTGTGATAGACACACCATTCCTTATATCTCACAGCTTTCTTCTGAATCATTCTTCCTTTTGAAATGTGTCTCTTAGAAGTTCTTCTAAGGAGATTGATCAAAGTATGTTAGGTACACATATGACTATGGCATATCCCACTGTTATATATAATTAGAATACATCAATAAAAATAAATTAAAAATAAAACAAGTTCTTCTAGTGAGAATCTGTTGTAGTCTTTACTATTTCTTCTTCTTGAAATATGTTCTTGAAAGATAGAATTCCAGAAGATATAGAATTCTAATTCATTCTCTCAGTATTTTGAAGTCATAATTCTTTGGCCTCAGTCTACTTTTTCCTCTTGTAAGTAACTACTATTTCTTCCAGGTTGTTATGTTATCCTTTAGTGTCATAATTCAGTTTTACTATTATGTATCCAAACATAAATTCCTCTTTATTTATTACACTACTTAAATTTTTAGGGCTCCCTGAAAAAGAATCTAAGTCCTTTATTTGTAGAAAATTCTAGACCAATACTTCTTTTTTATATTGCCCATTCTCTGTCCCACTTACTTGTACAACTAGTTATATTTCATATTGACCTTCCCATTCAACACTTCATTTCTCTGAATATGTCATATTTTCCATCTCTTTCTCTCTGAACAGCATTTATATAATTTCTTCAGTTCTATCTGCCAATTTATTAATTTATCCATTAGTTATGTCTAATCAACTATATATTCCAGTTATTGAGTTTCTAATTTCCATTAATCAAGTTTATAATTTTAATTATATTTTTCAAGTATCTAAGAATTTTTAGATTCTTGGACAACAGTTTGATAGTATTATTTTATATATCATACTTCTATACAATATGTTATTCTTTTTAAAAATTTGTTTATTAAGTTTTTTATTTAAATATGACAGCAGAATGCATTACAATTCATGTTAGAAATGTAGAGCACAAATATTCATATCTCTGGTTGTATACAATGCATATTCACACCAACTTTTGTCTTCATATATATATATATACTTAGAATAATGATGTCTGTCCATCACATTCCACTATCATTTCTAACCCCATGCCCCCTCTCTTTTCCTCCCACTCCTCTGCCTTATCTAGAGTTTGTCTATTTCTCCCATGTTCCCTCTCCCTACTCCACTATGAATCAGCCTCCTTGTATCAGAGACAACATTTGGCATTTGGTTTTTTGGGATTGGCTAATTTCATGTAGATATATCTTCTCTAACTCCATCCATTTACCTGCAAATGTAATGATTTTATTCTCTGTTATATCTGAGTAATATTCCATTGTGTATATATACCACATTATTTTTATCCATTCATCTACTGATGAGCATTTAGGTTGGTTCCACAGTTTAGCTATTGTGAATTGTGCTGCTATAAACATTGATGTGACCGTGTCCCTGAAGTGTGCTGTTTTTAAGTTCTTTGGGTACAGACTGTGAAGAGGGATAGTTGGGTCAAAATGGTGGTTCCATTCCCAATTTTCCAAGGAATCTCCATATTGCTTTCCAGATTGGCTGCATAAATTTGCAGTCCCACCAGCAATGTATGAGTGTACTTTTTTCCCCACATCCTCGCCAATACTTAATATTGTTGTTTGTCTTCGTAATAGCTGCCATTCTGACTGAAGTGAGATGAAGTTCTGATTTGCATTTCTCTAATTGCTAGCAATGATAAACATTTTCTGATATATTTGTTGATTTATTATATATCATCTTCTGAGAAGTGTCTGTTCAGGTCCTTGGCCCATTGATTATTTCTTTTTCTTTTTCTTTTTTTTTTTTTTTTTTTCGGTGTTTAGCTTTTTGAGTTCTTTATATATCTTAGAGATTAGTGCTCTATCTGATGTGTGAAGGGTAAAAATTTGCTCCCATTCTATTCACCTCACTGATTGTTTATTTTGCTGAGAAGAAGCTTTTTAACTTCATATGAGGGTTGGGGGGAATGGAGGAACTTTGGGCAAAGGGGAGGGAGGGAAGGAAGGGAGAATGGGGGCATGAAAGATGGTGGAATGAGATGGACATCATTAACCTAGATACATGTATGACTGCACAAATGGTGCAACACTACACTGTGTACAACCAGAGAAATGAAAAATTGTGTACAATGAATCAAAATGCATTCTGCTGTCCTATAAACCTAATTAAAATTAATTAATTCATTAATTTTTAAAAATCTGTAGGTTAGATACATAACACAGGTCTCACTGGTTTTAGGCCTTAATATAAAATCAAGATGTCCTGTTGGCAGCATTCATCTCTGGAGGCCAGAAAAGAGAATCTGCTGGTTGGACTTTTCTAGTTTCTAGAGGCCACCACATTCATTGGATCATGGCCCTTTCCTCCGCATGCAAAAACCAGCACTGCTGCACCTCTCTGACCTTTCTTCTGTCTCTATGTCACTCTTTAATAATATGTTTGTTCTTAAAGGAGTCATGTGATTGGACTGAATCTTAATCACATCTGCAAAATTTATTTTGTTGTGTAAGGTAACAAATTATCAGGTTCTGGGAATTAAATGTGGACATATTAGTGGACCCACCATAGCAACCTTGGTAAAGTTAAATACAATTTTCTGAGTCTTAGTTTTCTCATCTGTAAAGCAGAAGTAATTATATAGGTGTCTAACACAGCACCTGGTAAATAGTAGGCATTCCATAAGTACTTATTAAATGAAAGAACAAATGTGTATATCATGAGGCTTTGGGGAAGATTAAATTAGGTAATATTAATTAAATGTCCAATATGTGCTTAGGACTAGGACTCACCCAGAAACTGGCTGCTCCAGTTTTCTGTAGGGGATCATTCCAAATGCTTTAAGGAAAAAACAAAATCATGTAGTTCATTAAGCATTAGAATTTAAGAAAGATGACATAAACATGAGAACTCATGCAATAGAGTTTACAATATTAAAATACAAACCTTTATTTTTAAAAACACTAAAATTTATAAAAATAAACATTAGGCCAATGGGGAAATTGATCTTGAACAAGGATGTCAGAAACACATAGGAGAAAACATAGTTTCTTCAGTAAATGGTACAGGAAAAACTGGATACCCATATGAAGAAAAGTGAAATTGAGCCCGTCTCTTATACCACACTCAAAAATTAATTCAAGATGGATTACCGATTTAAATGTAAGACCTGAAATTGTAAAACTACTAGCATAAAACATGGAGAAACTTTCTTAACCTTGGCAAAGATTTTTTGGTCCTTAACACCAAGAGCATCATCAGGAAAGCAAAAATAGGCATGTGGGATTCATCCAACTAAAAAGCTGCACAAGAAAGGAAATAGTTAAGATAATAAAAAGACAACCTATGGAAAGGGAGAAAATATTTTCAAACCATGTATATTATGTGCGTTTAATAACCAAAATACATAAGGAGTACATAAAACTCAATAGAAAAAGCCAAAGATTTTAAATTAAAAATAAACCTATTTCTAAATGGGTAAAGCACCTATATTGACATTTTTCAAAGAAGACATACAAATGGCCAATATTTACATGAAAATATGCTCAACATCAATATTCATAGGGACATGAAAATGAGATATCACCTTACACCTGTTAAAATGGCTATTTTTAAAAAAATGATAACAAGTATAAGCAAGGATATGGAGAAAGGGGAATTCTTTTTTTTTTTTTTTTTTGGTACTGGGGATTGAACTCAGGGACACTCAACCACTGAACCACATCCCCAGCCCTATTTTGTATTTTATTTAGAGACAGGGTCTCACTGAGTTGCTTAGAACCTTGTCATTGTGGAGGCTGGCTTTGAACTCATGATCCTCCTGTCTCGGCCTCCTGAGTCACTGGAATTACAGGCATGTTCCACCATACCCAGTGAAAAGGAAATTCTTGAGCACTATGGATAGAAATTAAATATTAGTACAGAGATTCCTCAGAAGATTAAAAGTAGGACAACGATCTGATCCAGCAATCCCACTGCTGGGTATATGTCCAAAGGAGATGAAATAATGGTGTTGAGTATCCAGAGAGATATCTGCACCCCCATGATTATTACGGCATTGGTCACAAAATATAAACCAAGATATAGAAACAACCTAAATGCCAATTAATGGATGAATTAATAAAGAAAAGATGAAACCCACACACACAAACACACACACACACACACACACACACACACACATACACCACTGAAATATTCTTCAGCCTTAAAAAATAAGGAAATCCTGCCACTTACAACACCACTGATGAACCTGGAGGGTGTTTATGTTAAGGGAAATAAGCCAAACACAGACAAGTACAGCTTGATCTTACTTATATGTTGAATCCAAAGTAGTCAAGCTCATAGAAACAGAGAGTAGAATGGTGGTTGCTGGACACAAGGAAACAGCGGAGGGAGGGAAGGGACATTGGCCAAAGGATTCAAAATTTTATTTATGCAAGATGAATAAGTTTTAGAGAGCTCATGTGCACCATACAGTTAACAATGTTGTATTGTATACTGTTTGGCTAAGAGGGTAGATCTTAAGTGTTTTAAACACACACACACACACACACACACACACATATGATTAACTACGTGAGATTAGCTTGAGTATAGTAATCATCTCAAAATGTGTGCATATATCTAAATATCAAGTGAAACACATCAAATGTATACAATTCTTGCTTGTCAATTATACCTCAATAAAACTGAAAAATAGAAAGATTAAAACAATAAAGAAATAAAGCATGCACCTATGTGCTTAACTCTAGACTAACTTAAACTAATGCTATTGATGAGTAAATGTATCAGCATAGAATTCTCTTTGCCTTATCTCACAAGGCAAGACTATTGCAAACTACTGGGCATTTCTCTCAGGCTTACCATCTGTCCACATTACTATTAATGATATGAAGCCATTCGTCTTACACCAAGTACACTTTTTTTTCTTTCAGTTAAACAACTGCCACAATTGAAAGACAATTATCCTGGTAGGTTCCATTTTGACATCCCTCCAAACATCTTGGCTACCATCATGTTTCTCTGAGCTCATGAAATCTACATATCAAACAAAAATTTTTCCCTGTCATCAAATGAAAGCTTTTTGCAAATGAGCTCCTAACAATTAGCTGTGTCTCTAACTGTAGATTTATGCACTTTCTCACCCCCTACCCTCCTGGGAAGTAAAATCCTTAATTCCTTGACAGTGATTTTAATGCTTTTTTGAGGTCACCTTTCATATGACATGACTGTTATTCACATGGCAACTCATTTTATTCTAAACACTCAAATATTCAAACATTTCAGAGCACACTCTACAGATCAGAAAATTTTAAGTACCACAGTCTAGTTGAGTATCCAGGTATATTTTTTATCTATAATATAGTGTTTGAAAATTTCCTAAACAATATGCTTCAAAATAAGGATTGGGCAATCCTTCGGTTTTTTAAAGACTTCCACCATAGTTATTCTGTACTCTATTTCCAGGTGCTAGCATAGTTCAATAATTTGAATATTCATAATCAAATCACAATTTGTATATTCCTAATCAAATCAAGAATTTGTATATTCCTAATCAAATACCCTGAGAATTTTCAAGACTTAGGAGTCAAAAACATGAAAGTGTAATATTTACTGTTTGCAAGTAAAAGCACAATTAATTATGCTAAGCACTTATTAACATAATTATCTAGTAGAAGAAATCATAGACACTAATTTAACTTTTTATTCAACTTAACTAGTTAACCATTATATATAGGAACATAGTTCTATGATATTTGATCACTTGTACCATCATACATTCTCCCAATGTCCTCCCATAAATAAGATGGTAACAATTTCAGAGAATCAGCAATACCCTGACATTCTGAACTTTTTTGATCTAAGGATGATAAACGTTATCTGATAAATGTCTCTATCAGTGAGGCATTTTGTTTATGCCATTGTAACAATCCCAAAATTCCAGGGCTTGAAATATTAGAGGCTTATTTCAACACACCCTCAACATCCCCACTGGGGGATGCAGGCTGGTGCAGCCTCCTCAACCTGGAGCATCCCCAGTCAGTGGGCATGGAAAATGATACAGAGATAATCCCACTTTGAATCTAATGGCCTTCTGCCTAGAAAAGGCGCCCAGCACTTCTGTTCTGTTTCTATTAGCCAAGTCAAATCACACATCTATATCTAACTTTACTGCCCAGAATGTTCCTGGAATATAGGCAAAATTAGCAGTGAACATCTTTAACAACAAGATTGCAATAGTCATCTTCCAGTGAAAATTAGCTTGCATGTAGAGTTATGTACACTGTCTCTGATACTGCATTTTTTACCTCTCAAAATACCAACATCCTTCAGAATCCTCAGTTAAGATGCATCTCTCTAACACATAAAGGATTTGCTTCTTAAACTGCTAATCTCTAGAATGCTTCTGCACCTATTTAGACACCATAATTTATCCACACAGCCTAATGTCTTATGCATAAGGCAGGCTTTCTGTTCAAATAAAATAAAATTCAAACAATGTTGGCATTTGGTCATAAAGTTCCTCTTATATTTAAGGAAAGCATTCACTGACAGTTTGACATATTAGCATTTTTCACTCCCTAATAGTATCAGCTAAAAATTCAGAGGACTTATGGAGCAAGGGCACAGCCCTGTTGGAAATCAGAATTCAAACTGAGCCAAATGGACTTCCTGCTATCATGGGGAAAGTCAACAACACAGCCTCCCAAATGCTGTTAAGATGATTTTTACATGTATTCCTTCTAAAAAGAAGGTCATAGCATTATCCTGAGGATGAAAATCATATCTCACCTCTGAAAAGTTCTTCTTTATAATAATATAGAAATAATTCACTTGGAGATAATAAAAGCATAAATAGACTTTTTCAGCTATAGGGTTTGGTATCATACATACAAAGTGACCAACCCTGAGAAAATTATGGAATATTTTGAAGATGATCAAACATACCATATGGAATGCTGCAGGACTTTGAACTCTAGTTTGGACTCTGCCTTCCTGTGATACATTATTCTCTTTTCACTTCTTATTGATTCCATTTATTTCACTATTATACTTTATGGGGCCTCCATTCAGATGTAAACTATCATAATTGTGAATGAAAAATCCAAACTATTAATGAAGGTCAATGGATAACAGATTAGTGCTGCAACTTCTATCAAAATCAACATTCAGGGAACTCAACACTTAGAACTGATAAAATACTTATGACTCTACTTCTAATCGGTTTGTTTGTTTGTTGGGAAAGAAGGTTTTTATCTGGAAATTAAAATGAGCCTCATTGAAACACCTAGGAAACAAGAATACAAAATATACATTCTAAAGCTAAAAGAGTAAGTTGGGTAAGAGAGCTGTAGAAGTCTGCTGGAGAGGTTGGGAATTAGAGTATGGAAGAAGATTCCAGGTGGAGAAAAATAGCACATGTAAGGCAGCAGAAGTAACAAGAGGAGGGAGACTTAAGTGTGCAAAGAAGTCCCAGAAGACCAAGCTGTGGAGATGTAAGAGGTAGGACTGAGTGGCATGCATCTGATCCTATGAGACTTTTTAAGCTCCAGTCAAGAATTTGAATTTGGGGATTGAGGGCGTAGCTCAGTGGTAAAGTGACAGAATGGGTACTTAGTGTGTATGAGACCCTGGGTTCTAACCCCAACTCAAACAAATGAAATAAAAAACTTGGATTTAATCCAAATGGTAAAGAAAAACCCTGAAGGACATTATGATCTGATTAGGTTTATTGTATGTTGTTGCTTAATATAAAAACAAAATGAATTTAATGAATTCAAGCCCCATCTACTGAGTGTTTGAGAGCTTGCCATCTCACGAGAAGAGAGAGCCATGATGTAGCTAGCTTCACAATTATACAAAACGCCATGGTATTTTTCAATGCTCCTTTCAGAGTAACCATGCAGAGCTAGTTTTAGAAGTAAGCATATAATAGTGATCATTTCATTTGTTGTTCCCTCCATGATGTCAATTGGGTAAATGCGATACTGTTCACATTGTTTTTATTTTCATGGTGTTTACTGTTTGGGTGGGATTTTTTAAAAGTTTAAATTGCTAAACAATGAAAACCGTGCATGAGTTATAGTAGTCAGCATATTCTTAAATGTAAAGATTATAGTGGTTAGAAAAGAAATTAACAAGAGCACAGCCACATCACAGAGTAATTAAAGCAGAGAAAAGTGTTTACTAGAATATGCTAAGCTAACCAATATTACTTATGTTAACTATTGGAAAAAACATTAACTGTTGAATAATTGGGCTAAGGTATTAGAATCTGTCATGCTAGTATAAAATAAATGTGCATTTTTGTTTCATTGTTCCCTAAAATTATTTCTTATTTAAAAATAATAATTATATGTTGATTTTTTAGATTATGTACACTGCTTTGGGGAAATTATATCAGGTGAAAAGGGCAGATAATGAAAGTGTACATCCTTTTGCCAGGGTTTCTCAACAGTAGCACTACTGACAATCTGGGCCAGATAGTAGTTATGGGAGCTGGCCTGTGCATTGTAGGATGTTGAACAGCATCCGAGGTCCCTACTTAAACAGTGATAATCAAAAATCTCTTCATATATTTCCAAATGTCTTCTGATTTCTGAGAACCACTATCCTGGACTAGTTAAATGACTAATACAGTAGCAGTACTAGGTAACTAAGACTAAAGGTAGCCAGGAATGGAGGAGAGTAGGGTAAGCTAAGGAGAAGTATTTCTGACAGAAAGACATCTGTATTGGTGACTGATAGGAGGTGGGAGACTAGAGATAGGGGACTTACAGTGACATCATCAATTACATGGTGCCATCTATTGAATTTAAGAATAAGAATAAGAAGAGGTCAAGCCCACAGCCCAGATCCACCCACACTGGCCTATGCCGGTCCCAGGTGAACAGCAGGCTCAGTCCACCCCTGCCCTGTAGGACAGACACCCACCAGAGCTTACCCTCTGGTGAAGGACCACACCTTCCAACCATCAGACCACTGAGGAAGGTCAAGCCCAGCGGCCGAGATCCACCCACTCCAACATATGCAGGTCCCAGACCCAGGATGCAGTAGCATCCATTGAGGGATATCAGCAGGGTCTGGAAATCCAACTTCAAGGTGAGGTACAATCTGCACAGGTACTACAAGAATATAGGGAAGAAACTGTAATATCTCAAATCCACACTGCAAGAAAGGAAGACACATAAACAACATGAAAAAACAAGGGGGAAAATTGCCCCAAACAAACCAGGACACTATACTAACAGAACCCATGGACAGCAAAGTTGATGCAGTGTTGGAGAAGGAGTTCAGAAGGTTTATCATTAAAATTATCTATGAATTAAAGAATAACCTAAATGAGCAAATAGAAGCAAAAATTGATCACTACAGCAATGAAATAAGAAAACAAATACAGATAGCAAAAGATTATTTCAAGAGAGAGATAGAGACTCTGAAAAAAAACAGTCAGAAATCTTTGAAATGAAAGATACAATAAATCAAATAAAAAACTCAATAGAAAGCATAGTCAACAGACTAGATCATTTGGAAGAAAGAACATCAGATAATGAAGGCAAAAATATACAATCTGGAAAATGAAGTTGATCATACAGTGAAGATAGTTAGAAACAATGAACAGAACATTCAGGAACTATGGGACATCGTCAAAAGACCAAATCTAAGAGTTATTGGGATAGAGGAAGGCACACAGTTTCAAACCAAAGGAATGCACAATCTCTTCAATGAGATAATATCAGAAAATTTTCTGAGCATGAAGAACAAATTGGAAAAAACAAATACAAGAGGCTTACAGGACACCAAATGTACAAAATTACAACAGACCTACACCAAAGCACATAATGAAAATGCCTAGAATACAGAATGAGGATAGAATCTTAAAAGCTGCAAGAGAGAGAATTACATATAGGAGGAGACCAATTCATATCTCAGCACATTTTTCAACCCAGACCCTCAAAGCCAGGAGATGGTGGAACAACATATACCAATCTCTAAAAGAAAATAAATGCTAACCAAAAATCTTATATCCAGCAAAACTAAGCTTTATTCAATGATGAAATAAAAACCTTCCATGATAACAAAAGTTAAAAGAATTTACAACCATAAAACCTGCACTACAGAACATCCTCAGCAAAATATTCCAAGAAGAGGAAATGAAAAACAATGATGAAAATCAGCAGAGGGAGGGATTACGCTAAAGGGAAATCTATTCAGAGGAGAAGCCAAGTCACATTAAATACCAAAAATAAACAAAAATGGCTGGGAATACAAATCATGTCTCAATAATAGCCCTGAATGTTAATGGCCTAAACTGACCAATCAAAAGTTATAGACTAGCATATTGGATTTTAAAAAAAAGACCCCAAAATATGCTGCCTCCAAGAGATTCATCTCATAGAAAAAGAAATCCACAGACTGAAGGTGAAGGGTTGGAAAAAAAATCATACGACTCACATGTACTGTGGAAGCAAGCAGGGGTTTCCATACTCATATCAAATAAAGCAGGCTTCAAACTAAAGTCAATCAAAAAGGATAAAGAAGGACACTCCATAATGATCAAGCGAACCATACACCAACAAGGCTTAACAATTATAAATATATATGCCCCAAACAATGAAGCAGCTATGTTGATCAAAAAAACCCTTCTCAGGTTCAAGAGTCAAATAGACGACAACACAATAATTTTGGGTGACTTTAGCACACCTCTTTCATCACTAGATAGATCTTTCAAACAAAAGCTGAACAAAGAAACTATAGAACCCAATAATACAATCAATAACTTGGACTTAACTGACATATATAGAATCTTACATCCTTCAAAGAGAGAATACACTTTCTTCTCAGCAGCACATGGATCCTTCTCTAAAATAGACCATATACTATGCCACAAAGCAACTTTTAGCAAATTCAAAATAGTAAAGATACTACTCTGAATACTATCAGATCATAATGGAATGAAATCAGAAATCAATGATAAAATAAGAAAATCCACTCCAACACCTGGAGACAAAATATGATGCTACTGAATGAACAATGGGTTATAGAATACATTAAGGAGGAGATTAAAAAAATGTTAGCGGTAAATGAAAACACGGTGGTTTTGATACAACATATCAAAATCTCTGGGACACTATGAAAGCAGTTCTAAGAAGAAAGTTCATTGCATGAGTTCATTCCTTAAGAAGAAAAAATCAACTAATAAATGACTTAACATTACATCTCAAAGCCCTAGAAAAAGAACAAATCAACACCAAAAGCAGCAGAAGACAGGAAATAACTATGATCAGAGCTGAAATCAATGAAATAGAAACAAAAGAAACAATTGAAAAAATTGACAGAAAAAAAGTTGGTTCTTTGAAAAAAAATAGAGGTCTTGAAGATGGCGGCGAATAGAGTGTATCACCCCCATGTACCGCCTCACTGCGCAGGTGAATAATGAGTTAGAACGGCCAAAAGCAAAATTGGGGTGCACCGAAACCTAGAGGAAGGATTTCCATCGCTGAGGATCAGTTACTGGGGCTCAACCATCCACCCAGAGATTCAGGCTGCTTGCTCGGTGACCCACCCCGCTGCTAGAGACTTCGGCACACCGGGAAACAGCGTGTGGTGCAAGCAACGCAGAGGAACAGTGCTGCAGATTCTGTGGGCTCCTGCCACCTGTGCCCTCACTGTGCTCCGGGCTGGGTTCTGGGTTTGAGACGGGGGAAGGAAGTGGTCCAGTTCTGTCCTCCACACCAGACAGCCCACCAAGGAAGCCAGCAGCAACCATCTTGGAGAGCTGACATCACCATTGCCAGTTTTCAACAGATTGCAGCACGTTCAGCGATAGAACAGGTCTGTGTCATTTAGACCATCTCCCATACAGCAGGAAAATCGCATAAAATCCCTCCCTGGCTTTCCAGGGGAGTGATTAACAGAGTAAGCGTGAATAGAGGCGTGGGGAAAGGTAAAGGCCCCTGACCTCCAACTCCCCCCTCCCACCAGCAGCAAAAACGAAACCTGTCTCACCAGCTCTCAAAGGAGGGGCTATCGGAGGAAATCAAAACAATAGAGGCCAGTTCCCAATAGCCGCGCTCCACTTCCAGGAAACTGCAGGCCCAGAGTGTAGCTTGAACTACTGAGAGATATCACACTGGGAAAGGCCTGGCTGGCAAGAGAAGTGAGGTGACCAGGAATAAACCTAAGTGAGAGACCAGGAATAAACCTAAGCTAACAGGTTTTGAGAGACACCAGAGGGAGGAGGAGGGAGAGGCCTCACACAGATTATTTCCTACAGCCAGAGGGCAAAATCTTGGCCCGGATACACAGCGCCACCTACTGGAAGCAGAGAAAATAGAAGCCTAACAGTGCCCCCCTTTTTTTCTTTCCTTTTTAAAAAATTCTTTAATTTTAATTTTTTTTCTTTTTTTCAATTAAATTATTTTTTAATTGTAATTTTATTTTACTACATTTTATTATTTTTTATCATTTCTTTTTCTTTTCTATTCTTTTCTTTTTCTTTCCTCTGTCCCTCTCTCTTTCTTGGTTTGCTTCCTTACCTTTTCCACACCTCTCCTATTAAGCATGACCACCCAGATTATGTACAACTTGCTAAATGCAAATAGATGAATACTACGAATTGGTCTATACTCTGCCTAAGCCCTTAACTACCCCCAAGTACTCCTGTCTATTCTCTTGTTAATATCTGCCTGCATTTGAGCAACCCCCCAAAGAAGCTAACGTATACTAACCTCCATACCATCAAATAGCCCAACCTCAACATAAAATCCTAAGTTCAAGCATAAATTCTCTAAATGCCATCAAAATCTGTAGGCCTTTAATGAAACTAATGAATTTACCTTAAATCACAATTAAATCCAACATCTCCAAATATTGTCTCCCAACACAAAGGAGAGATATTGGAACTATAAAAACCAAAACAAATTTAAAGAAGAAAACAGAAACACAGCAGTCAAACAGAGTTGGAAAGTAACGTAAGCACCATGAAAAAACAAGGGAAAAAAGGATTGCAAACAATGCAGGACAACTTGAATTCACAGGAGAAACTAGAGGCATCAGAAAAATGGACAGAGAAAGAACTCAAGGCATACCTAACTCAGATGGAACGGAATATTAGAGAAGACATGAGACAGCAAGTCCAAGCAATGAAAGTATACTTTGAAAATGAATTACATAAGCAAATTCAAATTTCAAAGAATGAGCTCTACCAGGAGATAGAGATTTTTTTTAAATCAAACAGTAATCCTAGATATGCAGGAAACTATAAACCAAATTAAAAACTCAAATGAGAATATTACAAATAGACTAGATCAAATAGAAGTCAGAACATCAGATAATGAAGACAAAGTTTACCAGCTTGAAAAAAATATAGTCAACACAGAAAGGATCCTAAAAAAATCACGAGCAATCCATCCAAGAGATATGGGATGTCATAAAAAAAACCAAACTTGAGAGTAATTGGGATTGAAGAAGGTGTAGAGGTTCAAACCAAAGGAATGAACAACCTACTGAATGAAATAATCTTAGAAAACTTCCCATATGAAAGATGGAATGGATTGCCAAATCCTGGAAGACTACAGGACCCCAAACATACAAAATCGTAATAGACCAACTCCAAGACACATAATTACGAAGATATCCAACATACAGAGCAAGGAGAGAATATTAAAAGCTACGAGAGAAAGGAGGCAGATTATATTCAGGGGTTAAACCAATTAGGTTACCGGCTGATTTTTCATCACAGATGTTGAAAGCGAGAAGATCCTGGAACAACGTATTTCAAACACTGAAAAATAATGGATTCCAACCAAGAATACTGTACCCAGCAAAATTAAGCTTCAGATTTGACAATGAAATTAAAATATTTCATGATGAACAAAAGTTAAAAGAATCCGCAGCCAGAAAACCAGCACTGCAAAGCATTTTGAGCAAAACACTACAAGAAGAGGAATGAAAAACAGCACCCAAAACTCACAGTGGGAGGTAACTCAGTAAAGGGAAGTAAAACAGTAACCAAAAAGGAAAAACTAGCCAAATAAAAATAAATAAATAAATAAGCATGACAGGAAGTACAAACCATATATCAATAGTAACCTTAAATGTTAATGGCTTAAATTCACCAATCAAGAGACATAGGCTAGTAACCTGGATTAAAGAAACAAATCCAACAATATGCTGCCTTCAGGAGACTCATATAATAGGAAAAGACATACACAGGCTGAAGGTGAAAGGTTGGGAAAAATACCACTCACATGGTCCTCGGAAGTAAGCAGGAGTGACCATACGCATATCGAATAAAATCAACTTCAAACCTAAGTTAATCAAAAGGGATAAAGAAGGACACTATATACTGTTAAAAGCAACCATTCACCAAAAACAAATAACAATTATCGATATGTACGTACCAAACAATGGTGCTGCAATGTTCATAAAAAAAACTCTCCTCAAATTCAAGAGTCAAATAGACAACAACACAATAATTATGGGTGACTTCAACACACCGCTCTCTCCATTGGACAGATCCTACAGACAAAAGCTGAATAAAGAAACTATAGAACTCAATAACACAATCAATAACCTAGACTTAACTGACATATATAGAATATATCAACCATCATCAAGTGGATACACATTCTTCTCAGCAGCACATGGATCCTACTCAAAGATAGACCATATATTATGCCATAGGGCAACTCTTAGTAAATATACAGGTGTGGAGATAATACCATGCATCTTATCTGATCATAACAGAATTAAACTGGAAATCAATGATAAAAGAAGGAAGGAAAAATCCTGCATCACCTGTAAAATGACCAATATGTTACTAAATGATCAATGGGTTACAGAAGACATAAAGGATGAAATCAAAAAAATTCTTAGAGATAAATGAAAATACAGACACAACATATCGGAATCTATGGAACACAATGAAAGCAGTTCTAAGAGGGAAATTCATTTCCTGGAGTTCATTCCTCAAAAAAAGAAAAAACCAACAAATAAATGAACTCACACTTCATCTCAAAACCCTAGAAGAGGAAGAGCAAAACAACAGCAAATGTAGTAGAAGGCAAGAAATAATTAAAATCAGAGTGGAAATCAACAAAATCGAAACAAAAAAAAAACATTGAAAAAATTGATAAAACTAAAAGTTGGTTCTCTGAAAAAATAAATAAGATTTACAGACCCTTAGCCATGCTAACGAAGAGAAGAAGAGAGAGAACTCAAATTACTAACATATGGGATGAAAAAGGCAATATCACAACGGACACTACAGAAATACAGAAGATAATTAGAAATTATTTTGAAACCCTATATTCCAATAAAATAGAAGATAGTGAAGATATTGATAAATTTCTTAAGTCATATGATTTGCCCAGATTGAGTCAGGAATATACACACAATTTAAACAGACCAATAACAAAGGAGGAAATAGAAGAAGCCATCAAAAGACTACCAACCAAGAAAAGCCCTGGACCAGATGGGTATACAGTGGAGTTCTACAAAACCTTCAAAGAAGAATTAATACCAATACTTTTCAAGCTATTTCAAGAAATAGAAAAAGAAGGAACTCTTGCTAATTCATTCTATGAGGCCAACATCACCCTGATCCCAAAACCAGACAAAGACACTTCAAAGAAAGAAAACTACAGACCAATACCTCTAATGAACTTAGATGCAAAAATCCTCAATAAAATTCTGGCAAATCAAATACAAAATCACATCAAAAAAATTGTGCACCATGATCAAGTAGGATAAATCCCTGGGATGCAAGGCTGGTTCAATATACGGAAATCAATAAATGTTATTCACCACATCAATAGACTTAAAGATAAGAACCACATGGTCATCTTGATAGATGCAGAAAAAGCATTCAACAAAGTATTGCATCCCTTTATGTTCAAAACACTAGAAAAACTAAGGATAACAGGAACTTACCTCAACATTTTAAAAGCTATATATGCTAAGCCTCAGGCTAGCATTTTCCTGAATGGAGAAAAACTGAAGACATTCCCTCTAAAAAATGGAACAAGACAGGGATGCCCTCTCTCACCACTTCTATTCAATTTAATTCTCGAAATACTAGCCAGAGCAATTAGACAGACAAAAGAAATTAAAGGCATAAAAATAGGAAAATAAGAACTTAAATTATCACTATTTGTGGATGACATGATAATATATCTAACAGACCCAAAAGGGTCTACAAAGAAACTACTAGAGCTAATAAATGAATTCAGCAAAGTGGCAGGATATAAAATCAACACACATAAAACAAAGGCATTCCTGTATATCAGTGATAAATCTTCTGAAATGGAAATGAGGACAACCACTCCATTCACAATATCCTCAAAGAAAATAAAATACTTGGGAATCAACCTAACAAAAGAGGTGAAAGATTTATTTAATGAAAACTACAGAACCCTAAAGAGAGAAATAGAAGAAGACCTTAGAAGATGGGAAAAATATACCCTGTTCATGGATAGGCAGGACTAACATCATCAAAATGCTGATATTACCCAAAGTTCTCTATAGGTTTAATGCAATGCTAATCAAAATCCCAATGGCATTTCTTGTAGAAATAGATAAAGCAATCATGAAATTTATATGGAAAAACAAATGTCCCAGAATAGCAAAAACAATTCTAAGCAGGAAGTGTGAATCAGGCAGTATAGCGATACCAGATTTCAAAATATACTACAGAGCAATAGTAACAAAAGCAGCATGGTACTGGTATCAAAACAGGCGGGTGAACCAATGGTACAGAATAGAGAACACAGGGACCAATCCACAAATCTACAACTTTCTTATATTTGATATAGGCGCTAAAACCATGCATTGGAGGAAGGATAGCATCTTCAACAAATGGTGCTGGAAAAACTGGAAATCCATATGCAACAAAATGAAACTGAATCCCTTTCTCTCGACATGCACAAAAGTTAACACAAAACGCATCAAAGAGCTTGATATCAACTCAGAGACTGTGTACCTGATAGAAGAAAAAGTTGGCTCCAATCTACAAATTGTGGGGTCGGGCTCCAAATTCCAAATTTTCTTTGAGAATTTTATTTTCTTTGATGCCCATAGCACAAGAGTTAATAACAAGAATCAACAAATGGGACTTACTCAAACTAAAAAGTTTTTTTTCTCAGCAAGAAAAACAATAAGAGTGGTAAATAGGGAGCCTACATCATGGGAACAAATTTTTACTCCTCACACTTCAGAAAGAGCCCTAGTATCCAGAGTATACAAAGAACTCAAAAAACTGAACAATATGGTAACAAATAACCCAGTCAACAAATGGGCCAAATACCTGAACAGACACTTCTCAGAGGAGGACATACAATCAATCAACAAGTACATGAAAAAATGCTCACCATCTCTAGCAGTCAGAGAAATGCAAATCAAAACCACCCAAAGATACCATCTCACTCCAGTAAGATTGGCAGCCAATATGAAGTCAAACAACAACAAGTGCTGGCGAGGATGTGGGGAAAGGGGTACACTTGTACACTGCTGGTGGGCTGCAAATTGGTGCGGCCAATTTGGAAAGCAGTATGGAGATTCCTGGGAAAGCTGGGAATGGAACCACCATTTGACCCAGCTATTGCCCTTCTCGGACTATTCCCTGAAAACCTCAAAAGAGCATACTACAGAGATACTGCCACATGGATGTTCATAGCAGCAAAATTCACAATAGCTAGACTGTGGAACCAACCCAGATGCCCTTCAATAGATGAATGGATTAAAAAATGTGGCATTTGTACACAATGGAGTATTACTCGGCACTAAAAAATGACAAAATCATGGAATTTGCAGGGAAATGGATGGCATTAGAGCAGATTATGCTAAGTGAAGCTAGCCAATCCCTAAAATAAATGCCAAATGTCTTCTTTGATATAATGAGAGCAACTAAGAACAGAGCAGAGAGGAAGAGCAACAGGAAAAGTTTAACATTACATAGAGACTTGAGGTGGGAGGGAAAAGGAGAGAAAAGGGAAATTGCATGGAAATGGAAGGAGACCCTCATTGTTATACAAAATTACATATAAGAGGTTGTGAGGGGAATGGGAAAAAAACAAGGGAGAGAATTAAATTACAGCATATGGGATAGAGAGAGAAGATGGGAGGGGAGGGGAGGGGGGATAGTAGAGGATAGGAAAGGAAGCAGAATACAACAGTCACTAATATGGCATTATGTAAAAATGTGGATGTGTAACCGATGTGATTCTGCAATCTGTATACGGGGTAAAAATGGGAGTTCATAACCCACTTGAATCTAAAGTATGAAATATGATATGTCAAGAGGTATGTAATGTTTTGAACAACCAATAAAAAAGAACATCTCTTTTTAAAAAGAAAAAAAAATAAATGAAATTGACAGACCCTCAGCCATGCTAACGAAGAGAAGAGAGAGAAAACTCAAATTACCAGCATACGTGATGAAAAAGGTAATATCACAAGAGACATATACAGGAATGCAGAAGGTAATTAGAAATTATTTTTAAAACCTATACTCCAATAAAATAGAAAATATTAAAGGCATCTACAAATTTCTTAAGTCATATTATTTGCCCAGACTGAATCAGGAAGATATAGGCAATTTAAACAGACCAATATCAAGTAATGAAATAGAAGACGCCATTAGATGCTTACCAATCAAGAAAATCCCAGGACTGGATAGATATACAGCCAAGTTCTACAGACGTTTAAAGAAGAACTAATACCAATACTCTACAATTTATTTAAGGAAATTGAGAAGGAAGCAGCACTTCCAAACTCATTCTATGAGGCCAATATCACCCTGATACCAAAACCAGGCAAAGACACTTCAAAGAAAGAAAGCTTCAGACCAATATCTCTAATGGAAATAGATGCAAAAATTTTCAATAAAATTCTGGCAAATCGAATACAAAAACATATCAAAAATATTGTGCACCGTGATCAAGGGGGATTCATCTCAGGGATGCAAGGTTCGTTCAACATACAGAAGTCAATAAATGTAATTAATCACATCAATAGATTCAAAGATAAGAATCATATGATCATCTCAATAGACACAGAAAAAGCATTTGACAAAATAGAACACCCTTTCATGTTCAAAACTCTAGAAAAACTAGAAATAACAGGAACATATCTTAACATCATAAAGGCTCTCTATGCTAAGCCTCAGGCCAACATCTTCATAAATGGAAAAAAATTGAAGATGTTTCCTTTAAAAACTGGAACAAGACAGGGATGCCCTCTTTCACCACTTCTATTCAACATAGTTCTTGAAATGCTGGCCAGAGCAATTAGACATATGATAGAAATTAAAGGGATATGTATAGGAAAAGAAGAACTCAAATTGGCACTATTTGTTGACGATATGATTCTATGCCTAGAAAATCCAAAAAGTTCCACGAGAAAACTTCTAGAACTAGTAAATGAATTCAGCAAAGTAGCAGGATATAAAATTAACACCCAAAAACCAAAGGAATTTCTGTATATCAGTGAAAAATCCTCTGAAAAGGAAATGAGGAAAACTACCCCATTCACAATAGCCTCAAAAAAAAAATACTTGGGAATAAACTTAATGAAAGAGGTGAAAGATCTATACAATGAAAACTACAAAACCCTAAAGAAAGAAATCAAAGAAGACCTTAGAAGATGGAAATATCTACCTTGCTCTTGGATAGGCAGAATTACTATTATCAAAATGACCACACTATCAAAAGCACTATACAGATTTTATGCAATTCAAAATCCCAATGGCATTCCCCATAGAAATAGAAAAAGTAATAATAAAATTTATCTGGAAAAATAAGAGACCCAGAATAGCTAAAGCAATTCATATCAGGAAGAGTGAAGCAGGTGGCATCACTATACCAGACCTAAATACTACAGAGCAATAGTAACAAAAACAGCATGGTATTGGTACCAACACAGACCGGTGGACCAATTGTACAGAATAGAGAACACAGAGACTAAGCCACAAAACTACAGTTATCTTATATGAGACAAGGGTGCCAAGAACATGCATTGCAGAAAAGATAACCCCTTCAACAAATGAAAACTGGGAAAACTGGAAATCCAACAAAATGAGATTAAACCCCTATCTCTCACCATGCACAAAATTAAACTCAAAATAAATCAAGGCCTTAGGAATTCAACCAGAGACCCTGCATCTAATAGGAGAAAAAGGAGGCCCTAATCTCCATCATGTGGGATTAGGCCCCTACTTCTTTAATAAGATTCCTGTGGCACAAGAATTAAAATCAAGAATCAATAAATGGGATGGAGTCAAACTAAAATGTTTCTTCTTAGCAAAAAAAAAAAAAAAAAAACAATCTGTGAGGTGAATGGAGAGCCTACATATTGGGAGCAAATCTTTATCCCTCACACATCAGATAGGGTACTAATCTCTAGGATATATAAAGAACTCAGAAAGCTAAACACCAAAAAAAAATAATAATAATAACCCAATCAATAAATGGGCCAAGAACTTGAACAGACATTTCTCAGAAGATGAGATACAAATCAGTCAACAAATATGTGAAAAAATGTTCATCATCACTAACAATTAGAGAAATGCAAATCAAAACCAGTCTAGGATTCCATCTCACTCCCGTCAGAATGGCAGCTATTATGAAGACAAACAACAATAAGTTTTGGTGAGGATGTGGGGAAAAAGTCACATTCGCACACTGCTGGTGGGACTGCAAATTAGTGCAGCCAATATGGAAAGCAGTATGGAGATTTCTTCGAAAATTAGGAATGAAACAACCATTTGATCCAGCTATCTCTCTCCTCAGTCTATACCCAAAGGACGTAAAAACAGCATACTACAGGGACACAGCCACATCAATGTTTATAGCAGCACAATTCACAATAGCTAAATTGTGGAACCAACTTAGATGCCCTTCAATAGATGAATGGATAAAAAAATATGTGGCATATATACACAATGGAATATTACTCAGCAATAAAAGAGAATAAAATCATGGCATTTTCAGGTAAATGGATGGAGTTAGAGAAGATAATGCTAAGTGGAGTTAGCCAATACCAAAAAAAAACAAATGCCAAGTTTTCTTTGATATAAGGAGGCTGATTCATAGTGAGACAGGGAGAGGGAGCATGGGAGGAATAGATGAACTATAAATAGGGCAGAGGGGTGGGAGGGGAAGCAAGGGGGCATGGGGTTATTAATGATGGTGGAATGTGATGATCATTATTATTCAAAGTACAGGTATGAAGACATGAATTATTGTGAATATACTTTTTATACAACCAGAGATATGAAAAATTGTGCTCTGTATGTGTAATAAGAATTGTAATGCATTTCACTGTCATATAAATAAAAAGGTAAAAATAAATAAATAAAAATAAATGCTCATTTCTAATTTTCAAAAAAAGTATAAGAAGAGAAGTAGGATTGTGGGAATTGATGAGATCATAAAATTTCTTCATGTTGATTTTAGATACCTAAAATCAAGAATTTTGTTAAGAATTTAAAAGTTTGGGATGATAATCTTTATGTCAAATTTTACTGGCATGATTTCTAGTCCATTTGCTAGCAGTTGTTCTCCATCTCTAACCAACCCTCTAACTGTAGGCATTGCTGAGGATTTTATTTTCAACCTGTTTTTCTATATGCTATATTTTCTTGAATACCAATACATTCATTTAACCTCCTAAATGTCCAGATGTTCCTTATTATCTTTACTTCAATCAAATTGAAATATTTCTTCCTCAGTCAGCGCTGGCCCCATCTCCCTACTTGCAGTGATATCCTTGTTCACAGACTTTTAGAAAGCCTTTGAATGGAAAGTATATATGTCGTATGTTCCCTATTTTCTGCATGCAAAAAACAAAAAAAGAAGAAGCAGGTGCTATTACAAAGGGGAGTGTATAAGTGTATAATCCTGTGACAAGAATACCTGACAAGAGCAACTTAGAGGAAGAAAATATCCTTTGTCTCACAATTTCAGAAGTTCCATCTATGGTCGGTCAACTCCATTGTTGGCTAACCCCAGGTGAGGAAAACATCATGGTGGAAGGGCGTGGTAGAGGAATGCTCCTTTGCTCATGGTGAGCAGGGGTGCTCCTTTGCTCATGGTGGGCAGGAACCTTATAGAGTACACCCCCAAGGACCCACCTCCTCCAAAAACACCCCACCTCCCTACTGTTATCGCCCAGTTAGTCCAGTCATACTAGAATGAACTGGTCAAGTTACAGTTCACATAATCTAGTCATTTCACCTCTGAACTCTCTTTCATTAACACAGGAGCTTTGTGGATACCTTGTATCTAAATCATAACTTTCCATCTCACAATGCAAAATGAATTTAGTTCATCTGTTAAAGTCCCATAGTCTTGCCAGTCACAGTGGCACATGCCTATGATCCCAGAGCTCAGGAGTCTGAGGCAGGAGAATTGCAAATTCAAAGCCAGCCTCAGCAATTTAGCAAGGCCCTAAGCAACACAGTAAGACCCTGTTTCTAAATAAAATATACAAAGGGCTGGCTCAGGGTTAAGCACCCTGAGTTCAATCCCTGATACCAGGAAAAAAAAATTTGAAAAGAGTCCCATAGTCTTAAAAGCTTAAGCATTGTCCAGAAGTCCAAATCCAAAGTCTCCTCTGAGACTCAAGGCAAACTTTTAACTGTGAGCCTCTATAAAGATCAAAAGCAAATTACATATAATCTATATACAGTGGCACAGAGTAAACATTCCTTTCCAAAAGGAAGGAATGGGTATATAGAAAGAAGGTATGGAAACAAAGCAAGACCAAAATTCAGCTGGACAAACATTTTGTAACTCCACATCCAGCATCCAGGGCACATATTGTGAGATGTAAGCTCTGAGGGGTTTGGAAAGCTCCACCCCTTAGGCCTGGCTGGTTGCAAAGATCATGGTCCCTCAGTCTAGCTCTCTGCACAACTGGCAACTTCCCTTGGCAGACTGCCCACATTACTAGAATCTCTTAGCTCCTTGGTCTCCATTCCCATCTTGGCATCATGCATCATCTTCTCGGGGCAGCCCACAGGAACTCTAACACTGCTGCTCTTTGCCTGGCTCAAAGGCCTTCCTCTGAAATCTCAATGGAAGCTTCCAGGACCCTGTATCTCTAGCACCCTGCATTATTGCAGAACCAGCACCACATGGATTTCAAGAACTGCTGTCAGCTTGTATAGTAGCAGGGCCCCCTGGGGCCATGGATGAAGTGTCTGCATGGATCAGCATGGTGAAACAATTTTATAGGCCTACCTATGTAAGTAGGTATTTTCTCTTCTATACCCTAGAGCCTGCACTCAGTGTGGTCTTGCAAATTTCTGAGATGCTCTTGAGGCACCTTCCCTATTGTCTCCATGAAAAATACTTATCATCTCTTTAGGGGATGTAATCTCTTCAACAAGCACAATTTTCTTAGCCCAGCTTCACAGGCACTTTTTAGGCCAAATAGCCAGTTCTTAAAATTTCTTTAGCTCTGTCTTCTGTTCCCATTTTTTCACAGTAAACCTGACTAGAAGCTTCTAGGAAAATCTATGCCACGGTGGTGCCTTGGCATTTCCTCCACCAGATTAATTAATCCAACTCTTTTAAATTGAGCCTCACACAAAGTCTTGGAATGCGGGTAAAATGTTGCCGATGTCTTTGATAGAATATAACATGAGTGGCCTCCAGTTTAATTCCCAACAGAATTCTCATTTCCCTCTGAAACCTCATGAGAACAGTCCATACTCCTATCACTATACAGATATCTGAATTCCCACTAGAATTGCCCATTAAGCTCTGTTAACAACATTCTAAAGCTTTTTCCAGTTTTTAATCTCTAAACTTTTCAAAATTCTTCCTGAAAACCAGCTCCAACAGCTTCTGAACCACAAGTAAGGTTAGTGACAGCAACAACCCCACCTCTTGAAAATAATTTCTGTTTTTGTTAGCTTTTTTATTACTATGACCAAAACATTCAAAAAGAACAACTTAAAAAAGGGAAAAGTTCATTGGGGGCTAATGTTTTCAGAGGTCTCAGTCCAGAGACAGCCAACTCCAATGCTTTGAACCCAAGGTGACGCAGCATATCATAGGAAAAGGGCCCAGTGGAAGAAAGGTGCTCAGGTCAGAAAGCAGAGGAGGTAGGTGGGAAGGGGTTACATGGCAGATGTACCCTTCCAGGGCACACCCCCAGAGATCCACCTCCTCCAGTCACACCCCACCTGCCTATAATTACCACCCAGTCAGTCCATTCAAAGTAATGTGGACTAATTAAGTTATAGTTCTCATGATGCAAGCATTTTACCTCTAAATATCCCTGCATTAACAGGAGTTCTGAAGGGACAATTCATATCCCAACCATAACAGATGGGTCAAGTATTTTAATAAAGGTCACACAGTGAATGGCAAAACAAAACAAATACAAGTCTGTCTGATTGTGAATTCCACTTTCTTAACTTTCTTAACTATTTTGCTTAAATGTGATGAGCTTCATAGGAATCTGTAATAAGGGTTTTGACCACCATATTCAGGGTACTCATACATCTTCTTTTATAGAACAGTTTTATAGCTCACATTAAAGAGAACTGCCCACCATTTGAAATAATTACTTATAGATTTTTAGGGAGAAAAGTACAAGTATCTCAAAATCTCTTATTTTGAAGTATTTATATCAAGAAGCATGTTTATTACAATTATAAACAAACTTCTTTTATATATAGTAGTAGCACTAACTATATGTTAAATTATTCAGCTATAATTTAAATCCATGAACAATATGCAGTTCTAATTAACAATTATGGGGGGTAGATAACCAGAGATTGAACCCAGGGGCACTTAGCCACTGAACTACATCCTCAGTCCTATTTTGTATTTTATTTACAGACAGGGTCTCAGTTGCTTTGTGCCTCGAGTTGCTGAGGCTGGGTTTGAACATAAGATCCTTCTGTCTCAGCCTCCTGAGCCACTGGGATTACAGGCATGTGCCACCGTGCCCAGCCTAATTAACAATTTTAAACAGATCCTTACTAAATATTTGTACAGATTTCTCCATGTTTATTTTAAAATATTATCTTAATTTGGGATTTGTGCATTTTAGTGGAATTTTAGAAATTCCCCTAGGTATAGTTCTTAAGCTTCATTACTAAATTCCTCCTAAAACATGAATAGTTCAATTTAAATGTCCTAAACATTGAGAAATATGACTTGCAAAATAAGTAGGTTCTGTGTGTGTTTAATTACATTCTTAAAAATCATTCTATTATTAAGAATCTATGTGATTAATAATTTATCAGATAAAAATAAATTTGCTTATATTGTTGCTAGATGGGGAAAAGGCACTTAGCACATACTTGCTACTTGCATAGCTGATTCATTCTATATTTTTAAGTTTCCCTCAAACTCTAAAATCCCTGGTTTTACTCTTACTACAGTATGATACAAATTCCAGGGGTATTCTGTTACCCACCATCAAACACAAGTAGCAGTGGCACTTTGCTGATGCAAAGATCTTGGTCTTGGTAATAGCTAAAATCCTGAGTTTCAATCTTTTAATTCTAACTACCAATGCCTTTATGAATATTATGGCATTGGCTAAACATGGCTTACCTATTTTCATGACTGTAGTTATTCATCTCAATGATAAGATTCTCTATAAAACCTTTAGGTTTAGAGTTTCAGAATTGGAAGAAATCATAGGTATCATCTCTAATACCAACCTGTTCATTTTATAAATGGAAGAACTGAGATGAGAGGGGTATAATTCACCAAATGTCATTCTGACTTTTGGTGCTAACACTGGTAGAATAATGTGAGAACTAAGCTGAGCCAAAGAAATCAGTGCAGCTGTCTGAAAAAGGTTAATTTTTTTTAAATTGTAGGTTGATAAGAGAATCATCTGAGTGGAGTTAAGTTTTAGTTCCATCAATCTCTAACCTTGAGCAATTTACTCAAGTTCATTAACCTGAGTTTTCTATTTTATAGGACAAGCTATTAAATGCTCAAAGTCTTCAATAACTTTGAGCAAATAAGAAAGGTAAAATGCTTATTCATCATTGTTGAACAGAGAATAAAATTTAGGAAAAAACACTAGATTGGAGGCATGAATAGAAAATAATAATAACTAACTTTTATGATCATTTACTATGACCCAGATACTGAGATAAAGTCTTTCTATACACTTTTTAATTTAGTCATCACAATGTTGAGACAGATTTTACTTTTACGTTAAGAAACTCATCCAAGATTCTACCTATTAAGTGAGGCAACAAGAATTTTAAACCAGATCATCTAACTCCAAAGCAATAGTTTTAACACTGCCTTCTGGATTACTCATTTTTGTTGTCATATTTGTTAACTAGATACTCTTTTAGAATTTTTTCTTTGAAAACAAACATACTTCTCCAAGACTCGTGATAAAATCCAATTCCTAGCTCTGTGGGCTGCCATTCACTCCATTTCCGTTCCTGCTAGCATCTGTAAATTAGCCTCTGGTAATTATCTGTGTAGGAAGCAGCAGGCAGTGTACAGAACAATGTAACTGTTGGTCAGGTTCCAACATGGGAATTTAGCATTCTTGAGTCATAAATCAACCAACCATGCACCAAATTAAGTATGTGTGTGCTCAAGATTTAAAAATAGGCAAATACACTTTCTTATACATCAAACAGTAAAACAACAATCTGAAAGAAAGAGCAGTTGTGCATACCTTTCCATCAAAGTTAATGTATTCCCACTCTGTTTGACCAGATGGTAAGTAAAATTTGCGGGTAGCTGTCCTTTCTTAAGAATGTCTTACCTCCAGTTCCAGAAATCATATCCAGAGACTAGAAACTAAACCCTTAAAAATAACCTTAAATAATTCAAAAATTAAAATTTAGACTTGGGGCTGGGGCTAGGGCTATATCTCAGTGGTACAGCACTTGCCTAGTATGTGCAAGGTGCTGGGTTCGATCCTCAGCACCACATAAAACTAATGAAGAAATATAATAAAGGTATTGTATCCAACTACAAATTTAAAAAAAACATTATAAAAAGTAAAATTTAGACTCAATATCAGAAGAATAACTTTCTAAGAGAACTAAAACTTCAGTTTTGTTTGTTACATTCCCACACTGTGGAACATTTATGGTTTTGTTGTTATTATTCTTATCTGTAGCATTTCATTTTAGGACCTAAAATCCATGAAGAGATGAAACTAGAATGACCCAAAAGAATAGGTTATCTTGGTGTTAGAAACTGAACATAGCACTTTGAGCATTTTAAGTGAGTGCTCTTGACACTTAAATAAACCCTCAGGATGGAGACTACCATAAAAGGAAAACAGCTCACTAAAAAAATCCTCACCCAACAGTGAAAAGGATAACCATCCCAACAGATGTACAAATCTCAATATAAACATAAAAGAAACATGAAAAAAAGGTAATAAGATGCCTCTAAAAATATGTAACACAAATGACTGAATTCATGGATACTGAATGGAGGAAATTCCAAGAATTCAAAAATATGATTATTAAAAGAAGAATTAAGGTAGGAACTGAGGGCAATAATACAGGATATAAAATAACATTTCAATGAAGAGAAATTGAAAAATAACCAAACAGAAATCTTGGAAATGAAAGACAAAGTAAGTCAAATAAAACACTGTTGAGGGGCTAGGTTGTTAGCCCAGTGGTAGAGCACTCACCTAGCATGCAAGGTGCTGGGTTCGATCCTCAGCACCACAGAAAAATAAATAAATACAATAAATGAATTGTGTCCAACTACAACTAAAACAATAAATATCTAAAAAAAAAAAACTACTGAAAGTCTCTCCAATAGACTAGATCAAGCAGAATTCAGAATTCAGGACTTAAAGACAGGAGGATGGACTGGAACATTCAAACAATAATAAATAAAAAGCAAGAAACTGATCAGAATGTATAAGAACTCTGGGACAACATTAAGATTTTTACTTAAGGCTCATAGGAAGTAAGAAAGAAGAGATATAGACTAATGTCACTGATAGTCTATTCAGTGAAATAATGACAAAATTTCACAAATCTTGGGAATGAAATGGACATTCAGATACTGCAGAATTTATAACCCCCAACAGGCAAGATGAGAAGAGAACTTCTCCATGACACAGCATAGTTAAAAATACCAAAAATCCAGAATAAAGAAAGAATTTTTAAAGCTGCAAGAGAGAAATGATAAGCCATTTATAAAGGCAAACTAATCAGAAAAATAGTAGATCTCTCAGCAAAAACCCTAAACACCAGCTGGGTTTTCAGCAATGTCTTTCAAGTCCTGAAAGAAAATAACTGCCAACCTAGATTGCAATATCCAGCAAAACTATCCTTCACAATCAAAGATGAGGTAAAAAATTTTCCAAGAACTAAGGGAATTTGGGAACATAATCTAAAGGAATTTGGGAACATAAAACCAGCACTGTGAAAAAAACTTAAAGGAATCCTAAGTACAAAATAAGAAGATTAAAAAATGAGAGCTCAGGAAAGAATAAATCTCAATATAAAAATAGATAAGCAAATGAGAATTAGAATCAAATTAAACATTAGAAATAAAATGAGAGGGGCTGCGGTTGTGGCTCAGTGGTAGAGTGCTGGCCTAGAATATGTGAGGCACTGGGTTCAATCCTCAGCACCACATTAAAAAATAAAATAAATAAGATAAACAAAATAAAGTTATTGTGTCCATCTACAACTAAAAAAATTTAAAAATAAATAAAATGACAAGTAAAATACATACCTCTCGATTATAACACTGAATAAAAATTCATTTTCTAATAAAAAGACATAGACTAGCAGGTTTGGGGATATTTAAAAAAATAAGACACATGTTGCCTGCAATAAGTACACTCACCTGCAAAGACATGCACAAACCAAAAATGAGAGGACATAAAATGATATTACTTAAAAATGGAATTCAAAAGCAAATAGGAGTGATGACTTTCATATCAGACAAAGACAACTTCAAGTCAAAATTGGTCAGAAGAGACAAAGAAGGAAATTACATATTGGAAAGGGGGATGATCTAACTAGAAAATACAATGTTTGTGAAAAGTTATGCTCTAAACATTCGGTTTTCTGGGATTGACTTATTTCACTGAACATAATAGTCTCCAGTTCCATCCATTTACCAGAAAATGCCATAATTTCATTCTTCTTTAGAGCTGAGTAATGTTTCACATTTTCTTTATCCATTCATTTGTTGAAGGGCACCTAGGTTGGTTCCACAATTTAGCTATTATGAATTGTACTGCTATAAACATTGATGTGGCTGCCTCACTGTAGAATGCTGATTTTAAGACCTTTGGGTAAAACTGAGGAGTGAGATAAATAGTGGTTCCATTCCAAGTTTTCTGAGGAATCTCAATGCTGCTTTCCATAGTGGTTGCATCAATTTGCAGTCCCACCAGCAATGTATGAGTGTACTTTTCTTCCCCACATCCTGACCAACATTTATTATTGTTGGGAGTCGCCTTGGCTCCAAGGACTAACTTCCCCATCCCCTGAGAAGAGCCACCCAATGGTGAGCCCTGCTGACTCACATGATCCTTACCCACCAATCAGAAAACCCACCAATCAGAAAATGCTCCATGCCAACTGTCAAACCCTTAAACTGTTAAACTGTCATAACTGTCAAACTACCCCCAGCTCTATACATATGCAGAGCTGTTCCTCAATAAATGGGCACTTCTCCGATGACAAGCCTTGTCCGGTCATTCTCTCAATTACTACTTGTATCCTTGATATTTCCATTCTTACTGGAGTGAGGGAAATCTCAGTGTAGTTTTAATTTGCATTTCTCTAACTGCAAGAGATATTGAACATTTTTTCATATATTTGTTGACTGATCAAATTTGTTCTGCAAAGTACCTGTTCAGTTCCTTTGTCCATTTATTTATTGGGTTATTTGGTTTTTTGGCATTAAGTTTTTTGAGTTCTTTGTATATCTTGGAAATTAATGTTCTATCTGAAGCATGAGTGGCAAAGATTTTCTCCCATTCTGTAGGCTCTCTCTTCACATTCTTAATTGTTTCCTTTGCTGAAAACAAAAAAGAAAAAAGAAAAAAAAAAGCTTTATAGTTTGATTCCTTTTTATTGATTTACTTCATAGACTTCAAGAGTTTTGTTAAGAAAGTCAGTTCCTAAGCCAGGTTAGAAGTTTTTATTTCTTCCTCATGAACTATTTTGCTGAGACTGTTCTGTAATGCAGTCTTTCTCATTGTAAATTCTGTTAAATTTTATCATGGAAGATTTTTATTTCACCTTCATATCTGAATTTTAATTTTGCTGGATATAGTATTCATGGTTGGCATCCATTATCACTCAGAGCTTGAGATATATTACTCCAAGAACTCTGAGCTTTGAGGGTCTGGGTTGAAAAATCAGCTGAGGTCTAAATTGGTTTTCCTCTAAATGTAACCTGACATTTTTCCCTGGCAGTCTTTGAAATTCTATTGTTATTCGGTATATTTGGTATTTTCATAATAATATGACTTGGTGTGGGTCTGTTGTAATTTTGTATATTTGGGGGGCCTGTAACCCTCCTGTATTTGATCTTACATTTTATTCCTTAGGTTGGGAAATTTTCCAATATTATTTTATTGGAAATATTGTGCATTCCTTTGGTTTGTATCTCTGTGCATTCATCTATCCTGATAAATCTTAAATTTGATTTTTTCATGTTATCCCACATGTCTTGGAAGTTCTGTTCATGGTCTCTTAATATCTTTTTCCATAGTCCACTTTATTTTCAAGATTATACATTTTGTCTCATTGCCTGAAACTCTGTCTTCCAAGTGATCTATTATGTTGCTCATGCTTTCCATTAAATGTTAACTTGGTTTATTTATTCCTTCATTTCAAGAATTTATGCTTGGTTTTTTTAGAATCTCTATCTCTTTATTAAAGTGATATTTCACCTCCTGAATTTTCTCTCTGATTTCACACCTGTCATTGTCCTTTACCTCACAGATCAGTTTAACTATGTACATTCTAAACTCTTTCTCTGGAATTTCTTCCACTCTAGTGTCAATGGATTCTAATATTGGAGCACATAGGTTTGTTTGGGGTGATTTGTTCCCTTGTTGCTTCATGTCGTCTACCCACCTAGCAGTGTGGATCTGAGGCAGTACAGTTCCCACCCTGTAGACTTATAGTGTCCCTGAAGGTTTCCAGTACCTTGCCATTAAGGGGGAGATGAATGACAGTAACCAATGCAAATAGTATACAGCCTTAAAACAAACATCTCCTACTAAAACATCTACAGTTTTGTTGCAATAAACAGAAATTGTGTGTTAAGTTATTGCGTGCAATAAAACATCAAGTTTACAAAAGGGTTTACAACTTCAAATGGTGGACAAAGGAAGAACAGAAGTGGTGTATGATATGATGTTTATGAGGAAGAAGAGACGATAGAAGTAAAAAAAAAATAAAGGAATAATTAAAGATGGAATAATATAAGTTAGCAAGAGAAAATACAGAAAGAGATTTAAGGAAAACAGATAAGTGAGAGAAAAATATAAATAAAGTATAAATTTTAAAAACTAGAAAGAAAAGCCAGGAGCAGTGGCACATGCCACTGTAATTCCAGCAGCTCAGGAGGCTGAAGCAGGAAGATCATGAGTTCAAAGCCGGCCTCAGCAAAGGTGAGGTGCTAAGCAAATTAGTGAGACCCTGTCTCTAAATAAAATACAAAATAGGGCTGGGGATATGGTTCAGTGGTTGAGTTCCCCCCAGTTCAATCCCCAGTACCAAAAGAAAAAAATAAAAAAATAGTAGAAAGAAAAAAGTAAAAGTAAAATAATACAAAACAAAACTAAAATATACTAGTCAGATATCCTGAATCCTTAATAAACTTATGAACAAAAAATAATTGGTTTCAAAATGATAGAAAAGTAAGAGAAAAAGAAAAAGGAATAAAAAAGATCTCAATGAAAAATTGAACAATTGTTTCCATTGGAGTTCAAAAGATTCTCAGCTTCCCTTCTTAAGAGTTAGGTGGGGTTGTCTGGCGTATGATGCTTGCTCCACCCTCAGAGTGAGGTTGCTTGGGTGAGAAGGTTAATCCTAAAGGTGGAACTCCTAGAGGTGGGATTTAGGCTCTCTTCAGTCTCTTCACTGAATGCCAATTGGCCTGGAGATTTTAAATCAGCACACCTCCAGGGCTCACCCTTTGCTGATCTTGCACCCCAGGAATCTCCTTTGGGTTCCACTCATGTGGTGTAGTAACCAGTTCTTATCCCACTATATCACTTATGAATCTCATAATTCCTGTTCTATGATTCAGTCTCCAAACTCAACCTCTCCAACACCTGCCCTTTTGAATTTCTGGTCAGAAGATTTCTCTCCCCACAGGTCCTGCAAGCAGCAATACTGGAAGAGGTGGTGGAAGCCAGGTGGATTTCCACAACCACTATTCCTCTGTGTAAACTTCTCCCCATGCTTGATTTTCTTCTGGTCACTTAGGCACCATCTCTGTCTTGCAGCATGGGTTCATCCTGCTTGTTTTTTAAGCCAGAATCTAGTCTGTCAGAAATCAGCTCTCCCAGCTGCCAGTCCCCACACCACCATTGCAAAATAGTTCCTTCCTCTCACCTCTGCATATCTCGAGGAGAGATGGCGCCTCTTTCCTGCACAAGGATATTGTGCAGCATACCTTACTGTTCAGTCAGTAGTGACTCCAATCTCAAACTCTCTGTACCCCAAAAGCACCTAAGCCCTATTGAGAATGGGCATTTCTTTAATTCCATTTTTTATTTACTGCATTCATGGAGGGACCTTTCTGGTTTGTGCCTCCAACCACTGCTGCAACTATGATGCTGAGGATTTCTTTCTTATTATATTATATTCTATCTCCTGAGTCCATGATCTGTTCTGAGTTCCAGTATTAAATTCCAGCAAAGTCCCCCCTAATTTTTGTTCATTCACCCACCTTGCTGAAAATCTTACCATCTGCTTTCCTTGGTTTTATAACACAGAACTGCCAGGGAAGCAATCTCTCTATTCTACCATCTTTTTTCTCTCCAAGATAGATTATTTTTATGCCACAAAGCAAGTTTGAACAAATATATAAATAAAATTAAAATAATTCCTTGCATCTTATCAGATTATAATGAAATGAAATTAGGAATCAAAAACAAGAAAAACCACAGAAACTGCACAAACACATGGAGATTGGATAATTATTTTCTTTTTTGTGATGCTGGGGATTGAACTCAAGGCTTTTGCATGCAAGGCAAGCACTCTACCAACTAATTAAGCTATATCCCCAGCCCCTGAATAATACATTTTTGAGTGGCTCATCAAAGAAATCAAGGCATAAATTTAACAATTCTTACTATCAAAGTAGAACAGAAACACAATATACCAGATTATATATAGCTGAGTGACTACATTCAAAAAATTAACCTGATGTTGCATCTCAAGGTCTTACAAAAATGAGAACAAGTCATTCCCAAAACCAGAAAGAAGTAATAATTATCAGAGCTTAAGTTAATAAAATAGATAATAAAAGAACAATACCAAGAATCAATGAAACCAAGAGTTGGGGTTTTTTAAAGACAAACAAATTGATAAACCCAGAGCCAAACTTAACAAAAGAAAAAGAATGCCAAAATTCATAAAGTCCCAGGGGAGAAAAAACAGATTATATTGCTACATACACCACTGAAATCCAGAGGATAATTAGGAACTACTTTTAAACTTATATTCCAATAAATTAGAAAATCTAGAAGTGAATATAATTTTAGACACATAGTATCTACCAAAACTGAACCAAGAGAATATAGAAAACCTAAACAGACCAAAAACAAGCAATGACATTGAAATAGTAATAAAGTCTTTCAACAAATAAAACCCCAGTACAGATGGACTCACAGATGAATTCTACCACATCTTTGAAAAACTAATTCCAATGATCAAAATATTCCAAAAAATAGAAATAGATGAAATACTTCCAAACTCATCTTGTAAAGCCTGTATCACCCTGATAACAAGAACAGATAAGGACACTTGCCTCACACACGTGAGGCCCTGAGTTCTATCCTCAGCACCACATAGAAATAAAACAGTGCTGGGGACCTAGCTCAGTTGGTGGAATGCTTGTCTCACATGCACAAGGCCCTGGGTTCAATCCCCAGCACCACAAAAAATAAATAAATAAAATAAATAAAAATAAAGATATTATAAAAAATATATAAATTATAAATTTATATATTTATAAATACATAAACACACACACACGCACACACATGCACACACACACACACATGCACACACACACACACACATACACATGCATACAGATGAATTTTTTCCTCTAGAAAGCCATAATTTTAAAATATACCCAAAGAAACTTGGGGTAGAAGGAAATTACCTCAACATCATAAAGGCTACATATGACAAACCCAAGGCCAACATTATACTGAACGAGGAAAACCTGAAAGTATTTCCTTCTAAAATCAGGAGCAAGACAAGGATGTCTACTCTCAGCACTACTATGCAATGGAGTACTTGAAATTTTAGCCAGAGCAACTAGGCAAGAAAAAGAAATAAAGGGGATACAAATAGGAAAGGAAGAAGTCAAATTATCTCTGTTTGAAGATGGAAAGACTTCCCATGTCTATGGCTAGGCAGAATTAATATTGTTAAAATGGACATATTACCAAAAGAGATCTACAGATATTATGTAATACTAATTTAAATACCAAATACAATCACCTCAGAACTAAAAAATGATAAAATTCATAAAAGAATAAAAGACCCAGAATAGGCAAAGCAACCCCAAGACAAAAGAGCAAAACTGGAGGCATCACAATACCCAACTTTGAATTACACTACAGAACTATAGCTATAAAAATAGATGGTGCTGGCATAAAAACAGACACAGAGACCAAAGAAACAGAATAAAAGACACAGAGACAAACCCACATAACTAGTCATCTGATCTCAACATAATGTGCCAAAAACACAATTGAAGAAAAGATGGCCTCTTTAAGAAGCAGTACTGGGAAAACTCGATGTTTATATATAGGAAAAAACAGATCCTTATCTCTCACCCTGTACAAAAGTCAACTATAAATGGATCAAAGACCTTTGTATAAGACTAGAACTGAAACTCTTAGGAGAAAAATAGGGGAAATGGTTCAACATACATGTCCAAACAGTTTGTGAATAGGGCCCTATAGCTCAGGAAATAAGAAGTGATAAATGGGATAGTATCAAATTTAAAATCTTTTGTACAGCAAAGGCAATGATTAACAGAGTGAAGAGACAACCTAGGGAGAAAATCTTTGCCAGTTACTTTTCTGACACAGAATTAATATCCAGAATATAAAAGAAACAAAAAAACCCTCAACATTATCATATAAATACCCTAATCAACTAATGGGAAAATGAACTGAACAGACAAAAAACAGAATATGGATACAGAAACAAAGAAAAAAAAATACATATATATTTCTATATATATACATGTATATACATATATACATATATATGTATATATATACATATAGAGTTTTATTAAGTCATAAAGAATGAAATAACATTTGCAGGAAAATGGATGAAACTGGAGATGATAATTTTGAGTGAAATAAGTCAGACTCAAAGAAAAGTATTGTATGCTTTTTTTCATATTTGGAATCTGAGTAAAAAAAAAGATGAAAAAAGAAAAACAAGGGTCACCATGAAAGTAGAAAGGAGATCATTAAGGCAGAGGAAGAGGATCAGGTGGTGGAAGGCAGAGAAGAGGCCTGGGGAGGTATTAGTGAAATCCATCCAATTACATTGGATGCATATATACAAATATGTCAAAACGAAACCTACCATTCTATATAACTGACATGCACAAATAAAAAAATTAAAAATAAAGCATTAAAGAATAGGTAATCTTGGGCATAAGTTGAGGTTAACACACCATAGTCTGTGGGTCCATCTGCCTGCTTCCTGTTTTTGTAAACAAAGTTTTAATGAAACTCAGCCACACCCATTTGTTGACATATCTTCTATGTCCCTTTCATGCTACCAGAGTAGAACTGAATAGTTAGAACACAGACTATGATACATAAAGCCTAAAATATTTACCATCTGGCCATTTACAGAAAATGTTTGGTAGCCACTAGCTTAAGACATAGTGAATTGGAAATGGTAATCTATTTATTTATTTTAGAATTTTATTATTGATCATATATTTAAATGAAAAATAATGCTGAGATCAGGTTCCCATTTAATCTCAGTGAAGAAAATACAATCTAGAAAGCTAGACCCCACAGATTGAACTGGGTCCATCCAGTCCAGGAAAGGGAAGAGTATGAACTCTTTGGAATAATACCAGTTCTATTAGCAGACACCTGCAGACCCACTGCCATAATAAAAAATTTTACACTTTATCATTCAAATGTCTCAATATATTCCTGGCAGAGGCATCACATAATAATGTATTGTTCGTATCAAAATAAGAAGGGAAGAGAATAAAGGAAGTGTGCCTGCACAATAGAAGTCATATTTGAGGGTGCTGGAGAAATACTGTTTATTGTCCTGCTATTCTTCAGCGTGGTCATGTTATATTCTTAAAAAGAATGTGGAAAAGTAGGACATCCCATAAACCAAGATTCCTCAGAGCCTGAAATCAGACCCTAAAAATGTGTAAAAAAAAATTAGAAATTAAAATGCAAAATTTAGGGAGACAGGAGACACAGAGAGTGGGGCTTTATGATTCTACTTTGAAAGTTCAGAGACATGTTATCATCTGCTCATCAATTTTCACAATTTATATTTATTTTCATGCCTTTGGATGAAAACATGTGCATTAATATCTACTAACTGATGGATTATAGGGTGTGTGTAACTCAATGTTAGTAAATATTGTCAATTTCCTAAGTGATTTTACCAGTTTACATTCCAATCAATTGTGTGTGAGAGTTCTATTTATCCCATCTTTTATAATACTTGATCTTTATAAGTTTTTTCAATTTAGCAAATGTGTGTGGGCTGTGTGTGTGTGTGTGTGTGTGTGTACTTTTGTGTGTGTGACCAGTGATTAGTGATTTAAAGTTGTGTTTCTCTTATAGCTAGTAATACGATCTAAATATGGGCAATAATTCCCAAAGGTCATGCATTAAAAGCTTGGTCCACAAGGTGGCTGTATTAGGACCTTTAAGAGGTGTGGCCTAGTGGGAAGTCCTTAGGTCACTGGAGGCTTGACCTTGAAGGGGATTATGGAATTGGGTCTCTCAGTCTGTTTCCTGTCTTGAGGAGTAAACAGTTTCCTCAGTCACATCCCCTGCCAGAGCACTCCCTACTGTTACATCCAGCACCCTCATCAGAATCCAAAGCAAATGGGGTACCTGATCTTGGACTGGAAGCTCCAGAACTGTGAACTAATTTACAATTTTCTAACTACAAATTTATAATTTATCTTTTCTGTTTATAATTGCTTCAGGCATTTCATTGTAGTAACACAAAACTGACTAATATAGTCAGTAAATTTGACTAGCATTTCATGTTTTTTACCAGTAGCTCTTCTGGGTTCACATCTTTTACCCATTTTCTGTTGGGTATTCTGCCTTTTTCTTATTAATTTTTAGATATTATTTAAATACTATGGATACAAGTCCTACTTTGAGGCTTGACTCCTCACTTAATAGTTCTTGTGTTAAACACATTCTTAATTTTAGTAAGGTCCAATTTATCATTTTTTTTTCTTTCATGGTTGGCCTTTTTGTATATCATTTTATGTTTGACCCTTTTATTACCATTTTATGTACCATTTAAGAAACCTTTGCCTAGATTTCTTATGTGAATTTTTTAGAAAATATTTTCCTCTCTCATTGATTATTAAAATAATCTATTTTTCCTAAGATTTTTAATTATTTTATCTTTCACATAAAGATCTATGATTCATCTGGAAATTTTCTACACAGTATTAGATAATAATCAAGATTTATTTTTTTGCACTGAAATCTAATCAAACCAAAACTATTTATTGGCAAAATACTTTTGAACATCAATATGGTCACCAATCAAATGACCACATATATGTGACTCATAATGGACATCTTTATGATATCACATCTTCCTATCCGTTGGTTCTGACTTAAGCCTAATCTCTGTGGATCCAGAATGAACTTAGTACAATCTCCAGAATAAAGTGGGAGTTCGTGGAAGTCACATGTCAAATGGAATTGTGACCTAAGTTCACTATATGACCTCAGTTGTGATCTCAATACAATGAAATGTTGAATATATTCCAGAAATATCTTTCTAGTTTCTATATGTAGTTGGAATAAATAGTCAGCAACTGACAAAATATCTTGGCTTCCTGGCACTTTCAGTAAGAATTATTATGGAAAGAAGTATCAGCTAAAAGTTCCAGAGTTCCTACCTACCAAAATATTAAACTACAAGCAATATCATTCAGAAAATTCTAAATTTAATGCAATAAATAGCCTGAAACTTTCAAGATTGGTGATTCCTATCATACAGTCATTCAAAACTCCATTTGATCTATGTGAGAAGACAAGTAGAACATGGAAGATAGCATTTAATCATTAATAATTCCATTAGGTGATTGCTTTAGTTGGAGATGCTATTCCATATGTGACCTCTTTTTGTGTGGTCAAATCACAATTTAAAAAGCAACAAAGCTTCAATTACCTAGTAGCAAATATGGTTCTGGGAGATGGTTTTTACCTGTCCTTCAAAATAAAAAAGAATCAGAAGCATTTTGTTTCCATTAGGCAGACTGAGAAAAATCTTTCGAATCTTGACACAATGCTATTTCACCTCTCTAAAACCAATTGTTTTACCATCCCACATGACACTGCACTGTTCTACTCCATTGACAACATCATGCTAATTGGACCTGGTGAGCAGGAAATAGTAGGTAGATAGAGACATGTATTGCAAACACATGAGAAATAAATTCGGTATCTAGTTTAGCCAGGTCTCTGAGAGACCAGTATTCTGTGTAATATCTATTTTATGCTAGAATATCTCTTTCAATAAGAAAGACAAGTTGCTGCACATTAATATTACCAACACAATTCTCATGACTTTTTGTGGTCCATTTATATTTTGTGGAAAACATATACCATATTTGTGTGGGTTATGCTGGCCTGTTGAGAGCCACAGCCCAAGGGGCCCCAGCAAACTTCCAGCTGCCAGCAAACTTCCAGCTGCCAGCTGATGATTAGCTCACAGCGGCCCCAGCAAACTTCCAGCTGCCAGCAAACTTCCAGCTGCCAGCAAACTTCCAGCTACCAGCTGATGATTGGCTCACAGCAGCCCCAGCAACTTCTAGCTGATTGACTCCTCTGCGGTTATGCTCATTGGGCTGTTTCCCCGCCCTTTCAGACCATGGAGCTGCTCATGGGGGACTTTTTTTGACTCCACCCATGTGACCCAGCCAATCGGCCTCAAGAGCAGGAGGAGTGTGGGAGGTTGAGAGGCTTGTGGGAAGCCAGTGGTGGCAGTTGGTCTCTGAAGGTTTTTCCTGAGGACCAGTGTGGTTTGGTGTGTGTGTTCTAAAAATAAAGTTCATTTCTTTTGACAAGTGGCTCCTGAATTGTGCCCAGCCAGACTGCAGCATTTGGTGGCCCGTACAACTTCCAGCTGCCACTGGCCTACTCAGTAAGCAACCCAAAAGGCTCTCAAACATGGGCAGACTCAACGCAACAGAAGTCTCTCCAACTGCCCATTATGGAGAAAGTAATTCTGCTATTTGAACTTCAGGAACAGGCAATTTCAATAGTTCTTAAATGTGCATAATCAATCAGTATACAGTGTGGAGACACTAATAATTCTCAGGAGAAATATTATAGCAAAATCTTCTAGAATTTTAGCAACTATTCTTTTATTTAAAACTTTTGAGTGATTACTGGACCCTCTAGAGAATCAGCGCTTAGCCATGGGAAACCAAGTGAACATGCAACTGAAATTATCCATCCTGGACTGGGAATCAGCTGATTCACTAAACCACAAACACTGAAGTACCCAGCAGGACCCCATAATCAAATGGAAGAGATGTATATGGGATTGAATTAAGACAGATATTAAGACACAAAATACATGAGTCTGTTATTCCATTTCCAGTGTGCATATTCATACTGCAATGCCATGTTACCATCAACAAATCTTTATGACCCCATAAGTTGATTTAATTGGGAAAAGAAATATTATTTACTGGATTATGGAAAGCTCTGGATTGTACAAGAGTAAATAAAGAGAATTCCAAGAATGTGCGATTGCTCATTTTGGTGAGAAGAAAAGATGGCCTAATTTGGGGGAAATAGCTAATGGTGTGTGTGTGTGTGTGTGTGTGTGTGTGTGTGTTTGTGTGTGTGTGTGTGTGTGTGTTAATAGAAGAATTAAAATAAAACAATACCTAACATACTGCAGGAGAACAAAAAAAAAAAAGACAAACAGCTCCAAAATAGTGCACATATATTAACTAGATCAATAATGGCATTAGATTTAAGTAGACTGAAGAGCCCTAAAAGCAGAGATTGCTCAGATAGTTTTTAAAAAGGAAGATGATACACTCAATTGTATCTATAAGAAACTCACCTTATAAATAAGTTAAAAGGAAAAGCTTAGGCTACCATACAAGCACTAATCAAAAGAAAGACAGATTGGCTAAATGAACTCCAATAAAATAAACATCAAGACTGGGAGTATTAGATACAAAAAGGAAAATTTATAATGAAAGTGTCAGTAAGTCAGAAAGGCATAACGATTGTAAATGCATATGCACCTAATAAATAGCTTCAATGTAAATGGATGGTGGAAAGCAAAAAAAAAAAAATGGTGGGGAGAAAAAGAATCCAATATCAGATAGTTTATTCTTTTTAAAGAGAGAGTGAGAGAGGAGAGAAAGAGATAGAGGGAGAGAATTTTTAATATTTATTTTTTAGTTCTCGGCGGACACAACGGACACAACATCTTTTCTTGGTATGTGGTGCTGAGGATCAAACCCCGGCTGCACGCATGCCAGGCGAGCTCGCTACCGCTTGAGCCACATCCCCAGCCCCAATATCAGATAGTTTAACACATTCTTGCAGTAATTAGTCAAACAAGTAGGCAAACATCAGTAAAGACTAAAAGATTTTGGGGAAAAAACTATCAACCACTTTAACTCACCTACCACCTACCATTTCCAGAATATGAATCAAGACTGAGAACATATTAGACCATAAAACAAGCTCCATGAGTTCAAAAGACTGAAATCTCGCAAATTGCGATATTTTATCACAACAAAATTATAAATCAAAACAATAATACACCAAATATTTGAAAACCCAAAATATAGTCACTTAACAAATGACTCACCAACTCTACTCCAGAGTAATAAAAATATGGCCACAAAAAGACTTGCCCAAAAATGTTCACATCAGCTTCATATCTAATAGTCAGTAACTGGAAACAGCTAAAATGCTCATGAGCAGGCAAATCAATAATTAAATTCTAAAATGATGGGAAATGACTCATTAATAAAAAGGAATGATTATTGATAGATGCTGTTGTAGTCAGCTTTTTCACAACTGTGACTAAAGGACCCCAACAGAACAATTGTAGAGAAGGAAAGGTTTATTTTAGGGCACATAATTTCAGAGGTCTTAGTCCATAGAAGGCTAGCTCTATCCCTCCTGCCTCAAGGTGAGACAGAACATCATGGCAGAAGTGTGTGGCAGAGGGAAGCAACTAACATCATGATCAGAAAGCAGAGAGGTGTCTCCACTTGCCAGATACAAATATGTACGCCAAAGCCATCCCCCCAATGAACCACTTCCTCCAGCCACATCCCACCTGCCTCCAGTTACCACTCAATTAATCCCATAACGGATTAAGTCACTGATTAGGTTAAGACTATAACCCAATCATTTCTCCTCCAAACCTTCTTGCATTGTCTCACATGTGAGCTTTTGAGGGATACCTCACATCCAAACCATAACAGATGCAACAACCTAGAGGGACTCACAAACACTATTCTAAGCAAAAGAAGTCACATAAGAATACACATTGTAAAATTTAATTTAAATAAATCTCTAGAAAAATCTAACAATATATAAGGATGGAAAGCAAATCAAGGATTGCCTAGGTGGGGGATTATCTGCTGACTGTAAGGGGCTCTAGACAGTAACAGAGAGATGGAAATGTTCAGACTGGGGTAGTGCGCTCGTGCGGCCCGGGTTTGATCCTCAGCATGACATACAAACAAAGATGTTGTGTCTGCCAAGAACTAAAAAATAAATATTAAAAAAATTCTCTCTCTCTCTCTCTCTCTCTCTCTCTTTCTCATATATATATTATATATATATATATATATATATATATATATATATATATATATATATCCATTTCATTTATTTTTTCCTTAAATTGACACACACAAAAATATAAATCTTTATGGAGTACCATGTGATGTTTCAATGCAAGTTTATGTTGTGTGATGTCCAAATCATGGTGAGCATATCTATTTCTTCTTCAAACACTTATCATTTCTTCAAGATAAAAACATTCAAAAATCCTTTCTTCAAACTTTTTTGAAATATAGAGTACATTATTATTATCAATAGTCACCCTATATCTCTGTTTTCTGATGACATGATTCTATACTTAGAAGACCCTAAAAGCTCCATCAGAAGCCATTTAGATCTGATAAATTCAGCAAAGCAGCAGGACACAATATCAGCATTAAAAAATCAATAGTTCGACTATATTCCCATAATGAATGTGCTGACAAAGAAATCAGAAAACTATCCCATTCAAATAATGTCAAATAAATATTTGAGACTAAAATATTTGGGAGTAAAGAGATGAAAGACCTCTAGAATAAAAATTATAACACAATGAAGAAAGAAACTGAAAACTTTAGAAGATGGAAAGACCTCCTATGCTCTTAGATAAGCAAAACTAATATTGTCAAAATGGTCATATTAACAAAAGCAACCTACAGATTCAATGCAATCCCCATTAAAACACCAATGACATTCTCCATAGAACTAGAAAAGAAAGCCCAAAATTTCACATGTGAAAATAAAAGACCCAAAGTAGCCAAAGCAATACTCAGCAATAAGCATGATGCTGGAGGCATCATAATACCTGATCTCAAATTATACACAGAACTATAATAACAAAACAGCATGGTATTGGCATAAAAACACACATGAATACCAGTGGCATAAAATTGCAGAGACAAATCCACATAAATACATTCATCTTATCCTTGACAAAAGTGCCAAAAACATACATTGAAGAAAAGAAGGCCTTATCAACAAATGGTGCTAGGAAAACTACATCCACAGGGAGAAGAATGAAATCAGACCCCTGTCTCTCATACTGCACAAAAATCAGCTCAAAGTGGATCAAAGACCTGGGAATTAGACCAGAAACACTGCAACTGCTAGAAGAAAACAGAGGGCCAACACTCCAACACATTTATGTAGGCACCAATTTCCTTAATAAGATTCCTAAAGCTCAAGAAATAAAACCAATAATCAATAAGTGAAGTAGCATCAAATTAAAAAGCTTCTGCACAGCAAAGGAAACAAGAGTGTGAAGAAGGAAAAAACAGAATGAAAGAAAATATTTTCCAGCTCCTCCTCCAACAGGGGATTAATATCCAGAATATATAAAGAACTCGAGAAACTTAACACAAAAAAGTAGTAACCTAATCAATAAATGGGCAAATGAGCTGAACAGACATTTATCAAAAGAAGAAATATAAATAGCCAACAAATATATGAAAAAATGTTCAACATCCTTGGGAATCAGAAAAATACAAATCAAAATTACACTGAGATTTCATCTCACTCCAGTTGGAATAAAAATCAATAAGAATAGAAATAACAATTGCTGGTAAGGATATGGGGGGAAATATGTTATTGGTGAGACTATAAATTATTACAACTGCTATGTAAAGCAGTATAGAGATTCCTCAAAAGACTAGGAATTGAACCTCTTGTGACTCAGCTATCCCACTTTTTGATATTTATCCAAAAGATCTAAAATCAGCATCATAGAGTTGTACATTCATACAAATATTTATAGCAGCACAATTTACACTAGCCAGGTTTGGGAGACAGTCTAGATGCCTGTCAACTGATTAATGGATAAAGAAAATGTGATAAACATACACAATGGAGTTTTACTGAGCCATAAAAAATGAAATTATGTAATTTTCTGGTAAATTGGTGAAACTGAAAAAATATTATGCTAAGTGAAATAATCCAAACTTAGAAAGTTGAGGGTCAAATGTTTTCTCTCTTAGGCCAAAGCTATAACAAAATAAGGGAAATGGGGACACATCCCACAAAAATAAAAGGGGAGATAATGGAATAGAAGAAGGAGATTGAGGGAGAAGGAGAAAGGATGGGTAAAGGGAGGAACTGCAGTATAAAGTTGTTCAAATTATTCTGTGTATGTGTGTGTGTGTGTGTGTGTGTGTGTCTCAAAGTGAATTTCACCTTTATGCATATCTATAAAGCAGCAATTTTTAAAAATCAATAAATAAATAGAGGAAAAAAATCAGTAAAGGACCTGGAACAAGGGAAGGAAGAAGGGGAGGGAAAAAGAAAGTACTGGGGACTTAAAAGAATTATATTCCATACATGTATGATTATATCAAACTGAGCTTCACTATTGTGTATAACTATAATGCACTAATAAAAAATAGTTTAGAGGGACCTCTTAAACAGAAGGGAAGGCAAAGGGGATAATATGAGGAAGTACCAGAGAAGGAAATATACCCAATTATGCCATGTTCATGTATAAACATACCACTAATTAAAATAACAATGATAATAATAATAAGAGAAGGCAGATCAGTAGAGTAGCGCAAGTGAATCAGGAAGAGGGAGGAGAGGATAAAGGAAGGTATTAGGGAATGAGATTGATTAAGTTATGTTATATTCGTGTACAGATATGACATAATGAAATCCACTATTATGTATAATTAAAATGCACTAGTAAAAACTTAGTTTTTTTAAAAAGACAAGAAAGAAGGAAAAATAATCACCTTAATGTGCAACAAAACACCAAAACCCATGTCTTCTAACTACAACTTAATACCCATTGATTGACCTTTCCCCTTCTTGCCTTTCCCTCCCCAGCCTTTGGTCATCATTATTCTACCCTCAACTTCCATGGGATCTCCTTTTTTAGATTCTACATGCCAGTGAGATCATGCAGTTTGTGTCTTTCTGCATCCTGTTTATTTCATTTAACATATGACCTCGAGTTTCATCCATATTGCCATGTGCATTTTAATTGTATAACACATCCCAGTGAAGTTGATTTATTAAAAAATCAAAATATAAATGGAAAAACATGAACAGGAAATCAATAAAATAGAAGAAAATTTTCCAAACCTATTAAAAGAGTTTATGTGTAACAAAAAGAAAGTTGGATACTAGGCTAAGGAAATAAAATTACTTATATAACAGAATAAAAATATAAGAAATATATGTTTTATTTTTTGTGGTTGAATAATATTCCACTATGTGTATACACCACATTTTCTTTATCCATTTATCCATTAATAGATACTCAGGTTGATTTCCTATCTTTGCCATTATGAATAGTGCTTCAATAAACATGGGCATTCGGGAACATCATTAATATTTTATGGTTTAGACCTAGGAATGTCCCCCAAATAACCCAAGTTCAAGGTGAAAAGATTGAATTCGCAGAGTGGTAATCTCATCAGTGAATTAATGTATTTGATGGATTAATAATTTGAATGGACTACTGTAATTTGAATAGTAACTGTAGCCATGTGGGGTGTGCCTGGAGGATGTAGGTAGCTGGGGGCGTGGCCTTGGATGATCTCTGTCCCTGGTTCCTTCCTCTTTCTGCTTTCTGGATGCCATGAGCTAAGCAGCCTTCTTCTGTCACACCCTTCTGCCATGATGTTCTGGCTCACCTCCAGCCCACAGCAATGTATTGGCCAACTGTGGACTGATACCTCTGAAACTGTGGTTCCAAATAAACTTTTCCTCTTCTAAGTTGTTCTTGTTGGATATTTTGGTCACAGTTATGAAAAGCTAATACAAACATGTATGATTAATACAATGTTAATCAAAAATATTTAATTTTTAAAAAGACTAAGACAAAAAATGTTTTAAAAGACTAAGATACTACATGATAAGTATTTGAAGGAGGTAAATTCAGGGTACCATGAAAATACATGGTAATCAGTACAGAACAGCTAAGATGGAAAAAGCTGCTTATTTGACCAATCTGTTTCATTTGGTTACTGACAATTCATTCTTTCTTAATTTCAAATGCTCTCCTGATTTCATCCTAAATTTCTTGCACCTTCTCTCTTTATCCTTGATATACTTTTCCTTTTCTACTTACCTTTAAATATCTAAGTTCCTGGAGCCTATATGTAGATTGCAAAAAAATGGCTATAATGCTCCTCTATAGTGCTAACTATGCAAATGCTAAAGAAACTAAGATGAGTATAGGAGTGGTCCAAAGATAGTTAATATATAATTCTTTCTTCTCTTTGCCTTTTTTCTAAGCTATAATGTTTTCCTTTTAATTTCTGTGATTGCTTCTAATTTGATTGTTAGCAGAATAACATATGAACAGGGTTGAAGAAATCAAAAAGTAATACCAAGTTTATCATGAAAACATTGATCTCTGCTCCACCTCCATGGCCCCTTTTCCACCATCCCAGTGCAGTGCTATCACAGGTATAAATTAAATCAGGATTTAGCATGTCCATCATTGGGAGTAGATAAAACATGCATCATGATTTCGTTTCTTTTCTAGGCAGTTTTCTTGGTTTTCATGAAATTATGAATGCCTCTTCTAATCAGGAAATCTCAACATCTCCCATGTATTTGCAAATTTTCTTCAAAACTGTTTTCTATGTGGTCAAACCCATCAGATAAGGTTTTCCTTAAACTAGACTCTCTCCACTTTAAATTCTCTGGTGTTTACAGATTAGCCTCCCAACTCCTGAGGAGGAAAAGGGTAGTGATCTGACTTTTCAGGTGGAAGAGGAGATGGAGTCAGATTGTATAATAAAGAAATTTTCAGATAAACCCCTCTGCTTTTAGCCCCCTAACTCCACTCATCCTCCATGGAATCTGTTGCCCCTATCAAATCCTGAACAGGTGTGGATTCATCAGCAGTGCATGGTTTCCATCTTCCTCTATTCTGCTCTCAATCTTCCAAAACAATGTGTTGACATTTCCCATCCTTTGTTTCTTCTGCTCCCATCCCCTAAAAATCTTAGTAGTTTTTTACTTATTTTACTGCCAATTTATTGGACTGGAAAGAGCAAAAAGACCAATTTAATCCATTATTAAAAGCACCCCTATTCTTCTTCCTTCCCCCACCGTTAGCTTTCTCCCACACAACTCTTTTCCCAGCTACCCAGTTACCTGCCATTCGCCTTCTAGCCTAGTCAGTCAACTCCCCACTTCTATTCCAGCCTCATCCTGCCAATCTCCATCCCCTATTAGCCTTTTTCTGTGAAGAATATCCTTAATACTGCATTAGCATAGGCAAAGCAAAAAAAAAAAAGTTGAGTATTATTTTAAATAATATATTTGGTGGTTGTTCTCTGAGAAGACATCTGGCTTCATACCTTAAGGAGAGGCTGCTTCTATACTCAGAGTTCAGGGTGAAGACGACGTGGATGGCTGGTCCATTCTTTATATAGGGCTCCTATGTCACAATTAAGTTGTCTTAACTCCATTTATTCTTGGAATGTTGAGGTCTCCCTGGCAACTATTTCCATGGGTTCTCACTATTTTCCATTTTAGTCATTTAATAGATTGTTGAAGCCTGCAGTTTCTGTAATTCTCACTGAAACTCCTTTCTGCTTAATCCCATCATATATCAAGCTTGAATTTCTAAAAAGTTCTTTGGATTCACGTGCAATGCCGTGCATACACTATACAATATCTATGTGTGCACATATCTTCTCTACTTATGCTCACTCCTTCAGTGCTCTCGCACAGTGTGTGACTCTACATACCACCTCTCATGTGGTTGCTCACACATTTGTTTCTAAAGCTCTGACTTCAAAATACACATACACAACTGTTGATTCCACATCTCTAACTGACTGTCTAACAGGTCTCTCTCAACACAATCAAAACCAAGCCAAATTTAGATTTTCATAGACTTTTCATTACTGGATTAGGGGGAATTTTTAAAAAATCTTTTATCTATATAAACTATGAGCATCCCATGGAGACATGGCCTACATTTTTTTTTCTCAGCTAAAGATTATGAAATAATAAGGGCATTCTTGGAAATAATGAGGATTTTATGACCTACATGGCAGGTTTAAGGGACTTAGGTTTAACAAAAAAAAAAAAAAGAAGAAAAGAAAAGAAAAAACTTCCAATAACACAACCAGGTTTTCTGAGTTATTCTGGAAAATAGAGTGGTCTTGAAGAACTCACAATGGTACAGAGGTGGGAAGGGAATGGCCAGACCTTAGGGAAGAAATGATTGGGATGGGAGAGAGAGTAACAAGTTGTTCAGGTAGTTTACACCTGTGCTATGCTACGCTGTCCTCAGCATCTTGAGACAAAATATATATATATATATATATATATATATATATACACACATATATATATATATATATATATATATATATATACACACATATATATATATATATATATATATATACACACACACACACACACACACAGAGACACATACATGTATACACATATATAAATATATAAAATGTGTATATTAATTCTAAGTATATAAAATATTTAAATTGTGATATTAATTTCAGTTAACATTGTAGCACAATCCATAAAATAATTTAGGAAGAATTGACATTTTCATATTAATTATGCTTTTCTTCAGAAATATTTTAGGTGCCTGAATTATTCAAATTCTTATACATCTCACAGTTGAATTTTGTAATTTTCTTCATAGAAATTCACATGTTTCCTTTTAGCATTAGTCATAGACATGGTCCCTTTTTTGTTGCTATTATAAATAGAATACTTTTTTTTTTCATTGCACTGCTATCCGGATACTTCCAGAGAGATTAGCCACTATAGTTTTAACCTAGAAAACTTTCAAAGAAAGTATTATCAAGAGTTTTATTATGTAAAAGAGAAAGGCATCTCTGAAGATGCATCTGACTTAAAGAGTTATTTTTATGTTGAACCCTCTAAAATAAACTTCATATTCCCCTAGATAATTAAATAAGTTATTTTTTTCAATTGTTTAAGTTACATACTTTTAGATATAGGATAATAATTAGATAATAATAAAGGCAGTGGTCTACTGAGATTCTCTTAACCTATGATAATAAAGCTGTATGATCTGCATAAAGATGAATGAATGCTTAACCTTTTCTTCTCTGTCACAGGGTGAAATTGAGGAGAAAATGGGATTGTCTCTAAGATACATGTGCCCTAAAGAAGAAAGGCCTGAATATATCCTTATTCAGAAAATAAATTATCTGTGACAATTGTCAGTGACTGTCAATGATTACAGGTGGCAAAATTTCAACTGAATCCAGCTTAGGATAAAAGAGCAATTTACTTTCATTTATTTATGTGGAGGGAGCTATTCTGGGGATTGAACCAAGGTCCTTATGCATGTTAAGCATGAGCTCTACCACTGAGCTACAACCCCAGCCTCAATATATACTGTAGTTGTATACATTTGTGGGTATATAATAGGACGATTTGATATGCGTAGATGATGTGTAGCTAGCATTTCCCTCTCCTTAAATATTTTTTTATTTATTTGTGTTGGAGAAGCATGAACTCCTCTCTTCTAGTTCTTTATTAAATGTGTAATAAATTGTTATAAACATCACCCTACTGTGCTATAGAACACTAGAACTTGTTCCTCCTAGCTAATAGGATTTTGGTACCCATTTCCTCCCCATTTCTGTCCTCCTTGCCTTACATTTCCTAGCCTCTACTGACAACTAATTTACTCGAAGAGATAACTTCTTGACCCATATCCCTGGAGAGTCCAAAAGAGGACTGAGGGATATGTAGAAGGGCTTAGGCAGTTAGGGCAAGATGGCGAGTGAGACGGGGGGGTGGGGGGTGGCAGAACAAAGGAGCATACAGAGGGTCTCCTGATGAGGTCAGCTTACTGCTTGACAAAAATACACTTCCTTACTTGTGCTCCTAAGCTGGGGATCCAATAGAAAAACTACAACAAATGCATAGACAGAGGGGGTTTCATAAACTGACTTCATAAACTGACTACTCACATATAATCAAATCAAGCCTTTATTGAAGCACACCTGTGGCGGCTGACCAGAACATAAAGCTGTTCCCCTGATCAGCCCCGAACAATTGCAAGGGCACTCCTTATACGCCTGAAAACCGCAAAAGGGATGTTCAGGGGATCTAGCCAATGCAAGCAAGCCAGGTTACAGAAGCAGGACAGTGCAGTTAAGAGGAGGGAAGCCTAACCAATCACAGTTAGCCCAGTCACCCCAGTAACAGAAACAGAGCTCCATTACCCTAGTTACAGAAATAATGCCCCATTAGATAATTCCATGTTCTTAAAGGTTTCTGCTAGGAGCCACTGCAAAAGTATTACATTCATTTGGATAATGGACTCCTGCTGTTCACCTAGGCCCGTTTAGGAACTCAAGTTACTGGACTCCCGGAGAGTTCCCATTGGTGGGGGAAGGATGGTAGGAGGGTTTTCCGGGGAAAGTGGGGTCCCCCTGGCTCCGGTAGAGACACACATGTGTGGACCGGCTTGTTAGGGGACGCACATGGCCTCTCACAAAATAAAACTTTGTTTCAGTTTGACTGGCTTGTGTTTTTGTGCCCAGCCGGGTTGCAAGATTGCAAGCCGGCGTGCACTGACAGCCCAGCAGGAAGGCGCCCAGCAGGAAGGCAGCAGGCGGTGCACGGTGAGAGCAGCGGCAGGAGCGGAACTCGGCAGAGCCCACACAGCCCGGCTGAGCAGCCTGCAGCATTTTGGTGGCCCTGTATGGGGAACGCCCAAAATTTAAAGGTGAGTAATATCGCTTGCCCCTAAGGAAAGGCGACAGAATGGGTATTCTTGTTTTGATTTATTCTGCTTTTATTTCAGGCTCTCTAGCCTTACAATTTTTTCAGGCGAATTGGGAAAAATGGTTGGCTCAAGGTTTGAAGTTATTCGGCCCTGAGAAAGAAAAAATTGATATAATCATTTTCCTCCTCTCCGCTTCTGTTTCATTCTGTTTTGGCTTTCTTCTATCCTATCTTATTGGGTTACATTACCTTTATAGTAGATTAGAATCTAGTAAAAAACAAACCGAAAGACTGTTAAGTAAATTGTTAGAGGTCCAGGCTATGGCAGAAAACATATTAGGTCAAGCAAAACAAAAGGTCTCTCAAGCTAGTCAGACAGAAGAAAATTTGAAGAAGGCAAGCTCAGGGAAAAAACAGTCGTCAGATAGAGAGGCTGCTACTAACTCCGTTCCATCACCAGAGGGCGTAATTCAACCAACAGCTTCACCTGTAGCTGAGTGGCCCTCAGCTTCCATAGGTGATGAACGGAATCCTGAGGCAGGACCCCAAAAGTTAGCATGCCCTGTAGTTGAGCGGGGAGAAGAAAGACAACGAGTTTACCGTGCCTTAGATTTCAAAATAGTAAAGCAATTAAAGGAAGCTGTAGCAACCTACGGCCCGGCCGCTCCCTTCACAGTCAGTATGGTCGAATCTATTACCAGCTGGGACTTAACACCAGAAGATTGGGCTAACGTGTGTCACTCTGTGCTAAATGGAGGACAATATTTATTATGGAAAATTGCCAATGAGGAATTTAGCAGGAAGGCAGCAGGCGGTGCACGGTGAGAGCAGCGGCAGGAGCGGAGCTCGGTAGAGCCCACGCGGCCCAGCTGAGCAGCCTGCAGCAGTTTCTATAGCAAAAGGAAAAGAACATCTTGCCCCAGTCATGACCCTTCTACTTGGCATGGTTGTTTTACAGAATGGAGTCACAAAACAAAATGGAGTCACATTTGCTTTTACTATCACAGGGGCACCAAAAAAATCAACAATAGTGAGGAGCATGTGAACAAGGAAGGAGATATGGAAAAGTGGAAATTCCATAGACCATAAAAAGAACAAGCCAAGACTCCTCCACCAGATTCTCAGCTCTGAGGCCCCTTCTCCATAGAGAAGTGTCTCTCACTTTTGCAATAAACCTGACTCTTGCTTACCATATCTCTTGTCCTGTTCTTCAATTCTTTGCTGAACAAAGACAACAAACCAAGCACTCCTAGACAGTAACATACTATTAATCTACTTAAAGAGATGAATTGCTTTACTCACATCCCTGAAAAGTCCAAAATAAGACAAGGCACACTTGAGGTCTTTCTCTCCCCCTTCATTGTCCACTCTTTCATTCCTCTTTTGGTTCTTCTTTTCAATTCTCTCTTTTGGCATCCTTCTCCAATGAAGATAAGTGGTTCTAACTCTGGAATTCATGTGTCTTCCTATGTATTTGCCACATATTTCTCATTCTCTCTGACTAACTTGATCTTATTAATACAATAGACCAACATAAATTCTTGCAGAAAGTCCAGATAATCAAAGTCTCTTCAGCCCATCTTATGATGGAGAACTGGTTCCTAAGACAGCATAGTCTAGGGACAAGACCATAATGTCCAGTCCACATAAACAAAAACTGATACTGAACCTCCTCCTTGGAAAGGATGGAAAGAATGCATTCACCATCTATCTAGAGCTGTGTTACTCTGGACACAACTGTATCTGGCATAGCAATTGTAACTGATGATACTACGTCTGCCAGGAACTATGTGTTTTTTGCAGGATAAAAACTAGTGAACTAAATGATACCTTTAGTATCTTCTTTAAATCTTTAGGGGAGGGCATTAATCTCTGAAGGAACAGTCACATTATTGTATTTCCACCTACTATCTTACTCAGGATGTGGGACAGTTTCTGAGGATTCCAGTCAGCCTCCCTATCTTACTTCTTAACCCATAAGGCAAAAAAACAGTATGATAATGCTACCCATTTCCAAATATGTCTATTCTGAAAAGACTTTTCTAAAATTTTCTAATATAAGCATTTAAAGCTAGAAATTCCCCCTCTAAGTGTTACTTTAGTTGCATCTTATAATTTTGATATATTTTCACTATCACTCAATTTGAACTCTTTCTTAACTTCCCCTGTGATATAATCTTTGACCCATGTTGAGAGCCACAGCCTAAGAGGCCCCAGCAAACTTCCAGCTGATTGGCTCACAGCAGCCCCAGCAAACTTCCAGCTGATTGGCTCACCGTGGCTCCAGCAAACTTCCAGCTGCCAGCTGATTGGCTCCTCTGAGGTAATGCTCATTGGGCTGTTTCCCCGCCCTTTCAGACCACGGAGCTGCTCATTGGGGGCTCTTTTGGCTCCACCCATGCGACCCAGCCAATCGGCCTCAAGAGCAGGAGGAGTTGGGGGTTAAGAGGCTCCTGGGAAATCGATGGTGGCATTGGGCCCTGAGGGAATTCCTGAAGAGCTTGTGTGGTGTGGCGTGTGTTCTGAAAATAAAGTTCATTTCTGCTTCATAAGTGGCTCATGAATTGTGCCCAGCCAGACTGCGGCAGACCCATGTGATATTTAGAATTCTATTCACTCTAATAAAGTATGTGAGAAATGGGGAAATGACCACTGAACATTATGTACCTTTGGTGAGCTGGACTCATTCAGGGTTCCATGTGTTACCTGGACTGCCATACATCATCAGTTAAGCTGAGAGGCATCAGAATGCTTTTGGTCACCACATATCAGTATCAACTTGGACTGTGAGTCAAACAGTCTTTTAAAATGTTGAAATATTCCCAGTTATACAGTGTAGGGGGCTACCTGAGTAAATAGCATATTTTTTAAAAGAATGGGAAACTTTTCAATAATACATACATTTGCCAGTGTTTCAGCACTGTTCTTCATAGAAAACACTTCATCCTATAATCAATGTCTGAGAAATGGCTCAGTCTACAAGTGATCAAAGATAGTGACATTTTATTGTACTTCCTGGTATTATCTTCCTGATCATCCATCCTGATTTATTTTATTTAAATAAACAATACTCTTGTTGTCATTTATATTGCCCCTAGTAACAATGTATGCTATTAACAATTTCCATAGTTCTCTATACAATCACACCTGGTTACCATTCCAAACCTGCTACTTAACTTGGAATTTGGACCCATTTTATTTCTAGTGGTCAAACAGTACCTTTAGGGATTCATCTATCACAAATCACAGTTCTGTAACATCATCTCCTACTCTGAGTTGTGACCTACAGAGCTTCTCAACAAAGGCTGACCTTGTGATAAATTCTGTGAGCCTCAGCTCTGAACCTTCAGAGTTGTCCCAAACCAAGGTCAATTTTCTGGGCCCAGGTACCCTTGCACTGACCAGTTCTACCAAATGCAGACTAGACCCACACACACCAGGGGAACCAGGAGAAGTTGTAACTTTTGGTGAGGCGGCTCCCTTTAGTCCACAACTCCCAAACAGAGAAGGGACTCTCAGCTATGACAAGCTAGTGATACCACCAGTTATTGGTGACAAGTTCTGTCTCCTCCCATGTTGAAGCATAACATTAGAGAAGGACAACAAGGCAAGCATATGAAGCAGGGCTTATTTAAAAGGGGGTCATACTGACTACAGGGACCTAACTTAGCATCTGATGGTCATCTTAAATGTTAGCCTCCATCGTATGAGATGAGTTTAGCTTTCCCATCCTGGGAGGTGGTTTCTGAGAAATCTGAAATAACTTGAGACAACATGTACCTCCCCGGATCCCTATGAGTGGCCCACACTGGAACATGTGTTTGTGTGTCCTTGACACAACCCCCTAGGCTCTGGTACAAGTAACTCTGAGCCTACAGCATAAGTCCTGGAACCCAAGTTTTTTGCCTCTCTCCACTCTATAGAGAGATGGCCTTTGTTTGTCAGCTTTGACAAATAAACCCTCATGTGGAACTCTGCCTAGTCTCTGTCCTTCATTTCCCACTCCCCATTTCTTGTTTTATCACTTTCCTTTCAGAAGGAGGCCATGGCTGGCAGCCTGGTATCCCAAGAAGTGAGAGTGTTCTGCCTTTTTTATTTTTTTAATGTCCTAGGCTTCCTTTGTTCTCCTGCTGTTGTCCCCTTCTCTCTCTCCTTCCTGTTTAGGTGACTAGGCCCAGGAGATGGCCCAGGGGGGATGGCCAAAATCTGAGAAGCAGATGGGCTGGAGGAGCCAAGGTGGAGTGATCAGGGAAAGAAGGGGGCCCAGGGCGCATTAATTACCTTTTACAATTCCCTGTAGGGAGGGACAATTCCTAAAACAGGTTACCTTAGCAACAGGTTGGAGCTGGGGTAGGTTATCTTGATAAGGGTGGAGGAAGAGCTCCGAAGGCATTAACATTTCAATTCCTCAGGGGCAGTCTCCAACTTCCCAGACCCAAACTGGTTCTCTGGATCTGGCCCAGGCCTATCTGCACTGACTGCCTGTCTTTACTTCTGACTTTCCTAGCACTCCTATAGCTGGTGAAATGCGGGTGAGTTGGTTCGCTTTCCATTGCTGTGATGAATACCTGAGATAAAGAAACTTAAAGGGAGGAAAGTTTTCTTTGACCCTAGAGTTTCAGAGGTTTGCATCCATGGTTTCTTGGTCCTGTTGCTTTGGGCCTATGGTGGCACTGTACATGATGGCAAGGAAACATGGCAAAGGAGGCCTGTTTACCTCACAGCAGCCAGGCTATAAAGAGAGAGGGTAGGGGCTGAGGTCCCAATATCCCTTCAAGGGCATGTTCCCCACTGACCTAACTTCCTTCCACTAGGCCCCACCTCTTAAAGGTTCCACTGCCCCCCAGTAATGCCACAAGCTGAAGATCAAGCATTTAGCACAGGGGCCTTTAAGACTCTCAAAATAGTAGAGGAGATCTGGGTGGTTCGCCCCAGCATACACAATAGGAGCATATATTTGAAGAATGACTAATAAGATAAAAGGCAAATCATTTCTAGAGGGTTGAGAAATAGAAGATTGCTTTTTTAAAAAATCGAATTATACTCTAGCTCAAAGCAACTGAAGCCATTTCCCTAGAGTTAATAAAAATAAACCAACTCAAGAGATTAGGCAAACAGCTTCAAAGTAAGAAAGTAAGAAAGTCTTCTATGATATTGTGATTTATAATAAGAAATATATATATTTGATCTTCATCCTGTTTCCAGACACAGATTTTCTAAATCCCTGGGAACCCCAGAAGTGATAAAGTGTCTTTTTGTATGCTAATGAAATAACTGAGGTTGGGGGTCCTGCATAGCCTCTGGGTGGAAGCTGGTTATGAGAGGAACCAAACAGGTGATTGAAAGTTGTAACTTTCAGTCCCACCTCACCCCCTTCAGAGGGATGGGGGAAAGTGAAGCTGATCACCAGCAGCCAATGTTTTAGTCCATCAGGCCTATATAATGAAGCCTCCAAAGAAAGCCAAAGAACAGTGTTCAGAGAGCTTCTGGTTTGGTGAACTCACCCACAAGCAGGGAAGTAGGTGGCTGTGTACTCCATTCAACTCCATGGGAACTGAAGCTCCTGTGCACAGTTCCCTTCATCTATCTGTGCATTTGTATCCTTTAAAACATCTTTAGTAATAAAATGGCAAGAGTAAGTCTAATGTTTCCCTAAGTTTAGTGAATGCTCTAGCAGATGATCAAACCCAATCAGGGGCCCGTGGCAACCTCAGACATATAGCCAGTTGTCTGTTCTGGAGGTGTGGACATACTGTGGGATTCTGAAGTAGGGGCAACCTTGTGCAATTGAATTCCTGACCTATGTGATCTGACCTATTCCAGGTAGATAGTATTAGAATTGAACTAAATTTAAGGACATCTGGTATCAGAGAAGTGGTTGGTGTGAGACAAGAACCCACACATCCATTCACAGAAGTATTCTGCGTTGTGTTGAGTGCAACAGTAGGAAAAGCACCTTGTTTTTTCTGTCTTTGTCTTAGATCTTCTACATAATTTAAATTTATGAAGAACTAGGATACTTGGATGGCACATTGGTGGCCTAAAAGTATAAAGTCTGCCCACAGATGTATCTTAATTGACACACAGAATGTTGTCTGAAAATTGAGTTAGTTGCAAACTGCTAAAATAATTAATCTCACCATAAAAATCCGGTTGTTGATTTCTCTTCAAAAAAAAAAATGGTAGATGAAGGAACACTGGTCCAATAAGAGTATGTCTTCAAGCTACTCCTCTCCATTGTCATACTCAACAGCCACCAGCTAAATCAGCCAGTCCCTTCTGGTGAAAGCTCTCTTGATTGCCTAAGGCAGAACAGATACAAGTTGACAGAGGTTTAGGCTGCAGTAAGTTTGCACCACTGAGCAACCAAGAACCTGGAGTATGTATTTCGATTTCCTGGAGTTGTAAAGCATCACTAATAGAATTTGCCAACCCTTGAATTCACCTAATTCTTTAAAACCTCTAATCTCTTCAGGCCAACTATGTGAACAAACAGTCTGAGAACTATGCTGAGGGTTAAAGGAGAACAGTCCAGAATATTCTCCTTTAAATGTTGTGGCAATAAACAAATGAACTATATATTTTTTTAATTTCCCCCAGATTATATACCACTTGTACTCCATAAAATTACTTTTAGTACTTTTAAACTGTTTGGTAAAGTCCATTTTAAAAGTGTGAATCCTTATAAAAGAAAATAATCCATGCACATGTACAAATATGTAACAACAAAGCCCACTATTATGTACAATTATAATGCAAAAATTAAAAACTTGAAAAAGTATAGCCTGTATAAGAGTGATCTTTCTACTCAAAGGAAGATCACCACTAGACCCAAAGTGTGCTACCATTCAGATCCTGAGATTCATAACTTTGTTAGTCATTGGTATAATTCATCAATGAACATCTAGTGAAAAGGCACCCAAACAGAAAACAAGCACCTTGACCAAAGGAAACATAAATTCATAGAGCAATCACATCTAGATGACTGGGAAACCAAATAAAGAAATGCAAGCAGAGACTGCCATCATTCAAGCCAGCCTCCTTAAAATGGTGGTAACTTTTCCTTCTAGCAAAGTATACAGGATAATTCTTTCTCAATATCTAAGAAAGAGATGTCCAAATCTTTGACCCTCAGATGAAACTTGGTATTTATAGCACTTGAAAAACAAACTTTCAGGATCTTTATATATTAAACCCATGTGGCCAATAAAAGAGTCTTAATCATTGAGGTCATACAGGTGTGACCTAAGAACCTTTCTTCTTTGGTAATAATGTGTTTGGCTGAGCAAGCAGAACAAAGAGAAAAATGAAATGGTGGCAGTCTGAGGAAAACAGGCAAAGTGCTGAGGTAAGAATACAGGTTTCTAGCATTGGACACTCGCCAATGATGATAAGATAAACCACCTCACTGGAGTCTTGTGGGAATGAGGTAATCAAAATTATGCTATGGTCTATTATGCATAGAATGATGAACAGATGTTTTCGATCTCCTCCGAGGAACCAACAAGTAGGAAAGGGCACACACGGCAGCATCAAGTATGCACCAGCGTTCCTGCATCTTTAATGTGCACCAGCATCACCCACTGCGTCAGCCACAATGGGCAGGTCCAGGAATTGGCATTCTTAACTCGTGCACACCTTAAGTGACTCCAGTAGAAGTGGTCTGTGGACAACACTTACATAAACCCTGCACATAAGTGAACTGGAAGGAAGAAATTTCTAGAAGTTGGAGTGAGACAGTGATGGGACTTTCTGAGCCTCAGAGGCCTTTACAAGTAGAATAAGGATCCTGCTTTACTAGGGATCCATGCAAAGTTCTAGAAACAGGAGGGAATTTTGAGATAGAGAGGGTCTTTTTGAATAATAAAACCTCCTTGGTTATATCAGCAGGAGGCCAAGAAGTGAAAACTACAGTGGAAAGAGGCAGTGCTGTTGGGCTCTATCTGGCAGACCTCACCAGCAAAACGTTTTACTTGTGATTCTTCAGGCATAATTTTATTCATGCTTAAAATGAGATTGGCCTAGAATTTCCAGGTGCCCTTATCTTGGTTTGTTATTACTCCATAATAAATTATTACAAACTTAGTGGCTTAAAACAAAATAATTTTACTTCCTCACATTTCTGAGGTTTGGATTCTCTGCTCAGAGTCTCACTGGGCTGAAATCAAGGTGATGACTCAGGTTGAAATTCTAATCTAAAGTACAGGGTCTTCTTCTTTATGAAATGAATTGTGTCCCTCCAAAATTAAAATGTCAAAGCCCCAGCCTCCAGTGTGTCTGCACTAGAAGATAGGGCTTTTCTGGGAATAAACAAGGTTAAATGAGGATGGGGCCTAGTCTAATACTTATAAAAAGACAACAAAAATATCTCTACCTGGTAACCAGCCCCCATCAGACACACACACACACACACACACACACACACACACACACACAGCAAAAAGGCAGCCAAATGCAAGCCAGGAAGAAGGCCTCACCAGAAACCAACCCTACCAACACCTTGCTTTTGGACTTCTAGCATCCAAAACTGTGAGAAAATAAATTTCTTTTTGTCTAAGCCACCCAGGCTGCCATATCTTTTTATGGCAGCCTGAGCAGACTAATATATCTTCCAAGCTCTCATATGGTTATGGCAGAATTCAGTTCCTTGTAGTTTTAAAGCTAAAGAATAGAAAACACAAGAGACAAACCCATATTAATACAGTTATCTCATACTGGACCAAGGTAGTATATCCACCAACATACATTGGAGAAAAGATAGCCTCTTCAACAAATGGTGCTGGGAAAACTGGAAATCCATATGTATCAAAATGAAATGAAATCCCTATCACCTGCACAAAACTCAACTCGAAGTGGATCAAGGACCTAGGCATTAGACCAGAGACCCTGAGCCTATTAGAAAAAAAAGTAAGCCCAAATCTCCATCATGTTGGCTAAGGAACTATCTTCCTTAAGACTCCTAGTGCACATGAAATAAAATCAAGAATTAGCAAACTGGATGAAATCAAGCTAAAAAGGTTTTTTTACAGCAAAGGAAACTGTCAAGAATGTGAAGAGAGAGCCTACAGAATGGGAAAAAAATCTTTGCCACCCACACCTCAGATACAGCGTTAATCTCCAGGATATATAAAGAATTCAAAAAACCTACATTACTGTTTGATTGAACAACTAGAAGAAAGTATGTGTACACCATGGTCCAGGAAACTTGGGGGCCCAATTAGAATAGTGCCTACCACAGCCCTTCCAAAAATCAGCTAACCTCTAATTTTTTTTAATATTGTGATATAAAGAAAGGTCTTTACTCATTATTTTCCTTTATTTATAGTGTCATAAGCAGAAAAAATCAAAGTGACAGAGTGCCAGGGATCCCAGCAGCCTGCAGCACGGCCCGGAGATCCAGGCCAACTGATTCCCGTGGCCTGCCCTGCGGCTACAGAAGGCGTGGCGCCTCAGTGAAGCCATTAATTGGCAAGCAGGGAGGTTAGGGAAGGCCATTAGGTGGAATCCCACCAGCCAAGCCCACACGGACCCTTGGGCGGAGCACGGGTTCTCAGAAGGGGAAGGAAGCGGTACAGTCCCATCCCCCACAGCGGACACTCCGCCGAGGCAGTCAGTGGCCACCATCCGGGAAAGCTGAAGGATACACCGCCACTCTCCTTCAGAGTGCGACATCAAAACAGGTCGGTGTCATTCAGCTCACCCCCCAGACAGCGGGAATTCGCATAAAATCTCTCCTAGGCTTGCCGGGAGAGGGAGTATCAAGCTGAGCCTCCATACAGGCTAGGGGGAAACCAGAGACACCTGACCTCCAACCCCTCCTCCCAGTAGCAGCCAAAAGGAAACCTGGCTAGCCAGCGCTGGGGGAGAGGCAAGCAGAAAAAATCAAAGTGATAGAGTGCCAGGGATCCCAGCAGCCTGCAGCAGGGCCCGGAGATCCAGGCCAACTGATTTGCGTGGCCTGCCCTGTGGCTACAGAAGGCGTGGCGCCTCAGTGAAGCCATTAATTGGCAAGCAGGGAGGTTAGGGAAGGCCATTAGGTGGAATCCCACCAGCCAAGCCCACACGGACCCTTGGGCTGAGCACGGGATCTCAGAAGGGGAAGGGAGCGGTACAGTCCCATCCCCCACAGCGGACACTCCACCGAGGCAGTCAGCGGCCACCATCCGGGAAAGCTGAAGGATACACCGCCACTCTCCTTCAGAGTGCAACATCAAAACAGCAGACACTCCATCCAGGCAGTCAGTGGCCACCATCTGGGAAAGCTGAAGAATACACCACCACTCTCCAACAGCTTGCAACATCAAAACAGCCAGCAGCAGGACCCCGGAGATCCAGGCCAACTGATTCGCGCGGCCTGCCCCGCAGCTACAGAAGGCGTGGCGCCTCAGAGAAGCCATTAATTAGCAAGCAGGGAGGTTAGGGACTGCCATGAGGTGGAATCACGCCAGCCAAGCCCACCGCCCACGCCCGGAACAGGCCCAGCGATCTGCCAGCATTGTAGTCACGACACCCCAATTGGAATAGGGACAGAGCAGAGCCGCCTTCCACTCCCAGAACAGGCCCAGAGAGCCGCCAGCGTGGTAGACACGTCACCCCAATTGGAGTAGGGGCACAGCCGCCGCCCGCACCTGCAAGGGAGACTTTTCAAGTATACAAGAGCAACATAAATAAATAGGGGGTAAATTTCAAAACACAACAGTTGTACCAAGCAGAAAGAAACGCGAGCAGTATGAAAAGACAAGGAAAGAAAGGACCACAAGCAATGCAGGTCAACTCAACTTTAGAAGAGGTAATAGCTGCAACAGATGGAATATCAGATAAAGAGTTCAGGATATATATGCTTCAGATGATCTGGAGTCTCAAGGAAGACATGAGACAGCAAAATCAGACAATGAAAGATCACATTGACAAACAAATCCAGGAAGTAAAAGATCAATTTCACAGGGAGATAGAGGTAATAAAAAACAAACAAATTGAAATTCTAGAAATGCAGGAAACAATAAACCAACTTAAAAACTCAATTGAGAATACTACCAGCAGAGTAGATCACTTAGAAGAGAGAACATCAGACAATGAAGACAAAGTATTTCAACTGGAAAAGAACATAGACAGCTCAGCAAGTCTGCTAAGAAACCATGAGCAGAACATCCAAGAATTATGGGACAATATCAAAAGACCAAATTTAAGAGTCATTGGGATACAGGAAGGCACAGAGCTCCATTCCAAAGGAATAAACAGTCTATTCAGTGAAATAATACGAGAAAACTTCCCAGAATTGAAGATTGAGACAGAATCCCAAATCCTAGAAGCCTACAGGACGCCGAATGTGCAAAATCATAAGAGATCCACACCTAGACACATTATAATGAAGATGTCCAACATACAGAATAAGGAGAGAATTTTAAAAGCTGCAAGAGAAAGAAAGCAGATTACATTTAGGGGTAAACCAATCAGGATAACAGCTGATCTCTCAACACAGACTCTGAAAGCTAGAAGATCCTGGAATAACATATTTCAAACACTGAAAGACAATGGGCTCCAACCAAGAATCGTGTATCCGGCGAAATTAAGCTTCAGGTTAGAAGATGAAATTAAAACCTTCCACAATAAACAAAAGTTAAAAGAATTCGCAGCTAGAAAACCATCTCTTCAAAAAATCCTTGGCAAAACATTACAGGAAGAGGAAATGGAAAACAACATTGAAAACCAACAATGGGAGGTAGGACAGTAAAGGGGGGAAAGTAGTCAAAGAGGATAACAAATCAGGTTTAGTAACATCAATAAACAAATATGGATAGAAGAACAAACCATATCTCAATAATAACCCTAAATGTTAATGGCTTAAACTCACCAATTAAGAGACACAGGCTAGTAGAATGGATCAAAAAACAAGACCCAACAATATGCTGTCTACAGGAGACGCATTTGATAGGAAAAGATATACATAGACTGAAGGTGAAAGGTTGGGAAAAATCATATCACTCATATGGACCGCGGAAACAAGCAGGAGTGTCCATACTCATATCTAATAAAATAGATTTCAAGCCAAAGCTAATCAAAAGGGATATAGAAGGACACTTCATACTGCTCAAGGGAACCATACACCAACAAGACATAACAATCATAAATATATATGCCCCAAATAATGGTGCAGCTGTGTTCATCAAGCAAACTCTTCTCAAGTTCAAGAGTCTAATAGACCACCATACAATAATCATGGGAGACTTCAACACACCTCTCTCACCACTGGACAGATCTTCCAAACAAAAGTTAAATAAGGAAACTATAGAACTCAATAACACAATTAACAACCTAGACTTAATTGACATATATAGACTATACCACCCAACATCAAGTAGCTACACTTTTTTCTCAGCAGCACATGGAACCTTCTCAAAAATAGACCATATACTATGTCACAGGGCAACTCTTAGACAATACAAAGGGGTAGAGATAATACCATGCATCTTATCTGATCATAATGGAATGAAACTGAAAATCAATGATAAAAGAAGAAATGAAAAAGCAAGCATCACCTGGAGAATGAACAATAGGTTGCTGAGTGATCAATGGGTTTTAGAAGACATCAAGGAGGAAATTAAAAAATTCCTAGAGTTAAATGAAAACACAGACACAACATATCGGAATCTATGGGACACATTGAAAGCAGTTCTAAGAGGAAAATTCATTGCTTGGAGTTCATTCCTCAAAAGAAGAAAAAACCAACAAATAAATGATCTCATACTTCATCTCAAAATCCTAGAAAAAGAAGAGCAAAACAACAGCAAAAGAAGTAGAAGGCAAGAAATAATTAAAATCAGAGCTGAAATTAATGAAATTGAAACAAAAGAAACAATTGAAAAAATTGACAAAACTAAAAGCTGGTTCTTTGAAAAAATAAATAAAATTGACAGACCCTTAGCCATGCTAACGAAGAGAAGAAGAGAGAGAACCCAAATTACTAGCATACGGGATGAAAAAGACAATATCACAACAGACACCTCAGAAATACAGAAGATAATCAGAAATTACTTTGAATCCTTATACTCCAATAAAATAGAAGATAGTGAAGGCATAGATAAATTCCTTGAGTCCTATGATCTGCCCAGATTGAGCCAGGAGGATATAGACAACCTAAACAGACCAATAACAATAGAGGAAATAGAAGAAACCATCAAAAGACTACCAACTAAGAAAAGCCCAGGACCGGATGGGTATACAGCAGAGTTTTACAAAACCTTTAAAGAGGAACTAACACCAATACTTTTCAAGCCATTTCAGGAAATAGAAAAAGAGGGAGAACTTCCAAATTCATTCTACGACGCCAACATCACCCTGATTCCGAAACCAGACAAAGACACATCAAAGAAGGAAAACTACAGACCAATATCTCTAATGAACCTTGACGCAAAAATCCTCAATAAAATTCTGGCGAATCGGATTCAAATACATATCAAAAAAATTATACATCATGATCAAGTAGGATTCATCCCTGGGATGCAAGGCTGGTTTAATATACGGAAATCAATAAATGTTATTCACCACATCAATAGACTTAAAAATAAGAACCATATGATCATCTCAATAGATGCAGAAAAAGCATTGGACAAAGTACAGCATCCCTTTATGTTCAAAACGCTAGAAAAATTAGGGATAACAGGATCATACCTCAACATTGTAAAAGCAATCTATGATAAGCCACAGGCCAGCATCATTCTGAATGGAGAAAAATTGAAGGCATTCCCTCTAAGATCTGGTACAAGACAGGGATGCCCTCTCTCACCACTTCTGTTCAACATAGTCCTCGAAACACTGGCCAGAGCAATTAGACAGTCAAAAGAAATTAAAGGCATAAAAATAGGAAAAGAAGAACTTAAATTATCACTATTTGCAGATGATATGATTCTATACCTAGCAGACCCAAAAGGGTCTACAAAGAAGCTATTAGAGCTAATAAATGAATTTAGCAAAGTGGCAGGATATAAGATCAACACGCATAAATCAAAGGCATTCCTGTATATCAGCGACAAATCCTCTGAAACGGAAATGAGGACAACTACTCCATTCACAATATCCCCCCCAAAAAAAAATACTTGGGAATCAACCTAACAAAAGAGGTGAAAGATTTATACAATGAAAATTACAAAACCCTAAAGAAAGACATAGAAGAAGACCTTAGAAGATGGAAAAACATACCCTGCTCATGGATAGGCAGAACTAACATCATCAAAATGGCGATATTACCAAAACTTTTCTATAAGTTCAATGCAATGCCAATCAAAATCCCAACAGCATATCTTGTAGAAATAGATAAAAGAATCATGAAATTCATATGGAATAATAAAAGACCCAGAATAGCAAAAACAATACTAAGCAGGAAGTGTGAATCAGGCGGTATAGCGATACCAGACTTCAAACAATACTACAGAGCAATAGTAACAAAAACAGCATGGTACTGGTACCAAAACAGGTGGGTGGACCAATGGTACAGAATAGAGGACACAGTAACCAATCCACAAAACTACAACTATCTTATATTTGATAAATGGGCTAAAAGCATGCAATGGAGGAAGGATAGCATCTTCAACAAATGGTGCTGGGAAAACTGGAAATCCATTTGCACCAAAATGAATCTGAATCCCTATCTCTCGCCGTGCACAAAAGTTAACTCAAAATGGATCAAGGAGCTTGATATTAAATCAGAGACACGGCATCTGATAGAAGAAAAAGTTGGTTATGATCTACAAGCTGTGGGATCGGGCTCCAAATTCCTCAATAGGACACCCATAGCGCTAGAGTTAACAAATAGAATCAACAAATGGGACTTACTCAAACTAAAAAGTTTTTTCTCAGCAAAAGAAACAATAAGAGAGATAAATAGGGAGCCTACATCCTGGGAACAAATCTTTACTCCACACACTTCAGATAGAGCCCTAATAACCAGAATATACAAAGAACTCAAAAAATTAGACAATAAGATAACAAATAACCCAATCAATAAATGGGCCAAGGACCTGAACAGACACTTCTCAGAGGAGGACATACAATCAATCAACAAGTACATGAAAAAATGCTCACCATCGCTAGCAGTCAGAGAAATGCAAATCAAAACTACCCTAAGATACCATCTCACTCCAGTAAGACTGGCAGCCATTAGGAAGTCAAACAACAATAAGTGCTGGAGAGGATGCGGGGAAAAGGGCACTCTTGTTCATTGCTGGTGGGACTGCAAATTGGTGCAGCCAATTTGGAAAGCAGTATGGAGATTTCTCGGAAAGCTGGGAATGGAACCACCATTTGACCCAGCTATTCCCCTTCTCGGTCTATTCCCTAAAGCCCTAACAAGAGCATGCTACAGGGACACTGCTACATCGATGTTCATAGCAGCTCAATTCACGATAGCAAGACTGTGGAACCAGCCTAGATGCCCTTCAATAGATGAATGGATAAAAAAAATGTGGCATTTATACACTATGGAGTATTACTCTGCATTAAAAAATGACAAAATTATAGAATTTGGAGGGAAATGGATGGCATTAGAGCAGATTATGCTAAGTGAAGCTAGTCAATCTTTAAAAAACAAATACCAAATGACTCCTTTGATATAAGGGGTGTAAACAAGGACAGGGTAGGGACGAAGAGCTTGAGAAGAATATTTACAGTAAACAGGGATGAGAGGTGGGAGGGAAAGGGAGTGAGAAGGGAAATTGCATGGAAATGGAAGGCGATCCTCAGGGTTATACAAAATGTCATATAAGAGGTAAGGAGGGGTAAGTCAAGAGAATACAAATGGAAGACATGATTTACAGTAGAAGGGGTAAAGAGAGAAAAGGGGAGGGGAGGGGAGGGGAGGGGAGGGGGGATAGTAGACAATAGGACAGACAGCAGAATACATCAGACACTAGAAAGGCAATATGTCAATCAATGGAAGGGTAACTGATGTGATACAGCAATTTGTATACGGGGTAAAAGCGGGAGTTCATAATCCACTTGAATCAAACCGTGTAATATGATGTATTAAGAACTATGTAATGTTATGAACGACCAATAAAAAAAAAATATAGTGTCATGCTCCTGGCAAATCTGGGCATATTGCATTGTGCCTTCATAAAATTTCTAATCTTATGTTTTGGTCCTAAAATGAAGTTTTTAGTTAACTATTTCTTAATTAAAGAGATTACATAGGATAGTAATTGAAGGTTTTTTATTAAAAACTCAGTAAGCACGAAAATGTAGGTGCAATATTAACTTCCATCTAAGAAAGGATAAAAAATTGAAAAAATTTAAAATCATATAGTCTACTAGTTTTTAAATATTTGTTTAGCTAATAAATACTCCAATCAAGTGAAATCTTGTGCAGAAACTCAAATAACAATTAGGTTATTCTACTGAAGTGAAGTGGGATCCCATTTAGCCCACAGTAAATATAGAAGCACATCTCTATGGAGGATTGTCTGAATATCACTGATTTAATCTGACTCCTTCATTGTACCGTGACTCTCAAGTTTAGAGACAGGATGTGTCTTGTCCAGGTCTACACATTAAAATCAATAGTAAGTTCAAGCCTAAAACTCAGATTTCCCAAGACTTGACTTAATGTTCTTAAAGTCAGCGTGTTTGTTAGACTGTGGTTCTCTCTCGGAACTTTTTTCTACCTACTCAGTGGCATTAAAAATCCACCATATGGCTGTTTGAAAAGATGATTAAGTCTAATTCCAGACAAGGATCTGATTATTGTAACCTAATCAGGGTGGTCCCTCTACCCTTGCCATAGTTAATTAGTTAAGGTAAACCAGATCTAAGCCACTGTGTAAATAACACTCCTTAGTCCTAGTGACTGATTCCCAAATGAGCACATGACCCAGTACAGGTCATTTGGTTTTGAGGAGAACTTTACCACAAAGAAAGATCCTTCACTCTTCTGAGAGTAAAAGCCAGGCCCCACAAACACTAATGCTAAGTTTTGAAACACCTCAGGACCTGACTGGATTAAGGTAATCAGCCTCGGACCTGTCTTCCAAGAACAAAAGCAAATCATCACTGGAGATAGATAATATTGTCCAGAGTCTCAACTTTTCATTATAATTTTTCATATCCCACATAGAATATTCCATCTAAAAATGCCAGATATCAAAAAGAATTGTCTGAAAACTAAGAAACAGACACAGAAACACACCCATAAGAAATTCAAATATTGAACTTGGTAAAATAGCTTTGGCTGATATATTTGATTTAATAAGATAGATGATTTTAGAACTGAAAACTGACTTAGAATCAAATGAAAATTGTAAGACTGAAAGGCACAATTATTAATATTAATCAAATGAAGAGACAATTAATTAAAGAAGATAATTTAAGAATTGGGGGATAGGTTAGTGATAGATCATATGTTTAGCATGCACAAGGCCCCAAATTCAATCCTCAGTACCAAAATAATAGAACAATTCAAAAGAAAACATCAGAATAAATCCCAGGTGGGAGGGGGGAGGGGGGACTGGGGGGGAGTGTGTGGAATAATTCAAAAAGAGTTTTTAAACCAAAAGAACATGATTAAAATGTATAACACATGTAACTGGGCTCCCAAATGAAAAGAGAAAATGAATAGGAAGTAACATTTTAAGTGATAATGCTAAGAATTTCCGAAATTGAAGATATTGATCCACAAATTCAAAAGAAATACAAACCCCAAGTAGCATATATACAAAGAAAACTACATCTAGGTACAATAGAGTAAAATTGCTAAAAATCAAAGGTAAAGAGAACATTTTTAAAGCAATCCAATTCAGTAAAGAGATTATCTTCACAGGAAAAATAATGAGACTTCTACCAACTTCAAATAAAATAATGGAAGCCAGAAAATTATGGAATAATATCTTCAAGGTGCTTTATTCTAAAACTCTACACACAGCAAAAATAACTTTTTAAAATGAAAATTTAATAACCCCATGTTCAAACAAACAAAAAATGTTATCACCAGCAACATACAAAAGAGATGGGGGGAAAGGGGCAGAGAGGAACTTTTGAGGAATTAGAAAAATTAAAAATAAATAGAATAATAAATTTAAGCTCAAATATTTAAGTAGTTACATTAAATTTGCCCTGACTAAATATTCCCACTAGGAGACAAACATCGATACATTGGAAAAACAAATAAAACTCATCTCTTTATTACTTATAAAAGATATGTCTTAAATATAAAGAAATAGGAAGGCCTAAAGTCAAAATTGGAAAAGATGTACTATGGAAACACAAACCAAAAGAGAGTTTGTAAGCTAGGAACCACAGTGCACACCTGTAATCCCAGCAGCTCAGGGGGCTGAGGCAGGAGGATTGTGAGTTCAAAGCAACCCTCAGCAATTTAGCGGGGCCCTGAGCAACTCAGTGAGAACCTGTCTCTATGTAAAATACAAAAAGGGCTGTGGATGTAGCTCAGTGGTTAAGCACCCCTGGGTTTGACCCCTGGTACAAAAAAAAAAAAAAGAAAAGAAAAAGAAAAGAAAAGAGGGGCTGGGGTTGTGGCTCAGTGGTAGAGTGCTTGCCTAGCACATGGTGAGGCTCTGGGTTTGATTCCCAGTACTGCATATAAGTAAATAAAATAAAGGTCTATTGACAACTAAAAAAATTTTTAAAAATAAAATAAAATAAAATAAAAAGAGAGAGAGTTTGTGTACTTATAATGATATCACACAAAGTAGATTTTGGGGTAAAAAAGCATGATTACAGATGAAAAGAGATCATTGTGGTTTGGATAAGTGTCCCTCAAAAATCCATGAGCCAAAGACTTGGTTCCAAGCCCCTGGTACTATTGGGAGGTGGTGGACCCTTTAAGAGTTTGAATCTAGCAGAAGGAAGTGCCCTTCAGATCTCTGTCTTTTTGCTTCTTGGCTGACATGAGGCAAAAAGCCTTTTCTATCACATGTTCCTGCCATGGTACACGGCTCTGATGCAGGTCCCAAAACAATGAGCCACCTGACCATGGACTGCAAACTCCAAAATGATGAGCCAAAATAAATTTTTGCTATTTTTAAGTTGATTATCTCAGGTATTTTGGCACCATGACAGATGCTGACTAACACAGGAATATTTCATAATGATAAAGCCTTATTTTAGCAGGAAGTTATAACAATTTTAAATGTGTACACACCTAATAATGTAAGCAAAAAATAAATAGAGGAAATGCTAATAGAACTCAAAGTACAAATAGATAAGTTTATAGCAGTGTAACAGTTTAACATATCTTTCTGGAACTGATAGAATTTGTAGATCAAAAATATCAGTTAGGGCTGGGGATGTGGCTCAAGCGGTAGCACGCTCGCCTGGCATGCGTGCGGCCCGGGTTCGATCCTCAGCATCACATACCAACAAAGATGTTGTGTCCGCCGAGAACTAAAAACTAAATATTAAAAATTCTCTCTCTCTCTCTCTCACTCTCTCTCCTCTCTCACTCTCTCTTTAAAAAAAAATATCAGTTAAAGACAGAAAAAATGTGAACAACACAATTAATTATATTGGTCTACTTAGATGGAACACTGACACTAGCAACTATAGAAGATGCATACAATACTTACCAACATTCACCATATGCTGGGCTATAAAGCACATCTCAAAAACTTTTCTAAAGACCAAAATCATTCAGAATATGTTCTCATCATAATTAAAGTAAATTAGGGCTCAATAACAAAAGTACGACTAGAAATTATCCACATTCTTCAAATTTAATAATACATTTCAAAATTACCCCTGGGTCAAAGAAGAAATAAAAATCTAGAAAATACTTTTAGTAAAATAGTTTAAAAGTTTTTAATAAAAAGACTTTGTAAACATTGAAAATTGTGTAAAGCAGCTGAATCTACAATTAAAAACAAGTTTATAGCCTTAAATGAGTACACCAGAAGAAAGCTGTTTGAAAATCAATTATCTTCTCCTTATAAGTACACAAGTCATTGGTTTTAATGCCAACCCAGATCAAATGTGACTTCATATTTTCTTTTAATTGTATGTACAAAAATCCTATTCCAATCAGGTTATACTTACAAATATCAGAGGTTAGAACTTCTACATATGTTTGGAAGGGTCACAATTCAAACCACAATACAAAATTCTGGGAGAAAATGGCCTTTCTGCCATATTTGTGTATAGATTTAATGCTATTTCAATCAAAATTGAGGCATATTTGTTGTGGATATTGATAAACTGGTTCTAAAATTAATATGGAGTATAAAACAGCAAAAAAAATAATAAAGGCAATTTTGAAGACAAAAAGTCAAAGGACTTCCATACACAGTTGGGAATCATGAGGAAAAATATTCTTTCACTCATCCATCTTAAGGCTTCTCAGTTCCCCAGTACTTTTGCAAATAATCCTGAAATGTTAACCAAGACAAAACCCCATTGTTCTACCCAAATTTGGCCTACAATATTTTCTAAACTGGTATAACTTCTAGACTTCTAGAATTGTTTTCTGAACAATGGAATGCTGGGTATTTCCTGGAACAGGCTAAAAGGCTGGGTTTCCAGAATGGTGGCTCTTTCCCCCATTTCTTCTGCTTCCTCTTCTACTTCAGAGTCATTGTGACCATCACCTTCATCATGACATAACTTCCTGAAAAAAAAAATCAATATTTAATGCAATCTTTATTATTCACACACAAAACAGAGAAACCCAAGTAAATGTAAGAATCTCAATTTATAATGAAGAACCCCAAGACCAGGGAGGGTCTATCAGTTATCATAGAGCACAGTGAGTCTTGACCTAAGACTGACAGTTTGATTCTGAGTCTGAGTCTAAAGCCTGCCCCCTTTTCTACCTGCTTCTCATCTCACTCTAAAACTAAAGGGGTCTGTTAGCAACGTGGAGCCTTCAAATAAAAAGGTAAGAGACAAAAGTTCAACACTGTGGTTATTTAGCACCTAACTGGCCAAATTAATTAATTTTTTTTTTTGTACTCGAGACATGAACCTAGGGGTGCTTAATCACTGAGCCTCACCCCAGCACTTTCATTTTTTTAATTTGAGCCAGGGTCTCACTAAGTTGCTAAGGCTGGCTTTGAACTTGCCATCCTCATGCTTCAGTCTCCCCAGCCACTGGGATTACAGGAGTGCACCACCATGCCCAGCTCTAAATTAATCTTTATTGATTACTATCTCAAATCAGGTGTCCTGAGAAATAGGGAATAAAAAGGCAATAAGTTGGTATAAGATTCATATACCAAAGAGTAAACGCCCAAATTAATTATTCTCTCCCTTATATATGAACTGATCTTGGCTTCTATAACAATTTCTTCCTTTTGTTTACAAGGTTATAAAATAAAACTTCTGGCGAGTTGGTTGGTGTATTTCTGTGGGCAGAGCCTGCCATCTCATGGCTAACATCAAAACTGCAGGAACATGCCCAGTATACAGGATTCACTATCTACATGTCCGCTGACTTTTACCTCGAAGCCAAGAAATTATTTCTTGAAAACAGTTACTTTATCCTAAAATCTTAGTTTATCTTTGACTTTCTTAGTTGAGAGAGAGAGATAAAGGTTGTATGGATAGTGGAATTAATGGATAGAGTTGTAAATTGGAAAAGGATCGATGCTCAGCCTTAGCTTCATTTTCTGCCCAAATCTTCCTCACTTCTGACATGTTTGTTGGCAGACAGCTGCCTGTCCAAAATTTTCCAACTGCTTCCAACCTCCACCCACCATGGCTATCACTGAACCTGCCTAAACAGTCTTTCTTTCATTCAACAGATTTCCAATTCCTTTTAAACACAAATCATATCTCCCAAATTCATTATCATTCCCCAAAAACTTTCTCTTTCATTAGTGTTTTCTCTCAGCAGATTGTACCTCCATCTGGTCATCCCCACTGTCCAAATTCCTGGGCCCTCCTTTATCCCACAGAACTCACTCACATCCAGTGGTCATGAGGCCAGCCCAGGCCACCTCTTGTGTGTATTCCAGTATCTTCATTCCTCTCCATGGCTACTACCATGGCAGCCCTAATTAATTTTTCTGTCCCCTTTCCTTCCCCATCTGCATTGCCTCGCTCATCCTCCATGTTGCTACCCAATAAACTGTATAATTTGTGCTTCTATCACACATTTTTGGTGAGCTTCATTAGACAGTGTAATTAGGCATAATTTGAGGTGGGAAACAAAATATTTCCTGAAATGAATATAAGGTAAACCAATGAAACTGTAGATAATAAATGTAAGTATGTGTGGTATATATGTGTGTATGTGTTTGTGTAATGCATATAGACACATAGACATGCATAGATGTGAGTGAGGAAAAGATCTAGCCACATATGATACAAATACAGAATCTATAAGGAGATTAATAAACTTGACAATTAATTTAAAATAATGTAATAGAATTGTTAGGAGAAGTTTTTGCCAAAGATCAGGGAATGTACCCTTTCTTTGACACATTTTAAATAAATATGGGGCAGTGAGGAGGAAATTCTGAATTCTAATACAGAAGTCAAAATCTACTACTTAAATGATGGCTATATCAAATTATCATTAAGCAATGATCATATTTCACAAGAGCTACTTTCTCAGACCTCCCCTGGTAAGGGTTGTTTTCTTTCATTGAAAAGTCTGGGGCTCAGTTGGTAGAATGCTTGCCTCACATGCACAAGGCCCTGGGTTGAATCCCCAGAAAATGCACACAAAAAATAAAATAAAAATAATAATTCAGGCTGTGGCTGTAGCTCAGTGGCAGAGCGGTTGCCTAGCATACATGAGGCACTGGGTTTGATCCCAGAACCACATAAAAATTTTTAAAAATAAAATAAAATAAAGGCATTCTGTCCATCTACAACTACAAGAAGAAAAGTCTGAGCCCTGGAGACCTCCTTCCACCCATTTCAGGAAGATCCAATAGAAAGGTCTATATACTGCTCAAGTCTCAAGATGAGAAGTTCTCTTTCCTGAGAGTGAAGTTATTTTTCTTTTATATCCACCCTGATAGAGTGATGAGATGACATCTCTTACTTCTGCCACTGAGAGCTGAGCTTCCTCTGTTGTCTAATAATAATATTAAGGAATAACAATTTCCCAGACCAAAAGCAAAAGACTTAGGAAGTTTGGAGTATGTTTTGTTCTTCCATTTCTTTCTCTTCTTATAAATTGTATAAATCAATTCTTTTGGAATTAAAAGGTTTAGGTCTTGCTCTAAAAACAAAAGGGACAGCCTCTCAAGCCTCTTTTTTTCCCTCTGAAGATAAAAGTAGATCGTTGATTGTAAAAGGCAAAGCAAGGGTCTTGACCTAGCCGTGCAGTATTTTTCCAAAAAGAGTCTTCCAACACAAGCACCAACTCATCAAGCTTTAATAATCACCTCCCAGTGACCTGAAGGCCCCAGCAGACCTGACTGGGCCAACTACCCATGGCTTTAACACTGAGAAGTTAGAAAACCAGGATTCCCAGAGCGGGAAAACCTACCAGACAAGGTGAGAGGAACACAGTCTAACGAGATGGTCTATAAGAAGCAAGGACAAGAAACCATACCACACTACAGCAGTGATCTCTAAGTTAAAAAAAAAAAAACTGAATCCAACCAACAGATGAACCCCTCCCTAAAAGGAGGAATCTTGGGGGAGAAATTCCTTCACAACAGCAAAAATAACAATGGAGAAGGCTTTTCCTCATCTCTACCATCAAAAACAAAAACACTCTCCTCCCCCATCACACACACACACACACACACACACACACACACACACACATACACACACACACACCAGCCAAATGTCCCTCAGGAAAGGAAACCTGTGTTGTATCAGGGTGGTCTGGCTCCCTCTTTCACAAGAACTCTCCATCTATAACTATCATTTTTCCTTCTATATGCTTCTTGGGCTCATGTGGATAAGACTTTTGTACCTAAGGCTCTGAAATGGCCTACACTTAACATTTACTAAATTAACTTCAAGACCAAACTCACCCTGAGCCAACATTCACTCTCTGCCTATTTCCCATCTCACGGTATGCCCAGCTGCATTGTCTAACATACCTCACAACAAAATGTGCAAGGAACACAAAGGATAATTTTAAATCCCCAGATCCTTCAGCAGCAATATAAAAATGCACCAAATTGAAACAATATGAATAGTAAGTGTCTAGAGAGAAATTAAATTCTGGAAATAAGATCCTCTTATGCCTGATAGCTGAAAAATTAATCCCAAAATTTTGATCCCCTCCAAAACTCTTCTACTGCTTACTCTGGGACAGGAAGTCTCACAGAGATGCATGGGTAGAGTGAGTTAGGCCCCTGCTTCAGAGGCCACAGCCTGAAGTTTCACAGAAAAAGCAAATTTACCACCTTCCAAATTGAACAAGCCAAAAGCAAATCGTTTTCTTAAACCACTGTCCAAGGGATTAAAGTGCATAGGAAAACAGCACTATTAGCCCAGGCTCAAAACAGAAAACATAAACAAGTGGCCAGTCCCCTCTGCTTCTCTTCTCAAAACCCATATTTGAAACAAACCAGAATCATGCTATAAGAACTCTACCATGAACACACTGCAATATTACACATCCCTTTTTCTAGGAAAAATAATTGACACATACATACTGTGCCCTTTCCCAGAATGGCTTTTGAGACCCTTGTGTCTTCTAGCACAATAGAGAAATTTATAAGGTGGCCTCTCCAAGTCTGCAAGTCTTACCTGAGACTCCCTCACCTCACTGTGCCCATGTATTTTAAAGCCTTTTTACATCCAGTTTCCCTTTGAGCCTGGCTTTATCATAAACAGTTGGTTCAAAATTCAAACAGGGAAGAGTAACGTTCATAAATGGGTGCTTATCCAATAACAGTCTATTAACAATCATATGAAATTCCTTCCAAGCTCATTCTTTTTTCAATATTTATTTTTTAGTTGTAGTCGAACACAATATCTTTATTTATTTTTATGTGATGCTAAGGATCGAACCCAGGACCTCACACATGCTAGGCGAATGCTCTACTGCTGAGCCACAACCCCAGCCATCATTCTTTTTTTTTTTTAGTTTTTTTAAGTCGGTACAATATCTTTATTTATTTATTTTTATGTGGTGCTGAGGATTGGACCCAGTGCCTCACACGTGCAAGGCAAGTGCTCCACCACTGAGCTACAGCCCCAGCCCAAAGCTTATTCCTAAAGGAACTAAGGACACATGTTGCTTATGTCTGACTTGCTCTCTAAGATATCAGCTTCTTTCCTAAGGAAATCCTTTACTTCCTCAAGCAAAATTGATAGCATTTTCTATTCTGGGGTCAAGCGCAAACTTTGATTTTTAAAACCATTTTATTCTTCCTTGAGTTTTAGAACAAACTTCTCAAAGATACATTCCAAGAAAACATTCGGCATTTGTTTTTTGAGGATTGGCTAACTTCACTTAGCATTATCTTCTCTAACTCCATCCATTTACCTGCAAATGCCATGATTTTATTCTCTTTTATTGCTGAGTAAAATTCCGTTGTGTATATATGCAACATTTTTTTTATCCATTCATCCACTGAAGGGCATCTAGGTTGGCTCCACAGTTTAGCTGTTGTGAATTGTGCTGCTATAAACATTGATGTGGCTGTGTCCCTGTAGTATGCTGTTCTTAGGTCTTTTTGGTATAGACCCAGGAGAGGGATAGCTTGGTCAAATGGTGGTTCCATTCCCAGATTTCCAAGGAATCTCCATACTGCCTTCCATATTGGCTGCACCGATTTGCAGTCCCACAAACAATGTATGAGTGTACATTTTCCCCCACATCCTCGCCACCACTTGTTGTTGTTTGTATGCAAAATAGCTGCCATTCTGACTGGAGTGAGATGATATCTTAGAGAAGTTTTGATTTGCATTTCTCTAATTGCTAGAGATGATGAACATTTTTACATATATTTGTTGATTGATTGTATATCCTCTTCTGAAAAAAGTGTCTGTTCAGGTCCTTGGCCTATTTGTTGATTGGGTTATTTTTTTTTTTTATGTTTAGATTTTTGAGTTCTTTATATACCCTAAAGATTAGTGCTTTATCTGACGTGTGAGGGGTGTAAATTTGCTCCCAGGATGAAGGCTTTCTGTTCACTTCACAAATTGTTTCTTTTGCTGAGAAGAAACTTTTTAGTTTGATTCCATTTATGGATTCTTGGTTTTAATTCTTGCGTATAGGAGTCTTATTAAGGAAGTTGGGGACTAATACCACACAATGAAGATTAGGGCCTACTTTTTCTTCTGTTAGAAGCAGAGTCTGTGTTTTAATTCCTATGTCCTTGATCCACTTTGAGTTGAGGTTAGTGCATGGTGAGAGATAGGACTTAAAAACAGCATACTACAGGGACACAGCCACAGTGGTTAACACCTGTAATCTCATCAACTAGGGAGCCTGAGGCAGGAGGATCGTGAGTTCAAACCCAACCTCGGCAACTTAGTGAGGCTCTAAGAAACTCAGGGGACCCTGTCTTTAAATAAAGTACAAAAAGGCTGGGGATGTGGCTCAGTGGTTAAGTGTCCATGGGTTCAATCCCTGGTATCAAAAAAACAAAAAGATTTAAGGTAGACAAAAGAATTTGCTTCTCACCCTCAGCATAAAAATATTAAGTAACTAGCAAAGTTCAAAAAGCTTTGGTGAACCTTGAATTTATAACATGTGTTTTATAACAAAACAGTTGTGAAATGCAAAAGGAATAGAAATTAGGGAAATATGTGAATTGTATGAGCCCAATTTTTTTTAAAAGGTAGTACTCTGCTCCATAAGTCAGTGTGTGTGGGAGCTGGAGTTACTCTAAAACTGTAATTTATCTCTTAAGAGTATTTGTAGTCTCTCCTCACACACAGGGTCAATCTCTTCCCCCATTTATTGCCAGCTTCAAGGATAGTATCTTAAGTGTAGAAAAGGCATGGTGATTTGGGAAGCTCCCTGAGGCCCTTAACAATAACAAAACCCCCAATCTCCTTTTGTTAGTCAGCTTTCTGTTACTATAACAAAATACCTAAGGTAATCAACTTTAAAAAAGAAAAGGTTATTTTGGCTTATAGTTTGGGAGGTTCAGTTCCATGGTCAATTGGCTGGCCCCATTGCTTTTGAGCTTGTGGTAAGCCTGCACATCATGATAGGGTCTACATGATGGAGCAAGCTGATTACCTCATGGCAGCTGGAAGCTTAGAGGAAGAGAGTGAGAGACTAGTCCCACAGTCCCCTTTTAAGGCATACCTCCCAATGAACTAAGACCTCCAACAAGGCCCCACCACTTGAAATTTTCCAATACCTTCCAACAGCACCAAGCTGAGGACCAGGTCTTTAATACATGGGGCTTTGGGTTCCAGATCCACACAATAGCACCCCTATATGCTATTGTGACTCTGATTCTCCTTGTGCATGATCCTGAGCCAAGAGGCCAGGGTCTGATTTCTTCAGACAGTATGTGGTTGTATGACTTGGAGGGTGCTTTCACCTCCTTGGGGATCTCAACTCTCAGTTGTCAAATAACAGAATGGAACTTGATCACTCCTACATCTCTTCTGTAGTGGCACCCCGTTTTTCCACAGAAAAGTCTTAACTGGGCCTCTCCAGAAATCTTCACCATGGCTGATTTTAGGACTGTCAGAAAACGAGTTCAATGTAGATAAACTTCCTATTTTCGTGTTGCCCTGTTTTACTTGGCCACTGGCCGGGAAGAAATCAGCACTCCACGTGCTGGACACCCCCTTACTAGTTTTCCACAAATGTATCCAGTATAGTAGTTCATAGAAATGTGCAAACAAGGCCTCTGGCCTTGAGCTGGGCTTCATAGAGATGTCTACATTCCTAAAAGAAGATACCAATTGGCTCCATGGTAACAGCTGGCAGGGGGGAGGAAAGAAAGGGGAGAAGAAGCTCTCCCCTTCTCAAGTGTTGTCCTTGAAGGGTTAACTTGCCCAAAAACACTGAAAGAAAAAGCTGCTTTTATGTAAACTTCTGCAGACTGTGTACTTCTGAGACCCTCTCCTTACATGCTGGGTATAAAATTCCAAAACTACCTGAATTTGGGGTTCAGGGGATTGATTACAGCAAAAGCTGTGCCCTCTGAACCTGGCTGCAGCCAAATAAAACTGTTTCCTGCTATCTTCAGTGCCTTGCCTGGTCTATCCCTACAACACTTCCAGCTCTGTATTTCCATAAATTACTCTTTAGTCTCTCTCTCTCTCTCCCTCTCTCTCTCAAGTTGTAATTGGATACAATACCTTTACTTTATTTATTTTCACATGGTGCTGAGGATTGAACCAAGAGCCCCGCATGTGCTAGGCGAGCACTCTAGCCCTGTGCCACAACCCCAGCCCACTCTTCAATCTTTTCAAGGAGTGTTTATTTTGACTGAGTTAAGATATTATTCTGTGGAAGGAATATAACTCATCAGGTAATTAATGTGTTATGAAAATCTGATAGTCCCATCATGGAGCAATTAGCAGAACTTCAAAATTTATCAATATTATGATATTGATAAATTTTTAGTTTGAAGTAGGAAAAATCAGTAGAATCCTGACCAGACAGCCAAAAGCCTCCAGTGCTTCAAAAACTGTCCCGAGAGTCAGGAGGCCTGCAGAGGAAGTAACGCTGGCACCTGACCCATCTTCATACTCACCACAGGTTTGCTAAGGCACAGACTCAGTGTTGCAGAGAAGAAGGAGCTAACCTGACTCCTGCACCTCCAACCTTACCCAAGAAGGCACCGTTTCCATATTCTTCCCCTTTTTTCTTTAGTAGGTCAATAAATCCTTCATAACTCAGCTTCCTGCACTTGCTTGGATCCCACAGCTGCCTTTATTCCCACCAGTTCCCTGAACAGCACTGCCCCAAGGTGTCTTTCCACAGCTGGCTTCTCTCAGGGTGTTCCACATAGAGACAGACTAATAGTTAGGGGGCTCCCTGAACTGCACTCTCACTCTGTGATTTTACAACACCCCTGCTGTGGTGTGTTAGCCAGTTTTCTGTCACTGGGAGTAAAATACCTGACAAGAACAATTTAGAAGAAGAAAAGTTTATTTTGCCTCAAAGTTTCAGAGGTTTTAGTCAATGGCTAGTCCATTCCATGGCTCTGGGCCTAAGGTGAACATCACGGTGACAGGGTACAGAGGAGGAAAACTGCTCAGCTCATGACAGCCAGGAAGCAAAGAGAGGTGCCAGGGACAAAATATAAACCCCAAAGGCACACCTCCAGTGACCTGCTTCCTGCAGCCATGCCCCACCTGCCTGCAGTTAACCACCCAGTACAGCAATCCTTTCAAACTATTAAACCAGCAAATGTATTAATCCACAGATCAGGTTGCAGTTCTACTAATCTAATCACTTCACCTCTGAACATGGCTCCCTGGCCTAAAGTGAGCTTTTGGAAGGTCACCTCATATCCAAAGCATAACACTTGGTAAGACTCTCCTCCCTTCCAATAAAGGACTAGACATCACTTCATTTCAAAATGTGGGTCCTGGACACACAGCACACACTGTCAGTTCAGGATATCAAAAGGGCTGTTAGAGGAAAAAAGCTATTGGGGACTGTTGGTGGGCCTGATTCTATAAAACAGAAGGGTTGATGATACATTTATCCAACAGCTATGATCAGGAATTAAACCTTAATACTCTATTAGAAGAATAAATAGAAACTGGATCATGCTTAAAGGAAAGTTGTGTGTCACCACTGAGAAGTGAAAAATAAATCAATTCTTCAATCACATCCACAAAATTTCCCAGGGAGAAAAATCCAGTGGCTTTAAAAAACCTACAGACTCAAAGTCCATGCACACTACTTATTTCACATTACTCACCATGCAGACATGCACGACACACATCAACATACACACATACTTACAAAATATGTAAATGCTACCAACAATTTTATTTTATAGTGACACTGTACCAATCAACATTTCAGCTTCTGATAAATACACAAACCTGTTTTTTCAAACTTTTCATCCTATTTCTCCTCACAACATTGAGTACACTGTTTTGCTAACCCCAGTGAATGTTCAAGTCATCAATAAATCAAACCAAATTTTTCCATGTAACCAATATCTCTCCAAATATCATAGATTACCTCATAGCATAACCAAAAACTTCTCACCAAAAGAGATTTCCATTAGCTTGAGACTTCTTTCAGAGTTTTCCTAGAGCTCTAAGGGGAATTCCAAGAGAAACATTAGAAGTCTCTCTCCATGTGGGAGATGAGGTCATTGCTTAAGGACACCTGTTAGAAGGAGGGTCTTTACGTGGAGGTCTTCCCCGTGTTTTTGTCAGCTGTTTGTGGCTGTAACCAAAAGACCTGACAAGAGCAATTTAGAAAAGGAGAAGTTTATTTTGGCTCATGGTTGCAGAGGTTCAAACCATGGTTGGCCGACTCCATAGCTCTGGGCTTGAGGTGAGGCAGAGCCTCCTGGTGAAAGGGTATGGCTGAGGAAGCAGGGCAACCAGAACACGACAACCAGGAAGAGGAAGAGCCCCACTCACCAGGGACAAATATAAACCCCAAAGTAATCTTACAGTTATCACCCAGTAAATCTGTGTCAGTCAATTAATCCACTGATTAGATTACAACTTTCATCATCTGGTCATTTTACCTCTCTAAATTCTTGCATTGTCCCACACAGGAGCTTTGAGGAGACACCTCATATTTAAACCATAATACCCTATGAGACAGGTGAAGGGAAGACTGTGACACACTCTGAGCACCTCTTAAAATGACAAAAGTCATCCTAGCATGTGCAAGGAGCCAAACCTGACACAGGAATAAACCTCTATCAACTCTTAGCCAATAGCAGAGCCACCTTCAAACTCAATACCTCCTTTATTCCCCACCCAGTTGCAAAGAAGTAACTGTCATATAAGATGGAAAAACAACCATGATCTTTTTTCTGCATGGTACCTTCAGGTAGCTGGGTCCTTTTCCTGTTTTCTACATGGGGACACATGGATGCCCATGGGACTGTGCCAGCCACAGGGAGATAACACCCACAAACACTGAGAATCATTACAAATACGAGACTTTGCATCTCCCACATCCTAGTAAGTCAACCATATCCTGGAAGTAGGACCTTTAACCTACTTATAAAAATAACTTTGTAGTTTAAACTATTATTGCCTGAAGAATCTGAGGAAAGTAATTCCCTTACAACTTGTTAACTACTTACCATAAAACTCATGTTTTAGATATCATAGTATTGGGCGTAAAATAATGAGGTTAGTATCTGAATATTGATGCCCTCTCAATCACTTCTTTTGGTGGGGGGGGGTGCTTAAAATTATATACTTTATGTCTTACAAAATGAGTATCAGAATTGAAGCAGTTTTTGCTGTGTGTGTTATAATGGAATGCATGTAAATCAAATTTCAAATAATTAAAACATTTTACGGATTCTCATAAACAAAATTTATTTTTATAAAGCAAATACCTAAATTTTGTGATAGGCCATGCCCCCAATTTATACCTTGGTAAATTTCCATGCTTTCACTAAGATATTTTATTAAGGTGAAACTTACTTGTATCACCTAAAAAATAATGACTAATCATGAACTGGGGCTAATGACAACAAAAGAAAATCTCCCTCTATCATTCTCCATTGCTAGCATTCTTCTCAAAGAAAATGTTGAAGGATTTTAGGTGTAAGAAAATTTATACCTTGGTAAATTTCCATGTTTTCACTAAGATTTTTTATTAAGGTGAAACTTACTTGTATCACCTAAAAAATAATGACTAATTTATACCTTAGTAAATTTCCATGCTTTCACTAAGATATTTTATTAAGGTGAAACTTACTTGTATTACCTAAATAATAATGACTAATCATGAACTGGGGCTAATGACAACAAAAGAAAATCTCCCTCTATAATTCTCCACTGCTAGCATTCTTCTCAAAGAAAATGTTGAAGGATTTTAGGTGTAAGAAAATACAGAATGTTCTACTTAATACAACTAGAGATGCAATAGGAACTTTTCCACAGAGTTACATCATAATAGCTGCTATGGCCCCAATATTGTTTGGTCCCTCTGAAACTTTGCAATTTAATCCCTACAGTGAGGTACTAAGAGGATGGAAATTTAGATAATCTTACTGTGGTGTTTAGCAGTAGGGCCTTGGGAGGTGATGAGGACTGGGTAAGGTCATCAGATGGAATACTAGTGGTTCCATAAAAGGCAGAGACCAGAGGAGACATGCATGCATGCTCCCCTCTCTCTCGGGTGGGATGCCTTGAGCCACCTCAGGCCTCTGCCAGCAACAAGGCCAGATGCCAGCCCTTGATCTTAGACCAGCCCCCGAGACAAAATAAATCTCTTTTCTTTGCAAATCACCTAGTTTATGGTATTGTGTTATTAGCAACCAAAAATGCACAAACAGACTAATACTCCACTAGCAAAAATGCTGGCCACTCTCAGCTACCCAGAAATCATGATAGGCATGAAGGACAGATTATCATCTTGTTGCTGCAAAACCCAAAAAATAAAGGAACATTCTGGATCTCCCAATCCCTCATTTCTTTGTGTGACCTTTAAAAATAAAAGATAAAAAAAAAAAGAACGCTCCCTAGAAGTATGCTCAGTATAAGCCTTTTAAATAGTAAATGTTATTTTGAGCTATTTTACATCCCTGTCATAAAGGACAAAGCTATTGTTTTCAGTACTGCTGCTGCTGCTGCTCTGAGAAATAAACAGGGTAGCTGAAGGTGACCTCAAACCGTGTATTGTTACAGATCACAGATTCCATTTTGCAAGGGATGGAGCATGTTTAAACCTTAAAGCAGATGGCCTGAGCAGCATCACATCTGGTGAAAACTGTTCTAGTAAATCAATTCAAAAACCAAAGTATAGGTCCAAGGAGGGAAAAGTCCCAAAGCCCTTGGGAAGTGAACCTTCTGGTGACCCTGAGTGGGCATTAAAATGGATGTTTGTTCTGAAGACAGATTCTCTTCTCTTTCCCTTCTTCACGGTCTTTACTCATGGAGTATTTGATGAAGTGGGTTTGAAAGATGTGGAGGTTGGCTACTCACCAAGACTTGAGGGAGCATTGGACCAGCTACTTAAGAGTTCTGGCCAACAGGAGAAATCCATACAGGACACCCAAGAAACAAGCATTATACAGGCATAGGGCTGCTTCTACCCAGGAAGTGGGAGCTCATTTGAAAGGAGCAATGCAGAAATAAAGATGAAGTTCATTTGGAGCCTAAAGGGCTTCCCCTGGGGTCCCTTAAGCTTGAGTTCCTTAAGAGTGGCCTGGGAAAGGGGTGTGAGTGACTCATTTCTCTCACAGATTAAACAGGAGCAAAGCACCAGCAGGCACCCATTAACATGACAAGAGGCAGAAAAGCAGGGGCTAATTACAGCCCCAGAGGGAAGCAGGTGGCCAGCAGTTCCCTGCCTCTTCACAAGTGTGAGTCACCCTCTGAATCCACTGAATCCACACTGTGACCACCCTGTGAGGCAGCTCAGTGCCCCCTGAAAATGCCATGCTTCAGAAACCACCATCTGGGCCAACCCCACAGCCAACTGTGACCCAAAGTCCCTCTGACCCTCAATATTTTCCCAAAGTGCCCTTTCCCTCCTCCTTTTGGCTCCTAAACAAAAGTGGTACAGTAGCTCCCCTCATTTGAGATAGGGGATTTTTTTTTCTTTACCTAGGTTGTCTTTTCCTAGGACATTTCTAAAGAAAATTAGTATAATTATAGCCTCTGTCCACTTCATCAGAACAGCTCTAAGCTCAGGGGTCAGGGGTCCAAATCAACCTCTCTAGCTTAGAACTGTCACTGGAATTCCCAAAGCTTCTCTCCTGCATTCCCAAGGCAGCCCATTCTCAATGACATCAGCATGTCCCAGAGTACTGCTCAACCGCTCAACTCATACCCACAGAGTGACTTCTCATCCCATCCCACCACTCCTCTGGCACACCCTGCTTGGCTACCCTACCACTCACCCAAGCAAGAACTAGGGAACCTTCCCATGTTCTCCCCCTTAATCTAGTCCCCAAAGCCAACAGAATTTAAATATCTCTAAAATTTTTCTCTTCTCTCTAGTCTCATCACCCCATTACTAAGAAGCTTGCCCAGGTTATAAAATTGAAGTAATTCCCTTACAGGACTTGACTTACAATGGGGTTACATCCTATTTCACTCAGCATTAGCACCACTATAACCAAAAGACCCAACAAGTGCAACATAGAGGAGGAAAAGTTCATTTTGACTCATGGTATCAAAGATCTCAGTCCATAGATGGCCAGCTCTATGGCTCTGAAGCCAAGATAAGGCAGAACATCATGGTGGAAGACACTCATGGCTCAGGAAATTAGCTCAGGAGATGGCAACTGGAAGCAGAAAGAGCTCCACTCACTGAGGACAAAATAGAACCCCAAAGGCACGCCTCAAAAGACCTACTTCCTCCAACCACAAAAAATTAACACCCAGCTAATCCACATAAGTGGATTCATCTCTGACTCGGCTACAACTGTCATAATCTAATCATTTCACCTCTGAAAATTCTTGCATCATCTCATGCATGAGTTTTGGGGGGGGATACCTCATACCTAAACCATAACACATCTGAAAAAACCTACCATAAGATGAATATATAATATATCTAGGGAAAATGTAGTGTGCCTATTCATTAGATTATGTTGCAGTTAGTTACTCAGCAGGATAGTCTCCATTTGCCCTATTATATTTGCTCTCAAGCTTTCTCTACCTTAATCTGAGCCCCAAGAGATTAACCCAGATATTTAATGAGATTATTTGCCTTCCAGCTTCTGAAAGGATTTAACCAATAGAAGGCACTGGGAAGAAATCAGAAGAGAGGAGTGAGGGCAAGGGATTTACTTCTTCTGCTCCCTCCTCTCTGGATTTGCTCTCAGTTAGCTGCCTCCTTCTTCCACAACTCTTATAAGTAGGCTGGTACATAGAGTTTTCTTCCCCAGGATCCACTAAGTGCCCTCCTTTGTCTCCTCAGACCAGGCTGGCATCAGCTCCCCACAATGACTAACACAGTACTACATGATCCTCTGTGGGTTTCCTTAAACCTTGCCCACACCTTCATAAATAACCCCCTATTAAACCTCCTTAAAATAACTAGTCTGAGTACGCCATTTGTTTCTTGACAGGTCTCCTACTGATACAGTGAGTGTTTCCTGGAGTTGGTCTAGGGAAAAGACCTTTAAAATGAGCTTCACAGTTTAGGTTGCCATATATTTGAGAAGTCCACAGACATTCCCTTGTTAAGAGGAAATGGGACTCTAGTAATACATCATAATTGCCCCAGGTAGGGCACAGATGAACTGCAGGTGGAGGTCAAGCTGCTGAGTGAGAAAATGTCTGGAGCACATCATTGCTATAGCAACAACAGTACCTATAAAACTAAGAGGGTTGACTGGAAAGACTGAGGAGTCAAGTGGCTTCTTCGGGTTTCCCTACAGAGTGTACCCAGGGAAAAGAAGAGATTAGAGTCTGTGATCATCTGACTCAAAAGACAAGGAGAAAATGAGAAAGATTCAATAGCAGAGCTTAAAGTCTATTATCTTATGTAGAAAAGGAGAAAACCTGACTGAGAACCAAGAATCCACCTACTTTAGGAAATGTAGAGATAAAACCTATTAAGTGCTCAGTCTCATCATATCTTTTTATCAAGACAAGGGCATGGCTGGTAATAAAGGCATGGGAACTTGAAATTGAGGGGGTCATTTGAGCATTCAGAAATGAGGTTGAAAGTTTTGAACCCCCAAATCTTTTTGAATGTTTCTTAAAAGTCAAATTAAGCCCTCTGCACTCTCGATCTGAGGGCCACAGCCTTTTCCTGGAAGAGAAAAATATTTCATCAACTCTACCTGTGGTGATCGCTTCAAAAATGGATGCTTATTCTCTTCAGGATGCAGCCCTCAAAAGTTCGAAGCAACTTTTTTTGCTTCCAAGTTCATAACGGGAGTTTGATACTAACAGAGCCCAGACTGAAATTCAGTGTCTGCTACAGGATTCTGAAGAGCATGTACAGAAGTGACTTGAAGTATGTGACACCAGGGAAATTGAAACATGAAGCTTGATTGGACTCCATGCACTGTTATGTGTACAATTATGCAGGAATTAGGATTTAATTAATTGACTTTGGTGCCAGGGGGTGGTGCTATCTGTCTACTGGATTAGTTAATTGAAGCCTAAACTCAATGATGATACATTGTCAATGAAATTAAATGCCTGGTGTATTATAGAAAGAAAGAAACTTCTACATCCATAAGATGTGGATATTTAGACAGTGACCTATGCAACCATCCCTAACCTCACCAAAAAGCCTGAGGTCACTGCCTTCCCAAGACATTAGGAAATTGAGTCATTCACTAAGGAAAGGGAAAAACATTTACTGGTAGGAAAGGGGGTAATCAGCGTCTTTAGAAACTCTGGGGTAGCTGCCCTCGATATCAATGAGGGATGGAGGAGATGGAACAGGGGAACCATGTGGAAAAAAAATGGAAGCTCAAAAGTAGTAGTGAACTGGTAGTAGCCTGCACCCTCATAGAAAGTGGGCACAATGACCACAATAGGCCACTTAAACCATCGCAGAGAGTGTGTTAGTTAGCTTTCCATTAGTATAACAAATGCCTGAGATAATCAAATTATGAAGAGAAAAGACAGTTTGGGAAGTTTCCATCATGACTGGTTAGCCCTGCTGCTCTTTGGTCTGTGCCAAAGCCGCACATCATAATAGGGAGCAGGTCAGGGAGCAGAACCACTTACCTCAGAGCCAGGAAGCAAAAGAGAGAAAGAAGAAAGGGCGAGGGTCTCACTAATGCCTTCAAGTGCATGCCCCAGTGACCTAAGATCCCCCACAAGGCCCCTCTCCTAAAGGCTCTACTGCCTCCAAACAGTATCATGCTGGGGATCAATCCTTTAACCACACAGGCCTTTGGGGAACACTTAAGATCTAAACTTAAGAGGCTTTCCCTCTGCCTAAACAGAACATTTAGATTCACAAAACTCTGGTCTTGGAATCCCTGAAAATGAAAGGGGTTGTCAGCCCTCAAAAAAGATGCTGCTTGACATTAATAGATGGAAAAGTTCCAGTTGTACTGGAAAGACACTAAGTTTCTATAGTAAGGAATTTGCTGAGGGCCATTGCCAAGTAGGAATGACGCATCGAAATTTCCTTGCCAGCATACCCCATGTTAAATGGACTTGCCTTGGAAATCCGCTGTGACCTTGCATGTGTGTTTGAGAAAGGTGACCCTGCTCAAGGACGAGGGTGGATCCAGGTTTAAGGTGTATCCTGCAGGTTTGAGGAAGTATCCTGCTCCTTGGGTTTAGGGGGTTCCCGGTTTAAGACAAGTTTAAGGCGTTCCCAGTTTAAGACAATGTGGTTTTAGGGAAGTTCCAGGTTTAAGTTTATTGCTGCTGGGAATAGGGCATTCCTGCTGCCTGAGTTCCCGCTGAATTCTCGTGGAATTGAGAAAGTATTTTGGGACATGAATTGGCGGGCAGAACTGGGATTTCCCCAGAACATGTGTAGAGGCCGGTGTGAGTTCGGGAATAAAGAATTGCTGTTTGAATCTACAAAGTGTGAGTGGCTCGTGATTCTGTGCCCAGCCAAGACATTGGCAGGAATTCACAGCCTCATAACTAGTTCCTACACCTAAATAAGTTCACAGACCCAGAAACCCCTCACTGAGCAAGAAATAGGAGGAAGAGTCCTGCAGGGCAGCCACAGATGTCTTCTACAGATCACCCCTAAGGCTTTCCCTGAGATGGCCTACAGCCATTTAAGGGAATAGCTGAACAATGGAGGAAGGTGAAATGCCAGACCTTCTGGAGTTACCAGAGTCTGGATGGGAAGTGACCCAATTCTCCAGATATTCAAATTACCACTGTGGATCACCAGTCAGAGCAGAGGCTTAAGGAGGTCAGGAGATAGAAGGTCTTGACCCAGGTGGATTTTCCAATAAACCCCATAGGATTGGGGACCAACCCTATCAATGGTTGTTCCCCTAATTGCTGAGAATAAAGTGGAAATAGATTTAGTAACTGGTAAAATCCCCACTTTGGTTAACTTACCTGTGAATTGAGGGCTGCTGGGGTAGGAAGGGCAGAGGGAAAGCCTCTTAAATTAACTAGATCCTTTGCAAGATAATAAACCAAACACAGCAGTGCATCCCTAGGTCATTGCAACAATAATTGCTATCATCAAATATTTGAGAAATTTAGGGATGCTAATTTCTTGTTTCATTTTTCAAAATTATATGATTTATCATCTTACCCAACTTTAAACAGTATACATATATTTACATTGTGCAATAGATTTCCAGAACACTTTCATCTTGTACAACTAAAACTCTATACTCACTGAACAACTACCTATTTCCTCTTCTTCCTAGTCCCTGGAAACCATCTTTTTACTTGTCTGTTTCTATGCATTTGATAACTTCAGACATCACATATCACAATTCTTAACACGGCATCATTAAATGCATGTGTTTTTCCAGTGCAAAAGCCAGAAAGGACACAAAGATGACTACATATATCACAAACAGTAGCAGATGGTGATGCCAATCACTGCTGTAATTTGAACGTGCTATCTTCACTGGAGCAAATGCACACAGCCTCTGGCAATTACTATGCACTTAGCTGTTTTATCATTCTTATTAGTAAATATAATTAGAGGTAATTGCCCTCATGGAGTAGGAAAAACAGTATACCTTTACCATCTTGCCTCAGGACAGTTTTGATATCGAGATATCAAAATTCAACACACAGGCTGCAAATATTTTAAAAAAGACAAAGATGGAATGTGGGAGATGAAATTCAGTAAGATAATTAAAGAATCAAATCAGGACATCTAAATCAGAAAGTTGGGAATTCCTTTTCAAAAAAAAAAAGCAGCAAGGAGAAATTATCTTTAAAACATTTTTTGTATGTTTAAAAGAACATGAATTTCCAAGTTGAAAATATCCACCAAGTGACCAGCACAGTGAATGGAAAGGGGAAAAAAAAAACTCTAAAGCACATCAACATGAAATTTCAAAAGCCTAGTGATAAAGAAAAGATATTAAAAGCTTCCAGGAAGACAAAACAGTTCTATAAGAGGATCAGTATTAAGGATGGCCTCAAGACTTTTTAGCAACACTAAATGTAGAAGACAATGAAAAATTGCCTTCAAAATTCTACTAAAGGGGCTGGGGTTGTGGCTCATCGGTAGAATGCTCGCCTAGCATGTGTGAGGCATTGGGTTCAATCCTTAGCACCACATAAAAAATAATAATAATAAATAAAATAAAGGTTTAAAAAACTCTACCATAGAAAAAATATTTCTAACCTAAGAAAAAACTATATATATATATATATATATATATATATATATATATATATACATGTATCTATAAATATATGTAACATATATAAATAATATATCATAAGTGTATATATTAATAATAATAATTAAATATATGTACATAATATTAATGATAATAATATAATAATTAGATACTATATATTTACATATTTTATATATATTTATTTAAATCAGGTTATGTAGGTGAGGTTCTGGTCCAATATAACTGGTATCTTTATAAGAAGAGTCACTAAAGGGCTTGCTCTTTCTGTTTCTCTCTCTGCACCATGACCAAGAAAAGGCCATGTGAGAACATAGCAAGAAAGCAGTCATCTGTAAATCAGGACAAGAAGTCTCACCAGCCTCCAGAATTATGAAAAAAAATAAATGTTTATTGTTTGAGCCATCCAGTCTGTGGTATTCTGTGATGGCAGCCTAGGAAGACTGATATATAATTTACATCATTCAAGTTTAAAGGGAGAATGAAAATATATTCAAACATGAAATCTCACAACATGACCTTTTTCAAGAAGTTTCTGGAAGATGTGTTTGACCAAATATGAGAGTAAATAAAGAAATAGGAAGGCATGGACCAATACATACAAGAGGCCAAGAGGAGGACGGTAAAAGTAAAACCAATATACTCAGGTATCCTCTTAGAAAGAACTGATGCAGATTGGGATATGAGAACCCACAGCAGAAGAAAGGGTGTCATGAAGAAGGAATAGAGTGAAAGATACAGGGAGGGAAAGAGAAATGAAGGGGAAGGGAGGGAGGAAAGGTGATCCAATGTATTTGAATGTATGGCAGGAAATTCATATTTCCAACAGATACAGTTTGGGACTAACTAAATGGTCAATAGAAAAGTTAAAAAAATGAATGTATGATATGCATAGAAAGCAAAAATTTGTATTAAGACAAATAAAATTATGATACACTACATACTTCTGCTATGGACAATGTTTATATAGCAACAATAACAAATATAATAGCAATTTATCAAATGTGTAACAATATTAGTAGAATAAGATGTTATGCATGGATGAGTGGGAGTAAAAGGTATTGAATCTTCATCTTACAAAATGGAAATTAGCATGAGGAATGATCAAGAAAGAGTGATATAAAATGCTATCCTAGATATATGGAGGTAAATTTAAAAAAAAAGCTAAAAGTAAAAAATAGAAGTTAAGGTAGAAAGAAGCACCTAGGCCTTATCAAATGTTTTAATTTATATATGCTTTGTTTTATTATTGTTTTTAACTTAATAATAAGAGAGCACCAAAGAAAAATATTAAACAACCATTTTAAGGGCTGGGAAGATAGCTCTGTATAAAGTGCTTACCTAGCATGCACAAGGCCTTAGGTTCAATCCCCAGCATTAGAACAAAACAAAACAAAAAAGATGCAGCCATTTTAAATAGTGGAACCTAATCCTTGATATTTTACCTCACACTTGCTTTATAACAGGAAAAGGGTAATCAATGATATTTTGTAAACAGTCATCCTTGGATTCCTGAAGATCCCTTACTAAGTAAGCAATAAATTGAGCTTTTAGGGTTTATTTGTTTGTTTGTTTCAGAGATTAAAACATCAGCATGAACATATATATTTTTTAAAACAGAAAGAAAGGAAAAGGAGAATTTCCTCTGGTGAATTGCACACCTTTAATGCTCAACAATTCAAGGTTTTAGACAATGTCATCCAATATTCAATGTTAAAAACCTATACTGTGAGATTATTTGGTTACTAAAAGGTATGTCACTTTATCTTGAAGAATTCACCAAAGCTAATATTACTTAAATTTAGATGTATTCCCCTCCTCCTGTTTATGTTGGAAAGCCTAAGGAGACCATAACCATACTGTACTGTTTAGAAACTCGGAATTCACTGTCCCATTTGTTTTTGAGTTGGAGAAGCTCCTGAATTTTTTTTTATTTAATAAAAAATGTTTAAATTAAACTAAATAACAAACTTAGTGGTTCATTCATAGAGGGAAAAAAAAGTTCACAGCTTGAAATCTGAAATTTGACTATGTTCACCTCTAATAAACCTCTATCTAATAAAGACACTCTGTGTCTTCCCCAAATTAGAAACTTAGTACATCATCCTTAAAATTGGTAAAAGAATAATCTCACGATTCTTCCATTCAATACTTATCAAAAGCTCAATTTCAAGGCATGATTTTATGGGTAATTGTTTGATTATAAAAGGACCATTCTCTCCTGACAGTCATATAACTGGGTACCAGGACAACATCATTTTTAGTTCTCATAGAATGACTTACATGAAATTGTTCTGTGGCACTGTGCCAGCAGCTTGCTTTAAAAGCTATAATAAGCAGCTATACAAAATCCTTTATAATACCCCATTCACAAATCTTTTATCAGTACTGATTTGTTATAAACCACCTGATTCTGAAATAGTTTTCTAAAAAGTAGAAATGACTTGCTGTAGTACAAAGTTCATGTATTTTTCCCAATGTTGTGCTTGCTATACATTCTTAGGCAATGAGAGCTGGCCCAGCCCACTGGACCATCCACTCCCAACCAAAGATCTCCAGCACACCACACTGAACCCTTCAGTCCATGAGATCTCTATCTAAACTAAGTGTGCTCTGCAATCTAGGTTGTTATTTTGCTGTACCATCTCTTTCTTCCATTTATTTTGTTATTCTGACCCATGACCAAAAAATGTACAAGTGACAGCTCTCAACATTTCTCAAAGAAACAAAGGAAGAATATTATGGTAGAGATTAAAAGAGAAATGTTCTTGCACTCTGATGTGCTTTAAAAGAAATAGAAAATTTAGGGGAAAGGGTGATATGTAATCAGAAGTTCTTGGAAATCCTTTTACATTTGAAGTGAATCATAGTCATTACTATGCTATTGATCAAAAGCCATAAGGGAATCAAAACTTGTCATGACTTCCAGGATATTTGAAGAGAACAGAAGAGCCTTTGACAGTACATGCAGGAAAAAATACATCAACACCACAACCATGTTATAATAATCCCATTCGGCACTGACTGTACATTATGCTACCAACTCAGAAACTTAATTTCTCTCTACTTTCCAAAAGATGCATACATGTATTTGTAATAGGGCTTCTATTAATCAGGAGAAGCTAAGATATGCTGCAGTGATAAAACACAGGGTTAATTTCTTGCATTAAAAGTCCAAAGTGTGTTAGAGTTTACACATTTGGGAATGTGTGGTTTCTTCATTCTATGCAGAAGGAGAAGACAGAGCTGGAAGATGTAAGAGATGTTCTTAATGGTCAAGCCTGAAATAAATTGCATCACTTCCATGACATTCCATTAACTAGTATCCTCTGATCATCCTAAAAATCAGCATGTAAAACATAGTCTTCTTGTGAGCTAAGAAAGATATATGGGATCCAGGAGTTTCAAGTCAGTCTGTATCACAATGAATTTGTTGAAGACCTTATTCACTATGTCAATACACTACTTTCTCTTTTTGGCTGGGGATTGGGGTGGGGGGATGAGGATTGAACTCAGGGGCACTCAACCACTGAACCACATCCCCAGCCCTATTTTGTATCTTATTTAGAGACAGAGTCTCACTGAGTTGCTTAGCACCTCAGAGTTTCTGAGTCTGGCTTTGATCACGTGATCTTCCTGTCTTAGCCTCCTGAGCCACTGGGATTACAGGTATGTGCCTATGGCAATACACTTGTTTCTTTATAAATATCAGCATCAGGAATAGGTAACACACCTCTAGGTAGGTGACATACATTTTAGGTTATAATTTTACCCTGAGAGGCTTCTTTTCCACATTCATTTTCTCTCCCTACCTATGCCCACCCCCAAGTCTTTATAATTTTTTTTGTAATAAAGCAGAATGTAAATGATTTTCTTAACAACAACAACAACAACAACAACAAAAAAGCCAAACTATAAACCCTGCCTTCAGTCTTGTCATCCTAACCCACTTTTCACACAGCTATCTGGTTGACATTTTCTAAGAAGAACATTTTCAGTTAAATTGATCATTGGATGGTTCCACTTAAGGCGTAGGACCTCCACATGCATTCCAGGACCCCAGGATCAGGATCGCCTTTTCCACCCTTACCCTGCCATTCCCAATTTTAAACCTGATTGCTTTTCCTCCTCCTCTGCACCCCCCCCACACACATATCCTAAAGTTTTCTCATCATGACATGGAGTCACCTCCGTATTGGCCCATGATGATATCTCTCCCTAAAAACCCTTCTCTCATTTTTCCCAACTTCAAGACTCACATCTCTGTGAAGTTGTTTTTTCAACTATCCTTTGTGCTTTCATTATATGTCTAAGATAGTGTCTGTCACATTCTACTGGGGATTATTTTTCTACATTTTCATCTCCCCTATTAGATAGAAGCAAAGTAGATGGACTATATCTTACTCATTTTTTATTAGAAGATGCTTAATAAATAACTAGAGAATAAATGAATTAATGAATATCTGAATGTGTGGGATAGACTCATAAAGCTAAGAATAAAGTAACTGACCTAGGAACAAAACTCTAATGATTGAAATTAGCATTACTTACTTTTCCATTTTGTTATTTAGGAGAAACCCCAAAACATTTAAAAAAATGATTAGGCAATTGTCACAAATCAATTAATCTGAATGCTCCCAACATAAGTTCTGTTCAGCTCATTAACCTCAATGATCTGATCAGAGGATAGCTAGCACATTTCTCACAGTTATACCAGGCAGTTGTAGCTGAACTTGGGGTCCATTAAGCTAAGATCAACCACAAGAGATGTTGCAGTGGGTAAAGGATTCTCATGAGCATCGAAGGTCCTTCTACCTTTTCGCCTCTTTGTGGAACAAAGCTGAGTATTAGAGAAGAAACACACCAGACCACACAAGGAAGCCTAGTCTTGGTTCCATTCTCTGCCAATCTTCACCAATTAGCTGTGTGGAATCCAGGAGGCCACTTCGCCTCCCTGGGTCTATTTTTCTCCTTTGTAAGATGAAGCTTGCACTAAAGATATAGGTCAAAATATTTAGGTCTTATAGCCACAAAATCTTTTTTTTTTAACTCACATTCATAGAAAACCCCCATGTCTCTCTAGAGGAAAGTGATTTTACCCTGTCAGATTCTTGTCTCTCTAGGTTTCTGGCCACATGGGACTTACCACCCAGTCAAAATGTCGCCCAGATTTTGGCCTTCCGCCCACAAACCCTGTATCCTTTACACCCTCTTGTATTTATTTCAAATCCCTCCTCTACTGAATACCAGGATAGTCTTGAAGTTACCATGGATTCCAAACAGAACATCTGCATTCTGTTTCTTAAAGGCTCGGGTCTGTTCATTTCAAAATAGCTGACGACAAAACTGGGTGGGATTGTATGAGACAATCTTAGGTCCTTTCCTACACACCTCCCTTTCTCTTTCTCTTCCTTATATTTATGCATTTGGTGTTAGAAAAAAGAGGAGCAATACTGAATTTGGTATACTTCCCCAAAAGACTCATAATCACATTTATTTTTGTTTTGTTGTTTTAATTAGTTATACATAACAGAAGAATGCATTTTGACACATTGTACACAAATGGAACACAACTTCTCATTTCTCTGGCTGTACATGATGCAAAGTCACACTGGTTGTGCAATCATACATGTATGTAGGCTAATAATGTCTGTCTCATTCCACCATCCTTCTCACCCCCAAACCCCCTCCTCTAATTCCCCTCTGCCAAGTCCAAAGTTCCTCCATTCTTCCCTGACCCTCCTATTTTGGGTCAGTATCTGCTTATCAGAGAAAACATTTGGCATTTGGTTTTTTGAGATTGGCTCATTGTGCTTAGCATGATATTCTCCAGCTCCATCCATTTACCTGCAAATGCCATAATTTCATTCTTCTTTATGGCTGAGTAATATTCCATTATGTACATAATACCACATTGTTTTTATCTATTCATCTGTTGAAGGGCATCTAGATTGGCTCCATAGTTCAGCTATTATGAATTGAGCTGCCATAAACATTGATGTGGCTGCATCACTGTAATATGCTGATTTTAAGTCCTTTGGTTATAAACCAAGAATCACTAAGTGGGATGGATTCAAACTAAAAAGCTTCTTCTCAGCAAAGGAAACAATAATGTGAAGGAGAACCTACAGAATGGGAGAAAATCTTTACTTCACATACCTCAGACAGAACATGAATCTCCAGAATTTATAAAGAACTCAAAAAACTTAACACCAAAAAAAATAACCCAATCAATAAATGGGCTAAATAACTGAATAGATACTTCTCAGAAAAAGAAATACAATAGATCAACAAATATATGAAAAAAATGTTCAACATCTCTATCAATTAGAGAAATACAAATTAAAGCTACTCTAAGCCAATACCCCCCCCCAAAAAAAAAGCAAAGGCCAAATGTTCTCTCTGATCCATATTGGGAGTGGGGGCATGGGAAAAATGGAGGAACTGTGATTGGGCAAAGGGGAGGGTCAGAAGGGGAGGTGTATGGGGGCAGGAAAGATGGTGGAATGAGATGGACATCATTACCCTAGGTGCCTGTGTGACTGCACATACAGTGCAATGCTACATCATGTACAAGAGAAATGAAAAGTTGTGCTGCAATTGTGTATAATGAATCAAAATGCATTCTGCTGTCATATATACCTAATTAGAATAAATAAATTAATTAATTTTTTAAAAATTACTGTAAGATTTCATCTCACTCCAGTCAGAATGGCAATTATCAAGAATACCAGTAACAGTAAGTGTTATCGAGATTGTAGGGGAAAATGAACATTCATACTTTGCTGGTGGCACTGCAAATTGGTGCACCCACTCTGGAAAGCAGTATGGAGATTCCTCAGAAAACTTGGAATGGAACTGTCGAGACCCCTCGCCAGTAAGGGAAACATGACACAGGATTCTTCTTTCAGCAGTTTACTCAGGACCTTTGAATCATGATGAGAAAACAGGAACAAGAGAAGAAAGCGCGAGTCGTCGGTCTGCCCTAGCTTAAGTACCCAGCCTCGCCAATGAACTAGCACTACGTGGGAAAGTCTAATAGGTACAGCGCAGTGGAAGCAGGCCAGAGCCCAGCCCACAGCCTTACAAGGAGTTGTTTACTTCTAACAACTCTAACCACTGAGTCATCAGAAGCAGGAAGCCAGCGCCATTTTCAGGGTGCGGTCGCCGGCTCCCAACATGGAACCACCATTTGACCCAGCTATCCCATGAAAGACATAAAAATCATAATCATATTTCTGGTCTTTGTCTTTGGCCTCAGCTAAACAAATAGAAACTCCAGCAAGCCCCTCTAAGGAAGGGCTCTTTCCCAAATTAATGGTGGTTCTTAAGGAGACTTGTTTATGTCTTTTAACTAAGGCCTTCTGGCTTTGGTGTGTCCATCAATTTATCCCACACTGAAGCAGTCCCAGGCTTTACTGTAGTCCCCATATCTTCTTCCCTTTTATGCAACTATTCAGCTTGCAGGCCCTGTGGTATCCAGCCCCTCTACTCAGAAATAACTTTATGTGAGGTGGGGAAACTATGATGTCCTCCTTCTCACCTGACACCTCCACCATAGATCTCTCCCCAACAACACAGCAGCAGTCCAACAAGCTTCTAGATAAGAAGCTATGTGATCAGAGAATAAAATGCCATAACCCCTACTGTAGGTTGCTTAACTTGTAATTCACCCCTGAATTGTTTGTTTAAGATTGTAAGGCAGCTCCTTCACTAAAGATTCTCTTGGGGGCCTCCTTTAGAGGCATAATGGAAAATGTCTACTTTCCCTCCTCCTTGGGGAGCAGAGGAATAGGAATTGCTTCACATCACAAATACTGTGCTCATCCAAAAAGGTAGCATCTCCACTTCCAGGATTTTCTTATATCAGTAAGTGGGATGGATTCAAACTAAAAAGCTTCTTTTCAGCAAAGGAAACAATAATGTGAAGGAGAAACAAAATTTTAAATACTCAACAAATATTTATTGAATAAATGAATGAAACTTCATTTATTGTAATTTTGCTCCCATGACCATAGTTGATTGGGCTAGAGCTGAGCACATGACCTAAGAAGAACTGAGTCATTGGTTTATCATTTGTCAATCATATTAGACAATGAGAACATTAGCCAATGTTCTAAGAGAAGTGGAACCTAAAGACACAAGGATTCTAGGTGAGCCTTATTGAGTTCTTGATCTACAAGGTGACAGGAAGCTGGGATAGGACAGGTACATGCATGGTAGCACAGAAAGAGCCGATCTGAAAACAGGAAAATTAATGAAGCAGATATGAAGAGAAGTGAAAGGAGACTGTATGGCCTCAGAAGAAGAAGAAGAAGGAAAAAACACTCATCTCTTTTCCTGACTCTCTAGTTCTTGGTTTCAGTATCCAAGAGGCCCAGCTGTATCCACTATCCTCACTCCTCACTCCCTAGGAAAGCTCAGAACCCCTCCAGTGATTTTCCTTATCTCACCAAGTCTGGTGGAATTATGTTCATTGAAACTGAAAAAGCCCTCACACTGAGAAAGAGTTTTCCATATCGGTGAATTCTCTAGATTACTGAAGTTCTTATTTGAACTATTTGTAATAATCTATTTATAAGCAATTATACAGATTTACTCTTTCTTAGAATTTTTAGAATATAATTGTTTACTTGATGACTCCAAGTCACCTGTTTGTTAAATAAATAGTCCTTCACTGTATGACTTTGCTGTCAGCTGTCACTAGCAGAGCATCTTTCCTCTTAAAATGAATCTTCTAATTGCTACAAAGCTCACTTTTGAGGAGTCAGTTCTACAGGATGATTTTTCCTGGGTAATGACTCCAACAATCCTGAGAAGAGGCTCACTCTCAAATGGATAGTGGCTCTTAGAGAAATTGGGCTATCTCTTGGAGCCTACCCCCACTCACTGCTGAACCCTAGCCCTTGACTCTGAAGCTTTCAAGCCAAACTGTTGCCCTTCTATACTCCTTCCAGTCCCTCCTCCACTAGGAACTTGCTCCCCACATCCTCTTTTATTTCTACTGTTAAGTGTTCACACACAGTAAAGTTCTCTAGTATCAATTAATCTCCCTCAATAAAGTGGATCTCCCTTTCCCAAGGGCCACCTGGTTGGCAACAGAGAACAAAGGCCAAGTCCTGATGCCTTTGCTGCAGAATCCATGTTGCTGCTAGCTGGCCTGCCTCTCAGTTGCTCACATAAGGGATTAGGTTCCTCTCTAACCAGAACACCACTAAATCCACTAGGCCTGCTTATTTTTATTGTCATAACAAGGGTGCCAAGATCAAACATAGCCTCAAGTTTATAGAGGTAACATAAAGCCACACTCTTTGGTCATAGGCCAGGCTCATCATAATAAGTCTCCTGTTCTCTGATAGACAGTTTCAAGAAAATAAGCCCAAGTATAGCTCAGAACCACCAGGTGTATTCTTAACTCCAGATCAGGGACCTGACCACCCTAAAGTCTGTTCTCCTTGGTGATGTAGGGTCCTGGTTATCTGAACCAAAGGCTCTAGGACAAAGATCAATTAGAAAGACTATAGAGGCCCATCTTGGTACCTCCAGGATCACTTTTACCTCAAGGTCCACTTTACACAGGATCCATCATAATGTAAAAACAAGGTCAGTCTACCAGAGCCCCCAAATCACCAAGCACAGCCACCCGTCTTCCATTTCGGACAGTGTCTATTCACAAGTCTATGTATCTAGTTGAGCTGAATTTTCTCTACCCAGACCATCGGGAACAAAGTCAGGATTCTTATAGGCTAGTAGACAAGAGATATAAATTAGTGTACATGGAATTTTGTTTGTGTATATATTTTCTTTATGGAATTATTCCTTTCAAACAAGGTCAGAAAAGATAATATAAGTGGCAGGCAAATGTGGCACCATAATGGACAAGGTTTATCTTTAGGGATCCACAAAACATATAAGAGAAAACACTTTCTACAATCAAAGTTCTGAGACCCAGAGGGATAAATGGAATCAAAGGGATCAATAGAACACTTGAGAAACGTAACAGCAGAATTTATAGCATATGTCACAAACCTACCTAAAAGCCATCTGGAGCAAAGGAAAGGACACCTGTCTGGCTTAGTGTCTGCTACAGAACCCTCTCCAGACAATGTAGATAAGTTTCTCTTCTTGAGAACTTCCAAAAATCAATAACTACCAGCTATAAAAGTGAATTTTTGTACTAAAATGATATAATACTAAAATGTATTTGAGAAAATAATTAAGACTGGGTCTGACCCCTAAGACATGAACTGCTATTTGTTTTACTTAAAACATTTTTATAGCATTTATTATATACCAGACACTGCTACTAAGTGATATACAAATGTTAAGACATTTAGTGTTCATAACACACTGAAAATAAAGAGCAGCTAAATGAGGGAAGCAAAAGCTGTTCAGGCAGAGTCAGGCACCATCACATGCATTTAGCATACACTAAAAGACAGTGAGAGGAAGGCAAAGCTTTCCAGTGGAGAAAGGGAAGCTGCAGATAAACCCAGATTGGGAGATATTGGCCTGGGGAAGCTGCAGGAAGGCTGACTAGGAGTGGGGCATCCTAAGCAATTGCTAACCTAACAGAAGCATATTTGGCTTTCTCTGCTTGGTCCTAAGTTGGAAGGAGGGACAAAAATTGGGGAAGCTATTGTTTATTAATCTAGTCCTGGCTGTTTGGGACCAATAGTTACATGGGTTATTGTTGAACTTTCTAACCTATTTGCTAGAGACAATAGTCTCTAGCTTCCTGGGCTGCCTCAAGAATGCTTGCTATTGGGCCAGTTCTGGAAATTTCTTTTCTGTGAGGAAATTTAAATCTCTGTTCCTCTCAGTTGTTTGGGGTCCTACCTACCCAATCCTGCAGCCCAGTCAAGAGGATCACAGCTGGCCTTGGCATGGTATGCTACAGCATGAGACTGGGAAAGTGCTGCTATGCTAATAATTGATGAGAGGGAGTTTTGTTGTTTTGTTTTATTTTCTGAGTTTTGCTTGTGATTATCTTTCCTGGGAAGACTAGGGAAGGAGAATGTTTACAGTTTGGGTTCACTGGACAGAAATTCTGAAATGGGGATTAGCCTGCAGGAACTTTATAATAGAGGATACTCTTGGCATGAAGCCCAGTAGAGGGAGCAGGACTGAGCAAATAGAAAAGTTGAGGTGTGGTGTGACTTCAACAAAGGACTCCACTGACCCTCGGGGGGAAATGAAAGTGATAAGGCTTCAGAGTTGTCCTACATTGCAGCAAGGCTGTTTGTATCCTCTTATTTTCCCCCTAGAAATTAGTAATAGTGTAAGTTGCCACCAAAAGCAGCTATAGAGAGCTGATGGCCAAAGCTGATGGCCGAGGTTGTCTGCTGAAAACACTCCCAGAAACAGGGAATTAAGTCCTTCCAACCCATAGAAGAATCAGCATCATAGCATCCACTCCAGAAAGTAAGTGTGGAGTCAATTTATGTATTAAAAATAGCATTATCAGAAAGCAGAACTATTTTAAAAAGTATTCCTCAGAAACTATCTAAAAATAAAAAAGAAGCACCTATACCTGGTGATGTTACATTTGGTTGCACCAAAATAGAAACAGTTGAGCCAGTACAAAAACAATCCCTGAGTGCCTAAGTGGTAACTTTAGGAATGAATGAACCCCTAGGAGTACAAACCCCCAAATGGCATATGTGGGTGGGGTGACCAGCCTGTTCCAAAATGCCTTCTATTCCCATCTGATCTTTATTGACACTACAGATTTTGCCATTGTCTTAAGACACCGGTGTGATAGTAGGAGCAAAGGTGACTCCATTTAGCTTTATGACTCCATTCTGTAAAACAACCATGCCAAGTAGAAGAGTCATGACTGGAGCAAGGTGTTCTTTTCCTTTTGCTATAGAAACCTTTAAGAACACGGAACTACCTAATGGGGCATGGTTTCTGTAACTAGGGTAACGGGGCTCTGTTTCTGTAACTGGGGTGACTGGGCTAACTGTGATTGGTTAGGCTTCCCTCCTCTTGACTGCACTGTCCCGCTTCTGTAACCTGGCTTGCTTGCATTGGCTAGACTCCCCCCCCCCACCAACATCCCTTTTGTGGTTTTCAGGCTTATAAGCAGTGCCCTTGCAATTGTTCGGGGCTGATCAGGGAAACAGCTTTATGTTCTGGTCAGCCGCCACCGGTGTGCTTCAATAAAGGCTTGATTCGATTATACGTGATTGGTCTAGAAGTCAGTTCATGAAACCCTGGGACAAAGCTTTAACTATAACACCAGTTCAATGGAATGAGACTTGTTTCCTGAACCAGAATTAGATTATAGCATGGACCAATTGATAAATTCCTTTGGTTTTGGGTAGCTTGTCTGGGCTTTCATTGAAGAGATGTTTCTCTGCCTGCTCTGGGCTTCAATCATGTGATCCCTGAGCCAGCATCCTCTCTCTTGAACTCTGGCTGACTCAGGGTTTTCTAGTTTAATCAGTTTTCTGTTACTGTAACAATATATCTAAGATAATCAAAAAAGAAAAGATTTATTTTGGCTCATGGTTTCAGTCATTTGGCCCCATTGCCTTTGTGCCTGTGGTGGCAAAGGACATCATGATGGGAGGATGTGGTAAAAGAAGCTGCTCACCTCATGGCAGCCAGGAAGCAAAAGAGAGATAGGAAGGAGTCAGAGCCTCAATATCACCTTCAAGGGCATACCCGAATGATCTAATTTCCTTCCAGTAGGACCCATCTCCTAAAGGTTCCCTCACCTCCCAGTGGCACCACAGGTTGGCAACCAAACCTTTAATGCAGGGTCATTGGGGGACATTTCAGATCTGAACTATAGCCCAGGGGCTGTCTACAGGGTTGTGAAAGTTCCATGAGGATAAGGGGACAGGAGAAGTAAGGGACAAGGACAAAAGAAGGAAAATAAGACAGAACACGGAAAAGGCTGCCTATGCAGTGTCTTACCTGAACACAGGTGACAGATGAGAAGACATTTCAAAATTCTTTCATCCTCATGAATCTAAGATTAAGTTGACTTTGCAAGTAATTTTCTGCAGAGATCATGTGCTGTTCTCCCCACCGATTAAGGCTAATTTTCTAACTGGGGAACAAAACATTATTCTACCTAACAACACCCTCCCACTGGGGAACACAGCAAAGCTTTTAATGCCTTCTTCCTACCACTTCTAGTAGATAATCCACAGAGAGAAACAGAACACACTAAAATAAAACCCTCTCCACTTAGAAAATGGATAAAAGACAAGGCCAGGAAGAAAGCTACCCCATGATAACTGAGTAGTGAAAGTTGAAAGTGCTCTTTCAACACCCATCAAAAAGGAGAACTATGAAAAGAAACCATCTACTGTTACAAGCAATTTGCTCCTTACAACAAAAATGTTAAACACAAAATAAAATGCTGAACTTTTCAGAAAACAGCTTTGAAAGCTCGTATGCAGAAGCATGTTACATTCATTTTCCCAAAATATTTCCCCTGCCCAAAAAAAAAAAAAAAAAAAAAACTGTATACCATTTGTTGGAGAAAACAGACTGTTTCAAATAATACACAGGCTGACAAATACATCTCTTAGATTTTTTAGCTATCCTAATAGAAAATCCTTCTATTTTTTACATTGAACAATCCCTTTAGAATTATAAGGATACATCCATTCCAAAAGTATATGACTTTTAGATTTGTATTTTTCTATTCTTTCCACAGGTTTTCTAGCAAAAAATTCAGATTGTCCTGGATTCTTGCTAACTCAGAGAGCTAAGGCTTTATAGGCTAAGAAAGGCTTGGAAAACTTACTTTTTAAAAATTTTCAGTACAGTTAATCCCTATATTAATCTTTAATATTTCATTCTTATACTAATTTAACTAAACTCAAATGACCTGAACCATTCTCTCATTGGAAGGATGTTATGAAGTATAGAAAAAACATTTAACTCTTGTTTTATGCAACTGGATTATTTTTTCCTCTTGGTTTTATTGTTTGGAGTTTAGCTTTTAAAAAAAACCTAGACTCGCTGGGCGCAGTGGTGCACGCCTGTAATCCCAAGTGCTAGGGAGGCTGAGACAGAAGGATCCTGAGTTCAAAGCCAGCCTCAGCAACCATGAAGCACTCAGCAACTCAGTGAGACTCTGTCTCTAAATAAAATACAAAATAGGGCTGGGGATGTGACTCAGTGGTTGAGTGCCCCTGAGTTCAATCCCTGGTACCAAAAAAAAAAAAAATAAAATAAAATATGGTAGTACATGGCTATTGCCATAGACATAAAAAAAAAAAAAAACAGGTTCATTTAGGCAGCTCTAGTTCCTGGCCACCATAAAATAATATAGAAAGAAAAATACCAGGTCCATCAACATTCTGGGACTCTGGGACTTCATAATCATGATATCTTTAGTGTAGCAACTTCTCCACCTCAACCTGAAATTTTATATGGTCTATTTCTATAACTTTTTCCATTTCGTGCGGTATTATATATCCCATGGCAGACATCACTTGGCAGGAAGGGGCTTTCTGAATAAAATGAACTACATATCACAAAGAGAGCAGAGTCCCACAGAAAAAGCGGGGACATATTGATGCATGCCAACTGTCACAGGCAGGAAGGATAAATAAAGAATTATCACTTCAGCTGTGCTCCTGTTTCCTAAGTGCCATATCATACAGGTGTAGATCCTTGCTGGGTTGACAAAAATGGCAGTTCATGATTTTAGGCCCTTGGGCTAAGAATTTAATTTTCTTTTCCATCAAGTTTTGAAATGATATTGCTCTACTTTTCCTCTGAGCACAGGCAGACTAACATGGAAGCATGGTTTTATCTTAATCAATTATTTGTGGTATGCTTACAATAGACTTGAGTGGAAGTATGTTGGTAGGGTTTATGTTATGCTCAGCCAATACTATAAGGAACCTAGGCAGGTTAGAGGAGTCAGTAAAAGTTTCTACTTGAGTAGATCCACAAAGGCTTCATGATGGAGAGGACGTTTGAAACCAAGGCTTGAAGGGACAGCATTCTAGAAAGACAGCAGTATGAGCAAAGGTACAAAAGTGAGAAGCTACTGGGCATCCACAGCAAGCAAATGGCTGGTACAGATGCACCTGATTTCTCTGAACTTCTAGAAGACCCTTCCATCATCTTTAGTCCAAAAAAAAAAAAAAAAAACCTCAATTTAAAAATTTAAATTTCTAGTCTCGCATAACAGGTAACATTCCAGGATTTAACTGTGTCCTCTCTTTTCTCCACCCTTTTACTTTTGTTGGCTTCAGTTCAGAAGTGGGGCAATGAATGATGTATGATTCTTCTACTCTCTGCTCTCCGTGAGCTTACTTCCTACCCCACTGGGAAGCCACAATTTCAGACTCCTTTCTATGATTTGTCCCCCAGAAGTTCACCTGCTGGAGGCTTGATACTTCAGGGTGGTAGGACCTTTAAGAGGTGGGGCCTAGTGGAAGGTGACTGGGTCATGACCATCCTCAGGAAGAGATTAACAAGAGTCATGAAGAGTTAACAGGAGTGGATCGGTCTTAATGAAACTGCCTGGCTCCTCCCCAATCTCTTGCTTCCTCTCTTACCATGTAAAATCTCTCTATCCCCCCCACCCTCTCTCTCTCTTCCACCCCTACCCCCAAGGTCCCCATGCCCCCACTATGTGATACCATCTGCCAAGTTGTAATGCACCTGGGGACCCCTCACCAAGTGTTAGCACCACATGGCTTGGACTTTTTAGACACCACAATGGTGACCCAAATGAATCTCTTTTTTAGGAAAAATGTGTTAACCAGTGTCAGGTTTTCTGTTATAAATAGACTAAGACACCCCTCCAGGATCAAAGCCAGTGCCAATGAGTGAGCAAGTAAGACCAGAATTCCCAGATGGATCTGGCTGTGTACCATGGATTGTGATGGTACTTTCCATGGGTTCTTAATGAAATTCCCATGACCCCATGAAACCCCTTGGCATCTTCTCTCATGTCAGTCAATCCTACACAACATGCCTGAAGAAGACCCCCACACCAGGTCTCTCTCCGAAATGTGTCTTCAGGAAACCATTCCACATCACCTTCTCTGACAGAATCTCAGACAGCAGACTGCCCCCCAGCACAGAAGGCTCTCTTTCTTGCTCTGCCACTGAAGTGGCCAATTAGTCCCTGTCACCTCTGAAATTCCTATGTTATTGTCAGACCTCAGTCTTTGGAGTCTCCCAGCTGTGATGAACACATCTCTAAACTATCCAATTGTCCCTTGCCCTCTTCCATGCCCTCCCAAGCTGGAGTGAGAAAAGGACATCCTATATCTCCCTCCTCCAAAGGATGCATTTGCCTGCATATGGCCCATCTATGGATGAGTGTATAGACCAATGATAAATGGATAGATAGAATAAATGATATTTACTTAAATGTGATAATATCATTTATATACAATACATGGAATTTAATTTCACTTGAATTTAACAGAAGGGACATAAACTGGAATTGTGAACATCAAATTTATGTTTTTTCTTCACAAGATATTATTTCTTTTTTATATATTTCCTTTTTAGTTGTAGTTAGACACAATACTTTTATTTATTGTATGTGGTACTGAGGATTGAACCCAGGGCCTTGCATGTGCTAGGCGAGCACTCCACCACTGAGCCACAACCTCAGCCCAAGATATTATTTCTTAAATGTCTTCCAAAGGATTTTTTAAAAAAAGATTGAGGAAAATTGAGTTTTCTGTCATTAGGGGTTTTTTTCCCCTGCCATGTTTCAATTTTAGACAGAATTAAGAAACCCCCTGCTTTGAAAGAACATGTCTTCTCAAACCTCTCTCCAGACTCCTGTAGTTTTCTTCACTATTAGTTTACATTTTTCATTTACTTTGTATTATCTAAACATGATTTGCAGTGGGAGGGAGGTTAGTCTGAAATTCATATTTAAATGGATTTGATGCACGTCCAAATTATGTTATTATAGTTTCTCTATTCTTTATTTTTATTCAACTCTTATTTTTCTAGATTAATTGGTTAAAAAGAATTACATGGATATTGTATTACTTACATGCACTTATATTAGCTAATATATGCCAGAAGTCTTTAGTTAAATACAGCTTTATTTGGGTATAATATTCTTGGCTCAGAATTTCCTCCCTCAGAATGTAAATTAGTACAACCATTATGAAAAAATTAATGGAGGTTTCTCAAAATATTAGAAACAGAATTATCATATGATCCAACAATCCTACTACTGGGTCTATATCCAAACGAGTGAAATAATGTGGAAGAGATTTGCACTAGCTGAGATATGGAACCAACCTAGGTGTCCATCAGTAGATGAATGGATAAAGAAATATCACACACACACACACACACACACACACACACACACACAAAATGGAGTATTATTCAGCTGTAAATGTAATCCTGTCACTTGTAGCAACATGGATTGGAATGGAAGACACACAAGTGAAGAAAGTCAGACATAGACTGACAAATACTACATGTTCTCAATCATACATAGAAGCTAAAAAAAAAGTTGATATCACAGAATTAGAGAGTAGAATAGTGGTTACCAGAGGCTGGGTAGGGGGAGGAGGGAGGAATGGAGAGAGCTTGATTTATAGGTACAAGGGTGAAGCTCAATAGGAGGAATAACTTCTAAAGTTCTATAGCACAGCAAGATAACTGTGATTAACAACAATTAATTGTAAATTTCAAAATAACTAGTACAGAGGATTTTTAATATTCCCAACACAAATGACAAATGCTTGAGGCAATGAATATGACAATACCCTAATCTGATCATTATACATTGCATACATGTATGGAAATACCACGTGGTGCCCTGTAAATATGTACAATTATTATGTGTCAATTAAAATAATTTTTAAAGAATTTCTTCCCTCAGAATTTCTTGGACTTTGTTCCATTGCCTCCTTGCATTAAACACTGGGGTTGGGGATATGCAGGGAGAGCAGCAGGGGCCAGTCTGATCTTCCCCTTTCTGGTGATTTGCTTTTTCTCTTAGAATACAATGTAGAAATAAAGGCAAAGAAATAAAGTTTAAGTGAAAAAGTATTTGAAATGTAGTAGAAGAAATAAGCCTATCAATTAAAAAAGCTCAGTGAAGGGCTAAGGTTGTGGCTCAATGGCAGAGTGTTCACCTAGCACATGTGGAGGCACTGTGTTCAATCCTCAGCACCACATAAAAATAAATAAATAAGGGTATACATACATGGAGTTAGATTAAAAAAAAAAAACTGAATGAACAACCAGTCAGATATCACCCCCAAATATCACACCAAGATACATCATGACTAAACTTTTTAAAACTAACATCAAAGTCCTGAAAAACAGTCAGGTGTTTATATTTATTTGAATGGAAGTAGATTTCTCTTCTGAAACCACAAAAGACAGGAAGAAGTGGCTTGGCATTTTTCAAGTACCTGTACCTAAAGAAAAACAGAACCATCACTCATGAAGTCTATACACAATAATAGAGATAATACAAGAATTAAGGGAAGCTGCAGCTAGCTCAGTGGTAGAGCACAAGTGCAAGATCTGGGTTCAAAACCCTGCATCAGAAAGAAAAAAGAAATAAAGACATTGTCAGGTGAAGAAAAACTAAGAATTTGTTGCCATCAAATCCATTCCTAAAATGTGGCTGAAGAAAGCAAGTGCAGTAGCACATGCCTGATAGCCCAGCTACCCAGGAGGCTGAGACAGGAAAAGAGTAAGTTTGAGTTCAGCCTGGGAAAATTAGCAAGACACTTTCTCAAAATTAAAAAAAAAAAAAAAAACAAAGTGGAAGATGGCCACGAGTAGAGTGCATCACACCCCGTGTATGGCACCACTGCGCAGGTGAATAACGAGTTAGAATGGCAAAAAACTATCTTGTTAGGAACTTACAGCAAAATTGGGGTGCACAGAAACCTAGAGGAAGGATTTCTAGCACCAAGGTCCGGTAATTGAGTCTTAAATACGAGCCAACTGTGCGACCGGAGATCCAGGCTGACTGATCCGTATGGCCCGCCCCATGGCTATAGACTGCGGGGCGCCGCCAAGAATCGACCAGCAACAAAGAGAAACATTGCTTCAGATTCTGTGGAATCCTGCTGGTTGAGCCCTCACTGAGCCCCAGGCTGAGTTCGGGATTTCAGATGGGGAAGGAAGCGGTCCAGTTCTATCCCCCACAACTGAAACTTCACCAAGGAACCAGCGGCCACCATCTTGAAGAGCTGACATAACCACCGCCAGTCTCCGACAGATTGCAAAAATAAAACAGGTGTGTGTTACTCAGCTCATCTCCCATACAGCGGGGAATTTGCATAAAATCTCTCCTAGGCTTTCCGGGGGAGGGATTATCAGAACGAGCCTGCATAAAGACACGGGGAAAGCTAGACACACCTGACCTTCAACTCACCCTCCCTTCAGCGGTGAAAACCTGTCTTGCCAGCGCTAGGGGAGCCAGGGTTTCCAATAGCCACCCTCCACACCCAGCAAATGGCAGGCCCAGAGTACAGTTTGAAGTGCTGAGAGGCATCACTCAGGGGAAGACTGGTCTAGCAGGAGAAGCTGGGACTAGCAGGAGAAACCAGGGGACTAGAGGCCAGGCACTCTCGACTGGGCGGCTAGAGACAGGATGCCTGCTGGCGACAGCCCACCCGCTGCCGTGTGACTGGGCAGCTGGAGAACACCCGCCCACCGGCAACCGGAGCTGAAACCAACCAGAGACAGTCCAGTCCACCCTCCCATTCGGACACCCCGGCAAGGAGCCTGGGGCCCGCCATAGCAGAGAGGTGACGTCACGTCACTGGAGCTCGGCCATCGGAATTCTTTCCCAGCAGAATCCACTTTAGCAAGCATAGTCTACCAACACAAAGCGGAGACAACAGAGATATATAAAACCAAAACAAATCTATAGAAGAGAGCAGAAACACAGCAATCAAATAGAGCTGGAAAGTAACGTGAACATCATGAAAAAACAAGGGAAAAAACGGAGTACAAACAATGCAGGACAACTTAAATCTACAGGAGGACCTAGAAGCATCAGAAACATGGATAGGAAAAGAACTCAAGGCATACCTAACTCAGATGGAACGGAATATTAGAGAAGACATGAGACAGCAAGTCCAAGCAATGAAAGTATATTTTGAAACCGAATTAAACAAACAAATTCAAATGGCAAAGAACGAGCTCTACCCAGAGATAGAGATCTTAAAAAAAATCAAACAGTAATCCTAGAAATGCAGGAAACTATAAAACAAATTAAAAACTCAAATGAGAATATTACAAATAGACTTGATCAAATAGAAGTCAGAACATCAGATAATGAAGACAAAGTTTATCAACTTGAAAAGAATATAGTCAACACAGAAAAGATGCTTAAATCTCACAAGCAATCTATTCAAGAGATATGGGATGTCATAAAAAAAACAAATTTGAGAGTCATCAGGATAGAAGAAGGCATACAGATTCAAACCAAAGGAATGGACAACCTATTAAATAAAATAATTCTAGAGAACTTCCCAGAGATGAAAGATGGAATGGATTGCCAAATCCTGGAAGCCTATAGGACCTGAAACATTCAAAACCATAATAGACCAACTCCAAGACATATAATTATAAAGATAGCCAACATCCAGAACAAGGAGAGCATATTAAAAGCTACAAGAGAAAGGAGGCAGATTACATTCAGATTACATCCAATTAGGTTAACGACTGATTTTTCATCACAGACTTTGAAAGCGAGAAGATCCTGGAACAATGTATTTCAAATGCTGAAAAATAATGTGTTCCAAACAAGAATACTGTATCCAGCAAAATTAAGCTTCAGATTTGACAATGAAATTAAATTCTTTCATGATAAACAAAAGCTAAAAGAATTTGCAGCCAGAAAACGAGCACTGCAAAGCATTTTGAGCAAAATACTACAAGAAGAGGAATTGAAAAATAGTGCCCAAAACTAACAGCGGGAGGTATCTCAGTAAAGGGGGAGAAAAATAACCAAAAAGTAAAAACTAGCCAAACTAAAATAAATAAATAAATAAACATGACTGGATGTACAAACCATATTTCAATTGTAACCTTAAATGTTAATGGCCTAAACTCACCAATCAAGAGACATAGGCTAGTAACCTGGATCAAAAAAAACAAATCCAACAATATGCTACCTTCAGGAGACTCATATGATAGGAAAAGACATACACAGGCTGAAGGTAAAAGGTTGGGAAAAATCATACCACTCACATGGCCCTCAGAGGCAAGCAGGAGAGGCCATACTTATATCGAATAAAATCAACTTCAAATCTAAGGTAATCAAAAGGGATAAAGAAGGATACTATATGCTGTTAAAAGGAACCATCCACCAACAAGACATAACAATTATCAATTTGTATGCACCAAACAATGGTGCTGCAACATTCATAATACAAACTCTCCTCAATTTCAAGAGTCAAATAGACTACAACACAATAATTATGGGTGAATTCAACACACCACTCTCACCATTAGGCAGATCCTCTAGACAAAAGCTGAATAAAGAAATTATAGAACTCAATAGCACAATCAATACCTAGACTTAACTGATATATATATATATATATAGAATATATCAACCATCATCAAGTGGATACACATTCTTCTCAGCAGCACATGGACCCTACTCAAAGATAGACCATATATTATGCCATAGGGCAACTCTTAGTAAATATAAAGGTGTGTAGATAATACCATGCACCATATCTGATCATAATGGAATGAAACTGGAAATCAATGATAAAAGAAGGAAGGAAAAATCCTACATCACATGGAAAATGAACAATATGTTACTGAATGATCAATGGGTTAGAGAAGACATAAAGGAGGAGATAAAAAAAATTCTTAGAGACAAATGACAATACAGACACAACATACCAGAATCTATGGGACACAATGAAAGCAGTTTTAAGAGGGAAATTCATTTCTTGGAGTTCTTTCCCCCAAAAAAGAAAAAAAAAACAACAAATAAATAAACTCACACTACACCTCAAAAACCTAGAAAAGGAAGAGCAAAAAAACAGCAATTGTAGTAGAAGACAAGAAATAATTAAAATCAGAGCAGAAATCAATGAAATTGAAATCAAAAAAACCATTGAAAAAATGATAAAACTAAAAGTTGGTTCTTTGAAAAAATAAATAAGATCGACAGGCCCTTAGCCATGCTAACAAAGAGAAGAAGAGAGAGAACTCAAATTACTAACATACAGGATGAAAAAGGCAATATCACAACAGACACTAGAGAAATACAGAAGATTTTGAAACCCTATATTCCAATGAAATAGAAGATACTGAAGATATCAATAAATTTCTTAAGTCATACGATCTGCCCAGATTGACTCAGGAAGACACACACAATTTAAACAGACCAATAAGTTCAAATCCGACCTTTCTCATTACCTTTGACAGAGCCACCATCCATCACCACCTGAGTTACCATGGCGGCCTCCTAACTGGTCTCCTTGCCTTGGCCCTTAATGCCTTTCAGTCTCTTCACACAGCAGCCAGAGCAACCCTGTTGAAATGTCAGGTGGATCGTGTCACTCCTCTACTCAAAACCTCCTACTGAGTCAAAGCCAAAGCACTTACAAGACACTCCCTAACCTGTTCCTCATCATGAACCTGAGCTTACCTGAGATCTCTCTCCTTTCTTCTTCCATTCAAGCCACATCTCTTGCTATTTCTGGAACTCACAATCTTCATCTTCTAAGGGTGTCCTAAGCTTATTGAATAAACAAGGAGATTTATCAACTCCTAAGATCATTTATATATATATATATATATATATATATATATATATATATATTAATGTTCAAGGGCCAAGATATTAAATAATTTAATATATCACTATATATACATTTTTACTATTTAAGTTTATTTTAAAAACAACTTTAAATTTATGAAGATAGTTTTCCCTATCATACTTGTTGAATTGTAACAATTTTCAATAAAAGAGAGCATTGAACATAATAATCTAAGAAGCAGATATAAAAAATGGAGTGTTAAAATTTTTGACAAAGTTAATCAAAAATTGATAATGCACATAACGACTGTTAAACAAAAGTATGTTGTTGTTCTTGTTGTTGTTGTTTTCCCCTATCTGGATGTTTGTGTGTAAGATGAACTTATCTGGAGAAGGTACATGTAAGAATTATTGAAAAATTAACTCAAAATTCTGTCAAATAACTTCTTTTTGTTGCTTTGACATATATTTGGCAACTTTAATAAATTACAAGGAAAGTTGTTAAATAGAGATTTTTGGAAAATTAATTTTCACGAATAAAGTGTTACTATGTTTATTATACAGACTGTATACATGTGGAAACTTTTAAAGTGTTTTAAAAGTGCATTTATTTTTTCTAAGTATTAATTTCAAGTTCATTACTATTATGAAACAATTAAAATTAAAAGAAAAAAACTTACTGTCACCTGCATTTACCAAAATAAATTCAAGTTAATTCAAAAAATAAAAAAATAAACAGACCAATAACAAAGGAAAAAAATAGAAGAAGCCATCAAAAGACTACCAACCAAGAAAAGCCCTGGACCGGATGGGTATACAGCGGAGTTTTACAAAACCTTCAAAGAAGAATTAATACCAATACTTTTCAAGCTATTTCAAGAAATAGAAAAAGAAGGAGCTCTTCATTCTATGAGGCCAACATCACCCTGATCCCGAAACCAGACAAAGACACTTCAAAGAAAGAAAACTACAGACCAATATCTCTAATTAACTTAGATGCAAAAATTCTCAATAAAATCCTGGTGAATCAAATACAAAAGCATATCAAAAAAATTGTGCACCATGATCAAGTAGGATTAATCCCTGGGATGCAAGGCTGGTTCAATATACGGAAATCAATAAATACTATTCACCACATCAATAGACTTAAGACAAGAACCATATGATCATCTCGATAAATGCAGAAAAAGCATTCAACAAAGGACAGAATTCCTTTATGTTCAAAACACTAAAAAGCTAGGGATAACAGGAACTTACCTCAACATTGTAAAGGCTATATATGCTAAACCTCAGGCTAGCATCATCCTAAATGGAGAAAAACTGAAGGCATTCCCTCTAAAATCTGGAACAAGACAGGGATGCCCTCTATCACCACTTCTATTAAATTTAGTTCTTGAAACACTAGCCAGAGCAATTAGACAGACAAAAGAAATTAAAGGCATAAAAATAGGAAAAGAAGAACTTAAATTATCGCTATTTGCGGATGACATGATAATATATTTAACAGACCCAAAAGGGTCTACAAAGAAACTGCTAGAGTTAATAAATGAATTCAGCAAAGTGGCAGGATATAAAATCAACATGCGTAAATCAAAGGCATTCCTGTATATCAGCAACAAAACTTCTGAAATGGAAATGAGGAAAACCACTCCATTCACAATATCCTCAAAGAAAATAAAATACTTGGGAATCAACCTAACAAAAGAGGTGAAAGATTTATACAATGAAAACTGCAGAACCCTAAAAAGAGAGATAGAAGAAGATCTTAGAAGATGGAAAAATGTACCCTGTTCATGGATAGGCAGAACTAATATCATCAAAATGACGATACTACCCAAAGTTCTCTACAGGTTTAATGCAATGCCAATTAAAATCCCAATAACATTTCTTGCACAAATAGATAAAGCAATCATGAAATTCATATGGAAAAACAAAAGACCCAGAATAGCAAAAGCAATTCTAAGCAGGAAGTGTGAATCTGGAGGTATAGCGATACCAGATTTCAAACTATACTACAGAGCAATAGTAACAAAAACAGCGTGGTACTGGTACCAAAACAGGCAGGTGGACCAATGGTACAGAATAGAGGACACAGAAACCAATCCACAAAAGTACAACTTTCTTATATTTGACTAAGGGGCTAAAAGCATGCAATGGAGGAAGGATAGCATCTTCAAGAAATGCTGCTGGGAAAATTGGAAATCCATATGCAACAAAATGAAACTGAATCCCTTTCTCTCGCCATGCACAAAAGTTAACTCAAAATGGATCAGGAGCTAGATATCAAATCAGAGATACTGCATCTGATAGAAGAAAAAGTTGGCTACCATCTACATACTGTGGGGTCCGGCTCCAAATTCCTTAATAGGACACCCATAGCACAAGAGTTAATAACAAGAATAAATAAATGGGACTTACTTAAACTAAAAAGTTTTTTTCTCAGCAAGAGAAACAATAAGAGAGGTAAATCGAGAGCCTACATCCTGGGAACAAATTTTTACCCCTCACACTTCAGATAGAGCCCTAATATCCAGAATATACAAAGAACTCAAAAAATTAAACAATAAGATAACACATAACCCAATCAACAAATGGGCCAAGGACCTGAACAGACACTTCACAGAGGAGGACATACAATCAATCAACAAGTATATGAAAAAATGCTCACCATCTCTAGCAGTCAGAGAAATGCAAATCAAAACCACCCTAAGATACCATCTCACTCCAGTAAGATTGGCAGCCATTATGAAGTCAAACAACAACAAGTGCTGGCGAGGATGTGGGGAAAAGGGTACACTTGTATACTGCTGGTGGGACTGCAAATTGGTAAGGACAATTTTGAAAGCAGTATGGCGATACCTGGGAAAGCTGGGAATAGATCCACTATTTGACCCAGCTATCGCCCTCCTAGGACTATTCCCTGAGGATCTTAAAAGAGCATACTATAGGGATACTGCCACATCAATGATCATAGCAGCACAATTCACAATAGCTAGACTGTGGAACCAACCTAGATGCCCTTCAATAGATAAATGGATAAAAAACGTGGCATCTATACACAATGGAGTAGTATGCAGCAATAAAAAATGACAAAATCATAGAAATTGCAGGGAAATGGATGGCATTAGAGCAGATTATGCTAAGCGAAACTAGCCAATCCTTAAAATAAAATGCCAAATGTCTTCTTTGATATAAAGAGAGCAACTAAGAACAGAACAGGGAGGAAGAACATGAGGAAAAGATTAACATTAAACAAAGATGAGTTGGGGAAAAGAAAGGGAGAAAGAAGGGAAAGCATATGGAAATGGCAGGAGACCCTTAATGTTACACAAAATTACATAGAAGAGGGTGTGAGGGGAAATGGGGGGAAACAAGGGAGAGAATAGAACTACAGCAGATGAGGTAGAGAGGGATGATGGGTGGGGAGGGGAGGGGGGATAGTAAGGTATAGGAAAGGTAACAGAATACAACAGTTACTAATATGCCATTATGTAAAAATGTGAGTGTGTAACCGATGTGATTCTGCAATTTGTATTCGGGATAAAAATGGGAGTTCATAACCCAGTTGAGTCAAATGTATGAAAGATGATATAGCATGAGCTTTGTAATGTTTTGAACAACCAATAAAAAAAAATGTCCCATATTAATATTTATTTATAGTGCAGTTCTCATCAAAATTGCATTTTGATTATTACATATAATTAAATAATTCTCTGTTTATTTTGATGAATTATGGAATGAATAACTTAAATCTTGAATTATGGTACAAATTTTTAAAGCATTATAAGATTTGCATATTCAAAGTCACATGAACACAAAAGTTATAAAATAATATTAACTCTGGATCCAGATATCATGAATTATGTGGGTGTTTCTTTATATTTTTCTTTATTAAAGATAAAGATAATTTAAAACAAAAAAAGTAATTCTATCCATGTATCTTTTTTAATTACCAGTGTTCTATATTCCTAAGACAGACAGTTTATCTTGAGTTAAGCCATTTCCTCCTGAAAGTGTCAATTATGAACAAAATTCTCATGAGATTGTTCATACTCAACTTTGTCTGTCTCTGAATTTCATGCTACCAAATCATATTTCCAAGTATTCTAGGGATGGAAATTGCAAATCAAAAACATGAAATGATATGCAGAGCACTTTGGAACAGGAAGGACACACCCATCAACATGTCAATTGTGAGTTTCAGGGATGGGAACACTAATTATGTAAATTAAAGACCTGTCAGTGGAATAAATTAGCTATTGAGTACAATTTCATGGTTGTAATTATGTTGCCATTCCATAATTTCTGAGTCCACAGATCTGCATAGTTTTCATTCTGTGAGAAATTAACAAGATGCCAAAATAACAAATATTTATAAAGAAGCAAATCTTTGAAATATTGAAGACCATAAAGTTAATCTGAGTCCCTTTAAATAAAATACTAGCAAATGGAAAATACTTGGCTCTCCGGGAATTATATGCAATGTTTTGGGGGGTTAAAAGCAAAAAGATTTTTTTCTTATTATAATTGTTTGTTCTATAATTCTTACGTAGAAAAATTAATTTTAAGTTTATATGGAGACATCATTAAGAAATGTTCATCTTCTTTACAACGCAGAAATCTCATGTTGAAGAGTATTTCTTTGGATGGAAAGACTTGGAGGAAGATCTGTATCACAAGACTGCATGCATTCATCTCTGTTTACTCTCCCAGCAAAGAACCAGTGGATCAACAAACACTGTGGACGATCTCTTGCTGACAATTTGTATCCAGATGAAAACAAGAAAAAATATTGTATCTCAGGTGAAGGGCAGGAATGTTTGAAAGGACATAGGGATTTTTTACGACCCAGAAAATGCAACAAGAATGACCCTGGAGATATATAATATAAATGTCATCTATGTAGCAAACACTTAAATCAAACCTCTGATCTCAGGAGAATCAATGAAACTAAAATAGGGGAAAAGATGCAGGAATGTAATTTTTGTGAGAAAGTCCTCAGGAATTGTTCTGACCTTAGACAACATGAGAGAACTAAAACTAGTGAGAAGAAAATGAATGCCATGTGTGTGGGAAAGCCTTCAGGAAGTCTTACAACCTTCAAAGGCAGGAGAAAATCCATACTGGAGAGAAACCATACAGATGCCATTGGTGCGGGAAAGCTTTTTGTAAATTATACAACCTTCAAATGTATTGAGGGCCACAGACAAGTCAAGATGGAGCCTGGCACTTTGCCAGGAGGAGTGGTTTGAGAAGTAATGCCAGCGAGCCATTAAGATGATGGAGATCCCTTAATGACTGACTGCTGTATCTAGATGATGTTAATTAAGTTAAGCTGTGTGTAATTATTAAAATGATGAGGATTCCTTAATGACTAATTGATGTATCTAGATGATGTTAATTGAAACAAGCTGTGTATAATGAGTTAGGTATAAATCCCTCTGCTGCCCTACAATAAAGGGGCTCCTGCTGTTTAAATCTTTACAAGTTGCTTGCCACCCCTTGGTTATCTTGCCAAGCCAGACTGCAGCACAAATTCATGAAAAAACTCACACAGGAGAGAAACCATATGAATGCCATGTGTGTGGGAAAGCCTTCAGCAAATCAGTTCATCTTAGTTGTCATCAGATAACCCACAGGAAAGAAACCATACCAATGTCAGTTGTGTGGGAAATCCTTTTGTAAATCATACAACCTTCAAGTGCATGAGAAAACTCACACAGGAGAGAAGCCATATGAATGTAATGTGTTTAGGAAATCCTTCAGCAAATCAGTTCACATTAGTCGTCATCAGATAATCCACACAGGAGAGAAACCATACCAATGTCAGTTGTGTGGGAAATCATTTGGTCTATCATACTACCTTAGAATACATGAGAGAATCCACACTGGTGGGAAACCATATGAATGCCATGTGTGTAAGAAATCCTTCAATCAAGCAAGCCACCTGAGACTGCATCAAAGAACACACACTGGAGAGAAACCCTACCAGTGCCACGTGTGTGGGAAATCCTTCAATCAATCGTGTTACCTTAAACCACACCAGAGAATCCACACTGCTGAAAAACCATATGAATGTCCTGTGTGTGGGAAAGTCTTCAGTCTATCATCTGACCTTAGACACCCTGAGAAAACACATATTGAAAAAAAAAAAACATTCAAATGTCACCTGTGTGGAAAAGCTTTCAGTACATGCCCTCTTCTGAGATGGCATGATAAAATACATACTGGAGAGAAACCATACAAATGCCCTGTGTGTTGGAAAGCTTTCAGCCAATCAGGGGGCCTTAGAGTTCACGAGAGAACACACACTGGAGCAAAATAACATACATGCCACCTATGTGGCATAGTCTTTGACCATCACCGTACCATTAAAAAATTGAAGAAGACTCACCTTGGAATGTAGCCTGTGTGGAAAGGCCTCTATTAATACCCTAACCTTAGAAAACACAAGCAAACTCAATGAGGAGAAACTACATGAGTGCCATCTAGGTGGGAAAAGCTTCAATCAATCTTATTGCCTTAGACTTCGTGAGAAAATGCACAAAAATCAATCATAGGAATGTCAGCTGTTTGAGATGTCTTGCCAATGTTCTGCATGTAGGAACCCATGATGGAGACAAATTTGAGTTCCTTTAACATATATTCTAACCTGGTATTGCAAGATATAATAACTAAAATTTTGACTTGTATTTCATATATGTCTGTTCCTACTCTTATTTTTTCTTTCCTACCACCTAATTTAAAAATAAACTGATTGTTGCTCAAGCTTATTCCTGATAAAAAGTACATTAAGTTACAAATGTTTGTGTACTCTTTTATCCCACAGATTCTGACATTGAAAGATCACTTCGTTCACTTAGTTCAAAGCACTTTTTATTTACTTCTCTTTTGCCTTCTTCCTTGCCATTTCATGTTGAAGGACTTGACATGTGGTGGTGTGGTTCTATAGATCTTAAGGGGATTGATTTCTAATATAATAAACCCTGCAGAAAACACAGTCTGCATGGTTTAAATTATTTAAATTATTAAAAAAGGTAATGGAAATGCTTAAAATTTGAACAATAAGATTGTACATGTCAAAACTGATCAAATTGCATGCTTCCAATTTGTGCATTTGATTGTTCTTCAACTTTACCTCAATAAAGCTATTTTTTAAAATGTGAAGGAACCTTCTACTCTACTTGTAAAATCCAAATGTGAGCAACCTAAAATTGATGAATCACCATTAATCAGTATGAAAAAAATTTTAAGTAATTTTAATCCGGTCTTGACAAACACAAGGGCCTGGAAAATAAGCCATAAGAATAAAATTTGATTTCTAAAACCTTAATAACTGATCTTTCTTAAACGGCATGAGTATTTTAGCCCCTTTCAAGAATATAATGTAGTAGTCTACGATTTCTATTCTCAGCTTTTAATATACTAGAGTGTTTGACAGGAAAGTCATATTGACAAGATCCAGGTCCTAGATAGGGTTTCCTCAATCCTGTGTACTTTCAGACCCAAACCACTCCCTTGTATTCCTCAGGAATTTCTTGAGCTTCATTCACATTGGTTCCCTTGTGTCCACTGGTGGGACTTTTGAGAACAATCCCATAAACAAACAAACAAAAAAAGTATTTTCAAGGATTTCACTTTCAAGTTAGATGTGCTCCCATCTCTCCATTTAATCTGGTATTCCAAAGGGGGAGCATGATGAATGATTAAATTTATAATAATAAGTTACAGTTGTATTCTTGTTACCCACATCAACAATAATTAAAAGTAGAATAAAACAGTTTTAATCTGAGAGACATAATGAGACAAAGAGTATGGTTGGCAAATTGTTGCCTTTATTGACATTTCCCCCATGTTATTTGAGCAAGAAAAAATTTTAATTTGTGCTTGAATTTGTAAAATATGTAGAAAGTAATGATTATGCCACATAAAGAGATATATTTAGTAATTTTTTCCCCTTTTTCCTGTGTTTTACCAGCCTCAGATTCAACTGTGTCTTGAAAATAAAGATGGAATTTGTTCCACCAGATTCTCTTTCTCAGCCTGTTCTCCATCTTTTACATATAAATCATTCAACTCTTGTTTGGATGTTGAATTTATGTTGTGAATTTTTGGAGGGAGAAGGGGAAATTCTCTGTGCTTCTTTTCTAGTTATGTGCAGCACATTGCCAGAAACTTAGTGGCAACACCAATAAAATCCATTAAGTCACAGATTAATAGGTCAGAAGTCCAAGTCAGAGCAGGTTGGATCCTCTGGAAGCCTCTCACAGGACCTCATGCAGGTGCTGGCTGCATCATGATCTCAGTGGGGCCTGTTGATTATCCCTCTCTCAGTCTTTGGGGATGGTGCAGTTCCTTGGGGGCTGTGGGGATCTGGACCTGAATTTTGACAGCCTGAGTTTTGTTTCCTCTCATATGTCTCCTTATATTCTGTGAGAATTTGCAGACTTGGGGTGTGTTTGTGTTTGTTGCAGTGTTTGATTCTTTGGGCTGGCTAGACGAGCACTGTACCACTGCACTGTACCCAGGCCCACAGTTGCTTCTTCTGTGCTTGAAGGAGAACTGTTCAGAGTTTGGTGCTGTCTGCAAACCTCCTAACACAAGTAATAGATTCATGTTACACCACTCAGCTTTTCAGGTTCTCTCAGGTGCCACCCCTTTGATTAGCTCACAGTGTCTGTAATTGCATGAGCAAACTACCCCCCTCATTGACAGTTTTTGTGGCTGTGAACAAAATATATGACAAGAACAACTTATAGAACAAGTATTTTGTTTTGGACTCAGTTTTAGAGTTTCAGTCCATGGCCACCTGACTGCAATGCTTTAGCCCTGAGGTGAGGCAGAACATCCTGGCACAAGGACATAAGAGAGGAAAGATACTCTGCTAATGGCAACCAGGAGCAGAGAGAGTGAGGAGCCAGGGATGAGGTGCTTATTCCCCAAGGCCATTAGGGGACTATTTCCTCAGGCTCTGGCCCAACTTCCAACAGTTTCCATCCAGCAGCCCATTCAAATTATTGGCCAATTAATTCACTGATCAGATCACATCGATGTCTCCTAATGTTATCATCTCACCTCCAAAATTTTGGAACATTTCTAGATTTTTAATATCAGACTTTAAGGGAGACTTCATTTCCAAGCCATAGTCAAGAAAGAGAGCAGGGTGAGGACAATTATGGTGACTGAGAGCCACAGGGAACCTCATCAGACAGGAGAGCACCTCATAGATGAATCCTTGGGTATCAGATCCTTCTTCAGCTGTAATTGTACCTCAGCATGTAATTTAGGAAATCTAGTCTTTCAGTGTCAGGTCACATCCTATCCAGTGGCTAGGACACTCTTGTTGCCCAAACTGTCACAACCCCCAATCACCCTGACAATCAAAGCCTCAAGAACCTCAAAAATAAAATAAAATGAAAGCTCACTGGTAGCTATTCAATGAATAACAAACGCTCTGAAGAGTAGGACATTGAGGCAGAAACAGAAGAGCTCATTTCCTTAACAATTCCACCTCTGGCTAGGCACCCAAGAGAAGCCTAAAATTCCAGAGACTCCAGAGCCCCAGGCAGAAAAATCCCAAGGTGAAAGCCAGCCTCTGCAATATGGTGAGGCCCTGAGCAACATAAGTGGCCCTACCTCAAAAAATGAAAAGAGGCCATATAGTTTCTTCACAAAAACATGGGCAAATGAACAGACACTTCCCCAAAAAGAAATACAAATGCCCAAAAAACTCTTGAAAAAAGTGATTGATATCATTAGGTTATCAAGAAATGCCAATGATAAACAGAAAAGATACCAGCTCACACCAGTTAGAATGAATATCACCAAAGAAATAAAAATGTAACAAATGCTGACAAGGATGTAGAACCTTAATGTGTAGAAGTTAAATCTTATATAGTTGTGAGGTCACTTGGTGATCAACATATCTGTTAACGAATTGGAAACAGTTCAATTTAAACGTGTGTGTTTGTATGCACACACGCACATGTGTGTGCGCATGCAGCCAAATCTCGAAGAGTGCCAAACAAACCTTGGGCGTCTATAGTATTCAGTGTCTCTGATGTGTGGATTAGAAATGTTTGAGGCTCTGGCCATTCAATTTTTGTTTTGCATACCGTTTGCTGTTTACAATAGGAACTAGAAAGTGCAATGCCAACCTCTCTGTGCAAGAACAGTTTCACCCTAATGTGGCAAATTCCATTTTGACTTGCTATTGGCAAGGATGACAGAGACCAATCTGTGGACTTACCTCCTGGCCCTTCATGGAATCAGCCCCCGGGCAGTGCTGGCAGAGTGCTGAACTTTTGCTTTAATATGATAAAGTTTCTTACCATTTTTGCACAGATTATTTCACCTAAACAGATGCCATCTGGTTCCACCCACATCCTTAGAACAGTAATGATTTGTATACTTCAAAATAGATAGAATAGGTACTTTGGATATTCTTACACAATTACATGGTATCATTGAGGAAGTAGATTTACTCAATGAACAGAGAAGTGGAAATATCAGGTGGTACTCTGTAGATATACACAATTATTCTATCAATTAACAGGAAAAAGAAACAAAGATAGAGATGGTATGCAAGTTCCCTTTTTCTTTATTTATTTTCAATTTACTTTATTTCACACTTCAGTCAACTTATAAATTCAAATACCTTTGGCACAACTGGGTGTGGTATTCCATATTTGCATCAACTCATTAATTTTGTATATTCAACAGGAGAGTAACATTTTATGTGAAACTATTTTTATTTGTTATGTATGTATTTGTTTATCTAGCTGCTAGAATTGAACCCAGGAAAGCTTTACCACTGAGCTACATCCCCAGTCCTTTCAGTTTTTATTTTGAGAGAGTCTTGCTAAGATCTGATGGTCTCGCTAAATTCCTAGTGCAGGCCTCCAAATTGCAACCCTCCTGCCTCAGTCTCCTGAGTTCCTGAGATTAAAGTGTGTACCACCAGGTCCAGTTAATGTGCAATTATTTCTTTATTTGAGAAGCCAAGGTGGAGGATGAAGCAATATAGTGACAATTGTACAAAGTATTGTGTTCACTTTACAAATGTGCATGTATCAAAATATTTAGGTATAAAGAAATGTTAAGTGATCCATTTCAAAATATCCCAGAGATGATTAGAATAGATGTAATTCAGTCCCACTGATAGGATTAGAAGTGCTATCATGTGGCCTTGAATGGCGACCCCATCAAACTGCCCCAAAGGATCTCTATGTATCTAGGGTGATATTTTCTCCTTAAAGTGGTCTAGATTTTTAGTGAACAAATTCCTCTGAAGTCTGTCAAATTTCCTTAATTTAATTTGTAATAATACAATGTAAAATAATTTATAGAATCAAATACAGAAATTACAGACATAATGGTGACATACATTAGGTCATTAAAAAGTAAAAATTCAACTCTCTTAGAATGTTTGCTTTTAAAATATTTCTGGGAAAGAATGATGCACCTATTAGATATCCCTGAAAATACCCCAAATTATTTTTTAATGGATAGAAACAAATTACATATGTTTCCCAAGTACACAATTTACAAGTTATATTATTGAGATATGACATAAATACTTAGCAATAGACTCCAAAATCATACATAAAATATCAGACTTTGAAATTTAAAATAGTATTTCAGAGAATAAAGATAACTGTGAGTTGAATATTAAAATGTTCTGGAAATTACTGAGTTGATCCAAGTATGAAATACCACACAAAAGTGTAAAATAAAATAAGTTGAAAGTAAATAAAGAGAAGGGAACTTGCATACCACCTCTATCTTTGTTTCTTTTTCCTGTTAATTGATAGAATAATTGTGTTTATCTGCAGAGTACCACCTGATATTTCCACACCTCTGTTCATTGAATAAATCTACTTCCTCAGTTATACCTTAAAGATGTATGAGAACATCCAAAGTTCCTATTCTATCTATTTTGAAGTATACAAATCATTACTGGTATGGAGATATGGGTGGAACAAGATGGCATCTGTTTAGGTGAAATAATCTGTGCAAAAATGGCAAGAAAGCCTGCCTTATTAAAGCAAAGGCTCATCCCTCTACCAGCACTGCCCGGAGGCTGGTTCCATGAAGGGCCAGGAGGTGAGTCCACACATTGGTCTCTGTCACCATTGCCAAAAGCAAGTCAAAATGGAATTGGCCACATTAGGGTGAAACTTCTCTTGCACAGAGAGGTTGGCATTGCACTTTCTAGATCCTGCTATAAAAAGCAAACAGTCTACAAAATAGAAATTGAATGACCAGAACCTCAAAAATTCCTAATCTACACATCAGAGATACTAAATAGTATAGACTCCCAGGCTTTGTGGGCCCTCTTCGAAATTTGTTTGCATGCACACATATGCATGCCCATGCATACAAACACACGTTTAAATTGAACTATTTCCAATTCATTAACAAATAGATATGTTATTGATCATCGTATGTGACCTTACAACTATGAGTTTTAACTCACAAACCTTCTATATCCTTGCCAACATTTGTTATATTTTTATTTCTTTCATCTGGTTATCATTGCATTCCTTGAAAACTAGTGATATCCAGCACCCTTTTCAAGTGTTTGTTGGCCATTTGTATTTTTTCTTTCTTTCTTTCTTTCTTTCTTTCTTTCTTTCTTTCTTTCTTTCTTTCTTTCTTTCTTTCTTTCTTTCTTTCTCTCTTTCTTTCTTTCTCTCTTTCTTTCTTTCTTTCTTTCTTTCTTTCTTTCTTTCTTTCTTTCTTTCTTTTTCAGGTAGGGGCTCTCTATGTTGCTTAGGGCCTCACCATATTGCAGAAGCTGGCTTTCAAATTGTGAAGTTCCTGCCTGGGGCTCTGGAGTCTCTGGGAGTATAGGCTTGCCCTTAGGAACCTAGCTAGAGTGTTAAGGAAATTGTTAAGGAAATGAGCCCTTGTGTTTCTGCCTCAATGTCCTACTCTTCAGTGGGTTTGTTATTCATTGAATAGCTACCAGTGAGCTTTCATTTTATTTTATTTTTGAGGCTCATAATGCTTTGGTTGTCAGAGTGATTGGGGGTTGTGTCAATTTGGACAACAAGGATGTCCCAGCCCCTGGGTAGGATGTGACCTGATATTGAATGATTAGTTTTTCCAAATTACATCCAAAGGTGGAATTACAGCCTAAGAAGGATCTGACACCCAAGGCTTCATCTTTGAGGTGCTCTTTTGTCTCATGAGGCTCACTGTGGCTCTCAGTCACTATCATTGTCCTCACCCTGCTCTCTTGTCCATGACTACGGCTTGGAAATGAGGTCTCCCTTAAAGTCTGATATTAAAAATCTAGAAATGTTCCAAAATTTTGGAGGTGAGATGATAACATTAGGAGACATCGATGTGATCTGATCAGTGAATTGATTGGCCAATAATTTGAATGTGCTACTGGATGGAAACTGTTGGAGTTGGGCCAGAGCCTGAGGAAATAGTCCCCTAATGGCCTTGGGGAATAAGCACCTCATCCCTGGCTCCTCACTCTCTCTGCTCCTGGTTGCCATTAGCAGAGTATCTTTCCTCTCTTATGTCCTTGTGCCAGGATGTTCTGCCTCACCTCAGGGCTAAAGCATTGCAGTCAGGTGGCCATGGACTGAAACTAAAACTGAGTCCAAAACAAAATGCTTGTTCTATAAGTTGTTCTTGTCATATATTTTGTTCACAGCCACAAAAACTGTCAATGAGGGGGGTAGTTTGCTCATGCAATTACAGACACTGTGAGCTAATCAAAGGGGTGGCACCTGAGAGAACCTGAAAAGCTGAGTGGTGTAACATGAATCTATTACTTGTGTTAGGAGGTTTGCAGACAGCACCAAACTCTGAACAGTTCTCCTTCAAGCACAGAAGAAGCAACTGTGGGCCTGGGTACAGTGCAGTGGTACAATGCTTGTCTAGCCAGCCAAAGAATCAAACACTGCAACAAACACAAACACACCCAAATCTGCAAATTCTCACAGAATATAAGGAGACATATGAGAGGAAACAAAACTCAGGGTGTCAAAATTCAGGTCCAGATCCCCACAGCCCCCAAGGAACTGCACCATCCCCAAAGACTGAGAGAGAGAAAATCAACAGGCCGCACTGAGAACATGATGCAGCCAGCACCTGCATGAGTTCCTGTGACAGACTTCCAGAGGATCCAACCTGCTCTGACTTGGACTTCTGACCTGTAAGTCTATGACTTAATGGATTTTATTGGTGTTGCCACTAAGTTTCTGGCAATGTGCTGCACATAACTAGAAAAGAAGCACAGAAAATTTCCCCTTCTCCCTATAACAGCTCACAACATAAATTGAACATCCAAAGATTTAAATGATGCACATGAAAGATATGGAGAACAGGCTGAGAAAGAGAATCATGTGAAACAAATTTCATTTGTATCTTCTAAATCCAGTTGATTCTGACATTGTTGAAAACCAGGAGAAAAGAAAAAAACTACCAAATATATCTCCTTGGTGGTATAATCAAGACTTTCTACATATTACACAAATGCCAGCACAAATTAATGTTGGTTTTCTTGTTCAAAGAACATGGGGAAATTATCATTAAATGCAACAAATTGCAAACCAAACTTTTTGTTTCATTATGTCTCTCACATTAAAATTGTGTTTTTTTCTGTTTTAATTATTGTTGATCTGAGTAATAGGAGTACAACTGTCACTTAATAATGTAAATTCAATCATTCAACTTGCTTCACCTTTGCAAATACCAGATTAAATGGAGATATGAGAGAACATTAAACTTGAATGTGAAGTCCTTGAAAATGCAATTTAAAAAAAAAAAAACTTGTTTAATTCTGAAAAGTTCCCCCAGTGGACACAAGGGAACCAATGTGAATGAAGCTCAAGAAGTTCCTGAGGAATACAAGGGGGTGGGGTATGTTCTGAACATACACAGGATTGAGGAAACCCTGTCTAGGACCTGAACAGTGTCAATATGACTTTCCTGTCAAACACTCTGGTTGGTTGAAAGCTGAGAGTTGAAATTGTAGGATACTACATTCTTTTCTTGACAGGGTTTAAAAAGCATATGCCATTTAAGAAAGATCACTTATTATGACCTTTTAAATCAAACATCATTCATATGGCTTATTTTACAGGGACTTGTGTATGTCAGGAGAGGATTCAAATTACTTCAACTTTTTTTCATATTGATTAAGGGTGTTCTTCAATTATGGGGTGCTCAGATTTAGATTTCACAAGTACAATTGAACATTTCTTTACATTTTTTCCATGGATTTATTGAGGTAAAATTGAAGTACAATAAAATGCACATATTGGAAGCATACAATTTGATAGTTTTGACATGTACGTAACTAATACAATCTTATATTTTAAATTTGAAGCATTTCCATTGCCTTTTAAAAAAGTTAAAATCATGCAGATTGTTTAATGCATAATTGATTATATTAGAAATCAATCACCTTAAGATCTATAGAATCCCATCACCACACTTCAGGTCCTTCAACACAAAATGGAACACCTATACATACCTCACAGGTCAAGGAAGAAGGCACCAGAGAAGGAAATAAACAGTGTTTTGAAAGAAGTGATAATAAAAGCTTCAAATATTCGAATTTCTGGGATAAAAGAGCACTCAGATGAACATTTATAACTTAACATATTACTAAGAAAGAAGCTAGGTTAAGAATCAAATAATTTTCAAATTTGGAAGTAGGAAAAAATATGAATAGGAGCAAAAATATGTGAACTACAGACAAAAAAAATTTGGTTATTATATCTTGTAATAGCAGGTTAGAATATATGCTACAGAAACTCAAGTTTGTCTCCATCATGGGTTCCTACATGCAGAACATTGGCAGGACCTCCCAAACAGCTGACATTCCTACGATTGATTTTTTGTACATTTTCTTGTGCAGTCTAAGGTAGTAAGATTGACTGAAGCCTTTCCCACATAGATGCCACTCATGAGGTTTCTCTCCATTGAGCTGGCTTGATTTTTCTAAGGTCAGGGTCTTAAAGAGAGGCCTTTCTACACAGGCAACATTCCAATGGCCACTCTCCAAAGGCAAGTCATGTTTCATTTTTCCATACTAGGGTGATGGCCATGGAGTATGCCACACAGGTGGCATGCATGTCATTTTTCTCCAGTGTGTGTTCTCTCATGAACTCTGAGACCAGATGATTGACTGAAGGCTTTCCCACACACAGGGCATTTGTATGGTTTCTCTCCAGTATGTGTTTTCTCATGGTGTCTCAGGCATGTACTGAAAGCTTTTCCACATAGGTGACATTTGTATTGTTTGTCTTCAATGTGTGTTTTCTCATGTTGTCTAAGGCCAGATGATAGACTGAAGGCTTTCCCACATACACCACATACATATGGTTTCTCACCAGTGTGGATTCTCTGATGTGGTTTAAGGTAACAAGATTGACTGAAGTATTTCCCACAAAGGTGGCATTGATAGGGTTTCTCTCCAGTGTGTGTTCTCTGATGAAGTTTAAAGTAGCATGTTTGATTAAAGGATTTCTCACATAATTGACATTGATATGGTTTCTCTCCCGTGTGGATTATCTGATGACTACTAAGGTGAACTGAATTGCTGAAGGCTTTCCCACACACATGGCATTTGTATGGTTTGTCTCCAGTGTGAATTTTTGCATGTATTCTAAGGTAGCATGATTGACCAAAGGATTTCCCACACAATTTACATTGGTATGGTTTCTCTCCCATGTGGGTTATCTGATGACGACAAAAGTGAACTGATTTGCTGAAGGCTTTCCCACACACATGGCATTTGTATGGTTTCTCTCCTGTGTGGATTTTATCATGCATTTGAAGGTTGTATAATTTACAAAAAGCTTTCCCACACCGATGACATTGTATAGTTTCTCTCCAGTATGGACATTCGCATGCATTTTAAGTTTGTAAGACTTCCTGAAGGCTTTCCCATAAACGTGGCATTCATTTTGTTTATCACCTGTTTGGGTTCTCTCATGTTGTCTATGCTTAGAGCAGTAACTGAAGACTTTCTCAGAAAAATTATATTCACAATTCTTTTCCCTTGTTCTAGTTTCATTGAGTCTGCTTAGATCAGAGGTTTGATTAAAGGATTTGCTGCATAGATGACATTCATATTGTATCTCTCCAGGGTCATTCTTGTTGAATTTTCTAGGTTGTAAACAGTTCCTATGTCCTTTCAAATATTCTTGCCCTTCACATGAGACACAATCATTTTTCTTGTTTTCACCAAGATACAAATTGTCATCAAGGGATCGTGCACAATGTTTGTTGTCCCAGTGGTTCCTTTCTTTTCTCCATTTTAAGGAATACTCTTTAAAATGGGATTCCTGTTTTGTAAAGAAGATGAACATTTCTTAACAATGTCTCCATATAAACTTAATTTTTCTACCTAAGAATCTTAGAACAATCTATTGTAATATGAAAATGAAAATCTTCTTACTTTTAATTTCATGAACATTGTAGATAATTCCCAGGTGAGCCAAGTATTTTCCATTTACTAGTATTTTATTTAAAGGGGCTCTGATTAACTTGATGGTCTTCAATATTTCAAACAGCTACATGAGAAATGCTTGTGCATTTGGAATCTTTTTAATTTCTCCCAGAATGCAAGCTATACAGATGTTTAACACAGAAGTTGTGTATTCCCAACATAATGACAGCCATCAAATTGTACTTGGTCACTAATTTATTCCACAGACAGGTTTTTAACTTACATAATTAGTGTTCCCATTCTTGAAACTTACCATTGACCTGTTGATGGGTGTAGCCTTTCTTTTCAAAACTGCTCTGCATATCATTTCATGTTTTTGATATTCATTTTCCATCCCTAGAAGAGTTGGAAATACAAATTGGTAGCATGAAATTCAGAGACACAAATTTGAAAGTCAACAATCTCATGAGAATGTCTTTTTTCATCATTGACTCTTTCATGGAGGATATGGCTTAGATAAAAAAAATATATATCTTGGAAAAATAGAACACTGGGAATTATAAAAAAATCATCATAGAATTATTGTTAAAAAAGTAATGGAGAAAAAATTTAAAGGGGAAAATCTGAAAAAGAGACATGAAAATTGACCTAAAAAACACACTAACAGGTTTTCCCCTCAAAGAAAATATACATATAGAGGAAACATTTTGATTTTAGATTAAAAGAAGCTACATCATACATGAGAAATTTTGTCCCATGGTCCCCTACTATATTTTAGACAACCACATTAATTTCACAGCTATGTCAGTTAATATTTCCAAGCTCAATCACTGGCTGGGCAACCATCTCTGTAGAATCACAAATGTCTCTGTCTCTTACCTGCACTCTGCCTTGGGAGAAATCCTGTCCCTTCTCCCATCCACAGGATTTTTCCTTCCTCCAGATACAAATTTACATCTGATTTGCAGAACAGATACCCTTTGCATGGTAAAAAAAAAAAGCAATTGGATTTTAGCATTTCTGCCAAGAAATGTGCATTAGTGACAAGGCCAAGAAGATGAGTTAACAACAATAGAGAACCAAGGCACTGGGAGAAAGTATTTAGCAGAGAAAATTTTGAAGTTCACTCACTGCAGTCGAATAAAAGTTAGAATGCTCCCATACCAGGGGGACTTAAGGCACCCATGCTCACAATTACATTCAAAGAATGCCAAATCAGCAGTTCTTTCAGGCACTTCATCTCTGCACTAAATATTACTTTCAAATGGAATCCAAATAATCACACAAAAATGTTTAGAATTCTCTTGTTTTGGTATTCAATCCTCCAGCACAGTGACAATATAAGTATAATTATTTATAAATATTAGGTCTATGTATAATTTAACTTTAATGGATACATAACATTATGATGTGCACTATATTGTAGTGTGGTGTAAAATAAGTTGTAATTAAAGTAATAAACAAGAACAGCTTTCTTGCATGTAATTATAAGTTCTATGAGAAAGTCAGGACAGAGATTGGAATTGAATAGAGAGAGGCTATTCCAGATACTGTTATTGAAGAAATAGGTATACCCTCACATCTTTCATATATATCATTAATGGATTTACCAACTGATACCAGATGATTAATGATTTCCAGCATCACTGATCCATGTAGCATTTTCTGAGATGGCTCCAGCATGGCCCACTCTTCTTGGGTGAAACTTGCTTGCATCTTCAATGGTCACCAATACCTAGAACGGTATTGACAAGCTAGTTTAGGAAGAGCAAGGAGATCAATTTCACAAAAGAAGGGTTGAGAGGACAGCATGAGGCAGAGGGGAAACTAGGTGTGCAGGAGATCAAACTGTTAAAGCACCAGCCTATTCATTTTCAGCTCCCAACCTGCTTACTTTCAGAAACCCAGAATGTACATACATTGAATTCACAGAATTTATAGTAAAGGAATATGGAATGATAGAGAATCATGAAATATGAAAAAAAATTAAGGACTGGTAAGAATAACTTTCAATCAGGGTATTATAATAAAAATGATCTTGATTAATTGTTTTTTTTTTTCAGGGGATTATCAAAAGTTGACATTTGGGCTGGGGATGTGGCTCAAGCGGTAGCGCCCTCGCCTGGCATGCGTGAGGGCCCGGGTTCAATCCTCAGCACCACAAACAAACAAAGATGTTGTGTCCACCAATAACTAAAAAATAAATATTAAAATTCTCTCTCTCTCTCTCTCTCTCTTTAAAAAAAAAGTTGAAATTTATTCCATAAAACTCTAAGTTTAAAATTGCAAAAAAGAAATTATTTCTCATGCCTTCTCTAGCCTAGATTGTTTATTTTTTCTTAGTATTACTTGAATGCCTGTGGCACTGCATCAACAGAATTCAGCTTCTGGAATATCTGCCTCCATGTTGGGCTGTGAGGTTCTACTCCTCACTCATTTCCCTCACCTGAATTCACCACAATCCAAACATCATTGCAATAAGTAGCATCATTAATTAGCAATTATTTCAAACGAAGTCATAGGCAGAATGTGAGATTCAATATGTCCCATTCCTTCTGGAAGTACACAGCCAGGAATGGTACCATGGTATAATGGTGTCCTAACAGGAAGGACATCAGCTGCCTGCTGATGAGTTCCTGACCCATGATGACAGATGCAGAGTTGTGGGGTACAGGACTAACTCCTGCTTGCACTGAAGACTTGGCATCTCTGTCAATAGGGGGAAAATTTCAATAGAAAAGCCATTCACTGCTCACCCACCGATGGATTGTTAGCCATGATTTTGCTTTCTGCAATCTTGCTCTTCACTCACATAGTCCAAACAATTTGCAGAAAATACTGTGGATGAAGAAGAAAAATCATGATATTCAACACATTTAGAAGACATCCTGACTCCTCTCTCATGAAATCCTAGACATTCTTTTGTCTAAATGCAGTGCTAACACTGGGAAAATTCAGATTGCCCAAGAGTTTTAGGTGCAGTACTCTGTTCATATTCCAAGGTCAAAATTCAAAAGAATGTGAACATGATCGCTAACAAAAATGAAGGAATTAAACCTCCATACATGCATTTACATATATATGGAGAACCTTGATTTTCACATGTGAATTGCCCGATAAAGGGTCCAGAGTTATAAAATGCTCTTAGATTTTGAAGAAATATCACTTTTTTAACCAACATGTAGACTTTGGTTTCCACTTCTAGGGAAATATTGTGGAATTTCTCAGATTTCACTGATTTTGCTCTGTTTGTTAGCAGTGGTTCTCTAAGTTAAATTGTGTCCCCTTGGAGTCTCACTCCCTGCCAACCCTCCCTCACCCATGAGGTAGATCTATTCTTCCTGGATTTAGGAGCAATCAAGTCAGGATCTCTATTATGAAAGCATGAATCAACTCAAGTTGATTTCCATTTTGAGGAATCAATGGCACCATCCTGCCAATCCAGCCCTTATAGTTCCATTTAACCAAATCAGCTTAAGTACTGGGTCCTAGTGGGAGTGTCAGGGCTGGTCACATTAATGTAAATTAAAGTTGTTCAGAAATGATGCTCATAGATGATGACTGGGGATCAGGATGAAATCTATTTGATTAGTCTGGTCATTTGTTAATGTGCTAGTTGAAACCTTTGAAATCCTGTTCAATATCCATCCATCATCAGCTGTGATATCTGTTTTTAATTATAGATCCATAAATATGAGACAGATATTTATAAATTGTAGTGTATCCATCAACATATCCTAAATTTTGTGGAGGAATTATGATTTTTACTACTATCCATCAACATATCCTAAATTTTGTGGAGGAATTACAATTTTTATTATGAAGACTAAAATTCACTCACATTACTGTGTCTCCACTGAAAAAAGAGAAAAATCCAGGTGCATGATGCACACCTGAAAGACCAGCCACCCAGGAGGCTGAGGCAGGAAGACCAAAGTTCAATGCCATCCTCAGAAATAGCCAAGCTCTAAACTACTAAGTGAGATTCTGTCTCAAAATACAAAATAATAATAATAATAAAATAAAATAGACTGGGATGGGGATGGGACTCAGGGGTTAAGCATCCCTGTGCTCAATCCCTGCTCTCAAAATATGAAAAATAAAAATAAAAAATAGAGTGCTGGGAATGTAGCTCCGTGACATGATTTCCCTGAGTTCTATCCCAATGAAAAACAAAGAAACAAAACAAAGAAACACAAAACAGGACAAAAAAAGCACCAATAATTTATTAATTTGTGATTACAATTTTTCCAATATTGGGTTATTATCATAACCCTGTTGATTAAAGGGCAATTCATAATTTAAAAATTACCTAAACAAAGATTCACATGGTCTTCAATATATGATGAATTTATCCAACTGGAAAATATGACAGCAACAATTTTATCTTTTTTTCCCTTTTAGCTGAGCACAATGTCTTTGAACACACCAACACAACCTCTAAGCTGACCTGCGATAGTGCCTCTGCTGTTAAAGAGCACAAGCCCTACCTGTCAGGGCACTGTCTTCCTTCTCATCTATCAAGCTCACTCTCCTTTCCCAGACTGTGCTTATTTTCTAGTTATGTGCAGCACATTGCCAGAAACTTAGTGGCAACACCAATAAAATCCATTAAGTCATAGAGTCACAGGTCAGAAGTCCAAGTCTCTTCAGTGTCCCTTCTCTGAGAACAGGCAATCTCTGCTTGACTTCCTTTTTTATATGGATAATCAGTTACTAAATCTAATCAGGGCCACATTCCAGGGACACACCCTGGCTTCACAGACTCTGATCCTATTCTGTCTTCAGCTGGGAACACACCCTCTCAGGCTGATTGGATATCCCAGACTACATTAAATCTGTTTCTCCACACATAGTTTGAGATCAATGAGGGAAGGCCACTCCTGAGAGGGAATTTGCAAGATAACTTGGGTCTTCATTCACTTATAAATAGCCCTGGGTCCATCCTGTGCATGGGAAGCATTCTAATGATAGGAATCTGGCCAGAAATCTGGCAGATAAATGTCCCATGGGCAAAAGGCACAATTGCCTGGCAGAATAGTGGATTTTAAAACATAATGAAAGGTGAATAAAAAATTTTCAAGAAGAAAATGGTTTAACAAAAAAAAAATTGTTATTGTGATGGAGAGGGCCATGTTAGGGCATGGGCCAAATTGTATTTCCAAGAAGATATCGATAATTTGTTGCAAGGGTCTTCTGAAAATGGCCAGTCGAGGAACCCAGTGCACAGCCACTGCTGTCCAAGGCTGAATGGGAAACACAGTTCTGTAGAGATTGAGAAACTACTGTTGATAGACCCAACCTGATCTTTTCTTAAAATTGGGCATCTTGCCACAAAGCCATGAAAAGATAATTTTGGCTTTACTATAAATTACTGCAAATTCTGAACCTGCTTGGAATGCCTCCCAGGCCTTGAACTCACCCATGCCTGGCTCTCTGACCAGATAGTATAACCCTCTCTGAAACTTTAGTGATGCCTCACAAATCTTGGCTTTCTCTGGCCAGACAATGACCCTGTCTGAGGCTCTAATGGTCCTCATAAATTCTGATGTTGGGGCCAGCAAAAAATGTAAACTACCATTAGTGTGATTTTGTCAGAGTTCTGTTATCTGTAACCCCCCTTTGTGTAACTTTCTGGGCTATAAAGCTGGGCTGCAGGAAAGCTGGGTGCTGTCTTATTTTCGCCATTTTGGAAGGGAGAGGCACCTGGCCGGTTGAAATAATAACCTTGCTTTAATTTGTTTTTAATTGGAGGCAGTGGTGTTTTATTGCATCCTGGTCTAACACTGTGATTCCATTTTTGAAACCCAGCTTCTACCTGAAGGCCTGTCCAAAGGGAGGTGGTGGTGACCCTTGTCCTTGGAAAAACCAACAGAGCACTCCTAGGCACCTAGCAACTCTGCTTAGTTGTTTGTCTGCTAATAACAGGAGAGATCTGTGATGCCAGGTGTCCCTGACTCAGTTAGGCTAGGTGAGATAGCAACCCCCTAGCAACCACCAATCAGCATGAGACAGGGAAAATACCTGGGATGCCAGATATCCCCCCAGTAGTCTCAGTGGTTGATAACATGTTAGGAAACCATGTAGTTTAGCATGTACACCCCTGAAGGCTTAAACCAATCAGTTCAAATGTATCCACCTCTTAAACTCACCAATCACCCCTACCCAACTGCTTCCCTCCAGTGAATGTGCTAATCAGTGCTCAGAGTTGTTGTTTGATTTTCCCATGGTGTGAAATGTTTTGTGAGTGATGTTGTGACACATAGAGTATCCCCTAAAAACCTATAAAATCTCACTGAACAAAGGACCAGGACTCACTCTTCAGGACCCCTGTGTCAGAAATGGTTGTGAGTCCAGGCTCAAGCTTGCAATAAGGACTCTTGTATGATTAAATTGGATTCGGCTCCAGGAGTTCTATTGGGGTCCCATGAATCTGGCATTATGTATTGGGGGTCCCATGAATCTGACATTATAAAATGAGATGAGGTAGAAAAAAGAGGGAAGATCTAGAGGGTGTCTCCCAGGGTTAGAGGCCAGAGGAGGAGAAGATTGTCAGTTTTGAGAATAAAAGGTGAATGTATAAAATGAGCAGACTGTGGGGACAAGTAGTGGCAAGGGTAAAAGGTGAAGAGGAAGCAGGCTGTGTTTTCCAGCAATTTCACAGTCTGAGCTAGAAAACCATTCTGATACGAAGAAGGAATCAGTATGGGAGAGAAATTGGCTTTTCCCAGCAATGTAGAGAATGTGGGAGTCTTGCCAGCTTACAGAACCTCTGTGTCCACTTGCTGCCCAAGAAATTAGAAATCCCTGCAGTTTCTTTTGGTTTTTGTTTGGTTTGTTTTTTTTTTCTTTTATTATTCTTTGTTTTGGTGAAGCCAGAATTAGACAGGCAGTCAGCATAGATAGGCAAATCAAATCAGGTCAGAGGAAGAGGCCATTTTGAGTTAGTCTGGAAGTTGGACACTGTCCCCTGAGGGATCAAAATGTTAATTCCCTTAGGGAGCTTTCTCCACACTCAGGGAGAACCTACCCAAGCTCCAACCTGTTGCTAAGGTGACCTGTCTCAGGAATTGCCCCTCCCTATAGTGATCTATAAGGTTGTTAATGAATGTGCCCTGAGCTGCTCCATCCTGCCCTTTGCCCTTCAGCCAAACTTTTTCCCACCTTTTGACCATCCTGCTGAGCATTTCCTTGGCCTAGTCCTGTAAGCAAGAAGGAGAAAGATAAGAAGAGGGAAGGAGAACAAAGGAAGTCTAGGACATATAAAAAGGGCAGGACACCTCACTTCTTGGGGTACCAGGATAGCAGCTATGGCGCCCTTCTCCCTCCCAGGAGAAGTCTGTTACCCAGTTTTAAATAAACCCTGCTTTATATGCTTGCCTCTGCATGCTTCTCTAATGCTACACTTCAACATGTGAGGGAGCAGAACTTGTAATGAGGTATCATTGGGATTGCTTTTGTTTGTGTACCCAAGATGAAGTGGCCATGGGTCCTGTATTTTCACTGACTTCCATGCCCAAGTCTTGAGTCCACCTGGACACAGGAGTGGGAATGTGCTAAAGTTTTACCAGGAGCTTTGGGCAGTGACAGAAAGTTTGGCTTCTAGGCTGTAGGTCTGCAGAGTGGAGACAACCAAAAGGGGAGTTCCATTTCAAAGAGGGGATCTGAACTCTCAGATAGGGACAAAGCCATTGGGACATAAAACTGTGTATAGTTGGGGTGTGGAAAGGTTCTACCTTCAGCATTCTAGCTCAGTATGCCCCAGTTCCAGGCAATTTCCAGACTCCCCCCCCCCCAGCACATGGAAAGCACCTGAGTCTTGCAATCTGTACTGACTCACAGGCTGTTCAGGAGAGGGGACTGGCCAGCATCTGCAGCCAGAGCCACACTCCCAATATAGACAGAAAAAGAGAGCCGCTCTGAGGATTTATTCTGCTCTGAACAGGAAAATTTCTTCCAACACTCATTAGCAGGCAAGAAGCAGGCAGTGCTAAGCAGACAGACCCCTGACAAGTTTGTCCAGTTTGGGTCAAAGTTGAGATGCAAAAATGAGTAGAATAATTTCATGTCAAAAACACTTTCATACTCAGGGATGTTAAATCCAAATCTATGGAAACCTCGCCATTTTAAAATCCTCAGCAAGGACAAAACCCAGATCCCTTTGTGATTGTTTTTGCACTACTTCTTTACTCTCAAGTGTCCTGTAAAATCTCCCCACATTCGTTCTTTCAAAGATCTATTAAATGGGCAAACTTTTCAATTACCTGGAATTTTCCTCAGTAGTTTTCTCTCTTCTCCATCCCTTTCATTACTCTTTCATTCTTCTTCCTCTTATTTTTCTGTGGTCTTCCTTCCCTTTCTCACTTGTTTCCTTTGTATTTTCTTTTTCATCCCCTTCCAATACATTGAGTAGTGTTCATCGTTTGACTAATGCTTAAGGCTTCAGCTACTGTTGAACCACAACACAAAGACTCCAATTTTACATCAAATTAAAGAAAGCTTATAATGTGTACACAAGAGAGCTGGCCAGTGACTATCTCACCCCAAAAGCTGGGCCAGAGAACAGCAACAACTCACAGGAAAGAAAAGGTTTTTATCGCACAAAAAGTTACAAAGGGAGTGTTGTGGTACCTTACAGCTAACAGGGATCTGGCAAATGTAATTGTTAATGATCAGGTTAATGATCTACATGGCTTAACATTTCAAGGTAGAGAGTAAATTGAGATTCTAACATCAGAATTATGAGGCACTGCTCAGGTTTTAATGAGGGTTGTTATCTGGTCAAGGAGAGCCAGGCATGGGTGAGCTCAGAGGATGGGCAGGAATTCCAAACAAGTTTGTACAACAGAGGGTCAGGCCAAATAGAAATCTTACTATTTTATTCTAAAACCAAAACTAACTTTTCATAACTTTGTGACAAAAGACTCCCAACCTTAAAATGGAATTAGGCTGGGTTCATCACCATCTATTGTATTTATTTCTTACTTTTCTCATATTGAACATAGTTTTAGAGATCAATAGTAAATTTTCAACATATGTTAATGAAATGTTATCATATGTTACATGGATGGCTAAAAGTGAGCTCTACTCTCCTCTCTAATTGGAACTGGAGATTGAACTTCCCTTTCTGATTACATTAGAGGACCCTCACACAACAGAAGCAACAGAGTCCATTGCAGCATGTGCTCCAACAACTTACAGCAAATAAAAACCGGAAGAGACAAGCCAGCAGGAGGCCTCCATAGGTTACAACCACAGTAAGAGGGCCCTCAGAATTGCATTAACCAGTGACACACAATCGATAATAGAAAAGAGTCTTTACAAATTAATTGACAACATATAAAATGCAATTGTATTTTCTAATATGGCATGAATTGCATTAAGTAGACACTGTAAATTAATTTTCTTTTTAAATCATTTTTCCATTTTGTTTTGTGACTCCATTCTGTAAAACAACCATGCCAAGTAGAAAGGTTATGATAGGGGCAAGATGTTCTTTTCGTTTTGCTATAGAAACCTTTAAGAACATGGAAATACCTAATGGGGCATTGTTTCTACAACTAGGGCAACAGGGCTCTGTTTCTGTAACTGGGGTGATTGGGTAACTGTGATTAGTTAGGCTTCCCACCACTTGACTGCACTCTCCCGCTTCTGTAACCTGGCTGGTTTGAATTGGCTGGACTCCTGAACATCCCTTTTGTGGTTTTCAGGCTTATAAGGAGTGCCCTTGTACTCAATCGAGGCTTGATTTGATTATATGTGAGTGGTCTGGAAGTCCATTTATGAAACCCCAGGACAAAGGTTTAACCATAACACCAGATCACCACTGTAGTCAAGCACTTCTTCATATTTAAACTAACTGTATTTGTTTTACATTTAAGTTTCTTTTCTTTGTTCCATCTACCATTTCACTTTGTAGTAATAATGAAAACTTTGTGCTGGACTCTGCCCCCAGCACCCAAGCAGGGCAATGTGCCTTCGAGTAATCAGGAAGACATCTGTCCTGGACCATGTGTTTTCAAGGCAGCCATCTGTCAATAACACCAACATGAGAACACTCTGCCCTGCTGTCTTCCACCCAAACCCTGAAATTGCTTTCTACTCACCTCCTGGGCCAAAAAATGTAGAGAGAGTGACTGGCACTGGCACCTTCCAGGCAAATTTAAGGCCCACTCTGGGCAGAACCCTGTCCTCTGTGTAAAGATAGCAGTCCAAAGGCCAGAGGGGTCTCCCTTAAAGTTGCCAAGGTGCCTCCAAAAGGCATGGCATGGGCCAAGCATCACACCTAGGTACTGCCAGGTGTCCTGATGGGACCAAACAGCCCTGTCTGCAGCCTGCAGCATGTAGAGAGAGACCAAGACCCAGACTCAGCATCAGGGCCCCAGGTGAAAGTCAAGCCCAAGGATCAATAAAAAAAATAGAAAAAAACCCACCTTACTTAGCAGCAGCCCCTTCAAAACTCACCATGGGGTATTTTCTCGCCCTCACCCTGTGCTCTTCTCTCAGTCCCAGCACTTTCTACTCAGTATCTTCTCCATAAACCTTAGGAGCCCATACTGTCTCTGTTGCCTAGGGACCAGAATGTTATTGAGTTGAAGAAGTAATTCCATGTCCAGGGCTCTGAGCACTAACACTCTCAGGGCTGGGCTGTGATTTGTGGCAATGATGAAGGGATTTTTCAGATACAATTTCCATTCACTGTCAGTTAATCACAGGGAAAAATCCAGAGTGAATCTAAGTTGACCAGGTGAGCCTGACACTTTTATCCTCCTGACTCACAAAGGGGAATTACAGGCAGTTTTCAACCCTAAGAAGGTCTCTCGCTGGCATTAAAGAAGCAACCTTGGGTTGGTTGTGAGATGCAGTGGTGCACTGCAAAACCAGCAAGCATGAGGCCCTGACTTCCCTCTCCTGAAATGGAAGAAAAAAATCATACAGGGTACCTCATAGAATAGAAAGAGACAGGACATATAGGATGGGACAGAAGTCAGGGTATGGAAACTGAGGTCCCCAGCCCCCATGGAATGGAACCCTTCCAACAGTCTGTGGGATATGAAGAGGACCAGCAGGCTCTCCTGAGATCACAGCCCCAGACAACACCTACTGGAGGGCCCTGAGAGGTTTGCAGAGGACCCAGCCTGGCCGGACCTGGAATCCTGACTTATAAATCAGTGACTTAATTTTTTTTAACCATTTAGTTTGTCCCAATATATTATACATATTTGGAATAAAATGTGTAGATACATTTTTCTCCTTCTCCCTCTTTCACTACTGCATGAATCCAACCTCCAAGTAATGGCTGAACTGTGTACATGCAGCAGACAGAAACCTGACTGCAAAAAGGAAATGATGTTGATTAAGCAGCATCCTCATTTTTGGAGTCCACTTGAAAGTAGTGAAATGCAGAGAGAAACAGACAGAGGGCCCCCAATCAGTCTTTTCTTTTTGGAGGTGACATAATGTGTGCTGGATCTCAGTACAAAATTATAACTGGGACACTTGTTCAAGGAGCATCCTAAGAGTGGTAGTTAATGATAAGAAATTGTGAATCTTCATCAGTTTTGTTATACCGATATGAGACCCTCAAATAACTCTCAGACTACACATTGCCATTCCAATGAAGCCTTTATTGCTGGCCAGCAGTGGACACTCTATTCTCTTAAAGTAAGATGGTGAGAGTGGCTCACTCCCTTCAGTCTGACCTCATATTTAAGCCAAAAAACCATGAAAGGGACATTATTGGTTTAGCAATGCAAGAAGCCAAGTTACAGAAGTGAGAGATTACAATCAGGCCCCAGGAGGCTTAGCCAATAAGAATAAGCCCAGTTACCCTAGTTACAGAAACAAAAGGCTGCTGTGAGGTATTTCCCTGTTCCTGAGGGCTTCCACAACAAAAGGAAAAACAACTTGCCCCCCAGCAGTGAACTTTCTACTTGGCATGGCTGTTCACAAACTGGACTTCCTAAACAAAATGGAGTCACTTTAGTCAAGACATCTGTCTCATCAGAGTTTGTTCAATTTTTTCTCTCTAATATAGGGTATTGTTCTATTTGTAACTCATTTTGAACTGGGAAAATGAATACAATTTAACTGACTACCATGAATTTGTTTATCTTTACACTGTGAGAAACACAGGAAAGCAGAGATGAGAGAACATTTAACTCATAGGAGGAATTGCTATACTTTCTCATTTTTGTTGACTTTTTCTGAAGGGTTCCACCAGTTATCACAAAGGATTAATTTGGAATAAGACTCAGGAAGTTCAGGATGAGGAATACAGGTAAATTCTGAAGGTATAGAGGGGGGAGGTTTTGAGAGCTAGAAATTACTAATGTTGATGAATAGACAACTAGAACATTTTAAAAATCTCAGTTCCCCTGTGTAGATAACTGGTAAACCACAGTGCAATGGAATAAACTAGAGGTATGTTAGACAAGAGAGTGACATTACTTGTGGATCTATTTTTACATATTTATTTGTTTATTTAGCTACTAGAAATTGACCCAAGGAAGCTTTACCACTGAGCCACAACCCCAGTCCTTTCTTTTATTTTGAGCAAGGGTTTTGTAAAATGCTGATGGTCTCACTAACTTCCTGAGGCAGGCCTCAAACTTGCAGCCCTCCTGCCTCAGCCTCCTGAGTTCCTGAGATTAAAGGTGTGCACCACCAACTCCAGTTAATGTGCATGTATTTATTTCAAAAACCAAGTTGGAGTATGAAGCAGTATATTGGAAATAGTACATAAAATTTCTTTCAGTTTTCAAATGTGTGTGTGTGTGTATATATATATATATATATATATCTCACAATGTTTTAATATGCATAAATGTCAAGCAATAAGTTTCAAAGTATTTTAGAAATGATTGGATCATGATTGGATCAGATGTGATTGGATCCTATTGACTAGATTGAGAGTGCTATCATGTGACTTTGAAAGGTGATCTCATCAAACTGCCTTTCTAGAACCATTGTATGTAGATTGGGTGATAGATTCTCCTTAAATTGGTCTAGTGCTTCAGTGAAACAAATCATCTAAAACCTGTTCACTTTCCTTTTTTATTTAATTTGTAATAATAAACATGTAAATTAAATAAATTAGAGATTTCAATTCAGGAAATGACAAAGTTGATGATGATATAAATTAGGTTATTAAAATGTCAAAATCCAGCTTTATTATATTTCTTTTCTTAATGTTCATGGGAAGGGATAGGGGCTCCTATTAAATATTCCTGAAAATATACACAATTAATCTTAATTGGATAAAAGAAGGTTAGATATATTTCCCAAGCACATATTTTATAAATTATATATTGAGATTTGACATAAAATACTTATAAATACAGAAAAAACAACATAGATAAAATATAAGATTTTTAAATTTTAAATAAAATTCAGATAGTTCAGAGAATAAAGATAAATATGAGTGGGAAATTGCTATGTATGTGGAAATTAAGCAGTTGATCAAACTATGGTATATGACCCACATTTGTGTTAAAGGCATTTAAATTTATAAATGAATTAATTTGTAAACTATAAATGCATCTGTTGAGATGTTTGTGTGATTTTTGTCCTACATTCAATTTATGAAGCATATTACTTTTGTTGATTGGCCTGTGTTGGACCATTCTTTCATACTCAGAATGTAACCAACATGACCATGATGAACAATGCTTAATGTGAGGTTGAATGTGATTTGAAAATATTATGTTATGGACTTTTGCCTCTTTGTTATTGAGGAATAATAGTCTGGAGCTTTCTTTCTTTGAAGGTTACATATCTGGATATGGTATTAAAGTTATACTGGTTATATAGAATGTATAAGCAAGTGTTACCTTTCTGTTTCCTGGAATATTCTGAGTAGAATTTGTACTAGTTCTTCCTTAAAAGTCTATTTGAATTCAGCTGTGAAACCATCTGGTCCTGGACCTTTTTTTTTTTTCTTCAGAGTAACCAATACAATTTTGTTTACAAAAAACCATGAGCCTCCTCTTATTTTTATTTTTAATTTTTCAAAGTGAATGAGAATGATCTTTACACATTTGTTTGCACTTTCCAAATATTCTGCAATGGGCATATTTCACATTTAAAACAAAACAACACCCAAAGTTGATTACTTCCCAAGAAGGAAAGATTCATGCTGATGTCAGCCATGAGAAGTCACAAAATGCCTCTCCTCCCTGGTCCCCAGGCATACTGGGGAGCTGGAGTGCAGCTCACTGCCTGGATTCCTTCCCCAGTACTGAACAAAACAAACAACATGGCCAAATGATAAGAAATGGCTTATAAAGCATTTAACAAATGACATCCACAGAAACTTTTAGGAATTATATTTGTTAGCTCTAGAAGTAGAAAAACCTTGCTGTTAGGTCTCAACATCTAAAAAAAGAGACAATCTGACCACAGAGACCGTGGTTATCTTGCCCTGCTGTGGGATGGGCGAGGTGCACTAGTAAGAGCAATCCCAGCCCATTTACCCAAAGACTATGACCTGGGGTGCCCCAAGGCCTGCAACAGACTTCTCTTGGCTCCCACTATAATAAAGTGCAAAATCTGGGTGACAGCTGAAGACCCCCCAGACCAGATCCTCCTTCAGCAGCTGCTCCCACAGGCAGACTGTCAGTGTCCCAGTGTCACAGAAGTCAGAGATGCAGCCCTGGAGGTGAGGAAAGAGCTGCTATAAATTTTTCTGAACCTTGTAAAGGTCCCCTTGAATGAGAACTTGGAATAGAGCATGTCCAAGTGGCACTGAGTGTCAATAAAGCCCTGCTTCAGGCTGGGCTCCCCATGTCCCTGTGTCAGGGAGCTAGATGCTTGTCTGCCACAGGGATGAGGTGGAGTCTCCGCTCAGAATGTCCTTTTCTCCTTCACTTCTTCTAGGGAGCTTCTGCACACCTGCAGGGAATGGGAATTCTGGGTCTCTGGAGGTGCTCTGGGAGCTCACTGAGGAGCTGGGGGATAATCACTTAGGAGGCTGTGGCTGCTTGTCCCAGCCTGGGCTGTGTCCTGGCTGCTGCCCACAGAGAGGTGGCCAGGAGTCTTGGGCTGCTGGCCCTCCAGCTGGTGTAGTCACACCAAGGACTTCTGTACAAATGAGGAGTACATGTTGTAGTCAGTGGAGAGGGAAGAAGGCTCTGGAACTGCTGAGTACTTCAGGGAGACAGGCTCCTCCTGAGAGAGTCTGACCCTGGAGACTCGTCCACGTCACACCAGTGGCCTCCTCATGGAGGGTGTTCCATCACCACCATCCTATCTGAATGCTTTTGGATTTCTAAACCCATTTTTGAATGTTGGAGCCATCCAAAAATTCTAACAGGAGAGACGGCTTGTCAATGACTGTCCTTTGGTCACCAAGTGACTCCTAAGGAGGTTTCTCCTGAGGGTCCACAATCACTCTGGTGTCACAGAAGCTGCTCCTGTCAGGCTGTTTCTCCTGGGCTCTGACCTCTGGGGGCAAGTCTTTCTCTTTTTGAGAAGTGACCTTGATGCTCAGGGCTGGTCCTTCCATATGGTTGGGACACACTTCTGGGCTGGGCTTCACCCTAGGGGTGGCAGCTTCTTTCCTTCTGGGCACTGGATTTCCCTAGGATGTCCTGTAGAGCCTTCAGGTAGATCAGCTTGGAGTCCTGGTCCCAAGCCTATTCCAGTTGCTTTTCTGGGCTTCGTTTGGTCCTTCCATCCCATCCTTCTGACCTTCAGCTTCAGCTGCAAATTCAGAGTTCATGGAGTTAGGAGAACTATCTTTGAAATCAACCTTAAGGCTGCAGGCTTCTTCCTTTAGAAAAGCCATTTCTTCTAGGGAGGGATTCAAAGGGTGCATAGACAATCCCTTGGACAAAAGAAGGCCCAATGCTCCTAATTAGGCAGCCTTTGGAAGTGGCCCTGCCCACACCTGGACCACAGGAAGAAGAGGAAGGAGAGGCGAGGGAGGATAGGAGCAGAGATAGAAGAGGAGGAGAAGGATTTCTGCAGTGGGATGAGTTCCTGGATAACCGCATCGACATCCTCATGACCTTTCAGGTGCCTGGGGCTGCTGCCCCCTCAGGGACGCGATGCAGGGCTGTGAGCTGGCAGCTGGAGAGTGCCACGTCCCTGGGCTTTGCAGGCAGCTGAGCTTGTTGGGACAACCTTCTGCAGTGGTACTTGACCTTGAACTGCCTGGATGCCATGGGCACCTTTCCCTCTTTCCACTGCCCATCCACCACAGTTCTCAAGGTTTCAGAGATGCCATGGCACTTTGGAGAAGTCCCAATGATTGGAGACTGACTAAAGGCTTTGGTTTGACTCCCAAACCCACAACTGGATTCCGTGATCACCCAGGCTTCTGTTTGCACTCCTCTACTTCAGGGAACTCAAAGCACTCCAGGGACCGCTAAGTACTTACCATTAGTTTGCGATACAAAGGCCTTCACAGTGTCCTGGATTGCTAGACCACAATTACTGTCCTCTTGCCCTGCTTGTTCTTCTTCTTGTTGGCTCTGGGCCTTCCTGCAAGACACGGGAGTTGGCCAGTGTTCACCAACTCCTCACGTATGCTGTACTTGGTATCCTTGCTCTGCTTGTATTTTTCCTGCTTATCCATTATGTTCTCCTTTTCTCTGTGTTTTGACTGGTGAATCACAACAACATTGGGAGGCAGAGTGAATTCCACTTTCCTGAGGTTGAATTCAGACTTTGGTCCGTTCCGTTCGTGGAGAAATTTCCACTGATCCAAGGTGATTTCTCCAGTAGCTGTATCCACCAAGTGCTCTTCTGGCTCTACTGCTTTGCTACAGGAGTCTCCTTGGAGCTCTCCTTGAGTGGCTCTCAAGATTGTGTCCTCAGGCCCAAACGCTATTGTTTCCCTACCCAGTGACACACTCCCATTGTCAGTTTCAAGTTCACTCTTCTGGACATAAAAGAGGACATAGGCACGCTGACTCAGGACACAAGTAATGTCACAGGCCACTACCTTAGCATTGTCCATTTTGTACCACTGGCCATTGCCAGCTTTTAAATAACAATAGTAGTGTCCACTGCGACAACTCACCCTGGCATGGACCAGCACAGCATAGAGGGCATACACCAGTGGGCCTCTGCCCTGCTGAGACATGTATGGCTGCATGTCAAGACACTCAGGATAGTGTACATGCTTAGCAATTTTTTCCCCTGTGAGATCTGAGAACCGTTTCAATACCAGCATAAGAACGTTTGGTGCCTTCTGCAGGGTCAGGGGCTTGCAGGCTGGCCTCTTCTTCTGACAAACACCACACTGGTAGGCGTTCTCCCCTTCCATCCACTCAGGCTTCACCAAGTGCTCCAGTGCATGCTGCACACTGGGAGCTGCCGTGATGTCTAGCATAATGTCCAGGTAGGGGTCAAAAGTGTCTGAAACGCCACAGCAGTGGAGACACTTGATTTGAGATCTCCAGCACCCTCCAAATATCTGGTGCATGAGGGTAGGGTCCTTGGAGTGAGTACCCGGCCTCTTGTGCCCACGCAGACATGCTTTCTGCATGGCATGGAGAGTAAAGAGCAGAAATTCATTGGCATCTTCTTGCCGGGAAGTGTGGAAGCCATCAACCAAAGCAGGCAGGGGCTGAATGACATCCCCAGGGTGGCGGAGAGCCCGTGTCACGTGGGCTTGCATCACACACAGCATGCAGACCCTGTGACGAGGACAGTGTTGGCAGTGCTCCTGGGACAGCATGTAGTTGGCCAGGGGAGGTGTGTATGTCAGGCACTGCAGGGCTGCATTCACGTAGCAAGTGTTTCCCATGTTCTGCAGCCCAGCACCAGCTGCCGACAGTCTCTGCCAGTTCAGACAAATTTTCCCTCTAGGAGCCAGCAGTGGCCCCACAGGAGCTGAATTCTTATTTAAGTGTGCATCAGGGCAAGGTGACAACGATGACTCTGCAGGTAGAGAAGGACCCAAATAGACTTTAGCATCAGCTGCATTTGATGAACATTCAGGTTTTATACAGTCATGAAACTGAGACTCACCTCCACAGTGGAGTGAAGCTGCCTCCATGTCTCCAGGAGCAGTAACCACCAGGTTTCCCTGCTGAATCTCGAGAGGAGAGAGCTTCTCCTTTGGAGCCGGCCTTCAAATGACAGCCCGGTCCATGTTTTCAGTCTTTTATGGCTCAACCTCCTGACCACACCCACTAACTTCCTGCCAGATCCACCAATCACCCACAAGTACTTACTTGGATTAGGGATTTGGGTGTGGTCAGTTCACTTCCTGGAGAGACTGGTTGACTCTTTTCCCTGTTTGTAGATCTCAGGAGTTTTTGTTGTTGTTGTTGTTGTTGTTGATGTTGTTGTTGTTGTTGTTTTTTGAGAGAGAGAGAGAGAATTTTTAATATTTATTTTTTTTTCATTGTTCGGTGGACGCAGCATCTGTATTTTATTTTTATGTGGTGCCGGAGATCGAACCCAGCACCAGGCACATGCCAGGCTAGCTCTGTTACCGCTTCAGCCACATCCCCAGCCCAAGGAGTATTTTTATAACCACATTTCATAAGCATTTTGAGGCGTGCACATATTCATAGTGGTAATATCTCAATTAAAATGTTTTTACTTATTAAAATATATATGTATTATTAAACTTTTAAAACACTTTTCTGAGAAAAAGATACATTTCATTTCCTTCTCAATAAACCAAGTCATGCTGGACGTGTCCTGACACATTTCCATGATGGTTTTGAATTCAAAAGGAAGTCCTTTAGGAATATGTCTGCTTGTCTTTGGCAGAAATATCAAGGAGGCAGGGAATAAGATTTTTATTATGTTCAAGATAATGTTCCTTCCAGTACTCATGTATCTTATGTACAGACTTCTTCACCCAAATGCCAGTACTCATATCGGGTCATAAATAGTTTAAATAAGATTAATGATCTAATGTTTTAATTCTCTCGTTCCTTACCTCTGTTGAATCTCATTCCTCAGTGGAATGATCTGGAACATAGTTTGAAATGTATTTGTCTACCTCTGTTGGCTCATAAAATGGACAGCCTTCTGTGTGTGCAGCTTGTGGAGGGCTCTGAAGGAAAACATGGAACCCACCTCTCCACCCAGGATGGAGACTAAGTGGGGAGTCAAAATCCAGAAGCCAGAGAAGAATTCCAAAGGACAGATTGCAAAATGATTTCTCAATATACAACCAATGGTTTATTCATCTCTATATTTGAGTCTTTAACAAAACTTCTAGAAAATTAGGTACACGTGAGGAGTCTACCACCCAGTTTTCAAAATCATCATTTTCAAGTCACAAATTGTTTATTCCAAACTCTAGAGAGGAAGAGAAAGAACTGGACTTTTAAAGGCAAAACTGAAATTATATCATTCATCTCACAATAATGTGTTTCTTACAAACACTTGAACCACTCAAATGTATTTCTTTTAACAAATGCATATTTAAGTGTAGAGGCATAAAAATCATCCTTCAGACCACAGTAACTCAAATTCATGGAAACTCAATATTGTCTTGCATTTCTTATCTACTAAATGCCTGAGAATCATTTGAGTGTTGTTTTTGTAAACATGTATATACGCAGTATTGCCTCAGAAAGGTTCACACAGATGTCCAGGTAAGTAACATTGATCCAGGACCCAATGATTTCCAAATCAGATACATGGAATATAGAACTGAGATGCAAATGTGTGACACATTTTTTTAACAGGAATGTCCACAGGGATTAGGTTGATTGCATTAGACAAGGCATGTGATCCCGTGGCCCCAGGGCAGTATCCAATGTCCCTCCCTTTTCTGTGACATCTAGAAAGCTGACTCTGCTCCTGCGGTGTTTGCCCAGCAGCCACCTGCCTGACAACCTGCTGACAGACTAGGGATGGACAGATGGACCTCAGGTTGGATTCCTTTCCCAAAGGGTTCTTCAGATTATGGCTGGGGAAAAGAGTAGAGGAGAAACAGGAAATGATGGAGGTGTAGGTCCTTGGGTAAGCATCACTTCATTGTAAACAGAGGGTGTTTGCATTTAGAAAGATTATATTAATCATTCAAAATTTTAATTACTACAGGAAGATTCAAATTTCAGAGGAAACATACTCCACCATTCTGGGCTCTATGGGGAGGTGGAGGAATTCTATGGAAACTGGTTGTTTTTGCCCTGGGCATTTTAAACTGTAAATTGAACAAATTAATGGGCTTCATCCTGGTAGTTTAATCCATGCACATGTCAAGCTTTCCCCTGTTCATCCACCCTTCTACCCATTTTTCCTCCTTCTGTCTTCAATTTCCATCTCTCACCCTGGCCACACCCTTCCCAGTTTTTGGGGATCCCACCTCTACCTTTGGGTAATCTGTTTCCTTTAGTTTCCACACATGAGAGAAAACACTGGAGCCTTTTATGTTTTAAATCTTTATTTATTTATTCACTTTTATGTGGTGCTGAGGTTCAAACCAAGGGCTTCACACCTGCAAGGCAAGCGATCTGCCACTGAGCTACAGCCCAGCCCTGGAGGCTTATCTTTCAGTGTGTAGAATGTGGCGTCTTCCAGTTCTAGGAAAGCTCTCCAAAATGATAGGATTTCCTACTTCATGGCTGAATGTCAGTGGTTAGTTCATTTTTGCTTTTTCTCTTGTGTCCTCCTCAGTTTTGGTAAATAAACAGGTGAAGGTTGGTTCTGAAAGGAAAGTGACCACGACACTTGGAGTGACCAAGGGATCTTTATTGTGGTGGTGTCTGAGAGAGAGAGAAAGAGAGAGAGAGAGAGAGAGAGAGAGAAGACAGCAAAGCACAAGAGAGAGAAAAAAGAGAAAAGAGAGGGAGAGGGAGAGAGAGAGGGGAAAGAGAGAGAGGGAGAGGGGAGAGTTTTGAGAGCCAACATCTGATGGGGTCTCTGGGTCTGCAAGCTGCCTTGTTGGCCCACAGTGATTGGATCATACAGTAGTTGCTAAGGGTCTCATCTTCTGCCCTCAGTGAGAGGGAAGAAGTTAGATGTGGGTTTCCTTTGCACCAGATGTGTGGGGGTCAAGTGTTCAGCCTTGAGTGGGGTTAAGTGTTCTGACTTGAGGCAAACAAGGGATAAGGAACCAGATGGGTGAGGGTCAAGTGTTCAGCCCACCCTGCAGCTGACATTGGTTCAGCCTGCTCTTCCACTAACAGGCCCCATGGAATAGGTTTCTAAATGTTCCTCCTTTTCAATTGTATGGAAGCATTTGAGAAGCACTGCTTTTAGATCCTGTTAAAAATTTTCTGAAACTCAGCAGTGATCCTATCTACCAATGGATGTTCCTTGGGAGAATCTTTACAACAACTAGTTCAATTCCTTTCTTGTGTTTTGAATATATACTGAGGTCAATTTTGAAAGGTCATGGGCATTTTATGTCCAAGGGCAGGAATTTGTCCACTTCCTCAAGATTTTAAAATTCATTAGCATTTTTTTTAAAAGAATTCCTCATGATTCAGGATTCTCCTAGTTTCTCTGGTGTCAGTTGTAATGTCTCCTGTCACCTCCAATTTATTCAGGTCACCTGCCTCTCCTCTGTTATTTTATTTGTATTTATATTTTCTGGTTTTTGTAGCAAAAGGCCTTTCAACTTTATTCATTATCTCATCACAACAGTTGTTTGTGTTATGCATCTGTTGTGATATTTATTATTTTATTTTTTTCTACTTTCAGAGGTTTGGGAGCCTTACTTATTGGAGATAACTTATATGTTATATTTACATATATAAATATATTTGTATATTTATCTAGGCACTCCTTGACAGAAGCTTTCCTTTTAGTGCTTCCTATTGTGGCATCCCACAGGTTTTGCTATATTTTTACCCCATTTCCATTAGGCTAATGACATTTTTTAATTTCTCCCTTTCGGTTTTCAAAGATTAACTGTTTCTTGAATAGTCAGTCACTCCATTTCCATATCTTAACCAAATGTCCGTGTTTGTTGCTATTTATATCTTTATCCCATTATGATCAGGAAAATGCAGGGTAGTATGTCAATATTTTGAATCTGTCAGTTCTTGATTTGGGGGCCTAATATATCACATGGAGATGTCAAGTATAAATATTTCCTTTGTTCAATTCTAGTTCAAATACATTGATTTCATATTTATTAGAAACTAGCTAAATAGCAGGGTAGTAATGTTAACCCAGCACATAAGAATCAAGATCATGAGCTCAAGTTTAAGTATAAAAGAAAATAGATGTTCTTTAGGACCTTGTCCCTGAAAACTGTCTACTCTGACCTCAAAGGTAGCAATGAAAATAAAGAAGGGAAACCACACTGCATTTGCGGTTTTCAAATAGGTGTCTAAGAGCATTATGTATACCAATCCTCGTGGCCACGGTTATCTCATCACTCAGGAAAATCACTTCCTCTCCTGGCACTGACACTGTGCCACCACAGAGAGGTGCCTGTTCTCTAGAATCAGCCACTCATGGTGCAAATCTATCATTACATTCCCATGCAGTGTGTCTAGTCTATGGCAGGGTCCTGTTCCTGGACCAGGTGGCCACAGCAGAGAATGGAGAAACATCTGGGGAAGGGACATCACATTGTGGGTAACAGACTTGACTCTGTGGTCATGAGTTCTGCTCAGTATACAGGGGAAGAAAGTATTTGTTTCTCTGTGAATATGACATTTTTCCTTTCTTTTCCTTGTAACTCAGAAAATTCTAAAAGCAAGCCCCTGAGGAAGGCAGACCTGACTCCAAGGAGATGAGGCAGTGGATGGGTCATTCCCCACAGCCTCAGCCACACAGACTCATGAAACCCAGAATGTGAAAGGCAGCAGTGGGTCCCAGGGCTCCCCCACCAGAGGGGGAGGATCCCAGGTAAGAGGAGGCCTAGGTATATGGAGAGCCAGGGGGTGACTTGGATCAATGAGCCTGGGTTAGATCCTGCATGCTTCTGTCTCTGTAACTGAATTGTCCACCCCAGTCCCCTGGGGACCCAGCCTGGGAACTCCTCACCAGGCCAACTGGTCTGTTGAGATGCTGCCAGAGTCCACTATATCTCCAAATAAGTATCATATCCAGCCAGGATCTTGTGCATTTGTTGAAACCTGACTCCACATCCTCTGTTTCAGGATCTCCAGTTCTTCCTACTAGTGCCCTTGTCAATTCTGTGTCAATTCTAGGGAACAACCCTAGAATCTCGAATAGCATGGTAATCAATATGTCCCCCATCTGAATCCCTCCTAAAAAGGCAGTACTGAACTCAGAGTGGAAAATCTGTCCTTTGTTGATAATGGAGCCATGGTTGTGGTTCTGCTGATGCACTAATATTTCATTTTCCACCCATAGGGGAAGGGCAAGGACCATGGGGCTTTTGGACACAGTGCCAGGAGCAGAAGATGCCCCATGAAGTGTTGGGATGGGGCAGTGGCCCACAACCCTTGGGCCCAAAGGAAATGGTAGGAGACCCTCAATGTTATACAAAATTACCTATAAGAGGTTGTGAGGGGAAAGGGGGTGGGAAACAAGGGACAGAATTGAACAACAGCAGATGATGTTGAGAGGGAACATGGGAATTGAGGGGAAGGAAGATAGAAGGGGATAGGAAAGGTAGCAGAATACAACAGTCACTAATATGGCATTATGTAAAAATGTGAGTGTGTAACCGATGTGATTCTGCAATTTGTATTTGGGGTAAAAATGGGAGTTCATAACCCACTTGAGTCAAATGTATGAAAGATGATATGTCATGAGCTTTGTAATGTTTTGAACAACCAAAAAATAAAAATAAAAGCAGGTTTGGTGGCACATGGCTGAAATCCCAACAGCAAGGAAGGCTGAGGCAGGAGGATCACAAGTTCAAAGCCAGCCTCAGCAAATTAGCAAGGCCCTGTTGCCAAATTAAAAAAATAAAAAGGGCTGAAGATGTGGTTCAGTGGTTAAGCACCTGTGAGTTCAATCCCTGATACCAAAAACTTTAAAAAAAATTCTTAAGTGTTGGGTACCCACCAATAAAAACAGTGGAAAAATATATGTATAATATTTTTTAAAAGTTCTGGGATGTAATTCAATGGTAGAACACTTGCTTAGTGTGTATAAGGACCTGGGTTCAATCCCCAGTACCACCAGAAAAAAAAAAAAAAGCTAAAGAACGTTCTAGACAGTACCCTACACACAAATAATGTTCTCTAATAACAGAAACCTCAAAAAAGAAGGAACATCAAAGCAAGTTAAAAAAAGAAAATTTGAATAAGAACAATAGGCTATCCTACTTCTTAAATCATATTTGATAACTGAAGCAAAATTTATAATGCTATCTGGTATGGAGGTCAGTGAATATAGAGGGAAATATTTGACAAATATATTTTAACAAAAGGAAGGGTAAAGAAACCTAAGCACAGGTAAATTTTCTATTCTTCACTTGAATTGGGAAAACACTGATATCAGCCAAATGAGACACTTTGCAGATAGATAGATAGTTCCACCTATAGTAACCACTAAGAAAGTTATCAAAAAGAGGTCCCCCAAAATGTTATCAATAAATCCAGATAATACCCTAAAAACTGTTCAAATAACACACAGAAAAAGAGGACAGGAGAAATAAATTGAAAACAAAACATAAAATGCAGATTTAAACCTTAACATATATGAAAATGCAAGTTATGCATTGGGAGATAATATGTACAAACTACATATCCAACAAAGTACTAGTGTGTACAATATAATAAGAACTTTCTAAACTCAATAATTTTAAAAGTCTTATTAGAGAATGGGCAAAAGACATGAAGAAACATTTTACCTATGGAGATAGATATACAGATGGTAATTAAGTGCATGAAAGATGTTCTATGTCATTAGCATTAGAGAACAAAAAGTTAAAACCACAATGGCATGGCAATACACATCTATCAGGGCAGCTAAAATAAAAATAAATTAAGGACAACAAATGCTGATGAGAAAGTGGAGAAACAATCCTTATACATTGCTGGTAGGACTATAAAATAATATAACCACTCTGGAAAATAGTTTGGCAGTTTCTAAACTAAACTTGCATTCTCAGGCATTTACTTATCTCAAAGAAATGAAAAATATATTCACACAAAAACCTGTACACAGAAATTCATAGCAGCTTTAATCATAATAACTGAAACCTGGAAGCAACACAGATATTCTCAGCAAGTACACAGTTACACTCTACACTATGCCACCTCTATGCTATGGAAAACTAGACAGCAAGAACAAGCTATTGATACATGCAATAACTTGACTCCATCTCCAGGGAATTATGTTGAGTCAAAGAGCCCATCTCAAAATATGACAAACTGTATGATTCCATTTAGATACCATTCTTAAATTGACAAAGTTGTAGAAATGGAGAACAGATTAGTTGTTCCCAGAGATCATAAATGGGGAGGGGAGGGAGGAGTGGGTGTGGTTATCAGAGAATGACACCAAGCTTCTTTCTGGTGATGAAGACATCTATATCTGGACTATATCAATGTCAATACCTTGGGTGTTATATCTGCAAAATGTTAACACTCAATGAAACTAGATAAAGGGTACAGAGGAGCATTATGTATTATTTCTTACAACTGAATTTGAACCTACAATTTTCTTATAATTTAAATTTTATATTTTTCATAGCTTTTTTCATAGCATTGTCCTGAGAGATATTACCCATTCCTATTTTTGACCAGTAGTCCAATTCCTATTTAGTTTCTAACCTAAGCACAATTAAATTCTAAATATTCTGTTACTCTGGTCACCATGAAGGAAAGTCAATGTGTTAAAATTAATATTTATTACAAATAAATTTTACCTAATGGCTGCTAATCATTTACCTTTTGCACTAATCAAAACTTTGTATGTCTTTGTTGGGAACTGGATTTTGCGAAACACTGAATTCTTTATTAGAATGCCCACTGAAAAGATAAACAACTGAATGGGAGAAGAAAGATGATAGAATCATTAGCTTCAGTAATGAATAGAGGAAAAGGGCAAAAAAGAGAGAAAAGAAAAGTAAAAGGAGGAGAGATGGAAAACAAATGAAAAACAAAGAAAAAATATGTGTAGAATCAGGCTTAGACCTTTTCTTATAAAAAGGTTGGTTTGCTTGGGGCTTAAGAAATTATTATGAAGATACAAGTCATCATTCAGGAAATGAAACTGACTGGGTCATTTGCTCTTCATGCTTTGCTTTGTTTCAAGAGTCAGATAGACAGGAATTCATATAATCATATAATTGAACACATACAGAAAGCACTGGCCCATGGCAAAAATAATAATTATGACTTGACTTCTACTTCTCACCCCAGAAAATAGATCTATCTGGCTAAGAAAATGCCCAGAAAACTAGTGGCTTCTGCATATATTTGGGTGGAGTTTTTGTTTGTGTGCTTATTTTGCCAAAAGTTCAGGGTTAGAGCTATCAAAATTAAATCAGTGAGCTATTCTTCACTAAAAAAAAAATGAACTTTTGGATGCAGACTAATTGATAGTTTCTACAATCACATATCTCTAAATTCAGGGCAATTTTATTTATTGTTTCTTATTGAATCAGCATACTCTTGAGAAATTAGTTGCCCTTCTGATATCATCAAAGGCCAGTAACACAGGGCTCAGAGTAGAGTGCTCACCCTGCATGTGGGAGGCCCTGGGTTCATCCTCAGCACCACATAAAAAGAAATAAGTAAAATAATTGTGTCCAACTACAAATAAAAAAATAAATATTTTTTAAAAGGCCAGTAGCACATTATATTATTGATAAATTAATATCTGCTCACTTGACAGAACTGTGAGCAGGCTTATTGATTAATCAACAGGTTGGAACTGATGTATGGATTATGGAGATTTGCCAAGGCATAGAGCAAGATTAATTAGTCAGGATACAATAATCTGACCATATGATTTTTTAGTCAGAGTTAATCTAATTAATTAGAAAATTACAGTGAAAACCCAGGGCATTTCTGGGAATTGGTGGTCATCTGGAACTAGGAACTTCAGCTTTGTTTTAGCTCCTTTATCCCTCGTCAAAAATCCCAACTGACATTAATCCCTCCAGAACTCTATTGTTGGCATGGTTTCTGCAATCCTTCTCCAAACCCTCCACTTCTACCATCGCCTTGCCATTTGATATCTACTTGGAGATCCTGAAAGAGAATGGCTGTTGTTGGAAGTTATGAAGAAATATAAGTAGTTCTGGGCTGTGATGAATCTATATAGAATTAATTTCCCTAAACCCACATGATTAGATATAACTATTACAGATATAATGTTTATATTCCCCTTTCAACCCAAAGAATAACTATGACCTTAAATCAAAGTATAGTATTTATTTTACTACTGTTGACTTTTTCTAATGAACACTTAGAAACTATTGCTAAATAAATCAAAAATACAAAATCAGTATTTAATGAATACCATGAAACACACAAAAGTGATTCCTTCACTCAAAAGTAAAGGTAGGTACAGAAACAAAGTTAAAACATGTGTTGGGTAAATAACAATAGAAGGAGCCTATATAGCAATCTTTGGTTGACTGCCAAAGAGCTGTTCAATCAGAAAAAAGTAAAGATGCTCACAACAATGTTCAAAATCATACTGATAGTTTGAAGTACCCTATGTCTTATTTTGTTGAGATAGAAGACTTTGGAAGATTTTAATAGAAGAGGAAGAATTTGAGTTGGCTTGTAGAGAATAGCAGATTTTTTTTTTCCTTTTTTTCATATTTTTTATTTGTTTTAATTAGTTACACATGACAGTACAATGACCTTGACATATCATACATTTGAATCAGATGGGATATAATTTCTCATTTTTCTGAGTGTACAGGTTGCAGAATCACTATTGGTCATGCAGTCATATATATACACACAGTAATAATAATGTCTGTTTCATTCTACTATCCTTCCTATCCCTCCCATCTCCTCCCCTCCACTCCCACCTAATCTAAAGAACAGCAGAATTTAGAGAGCATCCAAACAACCCAGAGCAATGCAGTGTGAGCTCCTCATAACAGAGCTAACCAGTCTGGGTGACAGAGAGTTTGTGAAGAAAAATGAATGGGGGAGGGGGATTAAGCCAAAGACACTGACTTCAAGATGGCATCAGAAGCCTACTTACTTAACTCTTATCTCAAATATAAAAATATTGTAGAATCTTTGCCAACTCTCGAACTTAATATGGTATTCACTAGACTCCAGAAATTTCTAAAAAATGCTACAAGATAAGTATAACTAGAATCAAACTGAAGAAAGGCCCAACCATTTCAGGGAATAGGGAGTTGAATTCCTCAGAGGGAACAAAATTATATATCCCTGAAAATTCTGAGTCATAGGGTTGTATGAAGGGTCACAGGGGCTAAACATCAATTCCGAGACGTCTGGAAAAGTAGGAAGAAATAAAGCACTACAATATGCTCTCCCTTCCAGCTAACACTAAGACGGGCTGTGTGTCAAGACTAAAGAGACTGAGATCATTCTATTAATTGAATTCCTCTGAAGTGCAACACCGACATTCCTCTTAGGAAAATGTGTAGATAAGCCTTGAGTTATAAGGTGAGTTGGCTCCATGGGCCTTGCTATTGTCTAGGTCAAGGAGAAGAGGAGGGTCTTCTTTGCTTTAGGGGAAAGAAACTGAAGTTCCCAGGAGAAATTAGGGTAGATGAGGAAAGAGAATCCTCAAAGCTGGGAACAGACACACCCTTAGAGATGTGGTAGCCTAAACAGACTTTTGGGAAGAAAAACAATATCCAGGAGATGGATTACTCATTGTGGGGGCCTGCTACATAAAGTCCTACACATGAATACTCACCTCCCTGATGAAATCTTCAGGTAATTCTAGGAGGCTCTTGGATTCTTTTTGTCTAAGTAAATTACTTTGAGTGATAATAACTTCTTCATTCAAACTGATATGTGTGACAGGAGTTGGGGGAAGGTGAACAGAAGATTCATGTCTTTTTTTAAATTTTATAGTTTTGCACCACAGTTATTTTTTAAAAAATACATTTATTTATTTATTTGGTGCTGAGGATCAAACCCAGAATCTCACCTGTGCAAGGCAAGTGCTCTGTCACTGAGCCACAATCCCAGTCCCAGATTCATGTCTTCATACAAAAGCCAGGTACGTCATAAGAGCCTGGGGTTAGTTTCAGGTGATAAAAATCATGGGAAGACTTCTTGATTTTTCTAGGATGTGTTCAGACAGAATAAGTCAACAATGGCAAGATTATTGTGGGAAGGTGTTAGACCACAATGCAAAAATAAGACTACTTACTTTAATTGAAATCAAATTAAAGAAAGCTTATAATTCCGACTGGCCCAGGCTGTTTCTCCCGAAAAACTCAGGAACAGAAGTCAGCCCAGAAGCTCGCTAGGAGCATAGCTTTATAGCACAGAAAGTTACACTAAAGGAGGGTGTCTTGAGAATTTACAGATAACAATTTTTTTTATATTTAATATTGCATTCAAGAGAAATAGAAATAATGAGCAGAAAATTTTTAATTACAATTGAAAAAATTAAAATGAATGTTTAGTTGGCAAGTCTTGCCAGATAACAAAATTTTGACAAGCATAACACAAAGGTTAGTTAATATTTTAGCTGGTCCCGATGTCAGAATTTATTAAGGCGCCATTAGAGCTTCAGAGAGGGTCATTATCTGGCCAGAGAGAGCCAGAATTTATGAGGCTCCACTAAAGTTTTGGAAAGGGTTGTTATCTGGTCAGGGAAAGCCTGGCATGGGTGAGTTCAAGGCATGGGCAGGCATTCCAAGCAAGTTTAGAAATCACAGTGATTTATAGTAAAGACGAAATGAACCTTTCATGCCTTTGTGGCTGCTGCAGTTCGGCTGGGCAAAATAACCGGGAGGTGACAAGCAACTTGAAGGTTGAAGCGGGAACTGAGCAGGAACTCAAGGTAGCGGGTACCCAAGGTAGCAGGAGCCCCTTTATTACAGCAGAGGTATATATACCTAACTGATTACACACAGCTTGACTCAATTAACATCATCCAGATACGGCAATCAGCCAATAAGGAATCCCATCATCTTAATGGCTCGGTGGCATTGTCTCACAAACCACTCCTCCCGGCAAACTGCCAGGTGCCATCTTGACTTGATTTGTGGTCCCCAACATGTGGCGAGATGGCTGCAATCTTAAGAGGGAATTAGGCTAGGTTTATCAGAAGGCAGGAGAGGGTTGTAAGCAATTGACATCTGTGATATACCACGTGAAGGGGTGAATTTGAATCAAATTTAAAAAACTTTCCACCTTCCAGAGATTATAAAAAGAACATACTTGCCAGGTATGGTGGCACTTGCCTGTGTAATCCCAGCAATTCAGGAGGCTGAGGCAGAAAGATCATAGGTTTGAAGCCATCCTCAGAAACTTAGCAAAGCCCTAAGCACCTTAGTGAGAACCTGTCTCAAAAATTTTTTTTTAATTAAAATTATTTTTTTTTAAAGCTAGGGATGTGGCTTACTCATTAAGTGCCCTGATTTTAATCCCTGGTGCCACACACACACACACACACACACACACACACACACACACACAAAAATAGAATGTACTCACATTTAATACTGTGAGTTAAAAAACAAAGCAGACACTAAAACTCATGAGACCTAGATAAATAAATGACCCAGCACTAATAAAGAGCAAGAAATAGCCCAATACACTTCAGCACAATAATGGGTCCATTATTTCTAAAGGCAGAGCCAGAGTATTTTCTTTACCTAAACTATTATTTATCAAAAATTGCTTTTTAGACAGACAATTTAGTTGATGGTTTGGCAGTTCTGCTGACATGAATACTACCCTAGAATTGAACCACGTTCACCTTCCCTGAACTCCAGCCCATTCTTCTGACTAAAAACTTGTGTAGAGACAAACATCATCTTTTCCAGTAATTTCATGGAGACACAAGATGTACTCAGGCAGGTACTAAGACAGATTATTTCTTCCTGTGGATTCAGTTTCTTGAGGGAGAAGAAGGCATTATCCAAATAAGAATTTTAAAGAAGGGAATAGATAAAACCCAGTGCAAGAGTGTGAGGATTAAAGAGTCAGAGAATGAAGACCAAATCTTTGCACAGCTCTATAGAAAAGCAAAAGCCAAGCCCTGAGAAATGACAAGAAGAAAAATAATAATGTCTGGAAAATATCTGACACCACAACAAAGTTCCCTGCTTTGTATCTGATTGTGACCTTAGCTTCTGACAACAGATCCAAATCAAGCAATCTAATCCCCATAAGCCTCTGATTTCATCTCCTGCCTATTGGAGAGACCAAGATTACCAGTTCAGTTGCCCTAAATCTCCCAAGTAGGGAAACTGAGAAATCGGACCTTGGTATTTTCTGTGACCTCAAAGCCTTGTTTTCCTTTGCCCACTTTGAAATCTTTCCAAATGGCAACTTTGGGTTTTGTGTCCCCGATCCCAGCTCGAATACCTTTCCTGAGGTGGGAGTCTCAGCAGATGCCACTTGCCTGATGGCGTCACATATCTCTATGTCCAATGAGGACACTCATTGACAAGCCCTCTCCCCTGCTAGAATTTATGGATGGCTCCAACATTCAAAAATGGGTTTAGAAATCCAAAAGCATTCAGATAGGATGGTGGTGATGGAACACCCTCCATGAGGAGGCCACTGGTGTGACGTGGACAAGTCTCCAGGGTCAGACTCTCTCAGGAGGAGCCTGTCTCCCTGAAGTACTCAGCAGTTCCAGAGCCTTCTTCCCTCTCCACTGACAACAACATGTACCCTAAGCTGCAAACTCAGATACAAACAGACAATATTAGTTTTGTAGTTTCATTATTCACCCTAATTGAATGCACTGACAAACAAAATTACACAAAGAACACAATTTAAATGTTTTATCTTTATTTTGTCAAGCTAGAGTCTCATTACTGAAAATCAAAAAGATTTTCTAATAATTTCTAGTAACTTTTGGTAGGTTATCAATATACTGCATCTGCATCTTGTAGAATTAAAGCTACTAAGACTTGAATGATATTAAACAATCTGTCAGCTATTTATAATCAAATCGATATTGCTTATTTGGGAAACATATCTTTGTCAATCAAATTCCTTAAGGTGGCTGCCATACTCTTCACCAGTTCCTGAATGCTGACATCTGAAATATGCATGAGTTAAAGGCCAAGCTATTTTATAAACCTGTTAGACCTACTGCCATTAAATCTCACATTACTCACTAGTAGAAAAAAAATATTCAATCTCTTCCATTTTCTTTTTTATGCTTGGAACTATGAAACTGCAATTTTTGATCAGATAGTACTTGTCTAATATTGTTTTTTTAATCATAAGTAACTAATAAATTTATAATTTTTTTAAAAAGCTGTTGAAATCCATTGATAATTGCAAAGTATTATATCGATTCATAAATTGCAAGCATCATTAAATTACCTGAGTTAACATATATTTCATCATTTTAGAAATATATATATATATATATATATATATATATATACATATATATATGTGTGTGTGTGTGTGTGTGTGTGTGTGTATATATATATATATACATACATATGTATATGGGAGGGGAGAGAGAGGAGTAGAGAGGTAGAAATAAAGAGAATCACTTACTGTTCAGTCAATAAGAAAAGCTCGATTTTTTAATTGTTCTTGAGTTCTGTGGTATATTTGAGTTGAAATACAGTATTTTAATAAAAATTACATTAAATTATGAATCTAAAAGTGCTTTATAAGACTAAGATTTATAATAATTGTTTCTAAAACTACAACTATGAGATAAAGGAGAATAATTGCACATTCCTAAGGTGTTGTTACTATAGTCCTCTGTATCTTATGAGAGCTGAAATGTTTGCTTATACACTCACAGACTACTTAAATCACCAACTTTCAAGTCAACTCACTTAAATAAACTCATTTGAGCCATAAGATAGTGAGCGGAAAACGACAGATATGGTTTTCCACTTTTTACATAAACAAAAAATCTGCTGTAAATTTTCAATATAATAGGCATTATTTTTATATATGATATTTTATTTTTCATCATAACAAAATCAAAAGATGGCATTATCTCCATTATAGAGGTTAGGAATATAAAACTCTAATATGAATTACTTGCCCCAGGTTCACCTAGCTTTTAAGTGGTTGCAGCAGAATTCAAAAGCATATCTAGATTCACATTGTTTCCAAATACCACACTGGCAAAATTGTATATATCTACCAGTACAACCAATATTTTTAAGTATATATACATTTTGGAGTAACTATATCTAGCTAATTAACACATGCATTCATCAAATAGTCATCATTTTTGTGGTGAGAACACTTCACTCTCTTAGCAGTTTTCAAGAGCACAGTATATTGGTAACTGTAATCACCATGTTGTACAATAGATCTCTTGAGCTTATTCTTCCTATATGAAATTTTGTGTCTTTGAAAACCATCCTTGCCACCCACATCAGTCCCCTGCCACTCACCATTCTATTCTCTGCTTCTGAGTTTGAATTTTTTTTTAGATTTCACATGTAAATGGGACCATGTGGTATTTATCTTTCGGTGTCTGCCTTAATTCACCTGTAATGTACTCTGTTTCATCCATATTGTTACAAATACCAATATTTTCTTGCTTTTAAAGGCTGAATAGTGCCCCATTGAGTATATATACCATAACCTCTTTGTCCATGCATCTATTAATGGACCTTTAGGCTGACTTCATATCTTGGCTACTATGAATGAAGCAGCAAAGAACATAGGAGTGAACATGTACCTCTTCAATATACTGACCTAGGCTTTTTTGTTTTTTTAATTAAATATACAAAAGTGAGATTGCTGGATTGAACCCTCTTACTCTAGTGAGAAAGTCAAGTGAAATAGAAATCTCAGGAGACTACCTTAAAGATATACGAGGTTTCTTTATTCTTTAGTGCCCATCTCTATCATTGCTGCTCCTGCTTCATGGACACCTTCCAAAAATATGCTATTTTGAACAATTTTTAAAGAAAAATTGATAATTATAAATAGAAAGGGAAACTCAGACACCTTATTTAAGCTACCAAAAATCTCTGATTCTCATTACTTGTATAATTTTGCCATCCCTGTGTTCTCAATTTAAAATCAATGTTTTCTAGTGTGCCTTGTAAATAGCATTTGCAATAGTTCAGTTTTAAAATCTTCTCTAGGATAAAGCCCAATTCCACAGAGACTAATCATTTATGTGGATCTTCCTGAAACTGTCCACAGCACTGACAGTTCCAATCTGTCCCACTTACATGGAAATTTGTATCTAGGAGAGTGGGGACTATGCTGTTATCATATTTTGAATAAATTAATAATGATGACACTTAATTGTAGGCAAGAAAGAATTTCAAACTTGATAGAATTTTGTTAATAGTGATGAAGTTGTATCGTTTACTTATTAACCCTATTAATTCTGGTCATTTCATAAAGAAATCATCATTTTATAAATTTATATTTAGAAAACCGATGATCTGTTTTAAATTGACAGCCTAGATATTCTGTCTCCACTCCTTGATACCTAGTGGAAGCAAATGTAATGGCAGCATACACTTCCAGCTCACTGCACTTTAACCTTAACCTGCAGGTAATATATTGTTTAGTTTCTATGTCCAGTGGTCATTTGTCTCCTTGCTGTGACTGCCAAAAGACTTGCCAATTAGTGTCAATCCTAGAGATGGTTTGGGAATGTGGGCACCTAACCAGGAAGAAAAGAACCAACATCATTAACACATTTTTATGAAAACAAGAGGAACACAAAATTGTCATTAATTAATTTAAACTAAAATGTAATCTAAGAGTATTCTCTGGTCTACAAAATCATTCATACTACATCAATGAATGTCATAAAAATGAGAATAATGTATGAAAACAGTATATTCTGTAAATCTATTCTTGAATCTTTAATGTGGTTATTCTATATCACTTCAGAAATTATCTCATGTATCTTGGTGACGAATGCCTGGATAAAATCAGTAACAAGAAGACAGACAGTTTTCTGACTGAATTTATTCTGAAAATTACACTGGAGGGAATCAAAATGGGTATAACAGAAGGAAACACTTTCACACTTAATCTAAAGGGAAATAATACTTTCTCAAGAGACGTGCAGGTAATTTATACTTAAACATTTTCCTTTGATCTCTATGCCACTTTTTCTATTTAAAGTTAATTGCATTAAGTGCAGACCAAGAAGGAATCCAAAAAAGAAGAAGAAGAGGAGGAGGAGGAGGAGGAGGAGGAGGAGGAGGAGGAGGAGGAAAATATTTCTTTGGGCAGACAGCCAGGAGACCAGGAACATAGCAGCAGAAACTTTTTTAATTGATTGAGCCACTAGTGCTATACATAATTGATCAAAATTAGAGATGGTCACCAAGACACTGAACTTCTCAAAAGGGAATATGAACCATGGACAGACTTAGACATTTTTGTTAGTTATGTATCCATAAAATTGTCATTTTTAATTTTTTTTTCATGAAAATTCTGCTTTTCTGTGCACAGAGGAGAGACATTCAAAACACTGAGTCAAAGGAACTTTTGCATATATTCTTTTAAAGTATCTGAGATCATTTAGTGCCAGTATCCTAGTTAATATATTTGTCTTCTTAGTTAAAAGCAGAATGACTCTTGAAATAAAAATTGTTATAAACATGAAAGCAATTCTATTTCTGCTGCATTTTGCTTTGTGAGATTCTCAGGTGCACACTAGTCTATCATAGGTCCTGGGTGTCATTTTAGGTATTTTATATTTTCTGAACCACTTTTTTATATTGTTTTCTGTACATGTTCCTGTCAGTTTCTATATAACATCATTGAACATTTTATATATAATTATATAGAGAAAAATATAGGATGCACATAAAAATTCTAAATGACACCAAACATATTAAGTTTAGGGAAAATAAAACAGCCAATGATAAATTTTAGATTTATACTCTTAAATGTGATTTAAATATATGGGCAAGAGCTATGTCAGTTAAATTTGCTAGCATGTGCTGATATGTATTGAAGTCTTAATATTAGTTAAATATAATGTTGATGTTTAATTTCTTTAGCCATGGGAGATTGGGAATAAGGCTAAAAATGCATGGTATTTACTTATGAGATAAGCTTAGGACTTGTAAAGCCATCTCAGTACTTCTAGGAAAATCAAGATTCTTTCTCAAAATAAATCTGAGTCAGTATCCTCTTGGGTTTGAGAGTATCAGAGACTTATTTACAGTGTGTAAAAACAGTTAAGAAAACCTTAGAAGATTAAACATAGAGGAAACCTTTGGGGAATGAACTAGGCTAGTTATGGACATGTCACCAAAAAAGTAATGCCTTTGCCATACAGCCTTCTTGAAGAATATTAAATCCAATCATTGTTTTTCAAACAAAAACCAAATGTTGATATTGTTCACTTTTTTAAATGATTGTAGTAATGTAATTGAGAATGCAGCCCTTTGGTGCACCAGAAGGATAGGTGAGGCCTTCTTACCCTGCATTTTAATAGATCTGACAGATAAGTGACAACTCTGTTTTAGTGAATGCTTAGGGACCTTGGGAAATTGGCCTGATGTGGAAGTTTCTGGTTTAAAGTACTTGCTGAGATTAATCAATTCATGGCCCCAGAAAACTAAATAGTGAAATTTTATTTCAAGCATAATTAAAAATATGCTATTATTTATACCTTCATCTTAGAGATGAGCAACTGAAACCCAGAGTTTAAGTATCTTTGTTCAGGGACACCTAGCACATGGCTGAGTGAGATCTAGTGAACCTGGATCAATATCATTTAAAAGGCCGCTGTTTTCTACTGTACTATAACATTATCAGAAAGCTATTTCTTTAATATTTTTATAAAATCACTTCCATGTGGTAGGCAATCAGTGAAGATGGTTCTGTTAAAAAAAATAAATTTCATTTTTCATAAAACTCATTTTTTTCCACACTGATTGATGTCCACAGTGTTGGTACTTCATTAATACATTTCTGTCATGGGTCTGTCTTTGAGGTTAATGTGGATAAATGACTAATCTTTAATAAAATTAGTTTCTTAGACAGTCATAGTCATACCGAGAAGGTCACACTTGCTCACAAGGTAAGAAAGGGTATGTGTATTTTTGGTGGAAAGAAGTCTAATATGCAATTTTTGCTACCTCCTTTCACCAAATCCCTGATATAAGCCCTATGGAAACATCCTGTTTTTTGTCTTCCTATCCTTAAGAAAAATTGCTGTATTAGACCACCATTACTGATGGAAGACTTCCATATCCCTCCATATATTAAGGAAGAAGAAAGGAAGAGCAGCACTAGATTCCAAGCATGGAATCTTAAGACCTTACAAGTCCTCTTGTCAATTACTTCTCATGCAGGATTCAAGTCATCAAGTCTCAGAGAAGCACCACATTTCTAGCAAGACAAACTTAGTTTTGAAGAAAAGACCCAGAATAATGTTCAACCAAAAGATTTAGATACATGCCTAATATACCTATATAGCAATATAGCAAGATCTCCCGTATACTCTCAATGAGAGTGTATATGGGAACTGTTAAGCAATGTTACAAAACCCATCAAAATGTCAACTACATGTACAATTTAAACCAGAAATTCAATTTCTGGATAATTATTCCTACAGATATACTTATAAGTGAAATTTCACTTATGTTAGCAGTGTTCATTGAAGTAAAAAAAATTATAATAATTTTTAAAACCAGAAGAGGTACAATCATATCTACACACAGAGTATATAAAAATGTTAAACATATAAAATTATATGTATATTGTCTTTCAAGAAGAGAATATCTAGTTGAGGATAGGAAAGGTAGCAGAATACAACAGTTACTAATATGGCATTATGTAAAAATGTGGATGTGTAACCGATGTGATTCTGCAATCTGTATTTGGGGTAAAAATGGGAATTCATAATGCACTTGAATCTAATGTATGAAATATGATATGTCAAGAGCTTTGTAATGTTTTGAACAACCAATAAAAAAATGTCAGAGGCAGATAGATAGTCAAGAAGTCATTAGGCCAGCACAGCTCCATGTTTGTGGAATGTTTACCCTGTCCCCTACTTTTGGGATCTCTTCTGCCACACCCAAGTTTGTGAGCTCCTCAGAATTTCCCATTCCAGATATGTATTCACAGATTTTTTTTTCCTCTTCTCCTCTCATTGTGTCTTATTTGGGGTGATAGTAATGTCAAGGCATTGTGGTGGATGACAGTGGAAGATTTTTATGTGGCACATGTTCGCATATATATAGACTCATTTTCCGTTTTGCCATTCGAAATATTGAATCTCTGACACTATGCCATAACCTACTAGACTCTGACTACTTAAAAAAAAAGAAGAGAATATCATGTAGCCATAAAAAGTCTTCTATATGTGTGAGAAAATATCCAAGATATAGTGTCCAATGAACAAAGAAGCAGAAGTTACAGAAAGATGTTTGAAATGCTGTATTATTAAGCAAAAGAAGAAAAATACTTGTACATATATTTTATTGTGTATGAACTCTCAAAGAATATCCAGTAAACTAACAATAATGTTTAAACTTGGGAAAGGTAGGTAACAATTGGGGATCAAGCATAGAAAAGTGATTGTTAACATATATAAGTGGATATTTTAAATATCTAAACCGAATATCTATACAATTTAATAAAAATATTAATAAATTTTCAAGAACATAAATAATTTTGTTATACTCAGTTTCATTAAATATTTAATGGTAACATTTATTGTTTTATTGACCAAGCAAGTGATTGCTTTGTTTATGATATATAACTCATTAGTGTATAGAGATATAAACTCTGATATTAAAGTTGCAGATTATTTTATGCAGAATTCAAATAGGAAAAAATACTCCATATGCTTTATAGACTTTGATAGTGTAAGAGCTTGATTTCATGGAAAAATGATACATTGAATTTCAGGTTCTAATTTTGTAGGTATAAAAAGCACCACTTCTGATAAGAACATCTGGCTTGAGTATCTCTGAAAACTAGTTCCACAAATTTCTAGTGCTCTTCAGAACATGGGAACTGAGTGTGATTAATCAGGGAAAATCCCTTCTCTAATAAGTCTCTGTCCAGTCCAATTGCTGAACATGACAGTCTTTAGAATTACATCACCAAATGGTCTACTAGAGATGGAAGGTTGATAGATTGGCTGAATTAAATAGCTCACCTTACGTGACCTTAGAAATGGCATTTTGACTGAAGGCGAAGAAAACTCCAGGCATTAATGATTTTGTATATTATATATGTATTTTGGAAGAAAAACACTATAGGACATTTCTTTTACACTGACTACTTCCAAGTATTATTATCCGGTCTAACTGCTGCAATCACTCAGGTGATAGCCCGTGGTGTGCATCCATCCCTTCACTCCTGATTACAGATAACATTTGTAGCATGAGGATGAGAGAGGCCTGAACACAGAGAAAAGTCATCAGAAATTATAAGAGAATAGAAGCTCATTTTTATGACTTTGCCACCTTCCAGTCAAGTACCTGCTGCAGACATTTATTGTTATTAGAAAGTAGACCTCTAAGACAAGTGAATCATGTTTCACAGTGTACTAGCTTCTAACATAATTAACAACCAGAAGATTTAGACCCAGATTTTGTCAAATCAACAGCAAAAAAGTCTTTAAATTTGTTTGTGAAGTTCTTGCATGATTTAAGGATCACGCAATCCAAAGCCTGCTCTGATTATATGCAGGTGTGTCACTAACTCATCTATAGAAGAAAGTACCCAGGGAAAAACACATATACTAATACTTACTTGAAAATGACTTTTTTTTTTCAAACATAGGAAGGCAGAATTTTATGGAAATCTCAATTTGGTGGCATAGCTTATTTTTGGCATTATATTCCTTTAATAAATAAAATAATGGAGAGCAAAGGAAAGTCTTGATCTACCAAAAATAAGATTTTGGGAAATCATTGTTATAATCTTATTAAAAATAAAACATAAATACAATTTTGAAAGTCACTATATGCAAAATAAAGAGAATTCAAATCACCCAAAATATTAGCATTCACCTAACCAATAACAGGAATGTTTGTGCATATCTGCCATTTATGAATCCTCATGTTGCTATATCAAGATATATTTGATAAATCTCATCTGGTTAAATGTTTGACTTTGACCCAATATTTGTCAATTGACAATACTGGGATAAAAATTATTTTAGGTAAGTTTTTACACAAGCCCACGATTATTTCCTGAGAAGCTATTCCTATAAACTAGTATTAATTTAAGGCAGAATTTTAATATTACCCTGTTTATCTTCAGAAATTTGTTCCAACTTAAACTGCCACCTTGTCAGCTTGCATTTGCTTCCACAGACACATATTTTTGTCTTGCTGAAAATCTTTTCCAGAATAAATGGTAAAAATCATATTTTTGTTTAAATGTACATTTCTTTTATTATTAAAACAATTAATAATAATACCAACTGTTAATTTTAAATGCTCTTGATTTTGAATGTGTTTCTTATAATCATTTAAATTTGGGGAACACATTGTGTTAAATTTAATAAAGATGTTTTCATTTTTTGGTAATATTTTAATATTCCATCTATATTAAAGATTTAGTTAAAGACTCTTCCAATATATAGGAACTCTTACCAGTCTTGCAGTAACTAACTCAAATGGAATGCCAGTGGTAGATGCTAGGTCTACTGGACCATCAAAACAAATAACTAAGTGATGGATTATAACCATAACACCAGAAAGTATCCATAAATCAAAACCAATGTAAGTAAATAATGGATAAATAAATAAATACAGAAAATGTATAGTTTCTTCTCAAAATACATTTTCCATTAATAAATGTAAGAGAAATCATAAAAAAAGGAAAATGATCAGTTGGCAAAGACTGTAATAAAAATTGTTCCAGGCATGAATCATCTATGGATACCCAAATTAATGCACAACAGTTTGAAACAAAAGAGGATATTTTTAGTGTTTCAAAGTACCTCCCTAAAATATGCTGATTAATTAAAAGGGAAATGTAGTAAATTTACAATCATGACCTGGCACACACCACTTAAGCTGGCAAGCCAAGTTAACATCTCCTATCACTAATAATGAAGCTCTCTGGGTCCTTCATCTTGGGATGCTCCTGATATGATGAACTGATAGCACATCATTTCTATAGTGCACAGAGAAATGCATTACTTCAACCAGGAGAAAGCATTAATATAAACCTAAATTGAAGGAGATTCTACAAAATATTTGGCCAGTATTCTTCAAAATTGCCTGTACTCTACAAAGACCAAGGATCAATTATAGATTGTTGAAAATTGAAGAGACATAGATAAACAAAAGATGAGTACTTGGACTCGATACAGACATGGAGAAGAGGTATTAGTGAACAAATTGATAAAGTTTTTACGAGTAAAATTGTTGTTAGTAGTGTGTTAATGTTAATTTCCTAGTTTTGATATTATTATACTACATTTGTGTAAATTATCATGGTATCATGTACAAAGTTAATTGAAGAAGATCTGCGAATGTATATACGACTTTTGCAAATAATTAGTAGCCTAAAAATAATTTCAAAATAAAAAAGTTAAATGATTCACCAATCAGCTCTTCTGAGTTTTCTGTGTTACCATTCTCACAATACCATTCTTTTCAAAAGGTTATAGGGAAAACCCTTCACACAATATAGACTACATTTTGGGTTTTAGTGTTTCAAAATAAAAATGCATTAAAATTAGTAAATAGCATAAAGCCAATTTAAAAGAAGCATGCATATGGCATGAGTTCATACACATTTGAAAGTAATTTGCATCTTTAAGATGATATAAAGAAATTTTAAATTGTTAGAATAAAAACAATTAAATAATAAATGTCAACACACATTGGTAAAGAAGTGATAGTGTGCACAACTTTAAATGCTTGTAATGAGGAAGCATGAAAACTTGATATATGGAGATAAAGAATTTGTATGCAAGTCTCTATCACAAGTCCACCTAGCCCAGGATTGAGAAAATAAATATTCATAAGTTATTTTTAGATTAGTTGTTTCTTGCCCCTATGAAATGAAAATACTATGTATTGGGGTATTTAACTTATTTCCAACATTTCAAAATTACAAACAGTGTTGTAATTTGTAATAAAAAAAATATACAACTGAACACAATGACACATGCCTGTAGTCCAGTAGGTTGGGAGCTGAGGCAGGAGAATCGCAAGTTCAAGGTCATCCTCAGCAACTCAGTGAAGCCCTGAGCAACATGACAAGACTGTGTCTCAAAATAAAAAAGGACCATAGAATTGCCTCAGTGGCTAAGTACCCCTGGGCTCAATCCCTAGTACCAAAATACCCCCAAAACTTACACATATGTGTTTTCTAGTTATCAGACGTATTTTCTAGTTATTGAACGTATATTATAAAGGGAAATTTCCAGAAGTAAGATTACTTCATGCACAAGTACTTTTATTAGATATTGCAATTTAGAGGGTCTGTACCATTATACCTCTTGCCTGAAATGTATGAGAGTATTTGTGCACTTTTATAGGATGTTTTACTCCACTTCTCACTCTCTCACTGAGTATGTCAGGGAAAACTAGATTAAAATTAGTTAAATGAGCATAGTTGTCTTAATCTTTAACAAAAAAATATTTTTCACAGTTCTGGAGTCAGTGAAATTTAAGATCAAAGTGCCATCCTTTGGTGTTTGGTGAGAGACTTTGTGCTGCATCTTCACTTTGCAGAAGGCTGCAGATCAAGAGACCTGGATGCTGTGTAGAACTTCTTTAATAAGAGCCTCATTCCCAGGGGCTGGGGATGTGGCTCAAGCGGTAGCGCGCTCGCCTGGCATGCGTGCGGCCCGGGTTCGATCCTCAGCACCACATACCAACAAAGATGTTGTGTCCGCCGAGAACTAAAAAATAAATAATAAAAATTCTCTCTCTCTCCTCTCTCACTCTCTCTTTAAAAAAAAAAAAAAAAAAGAGCCTCATTCCTATTTATGCATAAGGAGCTCTCATGACCTTATCACCCTAGAAAGGCCCTTGCTCTTTATATCATCACACTGGCAATACCTGAATTTTGAAGGAGACACATTCAGACCACAGAAGACAGTGTCATAGGTTACATGGGTCTGGATTTTAAATTCTCAAAATTCATATGTTGAAATGCTAATCCTCAATGTCTCAGATTACCACTATATTTGGAGGTGAGGTCTTTTATTAAGCTATAATGAGGAAATCAGAGAGGACCCACCTCTAATATTGCTGTTATTCTTTTAAGATTAAAACCTTAGGACACAAATATACACAAAAGGAAGACTGCAGTGATAGAAGATAACCAACTACAAGGCAAAAAGAGGGGCTTCAGAAGAAACAACATTCATGATCTTGATCTTGGATTTGTAGCCTTCAGAATTTGCATAAGCCACCTAGTCTGTGATACATTATTATAGTAGCCAAAGCAAACTAATATAGAAGGCAAGAAAAAAAATATGAATGAACTTGACATTCTGGACATATTATGGAATATTTTCTCAAAGTACAGAATTTATTATTTCTTTCAGAAATACATAGAATATTCATAAAATCAGATGGTACCCTATTCCTGAAAACAAATGTCCACAAACTTTAAACATTGAAATTTGCATAAGTTAATTCACTGACCAAAATGCTATTAGTTAGAAAGTAATAAGTATAATATTTTAGAAAATTACAAATGTTGACATGTGTGTATGTATATATATGCACATGAATAATTGACCAAAGATAAAATTATAATGAAAAACAAAATATTTTAAACTATATGAAAATAAAATAGTATATTTGAAAACAGATTATATGTAGACTTACCCCAATATTTAAAAGAAAAATTATGGCCTTAAATGCTTACATTGAAAAAAAGATATTCAACATTTCATCATTAACCTGATGTAAGAGAAGGAGCATACGAAGCTAATGTAATAAATTGATACTTGGCAGAAGTCTGAGGCACTAGACAGAGATTCACTCTGTCTAGATAGTGAATGATTGGAATGGAAATTCTTGGCATTTGGCAGGATCTCATACTGCTTCTTTAGTCTGTGAGGCTACAGCTACAATCTTGGGGAAAGCCAAGTAGAAGCTTCTTGAAAAGATAATTTCCTTTAGGAATAAAGGAAATGACTAGGGCCATACTTAAAGGGTTAGATATGTTGGCCTTTATCACATTACATTTAATGTTTCCCCAAAAAAAGACAGATCCCAAAGGATAACAATGAACTAATTCAACTAAGTATAACCCTTACTAGCAGGTACTGTGCTAGGTGTAGCTCTTTTGTTAAAGCTGATCAAGTTTCCTTCAGATGCTGGGAATGGCAGTCATTGATTTGAAGGTGTGTATTCATTTTTGCTCTCATCAAGAGAAATGGAATACTTTGGATTCATCTGAGAGGGCAAGAGTTTACTACATCTTCTATCATAATGTAGTATGGAGAGGCTTGAACCACCGGGGAATTAATAGAAAATCACATTGGTTGACCATGTTATAGCAATGAGTTAATGAGAATGAAGAGAAAGACATGTCAAATACAAGACAAATGTTCTACAGAATGGGAGATAAACATGATAAAAAGTCAGAGAATATTCCATAGAAGAAGCTTTTAGATATCAAATGGTCTGGAACATCCTAGAATATTTTCTCAAGGTAAAAATATAAATGTTTCTTGAAACCATAACTTTTAAGAACAAGAATAATTGCCTGGTAGTCTTCTTTAGGTTCTGGGAATAAAGATTTCAAACCGAAGAAAACTGTGATTCATTTACTGAAGAACTCTGATAACTACCAACTTCACTGATGCCAAATTAACAAAAGAGAGTCCAGTCGGGAGTTCAGTCTTTCTATTTGTTCCAGGCAATATGATTATATGTAATATAAAAGATCCTATGGTATTAGATCTATTTGGAATACAGAGTTCAGAGCAAGTAACAAGAGGAAAGTCACAACATAGGTTTTATGGAATTTCAGAACAATGCTGTGTGATCTTCAGAGAAGTATACAATAAAAACATAGCTATCGCTGTACTACTAGGCCCTGAGAGAGATGAGACAACTAACTTTACAGCTTCAATTAATCATATATCTTGAATCGCCCATAATAAGCTGAATTTCATCAAAACTACTAATTCATGAGATCATGTTAATCCAAAACAATTTATAACTGACACAGAAGTGGTATATCCTGAATCAAAGAAGAGCAGGGCCAAAGGGTACATGTAAGTGAAGGCACTAGTGGTGGTTGCTTTCTGGCAGATGTCCACAAGTGATACAAAGATCTCATCTTTCCATAGACTCACTTACTTATCTCTTCCCCAGACTTTTACATTCCTGATCTTCCAATCTTTCTTCTTTTAGACCCAGACCTATCAGCCAACCAATTTAATACTCCCCAAAATTATAGACAATGTGAAAAGATCCATATTAGATTTAAGGGCAGATTATATCATGCTTTTTTATTTCTAAAAGTTTTGCAGGTTTTTTTATACCTAAGTCAATGATGAATTTGGAGAGTTAATTTTTGCATAAGATGTGAGACAATGTTCCTTTATTTTGCTCATGGATTGCTTCAGCACATTTGTTGAAAAAAACTATCTTTATTAAATTGCTTCTGGAATTTTGTCAAAATTATGTTGAACATATTGTGTGAAGTCTATTTGTAGGTTTTATATGTGGTTCTAATTATCTATGTATCCATCCACCAATACCACTCAGTCATATTGACTGCAGCTACATAATAATTCTGAAAATACCAACTCTTCAACTTTATTATTATTTTTTAGAATTATTTTAACTTTATATATTTTTTGCTTTTCCGTATAAAATTCATAATAATCTTGTTGATCTCTACACACACACACGCACACACACACACACACATACGCACCAACACATAGGCCCACACATCTTTCTGAAGCTTTGATTTAATCCTGTACATAAATATATGTATACAATTTGGAGAAACTGACATCTTTGCTACTTTGTCTTCTAGTGTATGAACATCCTTTAGCCACCCATTTATTTTCTTATTTCTTTAATCAAAATGTTACAGTTTTTAGAATAAAATTTTTAAATTCAAACCAAATTATTTCATGTTTTATTAAGCAATTATAAATGGTATTAAATACTCTACATTTACATGTTTATTGTTTGTATAAAAATTACAATTCATTTTTGTTCATTTGCATGCTACAAACTTGTTGAATTTACTTATCAGTTCTTGGAGGCTTTCTGTTTTGGGGGAATTTTTTTTCTTTGCTTGTTTTTGGCCTTTTGTTGTTGTTGTTGTTGTTTTCAAATTCTTGAACTTAACTAGTAGGAACACATTAATTTCTTCCATTTTGATCTATATGCATTTTATGTGATTCATTTTTTGTTATAATTTTTTAAATGTATTGCAGGCAAAATCTTCCTTCCTCCTGTTTACTATCCTTGCTTTTTTTCTATTTTTAGGGGTAAAGCAGTTAGTCTTATAACTAAGTGTAATACTAAATATTTTTTTATTAAATTATTTCTTATCCAAACTTGAGGAAATTTTCCTCTATTCCAAATATTTATCAAGAGTTTCAAATTTTGTCAAAGGCCTTTTCAGTTTCAGTTAACCCAGTCATCAAATTTTTCTTGTTTATATTGATTTTCAAATAACAATTTAACTTTACATGGCAGACATAAACACAATTTGTTGATGGCATATAATTCTTTTCATTTATTGCTTCAGACTATCTCCTAATATTTTGTTAAGAACTTTTATATTTTGGGGGAATATTGTTCTATAGTTTTATTGTTATGATTTTGTCTTTATTTGGTTTTATAGTCAGAGTAACATTAATTTTATAAAATAATTTGAAACTAGTCTTCTATTGTGTGGTAGAAATTATTTAGGAATAATTCTTTACATGTTTGGCAAACTCTTGACAGAAATTTCTTACTTGGGAGATTTCTAATTGCAACTTTAATTCCATAATAATTCTAGAAATACATTATTTCATGTTGGGTAAGTTGTGGTAGTTGGAATTAGTTTTAAAATGATATTTTATTTCATCTAAGTCATCAAATTTGTGAATCAAGTTATTAGTAGTTCTTTATCTTTTCAGATCTACAATGTCTGTAATGTATCACGTTTAATTGCTAATATTAGTATTCTGTCTTCTCTTTTTTTTTCTTTGTGATTTTGCTAGAAGTATGTCATTTTAATTATCTTTTCAAAGAACCATTTTTTCATTGATTTTTCTGTTTTCAATTACTCTGTGATTTGCCCACTTACCTTTATCATTTTCTTCTCTCTGCTTGTTTGGAATTAATTTTTGCTCTCCTTTTTTTCTATGTTCTTAAATTGAGACTTAAGATTATCTGTTTAAAGAGTTTTCTTTTTGAATTTTCTGAGGAATTTTCTTTCTTGCAATGCATATAGTTAGAGTATAAAATTTCCACTCATTAGAGCATTAATTATAGTCCACAATCTGAATATGTTGCTTACTCATTTATAAAGTCAATATTTTTTATTTTTACTTTGAAACAGAGATGATGATGATGATGATGATGATGACGATGATGATGATGATACTTGGGATTGAACCCAAGGACTCTTAAGAACTGAGCCACATTCCCAGACCTGCCCCCTTTTCATTTGAAGACAGGTTCTCACTAAGTTTTTAAGGCTGACCTCCAACTTGTGCATCTCCTGCATTAGCCTCTCATGTTTCTGGAATTACAGGTGTGCATCATTATTTCCAGCTCTGCATTGCCTTTACTGTCTTTTAGAAAACAATCAATAATTGGTTTTTAATTTGATTCCACAGTTCTCAGAGGATATACTTTTATTAGAGTTTTCTAGAGAAACAAACTCAATAAGAGATAGACATAGATAGATAGATAGATAGATGGATAGATAGATAGATAGATAGATAGATAGATAGATAGATAGAAAGAAAGATAAAAAGGTGAGGGATTAGCTCACACAATTTTGGAAGCCAAAATTTCCACAAACTATCATCTGCAAGCAGGAGGCCCAGAAAAGCCAATGGTATTCCTCCAGTACAAGTCTAAAGGCCTGTGAACCAGAGACACTTAGTGTAATTCCCAATGTAAATCTGCAATAATATCATAGAGCAGAAGTTGATAGATGTCCCGATTTAATGATAAGAGACCAAATTCGAGCTTTCCTCACTAAAAATATATATTTTTAAAAAATTTCAACACTCAGTGAATTTGATCACATTCACCAATATTGGTGAAAGTAATTTCTTTATTCAGTCTACCTATTCACTTGTTAATTTCTTCTGGAAGAATCCTCACAAACACACCTCAAATAATGTTTTATCAGCTACATGGGCATTACTTACTCAAGTAAACACAAATTAACCTGAAAAATATTTTCATTATTTTTTAAATGTATGAAATGTAGTTTATAATCTAGAATGTGATCTATCTTTCTGTAAACACTTGGAAGGAACATATATCTTGCTGTTGACAGTAAAAGGATTCTCTAAATGACAATTAGATCCTGTGAGTAAATGATGTTACTGAGTTCTATATCCTTGATAATTTTCTGTCCAATCATTATCATTGGATATGGCAGGCTAAAAAATAAAGATATCTATCTTCTAATCTCCTAAACCTATTGAAGACATTTATAACATGCTGCTTCAAACATGACATTCTGGCATATTGATTGTTTTAAGTTAAATGGACTTGAAAAAAGCAAATGTAAGAACATTCTGATCATCTTATTTTTATTAAAAACAGCAGATAAAATTATAGTAGATAAGTCCTTTGGGTGTAGACCAAGGAGAGGGATAGCTGGGTCAATTTTTTACTCAAAGGACTTAAAACAACACACTAGAGGGACACAGCCACATAAATGTTGACAGCAGCACAATTCACAATAGCTAAACTGGGGAACCAACCTAGATGCTCTTCAATAGATGAATGGATAAAAAAAATGTGGCATATATACCCAATGGAATATTACTCAGCAATAAAAGAGAATAAAATCATGGCATTTGTGGGTAAATGGATGGAGTTAGAGAAGATAATGCTAACTGAAGTTAGGCAATCCCCCCAAAACAAGTGCAGAATATTTTCTTTGATATAAGGAGGCTGATACTAGTGGGATAGGGAGCAGGAGCATGGGAGGAATAGATGAACTTGAGATAGGGCAGAGGGTTTGGAGCAGAAGAGAGGGGGAATGAGGTTATTAATGATGGTGGAATGTGTTGTTCATTATTATCCAAAGTACACTTACGAAGACACAAATTGGAATGAATATATTGTGTGTACAACCAGTGATATGAAAAATTGTGCTCTATATGTGTAATAAGAATTGTAATACATTCTGTATATATATATATAATTATAGGAGATAATAAAGAAAGAAACAAATATTCTTATCACCAAGAATGGAAATTGGAATGAGATACTTCTGTACAAACAGATCTTGTGAAAATAATTCTTATCATCTTTAGCCTCTATGTAACTTTTCCAGAACTTTCTAAACCTAGTATACAAACATTTTGGCTGTTCCAGTTATTTTGAACTTTCAATTCCTTATGAGGGTTCTCATATGAAATAAAATTTACAATAAATGTTGTGGTTTTATGCAATTAATCTGCCTCTTTACCAAATTAATGCTCAAATGCCTGGACTCTTAAGAGAGTAGAGGTGAAATTTTGTCTCATCTTCACTGTGATCTGTTGTCATATTAGTTAATTTTTTGTGTCTGTGAAAAAGTACCTGAAACAAACAACCAGAAAGAGGAAAGATTCATCTTTTTCTTGTGCTTTTAGACATTTCAGTCCATGGCAAGCTGTCCCCATATTTTCAGCCTGAGGTAATGTAAAACATCTTGGTGGAAGGATATAGCAGAGCAAAGTGGATCAGCTCATGATAATAAGAAACAGAATGGGCAGCAGGGTGGGTAGACACAAGACATATTCCCCAGGTACACACTACCAAAAACTACTTCCTCCAAAAGTGCTCTACCTGCCAAGTTTCCATCAGCTCCCAGTAAACCATACCACTATAGATGAATTAATCCATGGATGAGTTCAGAGCCCTCATGATGCAATCAATTTCCAAAACCCCACCTCTGAACAGTATTGCACTAGGGATCAAGCCTTCAACATCTGAGCTCCTGAGACAGTCCAGATGCAAATCATAATAATTATATTATACAAAAGGGGGTTCTTTGAAATTAAGATAAGAATTTTGAGATGAGGTTACTCTGGATTATCTGGGTGAGTCCAATATAACCATAAGAGTCCTTATGAGAAAGAAGCAGGAGAAAAAATGTAAGTAAACAGTTTGTAATGAAGTGGAGACACACATTAGATTCATACAGCAAAAAGAATAGGAACCAGTAGACTCTGGAAGCTAAACCAAGACTAGGAATAAATTCTTTCTTAAAACGTCTGAAAAAACCAGTCCTGCCTATACCTGGATTTTAGCCTTCTAAAAATCATCTTAGACTTGTAACTATCAGAATTATTAGACAATATATTTTCATAGTTTAAAGCAATTTAATTTGTGGAAAACTGAAACAGAAGCAATGAGAAAATAATGCAGAGGGGGTTGAAAGCCTTCTATAATTTCCAATCTATTTACTTCTCTTAGGGTTTTTGTTTTAATTTGTTTTGTTTTGTTTTAAAATTTTGCTGGATACTTTGTTTTTTTGGTGCATGCACTTTAGAATTGCTATGTCTTCTTGGAGGTTAGAGTCTTTCATAATTATATGACTTCCTTCATTGTCACTGGTAATTTTCTTTGCTCTAAAGTCCACTTGAGCCAATGTTAGTATAAACATTCTTGCTTGCTTTTGATTGTTTGAAATAAATACATCTAATTTCATCCTTAATATAAAAGTACATGCATTTTTGTGTTTGAAATGAGTTATCTTGTAGATAATACATAATTGGGTTGTGTTTTCTAGTCCTTCTACCAAAATTTGCCTTTTTCTCTGTGTATTCAGTTCATCCTTAGGTAATACATTTTTTCATGTGTTAGGGCTTACATAGAGTGTAATGAGTACTACACTCTCATAAATAGATTATGTTGTTGTCATGGGCATAGGTCAACTACTATAGGCATAACTTCACTTTAAAAGTGAGTTCTCTCTTCCAAGTGTTCTCTCTCTCTCTCTCTTTCTTTTCTCTCTTTCCCTCTCCCTCTCCTTCATCCTCTCCCATGCACCTTGAACACCTTTTCCACCATGTCATCATGTAGAAAGAAGGAAATCATTAGATGTGGGTCTTGGGATTTTCAGTCTTGAGAAACTTGAGTCAAAGAAACTTCTTTTGTCTATGATTTACTTTGTCTTTGCTTTTCTGTTATAGCAGCAGAAAATGAACCAGGAAAACTGGAGGCATCTTCAGTTCAGATGAATTCTAAAAACCTTACCTTCTCTATTTACTCTCCCCTCTTTGTAATTCTCTTAAACATTCCTTCTTCATACATTGGGAGTCACAGGAGAGAGTACTTAATATTTTGGCTCCAATGGTCAAAAAATGTTTAGGAAATTCAATACAGAAGTATAGGTTATTTTATTTCCCAATGTACTTGCTTACTATTATATTTTTTTCCTCCTTATGTTCTAAATTTATATCTTTTATTATATTGTTCCTATTTGAAGAAAATTCCCTAATTTTCCTAAATCTCTCAACAATTCTTTTCATCTTAAAATGTCTTAGAGTATTCTTCTTTACTAAATGATATTTTAAACGGATGTATGATTCTGGCTGACAATTCTTTTACTTTAAAAACTGAAAAATGTGGTGCCTCTTCCTTCTGACCACATGGTTCCTGATAAGAAATCCACTGTTATTTATATTGATTTTTTCCTTGCAGGAAAAAGGTCATTTTTCTCTCATTATTTAAGAAATTTTTGTTTTTAGTCTTCAGAAGTTACACTGTGTTGTGTTTTGTTATAGATATCTGTGGAGGTTTGCTGTTAGGGGTGTTGATCCACTTCTTAAATCTGTGAGTTTATGTCTCTTGACAGATTGAGATTTCATTGATTATTTCTGTAGTTTTTTTTTTTTTTAACTTTCACTTTCTTTGCTAAACTCTGATTTCATTAATATTAACTAGAGTTTCGGTTAGCCTCCAACATTTTTTTTTTGGATCTCTATTAATTTTTATTTAGTCCTTCGTTTCCATATTTCTCAAGTTAGGGAATTTTATTTTTCTATCTTCCAGTTAATAGAATGTTTTCCTCTGCCCCTTCTCTCTCCATCATGCTATTGTAGTCTCCCTTGAGATTTTATTTCAGTTATTGTATGCTTCAGTTTTAAAATTTCCATTTAGCTCTTCCTCATAGCTCTTGTTTCTTGCCTGAAACTTCTATTTCTTTGGTTAGTTTATCTTTTCAGTTTTTAAATTTGGTCTGTAATTACCTCGACTTTTCTTTTTATGACTGCTTAAAATCTTTTTTGATAGTTCTAGCTTCTTTATCATTGCTGGCATCTAGAATTGCCCATTTTAATTCACGTTGAGCTCTTCCTAGTTCTTGGTGTAACTAGCAAATTTTAATTGAAGCTTGGCCATTTGGAGTACTGTATCATGAAACTGGATCTTATCTAAGCCTTCACTTTCTGTATTTAACCAGAATGTGATAATTGTAGCTATCACATTTATGTATATTCATGAGTATTCCATGAATCCTAATCTTGAAACAAAGACTTAGCAATAAACTTACACACCAAATTTTAATAATAAATGATTTTGAAGTAATGCTGTCATGATTTCTTTGAAGCTGTATATAATGGTTGTGACACACTTTTTTTGCAAAAAAACTTTGGCATAAAAATGTGTAATGACTATGAAGTGAAATATGGGAGCTGGCTTCCTCTAACCATGCTTAGGAAATAGAAAGAGGAGGGATTTGCCTTGCTACTGCTAGCTGTGGCTAGAAGACTAGATATCCCATTTGGCCTTCACTGATGCCCAAGGTCTGGGGTTTCCTCAAATGGCTGGGTATGTGGAACTTCTCATTGGGCCTCCACTGATGCCACTGCAGAAGGTTGGAGAGCCATGCTTCAGTATTTCTTCCCACAGGGTCTCCAGAGACTATGGAGGGGCAGCAGGGGGCAGGTTGGAAAGTTGTGATTTTCAATTAAGTCTTCATATTTATTTGGAGAAACAATGGCAACTTTTTATTTCCAAGTGGTGATAAAAATCCCCACTTCACAAGTTATCTCATCTGATACTAAAGGGAAAGTTTCAGGAAGGTGAAATGAGGACTTAGCTCCTTCTTGGAGATGAATGCCCCAGCTCTTTACTGGACCTGCTCTGGCATGAGCAGTGGAGTGTTTGAGGTGCCTGTTTCAGCTTGGAAAGATGGAAGTCTATGCTCTCTTCTTAGCCTGTCCTGGTATGAGTAGTGGATCAGAGGTTTTTATTTTTCTTGTTAAGCTGGAGAAGAAAAGACATTATCTAGAAGTATTTATCCCTATAGACTGTTTTTTGCTGGCCCTTTGGCTACAGATAGCAGGGCTTTTTTCTGGAGGGGTGTTGTCCGCATCTGTTGGATTTTCTGGATTACTGGCTTCTACATCTCCAAGTCTGGAATATATGCAAGGGAAAAACAAAATAAAACAAAACAAAACAAACAACCTACCAAGTATTCCTTGGTCTTGAGATTGGTCATTGTTCTCCTTTATTCTGTAAAATTTTCAGACTTTTCTTTTGTGTCTTTCATATATTATACCAGGTTTTATTATACCATATATTCTTTAAATATAATATCAAAGCTTTACTTTGCAGGAGGAAAATGAAAAAGTATATCTGCTCTGTATTCTCAGATATGAAAGGTTACAATTCACTTTTAAAATACTTTCTAAAAAATTGTTCATTAACTTTTTTTCTGTTACTATAGTTTAAATTTGTAAAGGTTCCAATTTTATGAAAACTTTTGAGTTTAGTTTTTTTATGATCAAAATAACTGGAAATGAAGTATTTCAACTTCTGGAACTTCAAGTTTTTCAATCCCCAGTGAGAAGTGAGAAGAAATGTAAATTAAAATTAGTTACAATGTGTTGCCTTAATTATTCCACTTATTACTTATTATTTTGCTTTGTGGTTTTACATGCCTCTGGACTGAAGAAGAGATTAGAAAGGAAGAAGAGAATAAGCTAATTAAACTTGGGCTTGTAAAAATTAAAAGGAACCCAACAACTTCAAAATGTAGACAAAATATGAAGTGCAATTTTGACTAAGCTATAAAAAATTTTCTGAGAAAAATCTATATGAGGTACATATATTTGGCTTATATTTGCTTTTGTGATTCACTCAAGAAAAAAAAACTGAATGTGTTGGAGATAAGTCTCAGATCCACAAGAACTGAAACAACTATAAATGGAATTACACTTTTAGGAATATTCTTACCACCTTTATCAAATCACCAAATCAAATCACTGTATAACTTTCCCTCTGTCCATCTTTACTTCTACTACTCTGTCTCTTTTTTCTTTTTTTTTTTTACTTCCTTCCTTTCCTTTCTTCCTCCTTTCCTTCATCTTTCTTTTTTCTGTCTTCTTTCCTCTTTTCCTTTTGTTCTCCCTCTCTCTCTTCTCTGCCTGTGTCCTCTTCTGTCCTGTTATTTTATCTTTTATCACTAAAAATCAGGACTCTTCCACATACTTGTATGGCTGCCATTTTGTGTCTAAAATAAGAAATTATCAGAGGAGACATAACATTTAAAAATCTTTGAAATTAATACAACGTTGATAGGAAAAAAAAAACCCAAATTTTTTAATAACGTGGATTTTGAAATATCTGCTGTTGGCACCTTTTGTTTTATGAGCCTCTTAAATTTTAACACAAGAAACATACCATGACAAAGTTTTCATGAATTTTCACACTTGATCTGCTACTTTATTTGGGTCTTAATAAAACAGAGGAAAGAACTGACACAAATATGCTTTCTCTAGCCAAGTGCTGCTACTTGAAGATCAAGGGAATAAAGCAAAATTAAATAAAATTTTCTTTGTTTTATTTTTCTTTTGTACTTGATATGTAATGATTAAAAATATCCTGACCAAAGTTCCCCATATTGCTGGCACCGATGCTTTTTTTTTCATACCTTTCTTAATTTGAATCTGTCAATTAGAATATTCTTCCAAAATATTCCAAAAGCTTGAAGTCCTCATCCAGCCGCATAATATAAAAATTTAGTTTTAAGTGAAGACTATAATACTTGCACATACATATCTGAAATCTTTCCACTGTTTGTGGTGCTCTACCAATTTGTTTCAAACAGTGCTGAGGATATTAAGCAACACAACCCCCTCTGACAACAAAGGTGCTATTAAGGGCTGTTGCATCAATAATGGGTGGATGTAAACTCCCTAAACAATCATAGATTGGATATTGTGCAGCAGTTTCAAAAGCGCAATTATATCCTATTGTGTCAGTAATGTGTGCATTTAGGCCTCTTACATATTGGCATAATGACTGTGAGATAGTGGAACTAGTTACCAAAGGGTAGATTCTCATTTCCTGGGTATATTTTAGGAGCCAAAATAACTGTTTGAAATTATTTAGGTTCATTCTTACTGGAATAAGGGGTTGTAAAATGTTGCCTCTAGTGGGCTCTTCTGGCCCTGTGTCACTAGGAAAAAAAAATGACTAAACTGTTACTCAAGGTTTTCTCAACCTTGCTTCAGAGATACAGAACTCAATTTAGAATATTCATGTCATATTTGTCTTAATTCAACTCCCACCCTGAAATGGAAAAAAAAAATTATACAGACCTCCCCAGTTGACACTGTCATCTCCAAATTTGTAAGGCCATTCTTTCTAGCAGAAAAAAATATATATAAATATATAGGGAAAATAGAGATAAAATATCTATTGTTTAGTATCACTAATACATTCCTAAACCCATCCTAAAGAAAATAAAATGATCTGCTTGAAAATGACAACCTAGAGCCTGTTTCCCAGGTTTCTTTAAATTGGGAAAATTGTTTCATTACATATTAAAAAGAAAACCTAAGCAGTATATTAAAATGTAATTAAAATGCAGTATAACATTTATATGTATATAACAACCCTTATGTTAAGAAGTTAAATGCATCATTTCTTAATCACCAATCTATTTTTAAGCAAGTAGCTTCTCTTTCCACAGAAATATGTACAGTTTTCACGCTATTATATCAGCAGTATATTTATGACAGAGCATAGCAAAAAACAACTCAGCAATAAATAAATTGAATAGAAAAACACAACTTAAAATTTATAGCAAAATAAGATAAGCAATTTTCAGAAATGAACTCTTTCTTATTTCCTAAATGAGGTAGAAACTAAAACTTGAAGAAAGTTGAGAAAGCAGGAAGTAGGGGGAATTCAGCATTCTTTTTTCTGTCTTTGATTGCAAGGGGCCATGCTACAGGGAATGTGGTTGACCAAGGGGATATTTCAGGCCACCAGTGGGATTCAGAGGAGTGGTCAGAGATTCCCCCCATCATTTCATTTCTAACCTGGGCATTTAATTAGGAAAGAAATGGTAAAAATTTATGTCAATGTTTGATGCTTTAGGGTAAAATATTATGAAACTGATCATTGCTTGATTTCACCTACTTTTGATAAAGTTTGTGAATAGAATCCAGCCAGTTTCAGGTTTAGATGAAAGGATAATTTTCATGATTGTATCTGAACATCCTTGTTTCTTGGTAAGAGCCACAGCCAAGTAATATGATGCATGGCATTTTTGGTTGAAAGGTGAGGCCAGCTAGCCATTGAGATGATATGATTATGTTAAGATTTGCATTCATATGGATATTGGACTCCTGCTGTTCACCTTGGCCTGCTACAGGACTCCTGGAGAGTTCCCATTGGTTGGGGAAGTACAGTAGGAGGGAACTAGGGGGGGGGGCTTGTTCAGGGGTTCCTGGATCCTGGAAAATGCCCCGCTGAATGTGTGGTGTGTGGATCCGCTTCTGCCTGGGCTTGTATGGGGTATTGGAGGCAGTTTCAAAAGTAAAGTTTGTTCCTGCTTGAGTGCCCAGCCAGACTGCGGCAGTTTCTGACATTTGTCCCACTCTTCTAAGTACCTAAGCATTGAATCTTACTAAATTTTTGGTAAATTTTCCCATACATGGGAAATATTAAGTTTTGAACACAAATGAAAACCAATCTTACACTAACATTGTCAAACCAACTCAAAATAGAAGTGATCATATGATCTATGATCTTTAATTTTAAAAAATCAAGGAAAGATTTACAGAGAAAACATTCACAGGGATAAAATTGGAAAGGGGAAGTTTGGTCGTGTTACTAAGAAAACTAAACTCACCTAGCACATTATTTTCCATATAATCCCAAAGATCTTCTAGTGCTAATATTCCTTGATAAAATGTACTCTATTTTTTTTTAAAGAGAGAGAGAGAATTTTAATATTTATTTATTTTTTTTTTAGTTATTGGCAGACACAACATCTTTGTTTGTATGTGGTGCTGAGGATCAAACCTGGGCCGCATGCATGCCAGGCGAGCATGCTACCACTTGAGCCATATCCCCAGCCCTGTACTCGTTTTACTCTCATGTTTTTTGCCATGGACTTGTGAAATTTCCCCTAGCTAATAAACCATGGTGAATTCTTCTGCTTAGAATACCAACTGCTCCATTCCACAATGGCTTTTCCACAGCTCTCCTAGACAATGTGTATTCTCAACCCTGGGCAAACGAACAACTTCTCCAGGTTGTCCATATAAATTTGAGGCATAAATTATCAGAATTCATAGTCCAAAAAAAGCCATCATATCAATTAAGGATTTTTTTCTTTCCTATATCAGCTAAACCATTTTAACTTCCAACTTGATTTATTTACTTAATATGTATACTAGTTACTATCCATGTGAGTCTGTATTTTAGTAATATTTCTGAAATAGTTTTCAGGTTATATAAGTCTTTGTTATAGGGATAAAAATAGAGATAAGGGTAAAACTAAAGAGAAGAAAATGTCAGTATTACTATTATAAAATAAAGAATTAAAAAAAAATTAACTTGGTCTTTCTTTACATAAACTACAAACAGAATCTAATAAAAGCACTGCTCACCAGAAAATTACTAGGACAATTAGAAGTTTTGAATTGATTCTTTAATAAAACTTTTCTACTTCCACTAGTGTTTATTTCTATACTCATACATATAAATTATTGTTTAGTACTTGTGCATTTTTAGACATGAGTTATATATATACACACATGCATATATATATATATATATATATATACATACATGTATATATACTAATATATACATTAAAATTATATTTTTTCAAAACTACTCTTATTTCCAAAATGCTATGCTATAACTAATTGTCTGAATGTGTTATTTTAGAATAGACTCATGCATTCTTATTTAACAGCAGACAAATTTCTTATTTAACAGCAGACAAATTTCTTATTTAACAGAAGACAAGTCCTGGAAGACATCTTAATCAAGAGAAACATTTTTGCAAACCTAAAAATTATACTGAAAGTTTTAATAATGACAGTTCTCAATATAACTCTTTCAAGCTTTTCTAAATCTCAACTTTTCAAACTCTTGAAGAGATCAGATTAGAATTGATTACCTAAGAATATATGTGTAAGCTTTTAATTATGATCTTCTTAAGAAATAACTAACTATAACCCTGATAAGAAGTAATCCTAGGAATATGGTACCCAAAATTCTTTCAGTAAATTCTCATCTAACCATAATCAATGATTGACTGGAGGAATAACAAAGTGTATCTTCAAACTAAGAAAAAAATAGTCTCTATACACAGGTAATGACACAGATAGTAAAGTACAATATAAATGAAAAAACCCATGTGAACCAATTCTGACGTCTAGAACAAGACTGGAACAAATCTGACTGATTCATTTAGGCAATATCTACTGCCTACCTATCCTATTTATTTAATAGTGCTTGCTTTTAAAAATATCAAAATAAAAGGCATTTGTGTTGCCCTAAAATGCCTCAGAATCTGTTACAAAAACAAATATGAAAATAAACAATTATAATATAATATATTAATGGCTATACCAAAGATTATACGCAAGATACAGAAAAAAAAGTTTTTTTTTTTTTTTTTTTTTTTTTTTTTTAAAGAGAGAGTGAGAGAGGAGAGAGAGAGATAGAGAGAGAGAATTTTCAATATTTTTATTTTTTAGTTCTCGGCGGACACAACATCTTTGTTGGTATGTGGTGCTGAGGATCGAACCCAGGCCACACGCATGCCAGGCGAGTGCGCTACCGCTTGAGCCACATCCCCAGCCCGGAAAAAAAAAGTTTATTGAAAGGAATGTTTCACTTGATTGAGAAAGCCTAGAAAGATTTCATTTAGGAGGGAGAATTACAAGTACTGGAAGACAAAAAAGTGTTGTGCCCAGTGGTAAATAGTGGTGAAGAAGGTATTCTTAACAGAGGAAGCAATTTTTGTAAAGGCATGAAAGAACAAGGGAGTATGGTATTTCCAGGGAACTACAGTAGCTTACTTTTGTTGAACCATAATATACAGAGGAAAATGGGAGGATATGGGATTGGCCAGGTGAAAAGCTGGATCATATCAATCACAACACTTTGAAACCTGGATGAGACAATAAGTGAAGAAGCCTTAACCATATGTTATGCTTCCATATATGAACTCAAGGGAGACTGTGCTGGAAACCTAGATCACAGCATATCAAATGTCAGTTGTAATCATGGTTGAGATATCTAAATTAGAGGGGACAAATGCTCGAATTTCCCTTTTAGACACCAATGTGGTGCAGATCAGAGGAAGAGCTAGAGTATGTGGTCTGTGAAATAGGAGGACAATCAAGACTGAACATTCTTGCAGATTTCTAGAAAGAGTAAATTTCGAGCACAGTCATTAGCAGTGCCAAAGGCCAGAGATGACGAATAAAATGAGGATTAAACATATGCATAGGATTTGGCTATTGGCAGGTCATAGTTTGTCTTAATGAAAGAAATTCAATGAAGTGTAAATGTTGTAGGAGACAATTACAAATCTGTAGCAAAAAAGCAATTTTTAAATCCATGTTTCCCAATTTTAAGAAACAGACTTGAGAAACAAAATACATTGTGAATCTTAATAGTTTGGTTTTACATATCAAACTTAAAATCCAAAGGTCTCATAAATCATATTGTGCAGAAAAATATGTGAAAAAAATGTAGCCTTTCCCAGACCAGAACAAAAGGAGATAATACCACAAACAGGGATATATGGTAGAGGATGTTTTGTGATAAAGAGAATCTGAAGAGATAAAACTAATATTTAGAAACTAATATGTCACTAAGAGTTTGGATGTAAAACTCAAGTATTCATTTGAGGGATTCAAGAAACAAAGTCTTTTGTCAGGCTTCCCAGTTGACTCATAAAAAAATAGTTTTATTTTGACATGCAGGATTTTGTGATTGTGACAATTATATCCACTGTAGATAATTTCAAGTGATATGAGAAAATGGACACATAAGTATATTCCAAACATTTTAGAAGCAAGATTGTGTTTCAAGGAGGAAATAGAGTAATAATTAGGAAAAACACAAAAGGACAACTTCCTTCCCTCTCTTCTCTCCTCCCTTTTCCCTTCTGTAGTTTGGATCTTGAATGTCTTTCCCAGGCCCATGTGTTGAAGGCTTGGTTCAGTCTGTGGCGCTGTTGGGAGGTGATGAAGTGGGCTTAGAGGAAGGAAGTTAGATCACGGAGGGCATAACCTTGAAGAGGTTGTTGACACCCCAGTTCCTTCCTCTGTTTGCGTCCCAGGTGCCATCACGTGACCAGTTTTGCTTCTTCAAGTACTCCCCCGTCATGATTTTCTGCCCTGCCATGGGCCCAAAAGAAACAGAGTCAACCACCCATGAACCAAATGCCCTACAATCTTGAAGCAAAATAAATCATTTCTCCTTTAAGTTGTTTTTTATCACAGTGACAGAAATATGACACATTTTCTTTCTTTCTTTTAGTATTGGAGATACAGGTCTTAAAGCATGCCTTGAAGCCATTTAGGTGGATATACAAAAAAAGAATGGATAATTGATGCAGCAAAGTCTTCATTTTTCTTTTTCATTCTCCTCTGAGAAAAAATGAAAAAAAAAAAAAAAAAAGATAAGTTCAGGTGGAAAGTCCATCATGTTAGTCCACCATGTTTGAAAATTGAGTGATAGGCTGTCACAAGCAATAGAATTCAGGGCAGATACAGAGGTATATTTACCTGTATATAGTGTCCTACAAAATATAACTAGTACAGCCTAAACAATTTTACATTGTCAAATGGTAGGACTTCTGTGAATTACTACTACATAAAGTCAGACTATTTTTAAGGATATGGAGTTTTCCTATTTCACTTCTAAGTATTTAGGAGGCTTGGAGATATAGGAAGGATACTCACTGAAGGAGCAGAGGTGTGAACCAAAAGGAAAAGCACTCAATTTCTTGGGTTCTCTGACACTTGTCACAAATTAAATGAATGAGGATGGTAAGAGAAAGCAGGAATAGAGGCAATCAGCCAATATCAAAGTTCAAATATAGAAAGGGTAAATAGACTTTTGGTGATTGAGTGGGAGTGGGGGAAGCAAAATATGAGTGAGTGAAGATACTGATTAGGTAAATATTGTGATATAATGTTATGATGAAATCTGTGTATGTGCATATGTGAGCACATTTCAGTAGGACAATGGTAGCCATCATTTAGAAAATGATAGATTAGTTAAAGGTCTTTTGAATACAGATCGAAGTAGGTAGCAGTCTTAAGAGTTTGAGTAACAAATTACAATTGCTCTAGTAAGGTCATCAAGAGACTAAATCAAATGATATTTAGGATGGCTTAGGTATTGATTAGATGGTGGGTATAAGGGAGTAAAAATCAAGTACATTTTTTCACACTTCTTATGAGAATGATAGGTTGTTGAAAAAGATATAATTAGAATACACAAGAGCAAATAGTAGATTAAATTTAATATGAATGCACTGAAAATGACACCAAAATCAACACCTAAAACATTAAGATACCTTTGAAATGTCTCAGTTTATTAATATAATTAAAAGATATGCATGTACTATTCAGATTTTAGTTATTTTTATCATTAATAATACACACATAAAACCTAAATTGAACCTCATGCAAATATTAGCACATACTTTCTCTAAAGGCACCAACAATAGGACTCAAATAGACTAAATTAACATCAAATTTATCCCTTTGGTGCATAACTTGGCCCCTTTTGTTATTTCTTTTTATTTGACTTCATCCTTTAATTTATTCTACCAAAAAACATGTCAGTAATATTTCTACAGAGCCACTTCACTTTGAAAGAGGCAAAAGTCAGTGAGTACATCCATTCTAGTGCTAATATTTTTTTTCTTAATTCCTCTTTTCAAATTAAGTTTATTGGGGTTAATTCACTTGAATTTGAAACAGAAAAGAAAGACTTCCCAGAAAAGATAGCAGTTCCCTGCCCCTAGCTTAAGTGCTGCTTAGAAAATTGCAAAACTGCCTGGGTAGAATGGAGAATATGGTGTCATTATTTCTCAGCAATTTAAAAATAAATCTTACAGTTTTTGTGCTATTACATTGACCTTTATAATATAAACATTGGGATATAGAATGCGTGACTATGTTTTAATTAGTCTATTGACAATTGACATTACAAGGGAGGCCAGAAATACTTTTAAGGAGAGGGAATGCAAAGTAGATGTCCTAATATTTTGTTTCTGAGATGTTGTACGATTGTGATAGCCTAGAGAAATTCACATTTTACTTTCCTAGATTATTGAAAAACCACAATTAGAGAATTTTATTTTAATGTGTCCACAAATTATCCAGGAAACGAGGGATTCAAAATATCATGGATCATAACTGTGCCTCTTACTACATAGGCAAAATGTATTTTAAATGCTAAAGGAAATATTAAAGTAAATATTTGCCATAAACATAAGTTTTCCTTAGATTTTTTTTTTTTTTGAATGGCTATTAGACCTAGTTGGGGGAAATGTGCCCTATGAACCTTTGGTGCTATATAGCCACCAAAAGCCCCCAAACATTTTCTCTTACACAAAAAACTGAAAAGTCAAATGAAAGTGTGCAGGTATTTTTGTGGTTGTTGTTCTGATGACAACTGCATTTTTCCATTAAAAGCATTGTTATCGTACAGAAATATAAACCCAAATTGGTGTCTGGTCATTTCTTAGGAGCTATATATAGGTCATTACTGACACAAACCTTCTTAGGAGCCTGCTTTGGGCTCCCACGTGAGGATTAAAAGCTTCAGCTCAAAATGCATCTGACATATCATATGTATGTAAGGAAAATTTCAAAGAAATAAAAAATAGAAATAAAAATATAATAATAGTGATAGTAACAATAATACAAGGACCTATGAAGAAAAAAATAATAATGTTTTCCCTTTAATCTAGATCAAGGAAAGTGCTCCTATTAAATATCATCTAGAATATAGAGACAATGAAAGAGGAAATTAGATAAATTTCATTATATGGCAAAAGACATAAACAACATAAAAAGAAAAATAATTACAAACAGGAAAGAATATATGCAATTTCTAGTGCAGATCAAAGGATAACGTTCCCATTTTAAAGATCATCTTAAGTTGGAGAAGAATTACAATTTTAATGATCTTCAAATCCCAAAAAAAAGCAATTTACAGGATTATAAATAAAAAGGTAAGTCTCTTCCATTCATAAAAGGCATATGATTTCAAATAAGATATATAAATGAAAATAAACACAATATCTCATGTTTAACTTATTACATCAACAAAACTCCAAAGTTTGGTAACATACTCCATAATGTACAGAAAACATACATTGTTCAGCTCCAGCAATATGAAATACTTATGCAAAATGGTAATTGTAGTGGCATTATCAGTAATAACAAAAATCAGAAGTAATACACCAGGAGACAAGATAGAGGTCAAAAAAATCTGGATGGTTGCTTCATCTGAGTGATGTGTCTAGGGAATTACTGAGCCCTTATTTATGTTTGATGTTTTTCATAGTGACTACTTCAAAATTACAAAATCAGAATGTTCCGAAAACAAAATATTCTTCCTGCCTCTTTTCAATAAACTCACTTTGGTGCTATTCCATTCTTAATTGATATTTGGTTTTCCTAACTCTTTGCTACTTTTCCTTCTCCTTAGATCACTGGAATAGAAACAATTTATCAAAATCTTCTTAAGCCATCTTTATTTTATGCAATTATTAATGTGGTTTTATAGGAATTTGACTAGCCAATTTTATGGATATTGTTTTATTCTTCCAAGAAAAACAGATAAATATTCCAAGTATATTAAATTTCTGTTTATTCACCCAGAGTAGTTTGTGAAATGGAACTTAAAGGTGAATTATATATTCTGGAATTTTATTTTCATATAAGTCATAACCAAATAAAAAAATGTTTTTGAATAACAAAAGTACTACATTCCCAAAGTATTACATTAATTATACATTTGGGAATGTAGTACTTTTGCATCTGGCAACAAGGAGAAATAAACAAAGGCAACAGCATCTGTTGCTCCTGCTGCTTTGAATTAAGCTGACTTAGTTTAATCAGTTTCCCCCACCAAATCCATTGCTATACCTTCCCAGGTATTAGCCTGACCTTTAATTTGACACTCCTGTTTGTTGTGTTTACTAGGTTTTTTAATAAAAGACATAAAACCCAGAGAGATTACAATTAAAAAGCCCAGAACATTTAATAGTTTTTGCTTCAGTTCTATATGTGCATGTAAGCACAAGGTTTTTAAAATACAAATTTCTATATTAGTATCTATATTTAAAGCACACATAATAAGCCTCTGATATTAAAAACAAGGGATTGCCTAGAGATTTGTTTAAAATGATAGGCTTTGAAGCATTAGCAGTGGTTGTGGGGTGTTTCTCCTTGATAAGGAGATGGGATGTAAGAGAGATTACTAAATGATTTTGAGTTTCCGGAATGCACTGGTTGTTGCCAGATGCGAAAGAAGAAATAAATACTAGGACAGAGAGAAAAAAGCTGCTGAATCATGTTTCTACTCCATCTTTGATTGCCGCAGGATTTCAATATGCAAAGTGCTCCAGTGTTGCAGCAGGTGAGTCTGGGCAGCTGGCCCTAGAACCCGCGAGTTGCTCACCTTGCTGAGAACCCCGCAGCGCTCCACAGGCGGCCGGACTCCGTCTCCGGGTCCTCCTAGGATCCGGAAGAGTTCCAGCTCTGGTTATCCCACATGGAGGCGCGACAGCCAAGCAGGAGACCGGCCCCAGCTCCGTGAGCTGCGCCAGAGGAGGCGCCCAGTCCCGGGGTTGAAGGGTCGGGGGATGCCGAAGCAAAGAGTGCGGGTGGGGAAAGGAGATGGGACGAAGTCCACCAGCCTCCACGACGCCGTAGCCGCCGCGCCTGACACCGAGCGGACCGGGGAAGGAGGACGAGCGGCGAAGGAAGCCTGCCCTTCCAGCCGTCAGCCGCCGCCGCCACCGTTGTTGTGGTGCCTGCACTGCGCCGGGCGCCGCTACCCGAACTCGTCCCTCTTGATGCCAACCTCAGTCAGGGAAGGAAAAAGGGAGGAAGAAGGGAAGAGAAAAATCCAGCTGCAGAGACCCGGGCCCACTATTTACCCTCCCCTCCCCTCACCACTCCCCTCCCCTCCGTACTCCCATTCTCCCCCTATTGCCCGCCCCGTACCCCTCTCGACGTCTGATGCCACATGCCAAGGGCTTGAGATTCCCCTCACCAAAGCGTCCTACCTCCGGCCTTCGCGGGTGACTATGGGTAGAAAGATAGTAAAAAAAAAGAAGACATTTTACATTTACACCATGTATAGCACAAAGGAAAAGAGTGACAATGACAAAGATGATCTTCTGCTTAGGATGGGACTTAATGATAATAAAGCAGGAATGGAAGGATTAGATAAAGAGAAAATTAACAAAATTATAATGGAGGCCACAAAGGGATCCAAATATTATGGAAATGAACTCAAGAAGGAAAAACAAGTCAACCAACGAATTAAAAATATGATGCAACAAAAAGCTCAAATTACCAGCCAGTAACTAAGGAAAGCACAATTACAGGTTGACAAATTTGCAATGGAATTAGAACAGGGCCGGGATTTGAACAATACCATAGTGCATGTTGACATGGATGCCTTCTATGCAGCTGTAGAAATGAGGGACAATCCAGAATTAAAGGATAAACCCATTGCTGTAGGATCAATGAGTATGTTGTCTACTTCAAATTACATTGCAAGGAGTTTTGGTGTTCGTGCAGCCATGCCAGGATTTATTGCTAAGAGACTCTGCCCACAACTTATCATAGTGCCCCCAAACTTTGACAAATACAGAGCTGTGAGTAAAGAGGTTAAGGAAATACTTGCTGATTATGATCCCAATTTTATGGCTATGAGTCTTGATGAAGCTTACTTGAATATAACCAAGCACTTACAGGAAAGACAAAATTGGCCTGAGGACAAAAGAAAGTATTTTGTCAAAACTGAAAATGCCATAGAAAATGATCAACCAGAAAAGGAAGTGGATAAACTGAGTGAGCATGAACGGACCATCTCTCCACTACTTTTCGAAGATAGTCCTCCTGATTTGCAAACCCCATCGAACTTTGAAAAACAAAACAATCCTCAAATACTACAGAATTCAGTTGTTTTTCGAACATCAGCTGAGGAAGTGGTAAAGGAAATTCGTTTCAGAATCGAGCAAAAAACAACACTGACGGCCAGTGCAGGAATTGCCCCCAATACAATGTTGGCAAAAGTTTGCAGTGACAAGAATAAGCCAAATGGACAATATCAAATTCTCCCCAACAGACAAGCTGTGATGGGCTTCATCAAAGACTTACCAATTAGGAAGGTTTCTGGAATAGGAAACGTTACAGAGTAAATGTTAAAGGCCCTTGGAATTATTACTTGTATAGAACTCTACCAACAGAGGGAATTACTTTCTCTCCTTTTCTCTGAAACATCTTGGCATTATTTCCTTCACATCTCTCTGGGTCTAGGTTCATCACATCTGGCAAGGGATGGAGAAAGGAAAAGCATGAGTGTTGAGAGGACCTTCAGTGAAATAAGTAAAGCAGAAGAACAGTACAGCTTGTGCCAAGAACTTTGCAGTGAACTCGCGCAAGATCTCCAGAAAGAAAAGCTTAAGGGTAGAACTGTTACCATTAAACTGAAGAATGTGAATTTTGAAGTAAAAACTCGTGCATCTACAGTTTCATCTGTTGTTTCTACTGCGGAAGAAATATTTGCCATCGCTAAGGAGTTGCTAAGGACAGAAATTGATGCAGATTTTCCACGTCCCTTGAGATTAAGACTTATGGGTGTTCGGATATCTGGTTTTCCCAATGAAGAAGACAAGAAACACAAACAAAGGAGCATCATTGGCTTCTTACAGGCTGGAAACCAAGCCCTGTCAGTCACTGAGTGTATGCTAGAGAAAACAGACAAAGATCAGTTTGTAAAACCTCTAGAAACATCTCATAAGAATAGTTTCTTTGATAAAAAACGATCAGAAAGGAAATGGAGCCACCAGGACACATCTAAATGTGAAACTATAGTTAAAGAAAGTTTACAGATATCACAACCATTCCAAGTTTTAAAGAAGAAGACAAGTGAGAATTTAAAAACATCAGATAATTCAGATAACTTTCAGATATTTACCTGTCCTGTTTGCTTTAGGGAACAAAGAAGCATCAGTCTGGAAGCCTTTAATAAACATGTAGATGTGTGTCTTGATGGACCTTCAATTAGGGAGAACTCGAAAATGAATTCTTCAAATGCTTCCTCTACTGAAATTAACCTGAAAGAAATCACAAAACATTCTTTTTTACTTTGTGAAAAGCAATATTATGAAACTCATCAGAAAAATGTAGAAATCACTTCAGTAGATTGTGTAAATTTGGTAGAAACTAGAAATAATTCATCTAAAGCAGGAAGTGTAGACACTGAGCACAGCAAGGAGGAATGTTCTAGTCTTCCAAACAAGTCTTGTCTTGTTTCATTAGAAAATCAAGATGCTGAGTTACTAAGTAGACAAGAACCACTCCAACCTTGTGTGTATCAAGTGACAGCAAGCCAAGCGCTAGTTTGTCCAGTTTGTAATCTAGAACAAAAAACTTCAGATCTTACGCTGTTCAATGTGCACGTGGATGTTTGCTTAAATAAAGGTATTATCCAAGAACTGAAGAATGATAAAGTTTATCCTCTTAACCAACCCAAAGATAGCTCCAGAAGTACTGGTAGCTCAAGCAGAGTACAGAAGACCAGAACAAAAAGGGTAGGACTAACCACAAAGTACTCAGCATCAAAGAAAATAAAACCGAACAATCCCAGATACACTCTTGATATATTTTTTAAATGAACATTGAATATTTTATCATCAATTTTAATTGAAACTTCTTATTTTGTAATAAATGAAATTATTCTTTCTCATTTTAACTTTATAGATTCATGTAGTGAAGGCAAGTACAATAATTCCTCCCAAATGATGTTTCCTTTTCTAAGAATTTAGAATATAGGTTAATTTATTTTTGTATTTATTTTAGTTTTTTGGTACCATGAATTGAACTTCGAGTACTCTACCACTGAGGCACATCTCCAGCCATATTTTGTATTTTATTTAGAGACAGGGTCTCACTGAGCTGCTTAGTGTCTCACTGGCTTTGAACTCTGGATCCTCCTGCCTCAGCCTCCTGAGCCACTGGGATTAGAGGCGTGCACCACTGCACCCAGCTTCTTTATACCTTTTTTATAACAGTGAGAATTCCATTTCGGTTACACATCAATTGGAAATCATTCCTGTTAGAAATAATTTTAAAAGGAAAAGTAAAAAATGAGATCAGAAAGTGATTTACTGTCTTTTTCCTTCCTCTTTTTTCAGTACTGGGGTTTGAAACCAGGGGCATTCCACCATAGAGCTATATCCCCAGTCCTTTTTTATATCTTTTTTGAGAATGTCCTCACTAAGTCTTATTAAGTGGCAGAGGCTGGCCTGAAACCTTTGATCTTCCTGCCTCAGCCTTCTGAATCATTGGAAATACAGGTGTACACCTCCATGCCTGGCTTCTTTATTACATTTCTAGTAAATATAAAAAGCATATTTAATGATAATGGATCTTAGAGATTCATAAACCTATTTTAGCCTAAGAATTTTTCAGCACTTAACCACTTTAAAGTCATTGAACTGCTATGTTTGATCTTGTATCTTCAGGTACTTCATGAGCATTCATAATTAAAATTTATCATCAGTTCTATGAAGAATATTAGCTTAACAGCATGAATAATTTTGTTAACTTCAGTAAAATAATATCACCGTGGTGTGATAGAAGGATTTTTACTTAAAATAGTGTTTCTTTATTTTTTCTTTTTAAAATTCTTTATCTTGTGAATAAGCACTTGCCTCACTTTAAAAAATATTTGATATAATATCCAATGTAGTTTTTTTTCTAATGTTAGGACTCTTATTTATTATTATTTTTTGAAGTACTCTACCACTATGCTACATCCCCAACCCATTTATAGGACTTTTTTTTTCCTCCTTTGGGTGCTGAGGACTGAACCAAGGGGTACTTTACCACTGAGTTACATCTTCAGTTCTTTTTATTTTTTATTTTAAGGTAGGGTCTCGCTGAGTGGCTTAGGACCTCCCTAAATTGATGATTCTCCTGCCTCAGCCTACCAAGTTGTTGGGATTACAGGCATGTGCCATCATGCCCAGTTCTAATATAGGACTTTTAAATGGCAGTATTTTATTCCTTGGCAGTTAATGTTTTCACTTTCCACAGATTTGTTTTAAAAAAATAGATAAGTTATTTTCATTCTACAAGAGAAAAACAACCTCTGTTCTGTTTTCTATCACATTTTTATTAATATTTGTAAAAGAAGACAACTTAATAGTAGTTAGGTTAAGTAGTTACTCCAAATACTTTTTTTCCCAAATACGTTTTTACTATCAATTAATTCTTATCAAAAAACAGTTACAGGACATGTCTAAATGTTAAAAAAAATTACAGGGAGGGAGGTTAGGGAGGATGGGTGCATGGGGGCAGGAAAGATGGTGGAATGAGATGGACATCATTACCCTATGTACATGTATGATTGCACATATGGTGTAATGCTACACTGTGTACAACCAGAGAATATAAACTTGTGCTGAATTGTATACAATGAACCAAAATGCATTCTGCTGTAGTATATACCTAATTTCAATAAATAAATAAATAAATACAGGGCTGGGGCTATATAGCTCAGGGGTAGAGTGCTTGCCTCAAAATGTGTGAGGCATTGGGTTCAATCCTCAGCACCACATAAAAATAAATAAACAAAATAAAGATATTATGTCCATTAAAGAACAAATTACATAATTGAATCATAAAATGGATGCCATTTCTGTACTGCTTTAAGGAGCTGAATCTTTTTTCCTCACATTATTGTTTGCTTCTTATATTTTAGTTCATTACCTAAATATACAAGGAAATAATATTGGAGAAGCCTTTGACTAAAGTGGTAGCTTCATTTTTAATTGCTGATTGTTTAAAATTAGGCTTAGTGATTATTAGCCTGCCAGCCTCATATCTGATGTTGTCATACACCATGGCACATACAAAGTTGTAGCATTATGATTCTTGATTGTGTGGTTTCCATATGTTAATAATCTACAAAGTTAAATTCAAATGAAATTGGTTTAATATGTTGAAAAGTAGAAACATCGTATTTAATTGTTTTCTATCTTGCCTGAAATATTTTTATTGTTTTCAACATCAAGTACTAAATTATTTTCATTCAGATGATCTAATTAATTGAATGCTAATATGTGGTAATATTTAATACTAATTAAAATGAAATTTTAAAAGTTAAAAAAAAAAAACAAAGTGCTCCAGTGATCTAAGCAAAGTAGTTTAGTTTGGAGAGGTCTTTCCATCTCTGGTGACCATCTTAGAAATGGAGGTAGCAGTGGGATGGCAATCACCTACATAAGGTAAATTTTTTCTCATGTGTAAAATAAGGCAATTGTGACTTATTCCTTTTTCAACCCCTGGAAAATCTTAAGGCTACTATCAAGACATGATTCTGGTACTGGACCACATTTTCTGAAGGCAAGGATGCTGTCGTATGTTCACCATATTTTGAGCAACTTGCATCATGTGGCACATAATACACAGTGCACACAGCATGAAATCAATCCCATTTTTCCAATGTTGTTGAGAAATTCTTGAGTCTCCACTTTGTGCTGTCGTTATCAAACTGCAATCCCAGAAGTGTTCTCCTAGGCCCTTCTTAGGTCATGTAACCTCAGTGGGGCCTAGCAATTTTAAATTCAATAATTATTCATAAGGAAAGCACATGTCAGGAAGATCCAGACATTGAAGATTCAGTAGTGAAGAAAACATAATGCTTATATTATAAAAAATACACAAATAAGAGACATAGTATATGTATTTGTCTTATCTTGCTGTTGCTAAAAAACAGCCAGTTAAAGAGTAATTGCTATTTATTCATAGACAAGTATAAAAACAGAACAGAGAGAGAAGGAAAAGTTGAGGATTTTGTGGGGGGTGGGATACAAGGTGATGTGTATAGATTTGGTCACTGATACATGGTCATGATCCTTTGTCGATGATGAGTAGTTCTGGAGAGATCTAAAGAAAACTATAACAGCTATTCACTGATGGGAAGGAAAAGTAAAGCATTTATCTTAAGGCTCCCCAGTGTTGTTTACATCTTATTAGACAAAGTTCATCCAAGGGGGTGATGAGGATGGGAGGGTGGTTCAGTTCTACTCACAATACTCCTGAGTGACCTGCCCCTCAGAGCAGCTGCTGAAGAAGCCAAATCCAGTATCTTATTGTATAGAAGTTCATTGGGGTTTCAAAATAGTGGTAAGATACTCTCTGTGGGTCAAATTAGGTGGACTTAGGTGTCATATAGTACTTCACAAAGAATTTGATCCAACAGTGGGCAATCAACACCAATCAGGTGGATCCATTCCCTGAGTATATTATTTTCAACTGTGAGGGAGAAGTTTTACATCTGAGATTACTCGGAGTTGACAATGGTCCTCTCTTTCTTTGGAGTCTGTCATATATATCCACAGCAAAATGGGACAAAAAAGTAGAGAGAATTTAAGTGATCAACTGTCTTTAATTTCATTTCTTTGGGAGGTTATGAAACTACTAGTTCCAATAGTTCTTCCTTCAGCTACTTCAAAGTCTTTACTAGACCAATTCATTTAAATTGCTTTGAGTTGGGATTCTTTCATTTGCAGCTGAAATAAATCCTGTCTAATGCAGCATGTATTCTTTTCTTCATTTTTCAGAAAAGAAAATGGAGACATAAAGTCATTTGATGAGCATCATTGGTTTAGTTGTTATTTTGACTAAATCATAGCAGTCACTCTGATGTGTGTGCCATTGATAGCAATCAATTGTTACATATTTACTGAAAATTATGACATACTAAAGTGCATGAGGACACTGTTATATTGAATATAAATTAATCTGATAGATGATTCAGAAAGTACTTTCCTATATTCCAGAGTTTCAGACTAATCCTTATGAATGCAAATATAAATTGAATACAATTATAGATATTTTTAGGAATTTGTAGGAAGCATTTTTTTTTTAAAGAGAGAGTGAGAGAGGAGAGAGAGACAGAGAGAATTTTTTTTAATATTTATTTATTTATTTTTTTAGTTCTCGGCGGACACAACATCTTTGTTGGTATGTGGTGCTGAGGATCGAACCCGGGCTGCACGCATGCCAGGCGAGCGCGCTACCGCTTGAGCCACATCCCCAGCCCTGTAGGAAGCATTTTGTATCAACCTGATCAACTTATCTCTACCTAGGGGAATGGTAGTTAAGGTTTAACGTAGGCTGTGATAGGCAAGACATTGTGCACTATCTCAAGTCATCACTCTTGATTCTCTCAACAATTCTATTATCCTTCTCCAAAGGTAGAAACTTGCTCTCACAATGGTTAAGCAATTTTCTGTCAAGTTGTTATTATTTGTAGAGGTTATGTAGGTGAATTCTAGGCATGTCTAACTCTGGAACCCTGATCCAATACACTAAGATAGATAATAATAATCTTATTTTTATGCTATTATAGGCTTTGGATACATGGGAATTTTATGAAATTCAGTGTGCATTTAGCAATAAGCCAAAAAACTATTTATAGATCAAGAAAAAATATAATTGTATTCTAAATAATATCTATATGGTAGGCATTACCTGAAATAAAAACATGGAAGAAACTGCTTGATACCTTATCATTGCTTTGCACACAGGCATTCTACAAACTTTCAGTATTCCAAATTCAGTTTTAAAATACTTCCTCAAATTTATGTGTGCCGTATACATATATTAGTGCTGAAAGAAAAAAGGAAATTTAGATTTTAATCATATATCAATGCAAAGCTAATGAATTAACATACACCAGAAGGTCTCCTTTCTTTTCCACAGCATCTAATTACTCTAAATATATTAGTGCATAAATTAGCATAATTGTTTCACATATTGCTTAGTGCTCTTAAACACCCATAGAAAAGATGAACATACAACTCTGTATCATTCAATGCTTTGGATATTTCAATTCATTGAACATGAAATTGAAAGTATTTATAAATATGTGAGATATATGCATACATATATTCAAGTGGGAGAAATGAACTTCCTTGGATAATTTGAATATGAAAAAATTAGTCTTAATAAACACCAAGAGGGCTTTTCATCTTGGGTTTGCTTGTTCAGATACTTTTAACTCCTTCATCTCCTTAAAAATCCCGTAGAAAATTGTATTCAAACTTTCTTCAAATAAGTTTCAAAGCTTGAATTGTGGTTGACAAGGAAGAATCAAATAGAAAAAAAAAGTGATTGTATTTAGCAATTATACAACCAAGAGAAACTTTAAACATGACACAAGTTCACCTACAGTTATCCAGACAAAAATGAATTTAAAAAGTGAAAACAATGGTTATGCATATTAATGAGATCCCAACATATAATAGTAACCTCTTCTTTCATCTTAGTTCAATCAACAAACTGGTACAAAAATAATGTTACACATTTAGGAATTATGAATATTTGTAAATTATATTTGCTGTTATTTATCTTAAATTATTTGATTGTAAGTTTAATATTTTATTAGATAAAAAAGAGATTTTGGAATTCAGTAAGAAAAGAAATAATTTGGAAAACATTAAGAAAATTTGTAGAACATGTTATGTCAAATTACTTTTATATCCAGAATATAAAAAAAAAAAACTAAAGAAACGTATTCAAGATATACATGAATGCCAAAATTATATACACATGAGTTCTTGAAAAATTCTCAAGTTTGTTTATGAATAACTTTGTCACTGGTGCTGTTTGCCAAATATTTCCAGTTCTGCATTTTCCAGACAGGATATGGGATTGTAATTCTGCCCCCATTGAAGTTAGACTGTGGAATTGTGGAAGAGTGGAAAGACTTATACAGCACAGATTAATAAGATGTGAGGCAAAACCCTCAATTTCACTGCAATGAACAGGTCAATTAAACAAGAAATATCCTTTTCATTATGTCATCGAGATTAGAGAATTTCTTGTTAATATTGCATGATTTATTTTACCCAGACAAGTATAAATACACAATAATTTGCTTTTTTTCCCAATATAGTAATTATTTGGTAATGTGCTAGTGATTTTAAAAAGTCAGAAATTGAGAAAAATGTCTAATTGGTAAAAATTCATTTCAAAGTCATGCTTTAAATGTAAGATTGTCTTACAGGTTCTATCTCAGTATGCTATAAATGAAACCTAGAAATAAATGACATTGTTAAGATCTTGAGAAACCAAGCCAAGTATGTGCCTCATTCTGAGATATAAACTGTCACACCCCAACGACTGTGGTATACTAAAATTATATATCTCTGTACTTAAGGACCTAACACTTGGTAGGTCCTTAAGTAGTTAGGTAGAACACTAACACTTGATGACACTTCAGTAATCAATAATCATTTTTTTCTATAAAATCAGAATTTAAAATGACAGCTTAATACAAACTCTGATCAGATTATTTATTTTATAGCTCCTGGTAGGAATTATACCTCCAAAGATGAAGGGGGTTTTGAAAACAAAACTCTTGCCAGAGAAATGTCTGGAAGTGGAGATATCTTGTACAAGTTTCCCAAAGAGGAATGACATAAGGTAAAGGGGGTAGATTTAAATCAATAGGCTTGGAGTTTCACTCTCCACCCCTGAATTCAGAAGCTGGTATAGCTACATTATCCCTGATACTGCTCTGAACCTCACTTTCTTTGTCCACCCCAGAACCACATTTCTCTATGATGATTTCACTCTCCAGTGTGTCCTTTTCTCTTCTACTGATTTCCTTAGAATTTATTTAGGCCTGCTCAACTTGTCTAAATAAAAAGTGATTCTAGATTTTTTTTTTTAATCTCCACTGCCCTATATCTTTCTCCTTTACAAAATCCTTGCACTGTTTCTCTTCTAACCTGTCATTGTTTACTATTTCAGCCATCAGGTTTTTACACCTGGGCTATTTCCCTCCTTTCTCCAGACAATAAACTGCCCTCACCTCCATGATGCTAAATCACATAGATAATTTCAAGAATCTTCTCTTACTGACCTCTCAACAACTTTTGATGGTGTTATCCCTTGCTTTCTTTCAAAGCAAAATAATCTTTGCTCCATTTTGTCTACAGTGACAGCTCAAGAGTTTCCATATATAAGGGGGCTTAGGGACCAAAAGTTGATTATAAAAATATTGCTAGCAGATATTCATTATAACTGAACTTACTTACATAAAAATTCCTATGTAATAAAAGTGAATTTCAGCATCAAAAATAAGGTTGGAATATTGGAGTAATTAGAGGAAGGGTTGGGTGGGGCAGTGCTAGAGCTTTCATGACCCCCACACCTTTCTGACTCTATCTCTCTGACCACTTATCACAGTGTCCTTTCAGACTGCTCTATGGTAGTGATTTCTTAAAGATGGGATTCATCAAGGCTCATCCCAGGTCCTTTGAACACGATAGTATATACCCTGTGATCCAATCCTATAACAATTTTATCTGAAACAAAGGTGAATGAAACCTACATGAAACCCATTTGAGCTACTATAGGATCCTCTAGAAGGATGGTGGTGGTGATGTAATGGGAAAATGCAAGGGTACAAATGAATACTGGGGCAGGAAATGCTACTGTCCCCCTAAGAGCCAGCCTTGGGCAAGCAGTGAGCAGTCATGTTTCCACTTGTGTCTCCCTATATACTTATCTTAGGCCTTTATCACTGCTCTGAGAGTCTTGCACTGGTGTGCATATTCACAGTTGGAAGATAGGAAACTGAGAATGAATGACTCCTTAATTTCCTGGATTTACAATGATTCTCCTTACCAGTACAGTTTGAGTGGCCTTGTGAGTCCCAACTCTATTTCCCTGAAGGAATCTCCATGGATGCATAGCTCTACCTACCTGATAAAAAGCAGCATGCTCTCATGCTGAAAATGAATTTATTTTCTCAACCTTAATGTATTTAAGTTGCTTCCCAATAAAATTTGTTTTGCACAACTTAGCAATAAAATGTTATTTCCATTTTTAAACACCTCAGCTCTTTTGTTTTGAAGAGCACCCTTCTACCATCCTTGTCCTTGTACAAAGCAAAAGAAAAGTATCAGTGCTAAAAAGATTACGTTAGCTAGCCTAGTACCTAGTTTTGTAAGACATTTTAATCAAGAAAAAAAGTTTTTACCCCTGTAGTCATTTGGACCAAGTCAATGGTAGAGAAATACTAGGACCCCAGTTTCCCCAAGTTCAGTCCATTGTTAGAGTTGCTCAGTACACTAGAAGTGGTCCCTTGGGCTCCTGCAATTTAATAAAGGTAGAAAAGATTGAATTTCCTAACTTTAACCAAACCAATTAATCAGCCAACAAATTAAAGTCAGCTGTGGGTTGAAATGCTCAGCTACAGTTTGGGCTTATGAGGATCAGTTATATTATTGACAAACAAAATCAGATTTGTAGACAGCAGCAGGGCATTCAACACTTTTGGAAATGAATATGATTTCTCATATTATTTTCCTCAGGTCACCTACTGTGGTCTTATCCTCACACATCATTACTAAAAAACTAGTATATTACAAGTCCAATTGCACAAAGTTTTAACAATTTCATTTTACAGTAACAGTCTTGCAAAACTTGTTATCTAAAGGGAAGGTTCCTTATTTAAAAACTATCATATTAATTAATACTTACCAGATAGTTCTCTTATAAATATAGCATCAATCTGTTTTAGCCTAGTTATTAAAATTAAACACAAACACAAAAAATCTTAACATTTCAATTTTTATCCTTAAAACACCCAGGTCTAACATCCATGCTGCTATAGTTTTTCAGTACCTGAGAATTCTGTTCTTGAAGGCTATTTGTATTTTTGGAGAACTGGATGTCTACTAACTCCCCAATAACTGTTGCATAAGGTTTGGCAACACTTCAAATTTAAAGACACTAATTACACCTAAAATGGTTTTGTAACAAGTATGCAGGTATTTTATAAATTTTGTACATAACCAAATGAACTTGTCGAGGAATTCAGCACTCCTTGGCTTATAAATTGCATGATTACACCTTTGGTAGTCTTGAATCTCAATAATCTGAATATGTATCAATGGTATAAAAAATGCCCTAGAATTAGTTAACAATAATGGTGATTTCAAGTATCCAATATTGCCTATCTCGAGGTTGACTAGACAGTGTGATCTTCTTTTCACACTCTTATAGATGTTGTACTGTTTTTAGCCAGGTAAAATTTTAACTGATAGGATTATAAAGTAAAGGAAGAGAAAGATAATTAGAACCTGGGAGTAGGAACTTCTATTTCACTAAAATAAATTATGTTCTCTGCTCTACTCATTCACTATTCCTTTATTTATAGCTTCCCTCACATAATTATTACATAGTGAAATACACATGTATTTATTCTAAATATATCCTATCACTTTTCAAAGACAGCTAGATGTAAAATCTAACATTTCAGATTATTTTAAATATGCAAGTAAACAAAAACCATTGTTGATTTCTTATTTATGAAATTTCAGGAATTAATGAATATCCCTTGGTATAAGTAACAATAATACAATAACATAAAGATTAGCATTCTCATACTTTTCTACATTAATCTAAATAGAATGTAGTCTACCACTGTTAAGGACCTTAAACATAAATTGAGTTGTTCAACCCTGAGGTTTACTCACATAAATTAATTAAAATAAAATTAGAGAAAATATATTCAATTCTAAAAAATTAATTGAAAGCATTAAGAGTCACTATATATTTTTTTTCTGTCTTCCTTCCTTCCTTCCTTTCTTTTTTTTTTGGCATGGGGGTGGGTGTGTACCAGGAATTGAGCAAGGGGCACTCAGCCACTGAGCCACATCCTCAGCCCTGTTTTGTATTTTATTTAGAGACAAGGGCTCACTGAGTTGCTTAGCACCTTGCTTTTGCTGAGGCTGGCTTTTAACCCATGATCCTCCTGCCTCAGCCTCCTGAGCTGGGATTACAGCCTCAGCCACCACAATGGCACTACATCATTTCTACACACATTTTAGTGTTGGGAATAAACTACTTATACAAGATAAATAGAATTCAGATGTTTAATATAAACAACAACTGCAGAATGGATGTCTGTACCTCATTTATTGAAACTTAATCCCCAATGTTATGGCATTTGTAAGCTTTGGGAAGGTGATTAGGGCACAATGATAGAGTCCTCAAGAATAGGATTTGGGCCCTGCAAAAGAGTTCAGAGAACTCCCTTCTCCCTTTTGCCATGTGAGGGCCCAGCAAGAAGACATGAAGTTGGTCATCTAGGAAGTAGGCCATCTATGAAGCAGGAAACAGGCCTTCACTGTATATTAATCTCTGGCGCCTTCTTCTTGGTCTTCCTAGCATTCAGACTATGTGAGAAAAATTTCTTGAGGACATACATTAACACAGCAGATCCTGTGCAGGTGTTTACTCAGACTGAAACATAAAACTATTCAGATTTTAGACTCTAGGAGCTTAGTGGCTTAGAGACACAACAGCTATATCTGGAATTTTCTATATAGTGAATATCACTGTAGTTTGTTAACAAAAACAACTGTCCCTAAATACATCCTTTCCTATTCACATTGAGGTCCATGGGAACCAATCTGCAGTGTCTGGAGACATGACTTTCCACAGTTTCATTGTGAATGTTTGACTTTACTAGTCATATCAGTCATTAGCTGTTAAAATCTTCTGTGTCTAGTGTCAATTATTTTTCAACCTATCCTCAACATGTTTTATGTTCCCCATAACAAAAATACTGGTTTTGTTGCATTAACATTCCTTTTTGGAATTATGTTGGGAAAACTGAAAATTCATATGTAACAAAATAAAATTAGATTCTTATCTCTCACTCTGCATAAAACCCAGCTCAAAGTGGATCAAGGACTTAAGCATTAGACCAGAAACCCTTTGCCTACTAGGGAAAAAAAAAAAAAAAACTAGGCCCAAATTTCCATCATGTCAGCTTAGGAACTGAATTCCTCAACAAGACTCCTAAAGCATAAGAAGTAAAATCAAGAATCAATAAATGAGATGTTATCAGACTAAAAGGCTTCTTCACAGAAAAGGAAACAAGAATGTGAACAGAGAGCCTATGAATGGGAGAAAATCTTTGCCAGCTGCACCTCAGATAGAAAGCATTAATCTCCAGGATGTATAAAGATGGCAAAAAACTTCACACACACACACACACACACACACACACACACACACACACACACACACAAAATAACCCAATAAATAAATGGGCACAGGAACTGAACAGGCACTTCACAGAAAAAGATACAATAAGTAAACAAATATATAAAAATATGTTCCACATATCTAGCAATTATAGAAATGTAAATTAAAACTACACTGAGATTTCATCTCGTTCCATTCAGAATGGCAACTATTCAGAACACAAATGACAATAAGTGTTGGCAAGAATGTGAACAGAAAGGCAGACTCATACATTGCTGGTGGGACTGTAAATTTGTGCAACCATTATGGAAAGCAGTATGGAGATTCCTCAGAAATCTTGGAATGAAACCACCATTTGACCCAGTTATCCCACCCCTCATTGTGCCCAAAAGACTTAATATCAGCATACTATATCAATGCTGCCACATCAATGCTTATAGCAGCTCAATTCCCAATAGCTAAACTATGAACCAACCTAAGTGCCCTTCAATAGATGAATGGATAAAGAAAATGTGGTACATACCCACAGTGGAATATTATTCAGCCATAATGAAGAAGGAAATTATGGCATTTGCAGGTAAATGGATGGATCTGGGACTATTATACTAACTGAAATAAGCCAATCTCAAAAAAAAAAAAAAGAAAGGCTGAATGTTCTCTCTGATATGCAGATGCTGACTCACAATTGGTGGATGAAAGGAGGAGAGCAGGTTTACTGGATTGGAAGCAGGGAGGGGAGGGGAAGAAGGGGTGATATGAATGAGAAAGAGAGTAGCATGATTTGAATGATTTGGACATAATTTTTCTATATTCATATAAGAAAACACAACCAGTGTAACTCCACACCATGTGCAACCACAAAAATGAGAAGCTATATTCCATATATGAGTGATATGTCAAAATACATTCTACTGTCATGTATAACTAAAAAGAAAAAAAATTAAAAGGGAATTACCTGAAATAGGTTTCCACTTACCTTCTTATTTTCTTTCCAGTAGTTTTAACCAACTGTAATGAATACAGTAGAGTCTCATTCAGAACCCCTGTTGACAGCCTATCTACTCAGACTCCAAATTCTGTGAAAGTTAACTGTGAACAGCTGCAGGTCTGCCCCTCACTGAGAACTGCCCTTGGCCATAGGGAAGCCTTGGCCCAGGGACTTCCTACAGCCAATGACAGGTTGATTCAAAGAAACTAAAGTTTAATCCAATTTCCTGAAGTCAATACAGAAAAAGAAATTATCACAGATCCAGGGCTCTGTATACTAACAACTGATTTCAATTGCAGCTATATGGAGAATCAACTTTTCCTTCTGACTAGTTTTCTTTGCTCACTTTACTATGGATATATCACATAAGACTACTCCTCTATGAATCTTCATGCTGCTATCTATCTCAAACTCTGTTTCCGTAAAATCCCATCTAGGACATCAACCCTCAAATTATCTAAAATATATGGAGAACATAAAAGGAATGCTTTATTAGGAGTAAGGGTATTACCCTAACTTTGAAATGAAACTCTAATGAATCAAAGTTTGTTTGTTTGTTTGTTTTAACTTATACCGATGGGTAGGCTTAATAGTTAGAACTGAGCCTAAAGCCAGCAGAATATATTGCTTCATTCTTTTAAAGACCAAAACTTAATCTCATTTCTCTATATCTTTTGGAACAGAAAAACCTATCAAAGGCAGAATGAACAAGTCATTAAGAAGAAACTAAGACAGAACCTAGGGACAGCACAACGCCCCTTAGCAGCTGTGAGCTGTTCTTGCAACTCCAAGTTTATAGTACACAGTATTCTTAAAAATAAAAATAACAATGACAAAATGACCGAGGGGCATGTGATCAGGTAAGACCTATTACCCTGCTATTAATATTTGGTCCTATAGAAATCTAGCCCATTTAGGGGATGTCCTTGGACATCACCATAAAAGTCAGCATCACTTCTCCTTAGAAAAGTAGTAAAGAAATTCCTCCTAGCAACCATTGCTCATTATAACTTACATTATGTAGCCATTTTTGTTTAGGAATTGTCACATTTTAGCTAATATTATTTTTATTCTTAAGATAAATTTCCAAACTGTAAGAGCCTTTGGAAAAGGACATTGTCCTTTCAATTTTGTTTCTCAGCTTCAATAATAGCCTATGGTTATATCATAGGTATTTAGCAAGTCATTTTTAATAAATAATTGAATACGATTTGATAAAATGCATCTTTACCCAAGTAATTAGTATTATTTTTTGAAAGCATCTGAAAACTGGCCAAGTATATGTTGTCAAGGATCTTTTTCTACTGATGCAAACTCTATTAGTCAACATAAAATCAAAATGTCTTTGTCTATTATATATTTAAAAGAATATTGTTCACGATTTTATCAAATTGCTTATTGTGTTTATAAAAATGTGTTTTAGTCAGCTTTTTCACTGCTGTGACTAAAGGATCTGACTAGAATAGCTATAGAGAAAGAGGTTTATTTGAGGGCTCACAATTTCAGAAGTTCAATCCACAGGCAGCTGGCTCCATTCCTCAAGGCTCAAGATGAGGCCAGATATCATGGTGGAAGAGTGTGGCAGAAGGAAGCAGCTCACATCTTGATCAGAAAGCAGAAGAGAGACTGCACTGACCAGATACAAAGTATATGCCCCAAAGCCACGCCCCAATCCCCACCTCTTCCTGCCACACCCCACCACTTCAATCACCACTCTGTTAATTGACTTACTGAATAGGTTAAGAATATGATCCAATCATTTCTCCTCCAAACCTTCATGCTTTTTCTCACATCTGAGCTTTGGGGGTCGCCACATCTAAACCATAACAAAATGTTAATTCAAAATTTTATCAAATGGACTTCTAAAGGTAAGCTAAATTATTACCCCCATCTATAGGACAAGGCCACTTTAAATGATGAAATAGACTGTACACTGCATAAATCCTAGGAGCATCATTTGAATGTCACCTATGATGTTGTTCAATCAGACAATCCTCTAAAGATTCCCTTGAAATGTCTGCAGACCTATTTCAAAATAAATCATGTTATTTCTTTTTATTGTTCATGATGAATTCATGTGGGCTAACAGTGACAAATGATTTTATTTCTAACTGCTCTCAACACATATGTCAAACTTAGCAGAATGGATATTTTCCTTTTAGAAAATAGAATATGTGCTTACTACCAATATTAGTAAACCTTTTGTCTCTCAAAGATCATGTAGAGTGATTCTATAGTTAAAATTACAATGCATTTCAATCCTATAATATAATTCTTCCAATTATGAAGATGTTATAGCATTTGAATTATGAACTATATTCTATTTTTTGTACTTGGAAATAGACGTTTTCTGGGTTCTGCCCACAGCCTCTCAAATCCCTTCACCATTTTTATACACAATCTCAATATGATTGCAACCTCAAAAGCCATACCTGCAGCCCTTTATTATGATCAAGTTAATAGATTGCTAGGTCTAGATTTGGAAGGGCCTGGGAAGTTCTATCCAAGTTAATCACTAGCCAAAGCATGCCAGTGAAATATCATATTCTCACTTTCTTGTTTTTGAACAGGAAAATCATGAAATATAGGCTACCATGTCTGTTGGCTCCTATGGGACTGTATCAAATTATCTTACAAGGAACTGTGCTTGATGTTGTACCTTTGCTTAGGCATTCCCACCATATCATGGGTTTAATTATGTTGCTCAAAGAGGATATTTCAAGATCCTAATAACACAGTGCTTCAGAATGTGACCTGTATGGAAGTAAACAAATTAAACTAATGTTATTAAATTGATCCCTAATTCAATATGACTGGGGTCCTTGTTAAAAATGGGAATTTGGACAGAGTCACATTTACACAGGAAGAATGCCTTGAGAAGATGAAGGCAAAAATGAGGTGATGCATATTCAAGTCAAGGAAGGTCAATGATTGTTAACAAAGCACTAGAAGTCAGGAGAAAAACAAATTTTTCTTCAGGATCCTCAGAAAGAACTAGCAATGCTAATACCTCACTTTCTGACTCTAGTATCCAAAACTGAGGCAATGAAGTTATGTTGCTTAAGCCAACCAGTTTTGTAAGAACTTGTTACAGCAGCCTGGGAGAACTAATGTATTCCCCGTCAGGTAACCCATTCATACTCCCTCCCCAACACTCCCAGGAGCATTTTCCTAACAAATCATTTTTATATAAATCTTTTGTCAGTACCTGCTTCTGGGAAGTCCAATCTAATACCATTCTTAACTTGTATCCAGAATTACCAGTATGTGAAAAAAATGTATTAAAAGAGAATTGAAGACCAGATCTCTTGCTGCTCTGAGCAAGAATTATTACCAAATTGAGCATTTAGTCTTTATCTTGGCCTCCATGAATATTGCACCTTTCCCTAAGAGATGACAATTACCTTGTTAACTTATACTCTTGTTGCAACAACAGATCCTAGCACTTTTCTCATTAGCTCTACTTATTTTTGGAGTTAACTTCTTTGAAACTATTCTTAGAGTTTCTTGGTTTCCTTTCACATTGGTGCCCTTCCTTCCATCTTTAGAAAATGTCTTTGGATTTCAGTTTATTGCAGATTTTCCCAAACTCCTATTGGATCCATTTGATGTTTTCTACTTCTACTCTGCATTGCAGTTATGTAGAAATGTATCATCAGAATTTATTTCAGAGCCTTTCAAAACTCTTGACACATATACTTTAGAGTTATAGATGAGATCATGGGGTCACATTTACCTTTTTCAGCTGTCCTAAAGTCAAGAATATGTCTTTGAATCTGCTGAGCAATCCGGTCCTTCACAATTCTAAATTCCAAATAGGCACAGCTACTTTAATGGAAAGGTTTCTATCACTCCCACTTCCAAACTCAATTTTCTTCCCTCATCTGAATGAAATCCAGCAATTGCCCATTTGCTTCCTCATGTAAAATAAAATTGTCAACATGGTAAATAACAAATTTATTAGATTCCCATCCTTTTAGAAGAATTAGATTTCTAACAGATGTTCACAGAGTTCAAGTCCTTCATTATTTCCATGTAGTAGGATTCATGTTAATTTGGAAACCTGTGAATTTTATCCATATTATTCATTTTTTTTGAAAAATGTATGTATGTGAGTATCTCAGAGTCATCCTTACAAAACATTGATTTTGTATTTGTGTTTTACTTCCTAACAGCCAGATTTGATCAAAGTATTAGCCTATAAAAATATTAATCCTACTCACTTCTCTCATTTGTACCTTTATTCATAGATTCTCTACCTTACTTTATGATTCTCATATGCAAAATGAGGTATAAAATTATGAATGTTCTCAATATGTTACTCTGCTCATACTCCCTCTTTTGGAATAAGATAGAGCTATCAATATTAGTCTGCTTGGGTTGTTGTTATCATTTGATTTTGAGGAGTCCCCTGAAAATGTCATATGTTAGACAATGCAGGAATGTCTAAATGTGAAGTGACTAGAGTATGAGAACTGTGACATACTCAGTGAATTAATCCATTTGATGGATTAATAATTTGAATGGATTACTAGGTGATTACTGTAAACACGTGGGACAAGCTGGAGGAAATAAGTCATTGGGGCCATGCTCTCATGGTTATTGTATTTTGGTCACAGCAATTGAAAGCTGACTAATACAGCTGCCATAACAAAAATCTTATAAATTGGTTGGTTTAAATAACAAAAAATTATTTTCTTACAGTTCTGAAATCTGTAAATCCAAGATCAAGGTCCAGTATGGTTGGTATTTGGTATTTGGTTAAAATTTTGTATTATAAATTTTGACCTTCTCACTGTGTTCTCACATGGAAGAAGAAGAGAGAACAAACTTTCTCACAAGTCTTTCAGAAGTGTTCACCTCATGACCTACTCTAAACTTAACTAAACCCCAAAGACCTCATCTCTAAATGCTATCACTTCAGGGGTCAGGGCACAATAAGAAGTTTTGGCAAGTACAAACATTCAATCTATAGCAACACCCATTGCTCTTTTTCCATTGGTCTGCTTCTCTGATCATATTAACATCATTATTATAGTTTGAATGTATGTGCCCCGTAACTCATGTTGGAACCAAAGACCTAATGTAATAATATTAAGTGGAACCTTTAGGAGCTGATTAATGAGGGCAGAAACCTCATGAATGTGATTGGGACCTTTATTAATGCAATCAAGAGAACTAGTTATCCCTTTTTTCTCCTTCTGTCTTCCACCCTGTGAAGGTGCTGCAATAATACCCCATCATATAAGCAGAGATCTGGCTCTCATAAAACACCAAATTTATGCCAGTTTCTTGGACTTCCATTCTCTATAACTGTGAGAAATAAATTTATGTTCTTTATAAGTTACTCATTCTTAGGTATTTTATTATACTAGCATGGTCAGATTAAAACAGAAATTGGTACTGGGAGTAAAATACATACCTATGAATTTACACAGTATTAAAGTCTCAAGCTTGCTTAATATGTAAATTTCAGAATGCTGTAACACACACCCAATATCTAAGTTATAATATAGCTTAATTATTTTGAAATCCTCTTATATTTATTTCTATAAATTACTAGCCATCCAGTATGCTCTTTTTCTATGTATGCATGTGCACGCCTATATGTGAGACACACCAGGAAAGCATTAATTTCAAATAACAGTTTTCTTGTTTCCACATGAATACATGTTTAGATCCTTTTTGATTACATTAGCAAGTCTGCCAATCACTCCAATTTTCTTCATCTTCATGAGTTGCAACAAATTCTTGCCAGGAGATCATTGCTTTATTATAATAAACCAGAGTACTGGAAAATCGATGTTCTCAGATATGAATAAAATGTTTGGCTTCATGTTCTCATTCTTTCCCAAAGTCTGTGAGTCCAAAGATATGACTACTCCACAGGTCTTTCTAAGGCTTCAAGTTTTGTTTTGCTTTGGTTTTAGACTTAGAACTTCAAAGGCAGTAGAGATAGATCAGGTTCTTACCAAATTTCTTATGTCAGGCATAAACTAACAAAATTCAATACCATTAAATATTGCCAGCCTATCAGTCACATCTCAGCTTCATGTCTCTAAGGTCTTTAACATACACACAACCACAAACCCTCCCCTCATTTAAAAGAAAAAGAGCATCAACTTAATTATTTCATTATCTTATCTCACAACTTACATTGTAAACTCATTTACATTTTATCTAGTAAATCTTTGAATCTATAATAGGCCCTTGATAAATATCTAATTAATTAACTATTCATGCATTTATATTAATTCAATGTGCTACCCAACAAAGCTTTCAGGTAAGTTATAATGGTATCAGTTTGATAGGGATCTTTGGGATAACAAGAGAAAGTTTTTCTAAGTCACTCATGACATGGCTTTGCATAAAGCTATCACTCAATAAACATTATCTATTTATGTTTATAATAACTGTGCTTGCCAAAATGAATAATTAAGAACAAATGTCTTTTTATGAGTCATTATTAATGTTTACCATTACTATTTCTGTGATCAGATGTTAAAGACCAATGAAGATGATTTTACAAAGGGTAACTGCAGCTTTGACCCCGTGTTTATAGGGATCCTTAAAGTGGCTGAGCCAGAGAAGTGATATGCCACAGTAGCAGTTGAGACAGGGTAGATGACAGAGATTAAAGGCAGACAGTTTGTAAAGGACTTCACTTTAAAACGTGGATTTCTCTCTAATACAAATGTCAACAATGCCATGTGAAAGTGGCAATGCTTGAGGAACTCTGAATTCATAATGAAACATCATCTTTCATCTAATCCACTGTGGCCAGACACATAAAACACCTGCCCTCTTTGTATATTCTGAGGACTGCCTGGACTTGCTTAATGTCTCGATTCTACACTGCTTAAAGTCGAAATGTCACCATGATTTCAAAGGGAGTTCTTCATGGTTAGGAACTGCTATAAATGATGGATTTCCATGTCAGCTTAAAATTTCCTAGCTCTGTCAGTTCAAGCCATGTCCTTAATGTAGTTTTAATGTTGCCATTTTATTTTTATTATTATTTAATATAGTCAATGTACAGACAACAAAATCTACTTGCAAGTAAAGCATTTTCCAATCAATATTTTAGATTTACTTGATTAAGAAAGAAGTGTGCTCATCAATTATAATAATTTTCTCCATGTTTCCTGAGATGACTTTGATATAATACTTTTAACCATATATAAACACAGTCTCCTGTTGCCAGAAATAAATTGAGGTGTATCATTGGAGGAACCAACATCAGTTTTTCAATGTAAGTTAGTGAGTCATTCTGACACACTTTAGATAAAAAATCCTCAAAACAACTAAGCAATGCCATAAAAGGTGAAATATAGAAGGGTTTAATTTATCATAATTTTAGGAACTGACATTAGATTTTCAGTTTCTATTTATAAGAAAGTATGTATTATATTTCTTTTTTTCTGCAAAAAAATACATAAAATTTGCCTGTAAAATCCTCACTTCCATTAACACATACAAATGAATTCATGTTTGAATATCTTATAAAGTTCTTAAATATCACAAAAGAAAAAAAAATTAAATACAGAGATAAGGCAGAATTGTATTTCTCAGGTACATTTTTAAATACACACCTGATAAATATGCATATGCATATGCAGTACACAGGTAATAATAAACATATAGTTTTACATAAGTGTGAGCCATGTCCTACAATAAAAAAAGAATATTCCTTCTTTAAGAATTATTGCAATTCATTAAAACCAGTAGGTTCATTTTCTTCAAAGCCAAAAAAAAATATGAAATCAGAATCACAGAATCTCAGGTTTGAAAATTATTTTTAAAATTATGTCATTTTAACAACTTAACAAAAACCAAAAATTTGAAATTCTATGGTCTTAACAAGCTACCCAATGTCACAGAGCCAGATTTTGGTGGAATCTAATTCTAGCACGTGGGTTTTTCTTTGTTCCTTTTCACTCCCAAGATCATATTTTCCCTTCTGTACAATGTTGTCTCTACAAACCCTAGTGTGTAGGCCAAATATGAGTCATCTACCCTTTAAACATGAATATCCTAACTTCATGCAAATATTTTACAGAAATTTTGAAAATTATAGAGCTCCTTAACAAATATTCATTTGCTATCTTCAATATCCAAGATGCTGTGTAACACTTAAATCATGTATGTGGTCTTTGTGGTCATGTAGCTTGTCATCTGAAGGAATGATAGCCCTGTGCTAAGTGCTTTAGCACAGAGAAACTTATTTTATAGTTAAAGTAAAATAAATACAATATTGTTGTTCCTGTTTAGCATATCAAAATGCAAAACTAAAAATGGTTTTAAGTTGTCTAATGGCATACAGTTCATAAGTGGTAGACGCAAAATACCTCCTTTCTACACCTGCCTGCACCATTCAAGGTTCATTGCAATTAAAATGATTGATGTTCTTCATTATCAATTTCAGTCTTTACCAGGTGAAATAAAAAAATTAATATGTATAACTAGTCTTCTCCTCATTTTCTTGTTATCTAATTGATTAGAAAATCAAGCAAGCCTATAAAGCCCAAGGAACATAATCCCATTCTTAGCTACTTGATCCATATTACCTATTTATGTATCCGTCCTGGCTTTTTAGCTAGCACATAAGTATAAAGCTGAATTCCTGGATGGTCTCAAATTAATTAATTAATTAATGCTATTGAATTCCATGCTTCATATTAGTCCAGGCAGAAACACTTGGCTTATGGCCAAGATCATGTGTTTAGTGATACTTTGATTAGCCTTCTGAAGATTCTTCTCAAATATATAAGAGTCCTGACTATGATCCAAGTTGCTGTTAATAATGATACAGTTAAACTGCTCTTACTACTTCTACTTCTGTGTTCAATTACTTCTACTATTTCATAACAAAGCACTCTTAGTCTTCCCACTATCCTTTTTTATAAATAACCCATATCTCCAAATCACTATAATCCTATGCATATGAAGTGATGTTTCACTGTATCCTGAATTCCCAATATTTATTATTATCTGTAACCCCAAGTGATCATTCTTCATACTCAGAGTGAATGAACATTGATGGTTTCTTATATTATGACAGGATAACATAGCCTTTGTACACTATAACTTGCTTTACCTGACTACCCCAAATTTCTTGGAAGTAATGTATCCTCAGAAACTCTACCTCTAAATTTAAAAAGAAAAACATCCTGGTTTTACCAGTGCACCAATTCAAGACATATTTATTGTTCCAAGATAAAATTACAACCTCAGTTTACTATAGTTCACCCAATGACTCCTTGCTGGTTTTGAACATCCATTATTTTCCACAGTTATTCTTTAAAAATTGGTTCTAGATGTGGTCTTAAATCTATTCCTTCTCTCATTTTATTTACTGTTATTATTATTATTATTATTATTATTGATATTGTTAGTTTGGGGGAAAAATTTCTCTAATTCTATTTTCTGCTCTTTAGAGTTCCAAATGTCAGTTCCAGTGGCCTGGCATTCTCATGGACAAATTCCATTGTTTAGGGATAAATTTCATCTGAGCCAGAATTATAGAACTTATTCAGAGCAATTATTACAATGTCTTCACCCACTTTGAACTTAAATCCCTCTTAACAACCTCCATTCTATCCTTTTTAGTTCACAGATCACTCACGATGACAGAAAAGACAAGTAAAATAGAGTTGAGAGGTTTTGTCTTCTTTTTGTCACTTATCAACTTTCAATTATTAGTTTCAGGAAGCATTCCTTTCCCTCCCTGCTTTTCTTGGTTACAATTTAACAGCCCCTTAAATTTATTATGTTTTTTTTCTTCAGAATGCCTTGCAAAACTTCCTGCCTTGAAATTTCATATCTTAGCACATTTTCTCCCCCTCCATCCTGTTTAGGAGTCTGTGTTGGCTATATTTTCCTCTTCACAACTGTCCACAATATGACTCTCCATAATCTGATAATTTTCTAATTGTGAATCCTGGTTCTTTATTTGCATAAGTATACAAAGTATCATTTTACAAAACTAAATTATGAGTGCAGAGTTATATTTAGAGAGAATTGTCCAGTTCTGTAAAATACCCCACAATACTCCTGACCCCTTGAAAGACTCAGTTTTATCAGTGAGAGGAATGAAAAATTCTGGGGAGAATGAGGGTTGGGGAAATGGAACAGAAACTTTAAGGAACATGAATTTTATAAAAGCCAGGTAGAAGAGAGAGAAGTTGTTCCTTAATTATCCATTGTAATGTGTTCTAAAATTGTTAGAGAAAATATTTTGGTAGTCACTGGAAACTTATTTTCTTTACATCCCATAAATATGCAAGTAAATATTTTATGCATATTATATATTAATTGTATATAAATCAATGGATTATAAATAAAATATCTATGGATATGATGAGA